>NC_072792.1:100390675-100995675 GCF_028583425.1 Eublepharis macularius
GACTATTGCAAGGCATCAGACTTGCTTAGTGACGTGGTTCCATCATGACCTTATTCTAGGTTTGTTTTTTAGTTTCATATTATTATATTAAGAATCCTTTCCAAGTGCTACTGCAGTAAAAAATATCAACAGAGGAACTTTGCTCTGTTTTTCTAATTTAAAGGGGAAGTAATAAATAAATATATCACTTAAAATGCTGGTCTTACTACAAAACCATGTGATTTAGATCCACAACACTTTATCTCCTAGCTGCTAGGCATGAGAGAAGGTGAGAGAGGACATGGTGTTGCCAAGTAGGCCCCCTCTCATGCTTTAAAGCCTGCCATGAACTGTGTTAAAGTTTCCTGCGTTGCTGTTTTACTGCTGCACCAAAGACTGCCCTGCACGTGTGTGTTCTGTTACACGTGTCAGTTTCCTGCCTGCGTGTCAACTACCTTGCTGCTGCAATAGACTGTGTAGTTTACTGACCTCATATGGGCCTAAGCCGCTGCTAGCAGCCGGGCGCCTGCCGGGGAAACCTCCAGCGAGCCTGGCTAGGCGCTCCCTGGTCAGTTCCCGCCTGGAGCCTCCCGCAGGCCGGTCGCCGAGCTTGCCCTCGCTACCGGGCAGCCTGCTATCCAGCCCCAGCCATGCCCAGCCGGCATCCATGTTCTTAGGCAGCCAGAAGACCCAGGGAAGAAGACTGCTTTGAGAAGCCATTTTGGCGAAGCGGGCACACCATGTCCGCAGCGAGAGTACCTCGCCCCGCTCTGCATATCTTAGGAGCTGCCCAGGAGAAGGAACTAAGTGCCGACCATCCCAAGCACTTAGAGAATGCATCTCAAAGAAACCTCCGCATTCCAGAGCTGATGACATCAGGACAAGCCCTGTCCGCTGGAACATCCATTCAGCCCACTCGGATTTCCCCCTCCCTCTTTTGTCCCCTCTTCCTGAGGTGTCACATCACAATCAGATTACCAAAGTGGCCCATCTAAGCCATTCAGTAACCCATTAGAACCTTTGTTTTAATCTGTGAGAACCACCAAGTAAAGCACCAGCCCCAGGGTACGTTTTGGGGTATTTAAGCTGGTCTCTCAGACCACACGTTGCTCAGGCCATCCTATCCAGAACCCCTTGCTGTCCGTCTGTGGTCCCAGTGCTGGCATTGGGCCACCCTCGCTGTCGTGTCTCTGCTTCGCTTCAGGATAAGTGAGTATTCCCCACCATCGTTGGGAACCAGCTAATGCGAAAGTCTCTGCATTTCCTACTCTGTATTTCTCAGATCTTGTGTGTTTTCTTGTATGCTTGTGCAAGTTTAGGCTTACGCCACACTAAATACACGTGTTTGGAACTTATTTGTAGTCTGCCTCTTTTTCACTAGAGTGTCTGGAATTGGGACCTCGGTATATATAGGTCAGATCCGCGCTAATTTTAGTTACAGACTGCTAAAGCTAATTTCCCCTTATAATAAAAAGCAGTTCTGGTAACAATGGCCAGATGTGCTCTTCTCTCCAAGTGTGGAACAAAACTGTCCCAGCTAATGCATTGCATGGAAGAACCATGTTGCAAGAAACAAATACTGGATCCTTCTGGTTAAGAACCTGAATTAAAATGGACCTCAGAGCCTGTCATTCCATTATTCGAACTGGGGGCCAAGCTACACATGACGAATGACACTTGAACGGCAAGTGGATTGAGTGGAGGGCAAGTGAACAGGGAGAAATACACGCCGTTCAAGTGTCATTCGTCATGTGTAGCTTGGCCCTGGGTGCTTTGCAAATAATTAGTGTCGATGTGCACCAGCAATTAGAAGTTGTTATGGGGTACATACATAGCAATTTCATTTTTAATATTAAGAGTTCACTGTAACTGAATGAGACCTCCTGGAGAAGAGAGAATGAGAGAAGGGGAAAATGTTGTTTGACTTTTCAAGCTGATGAGATACAAGACAAGGAGAGAAATCCTAAGCAGATTCACTTGAAAGTAAGACTCATGTTCTTTGTTGGAACTTGTTCCCAGGAAAATGTCCTTAGGATCATGTTCTAAATGCATTGAAAAAGATCATCTCAGGTCCAGGGGAAGCTGATGCATTAGGGCAAATAGGGCACTGCTCCACTATGTTCAGCTGTCTCAAACCCCTACATGTCTGCCTACTTACTTTTAGTCTAGGGACTGGCAGCCTCTCTACCTTCCTCTTAGTTTCATTCTTATCTCAGTGGAAAGATCCATATGTACAGCTTTACATTGGGGAGTTCATTATAGGCTACAGTGATACTTCACATTTCAGAAACACCAGGGAATATAAAATTAAACATTTACATTTTAAAAAGTATTGGGGGGGGATTCTTGCCTACAATTGCCAAAATTCAACTATTCATGCAGATGTATCCTCCACTGCTCCTACTGCACAAAATATGCTTACCATTTTTGCTACATGGTATTTGCAAGACTGAAACATAAATGTTCATTGGCCATCCATTGTCCTTTGCATCATGAGGCTGGGAGTTATTAAGCTGGTCTTGCAGAAGGGCAACTGAGACATACCGTGCACCTTCCATTTTGCCTCAGGGCATTTAAAAGCAGTTCAAAAGATACCTGCGTTGCGGAGCTTCTTGTTCCTGCAGACGGAGAGGATCACCAGCAGGTTGCCCAGCACGTCCCCCGCGATGGTGACGACCAGGACGGCGGCCAGGGCGGCAGCCACCCCCGGCAGGCGGCCCGAGGATGGCGCCTCCCGCTGCTGCTGCGTGCCCTCCGCGCCGCTCCCGTTGCCTCCGCGCATGCTGCTGACCGGGGCGCCCCTGCGGCGGGAGAACCCCGGAGAGCCCCGCAGCCCGGCTCCACCGCGGCGAGCCTCGCCTTGGCTGCTCCTGCCGCGCCCCTTCCCATATGTACAGCTTTATTTCTTAATGATACAGGAGAAGGAAAAGTTGTCCAAGGGATAAAGTAATCAGCGTGGATAATGTTGATCAAAAGCTTCTGAAAATTCATCAAACAGTACACCTAAATCTCCCCCAAAGCACTACCTTTTAAAATCACTGTTGGTGGATTTTCAGCTTAAGTTATCATTTTGAAATCGTTAGTCAATTCCATATTGTCAAGTCTTTATTCATACTCTTTGAAGTAATAATTTAGAGTGGTAGGACTTAGGTTGTTGTTTTAATTGCAAAATGAATGGCTATTAATAATTATAAATCTTTATATCAGTGGAAGTAGGAGCAAATTGCCATTCAGCATTTGGGTAAACATGAGAGCTCTTTGCATTAATTATATACTGTTTACATTTCTGATTGAAATATTCATAGCCTTTGTTTTCCAAGTCTGCTTCTGTCTCTGATAGACAAGATGGAAATTTTGTTGATCAGAAGGCGGCCATCGGTATTGAGAAATCTGCCATTACTTCGATAAACTCCACTTAGTTTCAAAATAATGAAGCTGCAGATGCAAAGTTTAGTAATAACCTCTTGCAATTGTACAAAACACCTCACTGAAGGGTGTTTTTTTTTCTGGAGCATTGTGTACCTCCAGTGACTAGCCTTCATAAGAGGTTTTATAGTCTAATCCTCAGGGTTTACAGACATGGTAATTAAATTATATTTAGTGGCATTAATTAGAACTAAAATACTAGGGTAGAATTCCATGTTTGGGCTTGCACTGGGATCCCAAGCATACATATTGTAACTAAGTTCCATCGAAGTAAGATTTATTTCTAAGTAAAGGTTGATTAATTGAAGAAATGTAGCCCCAAGACTCTGTTAGGCAGCAAGCACCACAGAATTTCCTGAGTAAATTAGTAAGATTGGGATGCTTGGGAAGGTACATTGTCATCTGTTGTAACTGTACACTGAAAGTAGGGTCAAATAATGACTAATGTTGAGCAAAATTCACTCAACTTGCCCTCTGCCAATCCTGTTGAAGTGAGTAGGAGTTACAGAACAACGCAACCCAAGCAGAGAGTGCCCCTTATGACCATACTCTGGTCACTCAAGTGATTATTACCTCTTAGTGTCTCATGCCCAGGCTACTTTTTAACACATCCAGTGCTGTGTCTACAAGCCTAGAACATCTTTCCATGTTTCATATTTTTTCTGAACTCAAATGTAATGAAATATATGATTCAAGGAATTAAGTGTGCACCTTGCCAAACTGGTACTTTCAATGTATGTATGTAACATGTATGTGCTGCAAAGCCGAAGTAACAGGCCAAATGTTATTTATTTTCCTTCTGTTTCTTCCCTGCACTGTGATTGATTCAATAGACTCACACAAATGGTTTTGCCTGTTCTTATTCCTCCAATGTAAAACAAGAACATTATTTTCACTATTATCATCATCATTTAGAACAATTTTATCTAATCCTTCCTCCAAGAAGCTTAGGGCACTGTATATTGTGTTTTTCTTCTTCTCCATTTTATCTTCACAGCAACCTCGTAATTTAGGTTAGACTGAGTGAGATTGACTGGCCCAAGATCTAGGGTTCCCAGGTGCTTGCTGGTGGCAGGTAAACTTCTGGCAGTTTGCCCCCCTGCAGGAGGTGGCAAGCTGCCTGAGGATCACCTGCCACCAGCAGGCAACCCGGGCAAATGTGTGGTGTATATGTTACTGGATGGGTGTGACAACATCACTTCTGGAAGTGACATAGTTACTCTGGCCATGAGAGTGCTCTTACACTTTGAGCAGGACTGGTTTTGGCCCCACTCCTGCAGGCAGCT
The DNA here is from genome assembly GCF_028583425.1 of Eublepharis macularius. Lineage (NCBI taxonomy): Eukaryota > Metazoa > Chordata > Lepidosauria > Squamata > Eublepharidae > Eublepharis > Eublepharis macularius. Next base: position 100,395,367 of record NC_072792.1, read on the forward strand.
CAATGACATAACTTCTGAAAGTGATGCTGTTGCATGCAAGCCAGGAACATGCACAAGAGGTGGAAGAAAACTGGCTAGTACGCCTCTCCTGATTGCTGGGGGGGGGCAGGCTGGGGGGGGCATGGTAGAGTGGGAATTAAGAACCTCAACATAACTGAAAACATTGCATAAATTACCACTTCTGCTTTATATCTAATTACACATGGCTGACTGTTGTATATATTCCAGTGTTAACTGAATATCAATATATTAGCATGCTCAGACAAATAAAAAAAAATTATGTTTCACAATTAGGGTTGCTGAGCAGTGGCTGGCACCTGGTAGGAGACTGGTGTGGGTGGCAACATGGGGGGGGGGTACCAACACAATGACATGACCTCATTTCCCAGGTGAACCGAGAAGTGATGCCGTGTTGCTGTAGGATTCAGCAGAAACTCCACTGACATGACATTACTTGTAGGTTAACACCGGAAATGATGTCATGCAGTCACCATTGGGTGATTTTTCCTTTATATTTCCTCTTGTCAGCTGACTGAGCAGTGGCTGCTGGCAGATAATGTCCCGCTATAATAGGAGACATCGCAACCTTACTCACAAATAAATTCAAATTTTAATCATTTATTATAACAATTTTTCTAACATTCTTCCACCATTTAATATTGTAGTTAGTTCAAACTAAATTACTTTAAAGTGTATGAATAATGTGCAGAAAACATTTTAAATACTGGCCCTTAGCTCAGTGATGAAACAAATAATTTTCGTGCAGAAAAGTATCAGGTTCAATCTTTGTCCAAATAATTTCTTTGGCAAAAGAATTTCCAGTAGCAGGGTGGGAAAGACCTCTCTCTGACGTCTTGGAGAACTGCTGCTAGTTTGTTTGTTTACTTTATTTATAGTATGCCTTTCTTATTGAAACTCAAGATAGGATGTAAATAATGCAATCAAACAACATAAAACAACCAATGAACAATGCAATTGGATTTGGATTACATACAGAATTAGAGAACAATGCGGACAAAAACTATGGCAACTGCTGGGAGATTGTTTTATAATGAGGTCCAGTGACAGCTGCCATAGATGTGACCACATGATAGATTCCAGAAGAAAAGCCTAAGTGGTAACTACAAAATTAACATGGGGGCAATCTACTTTGAGTGTAATTGAAATCACTACCTCAAAACCATATAAAAGAGCAGCATGTTTAGTTTATATGTCTGTCATTACATATTGATTATTGGCAAATAATCCTACTATATAAAATGCTAAGCATATTCAAGACAACTCACTTCCTACCCTGGTGCGCCATTAGTGCGCCATTGCTGTGGAGGGAAGCCCAGATGAGGCAGCCAGACCTCCAGGGAGCTCATCATGGCGGGAAGCTGAGGCCAGGATCAGGCATGGAGCAGGCGGCAATGCCTGCTTCCCGCCTTCACACAGCTTGGATCAGGAGCAGAGCAGGTGGCAATGCCCACCTCCCACCTTCACCCAGTTGGGATCAGGAGGGGAGCAGATGGCAATGCCCATCCTCCGCCTTCACCCAGCTGGGATCAGGAACGGAGCAGATGGCAATGCCCACCCTCCACCTTCACCCAGCTGGGATCAGGAGCAGAGCAGATGGCAATGCCCATTCCCCGCCTTTACCCAGCAGGAGCGGAGCAGGTGGCAGTGCCCATCCCCTGCCTCCACTCAGCTGGGATCAGGAGTGGAGAGGGTGGTAATGCCTGCCTGCCCTTCACCCAACTGGGACCAGGAATGGAACAGGTCGCAATCTCTGCCCCCTTGAACCAGATGGGATCAGGTGCAAAGCAGGTGGCAATGCCCGCCCCCCCTTCACTTGGCTGGGATCAGGTGCAGAGGAGGTAGCCATTCCTGCCCCCCCTCCTCCTCCATCCAGTTGGGATCAGTGAGTGAGGAGGAGGGAATGCCTGCCTGCCCGCCCTCCCCTTTCTAGAGCCTGTTGTATTTCCCCCACAACGGGCTTTGTTAATATTATAAATAAAATATAATGTTAGGGCTATATAAACATAGCAATAAATATACTGGCGTATGATTTTATACAAACAAGTTCTTATATGATGTATGTTTGATCCCAGTTTTTGAAAAGTTTAGTAGAATAGCTCTTACTTTGTTTCCAATGTGAGAATGTCAGATTATTCCGATGACTGCTCAAATAGCTGTTCATTCTCCTAAAGCCATCCAACTGCAGGAGCCAAAGGCCATTCTTTGACTCTGTGGTTAATGTCATGTATTGAAACTAAAATAAAGGGACATGCTTGCATAAAATAAGTTATTTACAGTGCCATCCTAAGCAGAGCTACACCATTCTAAGTCAGTGAACTTAGATGAGCATAATTGCTAAGGAGGGTTCTGTTGTTCTCCTATAACATGTTTGATACCCTTCCTCCATGATCTGTTTCCCCCCCCCAGTCAAAATAAAAGGCAGACACAAAGCTTGGGTATAAAATTGGGCCACTTTATTAATTTCAACATAAACTGTCAGTACGGCAAGGGATCTAACTAACTAGTGGTACAAGTCAAGCCCTGGGGTCACCCATGACCTCCACCTTGACCTGTCTGGGCAAGCCCCCACTGCTACGGGGGTGAGCCATACAATGCATAGCTGGTACCCAATCGGCCAGGCAAATGGTTCCCCCTCCAAGCCTGCAGCACCTTGCTGTACAGCAGAAGGGCTTTACTTGTACAGGGGAGCCACATGGCAGTCTGCCCTCTCAACTGACTGTCATGGAGCCCACCAGTCACTCCTGACAGACCCCAATTCCCCACCAATGGGGATGTGCCAAGGGGGGGGGGGTCACTGTCCTGCTCATTTTCCCATCCTAAACTGCCAGCGGCCAAAATATTTACAGCGCCACCGTACTAATTACTAGGACTCCATCCTGTAGTACAAGGTAGGCAAAAAAAACCCTCTTCTTATGCCAATTGGAAGAGGAGAACAATTCCTACCTGGCCATGATAAACAGCAACTGACTACTCCTGCACTGCTATAGGGAGGGTGGGCAGGCTGAGCAATAAAGACAGGTGTGCTGGGGAAGGGCAGAGCAGGCAAATATGCCTTTAGCTCCGCCCATCCAGCAAAGCCCTCGGATGCCTAGAAAATGCCCAACTGCTTTTCCTTCTTCCAGGGCTGCAAATGCAGCTCCTGTCCAAGCTGCGGTGCTGCCGTCCAGATGGGCCGAATTGCTTTAGTTTGGTAAACAAAATTCTAGACTTGATACTTTTTTTGGTACAAAATGTCCTAAGCATAGAATTTTTACACTGAAGACATATGAAGTCTTTAACTTCAAAAAATCTTTATATATTAAAACTTTCACATGAAAACTCTGAAGGAGTTACCACAGCTCACAGTCGGAGGAACTGTGCTGTTAGATGCTTGTAATTTGTAGTAGTGATCCCTAACAGTTAAAAGTGTTTGTTTGAACTCTTCATTCGAAATATTTCTTTGCAGTTCTCTCTGACTTGGTTGTCATCTGGTATAGCAAACTTGGTGGTAGAAAGTGCCTTCAAGTCATAGCTGATGTATGGCGACCCTTGCTGTGGTTATGAAGGCAAGAGGTAGAGGTGGTTTGCCATTGTTTGCCTCTGCCACCCTGGTCTTTGCTGGAGCTCTCCCATCCAATTACTAACCAAAGCTTACCCTGCTTAATTTCCCGAGATCTGATGAGATCGGGCTTGCCTAGGCTATCCATGTCAGGGCATAGCAAACCTACTGTATTTTTTCTGTCTCAAATGTACCCTGTCCTTCCTCCAAGAGCTCATATGTGGTTCTTTCCTCATCCATTTTATGCTTGAGCCACTTGTGGGGTTCATATGTTCTCTGGTGGAGGTCTTTCAAATCGACTCCTATTTGATTGTCACATATAATACAGAGTTTGCCATAACTTGAGTTTGCCACTGGTTGTATGCTCACTGAGGAGTTGTAGCCAGTCAGAGCTCCCAGATGAGTACACCCATGTTTTTAGAAAAAAATTCTGTCACATTCACATTTTATATTTTTGGTAGATACATATGCCTATGCGTACCTGTGACATTTAAGATACAAAGTGGACCACAGTTCTTTTAGTGTTGATGAGACTAGGATTTTGTCCACTATATAGAAAGATATGCTGGAGTACAGAGACTGGTCTTCAAACTAGAACATTGTTCTGCTTGCCTTACCTGGGCCATCAAAGTGGGTAACAAAGTTGCGGTCACATTTGTGTGGTTAATTTCTACAGGTAGATGAGGAATAGGCAGCAGGACCAGGCCGGAGCAGACTGTCCCTTTAACCTCTGTAAAGGTTTCTGGGGGGTCACAGCCCGGGAGGTCTGCTAGCACTAAGGAGCAAATTGAGCTCAGCCCCTGTGGCACTGCAAAGGCTGTTTGACTTGGACCTGGCCACTGGCAACAGATGTAGGCGGTGCCACAGACAGCCAAGTCCAAGCCAGGGGACCTGCCTGCATCACTGGATCTGCTCAGGTTGTCTTGTTCCAGGACTACTTTAATTTCCCAATCTGCCCTTGAGGCTGGGAGCAGGTTCTGGTTTGTGCAGAGACCTAGAGCAGGAAGGGAGAGGTGAAAATGTATGTATGTATATGTTGCCTCTCAGAGGCCTGCTCAAGGTAGGTCACAAAATAAAACAGTACAATAAAGCCATATAAACCAGTGTGGTGAAATCAGACTAATATCTGGGAGACCCATGTTTGAATCCTCACTCTACTATGGAAGCTTGCTAGGTAACCTTGGCCCAGCCACACCCTCTGTCTAACCTGTCTTGTAGGGTTGCTGTGAAGATAAAATGGATAAGGAGTGAATGTTTAAGCCACTTTCACTCCCCATTGGGGAATGATAAATAAATGGTTAGACAAGCCATTAAAACAGCATAGGTGGGAAAGCTGCTATGCAATGAGCATATGGTTGCTGTGGAGTTTCACACAGGTGCTGGTGGAGATAAGACATGCTTGTAGAGCTGAGGATTGAACTTCATTTCCAGGAATATTGTAATTGGTAACATTTCAGAAAGTTTTGCACAAAGATTGTGTTTAAAACTGATGTGATATCTTCTCTGAAGCACTTTTGTTGTTTACTTCCAGCACTTAGGCTAATTAAAAAAAGAAAACTATTGCAAGGAATTCTGCTAAGAGTGTTGACAGTCTGTTTCTATGGATGTATCTAGCTCATCTTGTCCAGTGCTAAATCTTTGTCTTTGCTTGATGAGACTTGTGAGTATGATGAGCTCATGGGGTGAGTAGGGGGGGGTGAGGGGCATGGGGGGGAGGGGTGGGGGGGAGGGGTCCTTAGTCCAAGTATTTCTGCATTCACAAATACACTGGGTGATCGAAGCAATTGAATATCTTCAACCCCTTTCCTCCATTCTGCACTTTGGGAGTTTACTGGTAGGGCTGCTGCCCTGTAGGTGGGAGCTGGAATTCTCCCAGAATGACATCTCATCTCCAAATGACAGAGATCAGTTCCTCTGGAGGAAATGTCAGCTTTGGAGGGTCGACTCTATAGAATCACCTCTCTGCTGAGGTCCCTTTTCTCCTCAGGTCCACCCTCCCAAGGCTCCATCCCCGAATCTCCAGGAATTTCCTAGCCAGGAGGTAGCAAACTTACAGGGCTGTTCTAAGGATTTAGAGAATATATGTGAGGTGCTTGAAACACAATATGTTATAGAAATATTTATTTGCTATTCAACAGAGGAAATGCTATGCATGTTGAAGGCTAGTTCACTTCATGCCTTTTTTACTTGTATCCTGTGCAGAATATCAGTTGCTATGTAGGACATTAATTTAATCATAACTCTGTGGAATGTGTGGAACTGTAATAAAAATAAAGCTAGGCAACCCTTTTTATTATTTTACTAGGTGACCCTTTTTAACACAGACAGCAATTTAACACAGACAGTAAATGCACTTCAATGAAATTCTTCAGTCAGCCTTTCTGCTATGGATGCCTGTGCATAAGTAATCTTGATGTTGTCAACACATCTGATCCATTCAAGACAGTTGTTTCAGGCACTCCCGAGTTGGATCTTGTGATTTGTTCCGCTCTTGCAAAGAGGAACTTCTGCTTGATCAAGATACCTGCTAATTCCCCCTCCCACTGCAGCCCCAGTATGGGGCTGAGCTTCCATTGCATCGTTTCAAGAAGCATAGCATCTTGTAGTATAAAACAGGGAACTTCCATTCCACAAGAATGAACTGTGCTCATGACTGAGGGTATAACCCTTATTCTACTGTTGTCTCCTGAATTAGCAACTGGGATGGCCATAGGATTAGCACAGTGCTGCCCCAAACGAAAGCATCAGTACTGGGATGTCCTGTACTGCACCATCCTTGCCTTATCCAATGGTTTGTCAATAAGATTGCTGGACCAAGGGGCACTCACATGCAAGTGTATCCTATGAGCAGTTAACACACTGGACTCTTCCTGCATTGAAAGAACTTTTGTATAATGCAACCCATGGGTAAAATGTCCATTATTTAGTGTGAGAAATGTTCCTAAATATGCTCAGAATTTCAACCAAAGCTGTTGAATTAGGCTGACCTAGTAGTCATTGGGGAACTATGAGAATCTGACCTGCCTGACGACTGAGCTATAATTTCTGGGATATGAATACAGGAGTGCCTGTAGATTGTAACGTGCTGCCAAATGTCATATGTGCCCTGAATGATGACTTAATTAAAGGCGGCCTGCTTTTTAATGCCGGATTTGCTGGGCAACACATTTATTGTGAAATATTATTTGTTACAGTATATTTTACAGAAGTAATATTTTAAGAACACTGAGCCCCATTTAGTGGTGTTTTCACTGTATTTGGTTCAAGCCTATTTTTTCCTCTCGTGGACTGAGCTCACCAGTTCAGTAAGTTTGTAACTTAAAGCCGGCTGTGGACAGCACTAATTGGCTTGTGCCTGTGTAATCAATAATCTTATGCATGGATCAGTTTTTGTAGTTGAAAGCTTGTGGTTTTCTTCAATTAGTACAGCATTGAATGGATGAACGAACACGAAAGAACACTGATGAGGTGCTTTAAAATAAATGAAATTCAGGCAATAAATGCAGGCAGTAGTGGATGGGATAAAACTCACAGCTCTGAACCAGCATTTGATTCACTGATATGTGTAGCTGCCATCCAGTTTTGTGAATATAGGAGGAATCCAAATGCAGACTATAGCTGGGGCCTCACTATAAGTTCTCTTTTTATATTGCACCTGTTTCACTCTGAAGCCCCCAATATAAAAAACATATAATGAATTCATCAAACCTCATTGTGATTCCTAGTTATCTTCTGGCAGAGAATTTTTAAAAACATTAACAAGCTTAATAGTGCATTTGTTCAGGCAAGGATTAGTGGGTTGTAAAAATGCTCATACCGCTTATACTGCACATACTTAACAAGGCAGTGTGTTTAAAGAGGGATAAAATCAACAACTGTTAGCTGTAGCTAGTAATGAGTAAAACTCTAGTTTATGCCACCTACCTCTTGAACTGCCTGGTACTGATGCAGTGCATTGTGGAGTCGTGATTCTTGATAGGAATCTTGAATATGTTGTGTGGTGTTGTGACGTTTGTATGATGAAGGAAGGGGAAGGGCTAGGAGGACTGCTGCCTGACATAGTGGGAATTCCTCTCTTTTTCATGTAAAAAAAATCAAAATAACTTTCTTGGTGTTTCTGGTTTAATGTTTTGGTTTTACAGCTCTTAATTGGGAATGTATTTTATGTTTTCTTGAATGAGTCATACTACATTCAGATCAATAAAGCAATTATCTGTGCACAGATAAGCAAGTATTAGAAAAGTAGATCTCTGAAAAATATTTACAACGAAACAGAGAGAATAAACACAAATAAAAAATTATCTGAGAGTTTGTGTGGCAGGGCTTCTTTGGGGACATCTTGTACCAGGAGAACTTGCCATTGCTAGTTGAAGTAGAAGGATGTAGGAAGCAACTATTTTATAATGAAGGAATTAGAGATTAATTACTTACAAATTTGACCCACTTTTTCTCAAGAAGCATTTAATCCTCCTCAGATAGACCCTTTTATTTTTATCAATTTTGACAGCTTGGTCTAGATTAACCACAGAGCTTACATTCATGAACAACTGACATTTGCACAATGCTGTTTTGGTGACCAGCCTCCCCCACAATCTATCTGGTTGCTGCTGAAATTCCCTTCTTTCCATTCACTCCACTTTTCTTATTTTAGAAATACTTTGTCAGTTCTCAGGCAATGCCAAACCATAGCTTATATACCTTTTTATTTAAAAAAGCTTTCTAAGCTCCCTTTCTACCCAAAGTGACAACAACAAACATTAAAACATTTCATCATTATAAACATTTAAAATAAATTGTATATACAATAATTCAATAAAACATATAAACATACATAACACCAAACACCAGAGAGGAGGCCAATAGCAGTTACTAGGAATATGCTAAACAAAACAAAAAAGTCTTCAACTGCTGGCTAAAGACAGCAATAGAGAAAGGCAGATGAATCTCTCTGGAAAGGGAATTCTAAAGTTTTGGCACCACAACCAAAAAGGCTTTTTCTTGGATTGCCACCCATTTGGCCTCTGAAGATAACTGGAATGGATGGGTAGGTCCATAAGGGAGTAGGCACTAGGCAGTCCTTAAAGTATAATTGCCCCAAGCTGTATAAAGTTTTTAAATTTACTGTTCTGAGAGTGAGCTTTGAGTTTGCATGCTCCCTTCTTGTACTTTCTATCCTTTGTATGGTATGATTTCTTACCTCCATTTCTGCTTGGAGACAAATTGCAGTGTGGATGAAATAGCCAACTATGGCTTGCCTCCAAACTGGAAAGGGAAGGAATCACTGCAAGCGTGAAGACAAAGAAGCAATCAGACCTGAGGTTCAGATGCAATAGCCAACCATCACGTGGCCATTATGTCCAAAGTGAGCCTCCATTTAATTTAATTTTTATATGCTGAGCATTTTCCAGTAGTCTTGCTTAGCATCTCCAGTTCTAGTATTTTTCCGAGAACTGGGGAGCAATATTAAGTCCACTGATTTACACTGTTCAGTACATGGTGTACAGTAGAATGAAGTCCTCTTTTGCCAAGTTGCAGTATGCCAGAAAATTGTTGGCAGCTGAAAAATTAGGACAACGAAGAACTCTGTATTTTCTCAAATGGTCCCTAATCAACCTGGAGAAAATACGTGGCTTTTACTGCACTGAATATTTATTTTCTCAGTTGTTGAAGCTGAATCATGCCACAGTCTGTCTGTTGCTGGGTGGCAGTGTAGAAAGGCGGGGCAAGGTGATCTGAGCTAGAGAGGGGCATGAACCAAAATATGACCCAAAAAACCCCACGAAACAGGCTGGTTCGGGGTTCCCGAACCAGGGTTTGTGGAAGCTCCTTTTCTGGAACTTCCACGAACTTTATACTATTTCATTGGGTCGTATTTACAGGGGCAGTTTAAATGGCCATTTCCCCAGGGAAATGGCCATTTAAACTGCCCCTTTAAGGGACTTGCAAGGGCAGGTCCCTTTAAATTATCAGCTGGCAGGCAGCAGGGGGATCCACCCCTGCACAGGCCCGCACAGGGACAGAGGAGGCCAAAAACGGCCTTGCTGCCCCTCGCAGGAGGAGAGGGAGGACCCCACACCACAGGGGAAGGTAAGTGTGGGGCTGGGGCAGGGGTTGGGGATGGGGGAGTGGGGGTTGGGGGCTGGGTCCCTTTAAACTATTGGCTGGCAGTTGGGGGGGATTACAGCTGGTACAAAATGCAGCGGCGCATGTTATTACGAGAGTGCCAAATAAGGCGCATATAACACCGTTCTTATGGGAGCTGCATTGGTTGCCAGTGGAGTACCGGATCAGATTCAAGGTTCTGGTATTGACCTATAAGGCCCTGTGTGGACTGGGACCAGTGTATCTATGGGACTGTCTCTCTCCATATATTCCCCAGAGGACACTCCGATCAGAGGACAAACAGCTGTTGGTCCCTGACCCCAAAGAGGCCTGCCTAGCCTCAACTAGAGCCAGGGCCTTTTTGGTCCTGGCTCCCACCTGGTGGAATGCTCTCTCTGCTGAAATCAGGACCTGGCAGGACCTATTATCTTTTTGCCAGGCCTGCAAGACAGAGTTGTTCTGCCAGGCATATGGCTGAGGCTGGGCCTCCACTGGCCTGGAAAAAAGGTGTGTATAAAATCTTAACCCTCCCTGTGAAGGCTGTCCACCATCCTGTTTTAAATGTGTTGTTTTTAATGAAGATGAATTTTTAATTGTATTTTTAATATGTTGTTATCTGCCCTGAGCCCGCTCACGGGGAGGGTGGAATACAGATTTGAAATAAATAAAATAAATAAATAAAGGGACCTGCTGCTTGCAAAGCAGGAAAGGGGCTTTTAAACTGTTAAATGCTTTTCCCCTGCCGCTGCTAAGCGGGCCGGAATGGGGCATTTAAACCCCACGAACTGGGTCGTAACTGGCCCCAGTTCCGTGCCAGTTCGTGGTTTCTGGTCCGTTAAAATATATGAAACATGAATCTCATGGTTCAGGGTTTTTTTGGTCCGTGCCCATGTCTCGTCTGAGCACCTTGAGCCAATGCAGGAAGGTGCCTCTGGATATATGTTCTCAGGAAAATCTCATTTTATCTGTGAGAAAGATGCATGTAATTTCATTCTCTTGTTGGATTGCACATATATTTAAGTATTGGGCATGTGTGTGGATTCTGTACCAAGTTCAAAAGCATCGCTGAATATGTTTTGTCTTTGCCCAAGTGTGCTGAACAGGCTAAACTTCAGCCAGGCTGCAATCAGAGTTTTTCAACATTCAGAAGCCTTTTGACTCCAAGTGGTGGGCTTGTTTCCTGCCACTTAAAGGGAGCTCTACCAGCTGTACCACTTGTTTTGCTTAGAACATCCTTTTCTGCAGCAATCAGAATTGCAGGCAGTGCTCCTTGATCTGCTAGCTAGGATTTGTTTCCTTTCCTATCCCCCTAAAGTTCTCTGTTATGATCATTCTCTGGGGTTTTTAAAATCTTTTTAAGAATATATAATTCTGCTTTCTGAAACTATGCCCTAGCCTTAAGAAAATGGTAATTTAGCTACTTTTAACATATTTACCTGCTTTTAAAGAAATATAGGTAAGGGGCAATCTGAAGGTGCCAGATATGAATTTTTATATGTAAGGATGCATCTGTTTTTAGTATCCCTCCCCCACTAGAATTTTCAGAGGCAATTAGCATTCATCTGGGATCTTTCGTCTCCCCTTCCATTCCTATCAGCTTGTCACATTTTTGTGTTTTCCTGTTTGAATATTAATAATGTAGAAAACATTTTAAATGGATAAAAGGGGCTTATATTTTATATTTTTTGGTTTCATAGGAGGGAAATGAAGCTCCAGAATCCCATGCAGTAGAAATGTAAAGATGCTAAATAAATGTTTAAGGGTCCGTTGCCTCTCAGTGTAATTTTGTAGAAGTGTTATGACAACAAGAGTTGCTTGGGATATCAATGTAACTATATAGGTTATTTTTAACAATTATGAATAATATTAATGCCATAGACACAAAAAGTAATTTTCAAACAATTAATGCAATTTCAAATAATTAAAAATGTAACACATCATCCAATAAAAATGAAGATCTTCCAAGTCTCAAATATTTCAATGGCAGAGTTATGCAAACCATGAGATTAAGAAGTACTACTGAGAAGTGTAATACTTTCTGCGAAAAGAACAGGATTGTGCAACATATCTCTCCCAAGTGAAATCAGTGGGACTCTCTAGGTGCATTACTTTGACTCAATGAAGCCTATTGTTAATTACAAAATTATTACACTTTAAAAAAAGTTTACACATCTATCACCTCCCAGCAGTGAATGAAAAACAGCAGCAATGACAACTCGGTACTTCTTTAAAATCAAATATTGTCAAAGGCCAGCAGAACTAAATAAAAAGTCTCAGCTCAAATTTTCAACTTCATTATTAGAGTTTCAGCTAAATACATTCAATAAGTTGAGGGATTTCCAGTCAGCAAGGTTGGTGCACCTGTTGCAGCCCTGGTCACTCTGTGGGCTACTAAGATGACCTGGGCTGTGAGCATGATTGCTCCAGAGCACCCTCTGCCCTCCTGCAGAGCCCAGAATGTTCACTGGTTTAGTGAGGAGCTGAGAGTATGGTTTGGTTTTCATCCAGACAGTCTGGTGCTTTGTCTTCTAAAAATACTGAAATACTGAAAATACCAGACATTTGGAGGGGAGAGAGGAGAAGACGAAGAAGGGAAGGGAAAGGTTGGGGAGGGAGTAGTGCGGCATGTAGGAAGCCAGCCTACTTGCCGCTGTGGAACCAGTGAGACTTGGCCTGTGGGCCAGTGCCCCTCACAGGCCAGGCCCACAGTGCCCCCACCTCTCTACTCGCAGTCAAAGAGTGCCTGTGTCCCCAGCAATGAGTACAGTGCTGGGCCAGGCCTCCTTTTCCCCTCAGTAGTGCTGTCCCCACTGTGGTGGCCTCTGGGTAAGCCTCACCTGTGGCCACATCTGCAGGGGTCAGACCAGGAAAAGGGAAGTGGCATCCCAAACATGGACGGCAGTGTGGCTGTGGTGGCTGGGCCAGGGCAAGTTGCTCTGGAGGGAGGAGGTGAATCAGGCTTGTGTGGCCTGGTGCGACATTGTCAATTCTGAAAGTGATGTCATCGCACTGGGGTTGTGAGTGCTGCCCCCCTCTCCCTGGTATTTTTCTGGAGCCCATCTGATGACCCTAGCTGGGAGCAACAAAGGGATTGGGTAGATGGTTGGAGACCAAGTGAATGTGACTGAGCACAGAAGCTGAAATGGCTTCTGAAATCCTGTTTGTGTATGCCCCTTCCTTTGTCCTACAGAAATGCTAGTCTGCATCCAATTATTAAAATCTGAAAGAAACATTCAACCTGTCTTTTTTTCTTTACCTATCCTAAGAGACTTTCTAAAATAATAATCAGCAGGTCAGCTAAATACAATACATTTGAGGTAGGACTTGGATTGGTGAATCTACTATAGTTGTAAAAGAATGGTATTTAAATGCAAAAAACTTATTCATTATTACCTATTTATGCAACCCATTTCTCCATAATGGCTCCTTTCTTTTATTTAACAAGGATGTTAATATAGGTGAAGGGAGTGAATTTGCTGACAGCGGGATTGAGGGTGCAACTACTGACACAGACCTGCTTTCCAGACGTTCAAATGCTACAAACTCTAGTTACTCTCCAACAACCAGTCGGACCTTCGCTGGCAGTGACAGTGGCAGCTCTTCTACAGGAGATGGCGCCCGTCAGGGAGTCTATGAAAACTTCCGACGGGAGCTGGAGATGAGCAGTACCAATGATAACCTGGATGAAGCTGGTTCTGCCTTGAGTGATGAACAGAGCAGTGGGACCTTAAGTTCCCCAGGACAGTCAGACATTCTCCTTACAGCAGGCCAGGGAACAGTACGGAAAGCTGGAGCACTTGCAGTGAAAAATTTTCTTGTCCACAAAAAGAACAAGAAGGTGGAATTAGCTGCTCGAAGGAAATGGAAGCAGTACTGGGTTTCCCTAAAAGGTACAGAAAATACGTTTTCAGTATCCATTTAAACATCAAAAGTCAAAATATTTATTAGCAGTGGAGAGTGCTACTTCTGATATCTTAGGAGCTTGCTTGGATGGCCTTGCGAGCTTCTGATTAAGAGTGAGTAATTTTAAAATGAGTAAAATATATTAAAATATTAGTTAAAATAATTGTCTGTTTCTTGGATTTTCATTATATAATGTAATAAGGTTCATATCCCACTTCAGCCATAACACTGAGAGTAGATTAATATCTCTACCTTAAGAAAACCTGCACGAAAAGTTTTTGTGAGGAAGAAATTCCACTCTGAGCTCTTTGCAAAAAAGGCAGGAGTATAATGTCAAATATCTTTTAAAAAGAAGATTAGATATTCCTTTTTACTTGCTTGCTTGCTTGTTTATTTAGCAGTGTATTTTATCCTACTTTTCTTTCCCAGTAGGGATCCAATCGTTTACAAAATACAAGGCAGTATTTAGTTTTAAATGAAATATAGTATTAAAAAAAAAACAAGAGGTATCTACCATGATAGTCCATCAAGACCAGTTTTAGACATGCAAACCATTAAAACCAGCCTAATTGATTTAAATGTTTGTTTTATAAAATTGTTTTTACATTGTTGTTCCCTCCCTCATACCCAGGAAGAAAGACTGGCATATTAATATTGTAAATAAATTAAATAAAGCCCATTAGCTGCAAGCATGCAAAGACATCTTTGAAGAGATCGTTGCAAATGCTTGATTGCAGGTGCACGGTCAATAAAGTTAGGTGAAACTTGCATGAAATTTATCCTGATGCTAAGGATGTATTTATTTCTTATTTCTTCACTTTGCTGTAGGCACAGTTTCAAAATCAGTATGATGTTGCATCAGTTTTCATCAATGGAAATGAATATTAGGAGCATATCTCAGATCAACAGACATTTACACTTAAAGATTTTTTTTCAGGCAGGAGTATTATTTAAATGTTCAGTAAGATACTTTCTATTCAATTTTATGCTTGAGGTTGTATAAATTTGAGAGAAATGGCTGTGCTGACTTGAATAGGAGTATCAATACAGTATATAGTGAGCAATGAGTAGTTGAAACTCATGAAATCCTGCACCCCCATCCTAAACATAAGTAGTTCTGAAACAGTAGAATTAAAGTGGAGCTTATTTCCGAATAAACTTGCCTATTTTATTTTATTTTACTTTATTATATTTTATTTATTCAGTTTTTATACTGCTTCTCTTCAGTAGCGATTCAACAATTACAACAGTTAAAAATCCAGAGGAGTTAGCTGTGTTAGTCTGTAGTAGCAAAATAGTAAAGAGTCCAGAGTAGCTCCTTTAAGATTAACCAACTTTACTGTAGCATAAGCTTTCGAGAAACACAGTTCTCTTTGTATTGTCGAAGGCTTTCACTGCCGGAGAACGATGGTTGTTGTGGGTTTTCTGGGCTGTATTGCCGTGGTCTTGGCATTGTAGTTCCTGACGTTTCGCCAGCAGCTGTGGCTGGCATCTTCAGAGGTGTAGCACCAAAAGACAGAGATCTCTCAGTGTCACAGTGTGGAACAACACCTGCCAACATCTTTTCCACACTGTGACACTGAGAGATCTCTGTCTTTTGGTGCTACACCTCTGAAGATGCCAGCCACAGCTGCTGGCGAAACGTCAGGAACTACAATGCCAAGACCACGGCAATACAGCCCGGAAAACCCACAACAACCACAGTTCTCTTTGTCGGAAAACCTGGCACCGGCCCTGGTCCTACATAGAGCAAGGTGCAGTTGTCTAAATGAGAGGTGACCATTGCATGGATAAATGTGGCAAGGTTGGACTGAGATAGATATGGGGAAAGTTGTCGGACCAGATGAAGATGGAAAAATGCTGTTCTAGCCATCATGGACTCTTGTTTGTCCATGGAAAGCTTAGAATCAAGTCAAACCCCCAATCTCTTCACGGAGTCCGCAGCATAAAGCTGGGCTCTGTATAGTATTGGGACTCCCTACAGCTGAAGTCCTTCCCCCACAGGACCTTTGTTTTCAAAGGATTTAACTTAAGCCAGCTACCCCTCATCCACTCCACTATGGCATCCAGACATTGGATCAAGGAAGAGATATCTGCTTCTGGCTGCTTATTGAGTAGAAGGTAGAGTTGGGTGTCATCAGCATATTGGTGGCATCCAACCCCAAATCACTTAACAACATCTGCTAGATGTATTTTGTTAATGTTTACCGTTACAGTAGGTTTCCAGTAGGAGATGCTTTGCTATGACCATGGCAAAGCAAAGTGACAAGCAGCTCTTATTCCTGCCCTTGTTAACAAATAGCAGGATAGTGGAATTTCTAAGAACTGTTACTATTAATGTAGTGACCTTCTTGGCTTTATGGGATATTTGACTGTGATCAAATAATAGGTAGTCACTGTTGCCATCTCTAGTTATGAGTCATACAAAAGCACATTAAAGTTAGCACATAAGCCAGTCTTGACACAGTACCTTAGGCGGGAACTGGGGATGCAGGTGGGATATATTCAAAATAAGTTATAGCTGTGTGATAGTCCCACATTTTAAAAAAGTTAAAATTATAGGCTGGATGTAATTTTAGCTTTATTAAAGAAGAGATAAACCAGGCCAGAATGAGATGGTTTTGATAACACAAAACTAGTGCTTAAAAATAGTGCTGAAAAATAATTATTGAAGCTTGCAAGGGTTTTTTTTTTTGAGTAAAGGTTTTATTTAATAAGAAAAGATACGAATAACAATGGAAAGTGCATAGAAACTTAAACAAGCACTAAATTTGAATTAGATTTAAACTAGCAGAAAAACATATTCAAAGTATGTAACAGCACAACTAAATTATGTTAGCTCTCTTCCCCTCTTTTTAGTTGCTTATACCCAGACTTTAATGTCTATGATTTTTAATCAGTCATCTTTTCTATATTTTATCTCTACAATATAATTACTTTAATTTATCTTATCAAATAAATCTTTCCATTTTCTCCAGAATTCTGATATTGGTCTACAGTGCACATAGGAAGTTAATTTATCCATTAATGCATATTCATATATCTTGATTTCTGCTTGATTTCTTTCCATACATCTTTATCTCTTATTTTTTATTCTTGTTCCAATTTCTTCAATTTTTAGATTAGATTTTCCATAACTCCCAACTAGAGATGGGCACGATAAAAAAAAAATACCGATTAAGCCGTTCGTGGATCCGGGCCGCTGCTGAACCCAGGCCACCGATTCTAACCGATCAAGTCCCATTTCCGATCCGGAATCGGGAAGGCCAAAGTGGGAGAGCACCCCGCTGTTTCCAGCGATATAGGAATGGTGGTTGGTGGCAGCGGCCGCCAGGCCCGGCGGGCAGGGGGAGGACATTCAGGGAGGGAGGGGACATTCACACACACACACATTTAGAGTGGGGGGGGGAGTTTTTAACCTGGTAACGAGCTGCCTTCCCTCAGGGAGGGGACATTCCCAGGGCCGGATCTACGGTTGCCAGCGCCAAGGGCAACCGTAGTCAGGCTCTTGCGCGTGCATGCGAGCGCGCTCCTGGGTCGCCCCCCCTGCCCACGCAGCAAGCCAGCTGTCCCTGTGTGCTGCGGAGCTGGCGGCAGCGCGAGTGGCTCGGCTGCTGCCCGTGCCATTCACCTTCCCCACAAGACAAGGGGCGGCCAGCTTGCCCGCGTGCCCCTTGTCCTGGGGAAATGTGAATGGCGCAGGCGGCCTCCCAGCCTCTCACGCTGCCTTTTGCCTTTCCCCAGGACAAGGGGCGGCTGGCTTGCCCACGCGCCCCTTGTCCTGGGGAAAGATGAACGATGTGGGCGGCCTCCCAGCCTCCTGCACTGCCTTTTGCCTTTCCTTTGTGCCCATGGCTTCAGAACACCCCCTTCCCCCTCCCTCCCCTGGGTTGCTGCTCCGTGGTTGGAAGGAAGCCTGCTAATCAAGGAAAGCTGGGCTTCCATTCGTGTTTCGAGGGCAACAGAAGGAGGGCAAACACAGCTCATCCCCCTGGCTCCGTTGCCCTGGGAATAAATTACTGGCGCAAGAGTGTCTGCAATTCCGAATAGAAACCGATATATCCGATCAAGTCCCGAACAAGCAAACCCCTGACTGCTGGATTGGTTGCCGTGGACGGAACCAATTAGCTGAGTCACGATGGCGCAAATGCCAAAATCGGGGGGGGGGGTGAAATCGTAATTCAGATCGTGCCCATGTCTACTCCCAACCTTTCTTTTTTCTTTCTGGATGCTATTGCTAACAAGGTCCCTCATATGTAGGCTTTCCTGGTTTCCCATATTGTTATTGGATTAACATCCGTTGTAGTATTTATCCTGAAACATATTAGTTCTTTCCTACATTTTTGTAATATAGCCTCCTATAGCAATAAAGTGTCATTTAATCTCAATCTTCTTTCTTTCTTGCCTCCACTTTGACAAATTACCTCTATCAGATTATGGTCTGCTAGAGTCCTTGGGAGAATTTCTGCTTTGTCCACTTTTGTCAATAAGCTTTTGGATATCTGACACACATCTATTCTGGAATACATTTGATGCCTATCTGAGACGAATGTGTAATCTCTTTCTTTTGTGTGCAACTGTCTCCAAACATCTTCCAATTCCAAAGTGGACCTATAATTGGGTACACACTCGGGAAGATTCTCTCCCGACCTTGTAGATCTATTTTTGAATCCAGGACACAGTTCATATCTCTAAAAGTCAGAATCTCTCCTTCTTGAAAATCTAATAATGCTTGAAAATATCATAAAACTTTTTGCCATTATTTGGTGCATATATTGATGTCAGTACCATACTTGTCCATAAGCTTGCATATTTTAACTAGTAAAGATATAGTTGATGATAATTTTGTCTGTTTAAAATATCTTTCTTTTGCTGCAGATACTGCCCAGGTGAGTCCTCCTAGTGCTATTAAGTATAGGATTCCTTGCTTACCCTCTAGTATCTTGAAATAAAGTTGCAAAAGGAGACCTCGCAAATAGACTGATTATAAACCACCAGTCTAACATAATATTCCTCTTTCTGTAGTTTAAGTCTTATTTTTAATTATTCTAGATGCTGGCTTTGCATAATTCTTAGTAATGAAACTGCAAAAAGAGCTTGTTCAGATGTGTAATTTGCTAATACTTTGCTTTTTCTCTTAAGGATGTACATTATTCTTCTACGAGAGTGATGGCAGGTCTATAATAGACCACAACAGCATCCCAAAACATGCCGTCTGGGTGGAAAATAGCATTGTCCAAGCAGTGCCTGAGCACCCAAAGAAAGACTATGTTTTCTGCCTCAGCAATTCCCTTGGAGATGCATTTCTGTTTCAGGTTTGTCCTGTTCTTGGTTTATTAAATAATCATTTTCTTAGCACATCTTTCAGGCAAAGACCTGCTTCAGGAACTTAGTACCATTTGATAGCTAGACAAAACAGTTTTCGGTAAAGGATAGAATACCTTTGCTGATGATGTTGTTCTTTAGAAAAGTAGATTGAGTTCGGTCAGTGGTTTGCAAGCTCTTCTGTTTTACAATCTTTCCTCATTAACTTTACCATCATGGAAACTCTGCATTGTTGAATATTGTATTGTATATTCTAAATGCAAGTTCAGTTCATGTGGTGCACTCTGGCTTATCATTTCCATCTATAGACTGAGTGTGTCCCCTTGACAGGGCCAAATACTCTCCTGTGTTTGCTGGGGTGGGTGGGTGGGGGAGATCTGTAATGGTCTGTTAATCTACCTTTCAAGAAAACTGGTCTGCCATTACTAATCTGCTCACTGATGAACCCCTGACAGGCCCTTGAGATACAAGGTATTCCCAGAACATGGTTCAAAGCATGTGGACTAGTTTCCTCTCTATAATATAATCTATGATTATATTATAAAAATTATTTATGAAATTTATTTTACCTCATTTGATAGTGATTGCAATTTGTTCATGTCATTTAACTAATGATTTCGAGTGATTCTTTGTGGTATTTTGTTCTTTCATCCTTCCATTTTAAGAATACCTGTATTCTCAATGGGAATTCCCACCCCACCCTCAATAATAATTTTAAGGAGTAGATGTAAGCAGTGGATCTCAGGGTGGGGAGAATATCTTCTAAAGCTTTTTTCTCAGTTTTTGCCATGTACTTTCATCATCTTTGTTTTTAAATGAATCTTAAATTATAAGCTTCTGAAAACCAGTTTTATCTGTTAAAGTTAAAAGTTTGTGTTTTTTTCAACTAGTAGAGCAATGAGTGGATGGACAAACATGATGTGCTTTAAAAAATAAAATAACAGTGCAATCCTAAGCAGCAGGGCAGAAAGCACGTAGGGTGCGAACTAATAAGCCTTACGCCAGTGGAACTGGCTCTTATGTCGACATAAACCCCTCTCTGCTGGTGCTTGCAGATGGGTCGCCGCTGGCAGGCACACTGGGTGGCCAGGCGGAGGTGCAAGTGCGGTGCAAGTTCCCGTGCCAGCATGGGAGAGGGCGGGGTGGGGGTGAGCCACGAGTTAGTCCACTTCCAAAGCCACTCCAGGCCCAGGAATGCCCCCTGCAGCAGTGTAAAGTTATGCCACAAAAAGAGGAGGTGTAGCCCATAAGTGTGCATTGAATGGGGAAAACTTGGGCCCCTCTCCCAGCACCCAGCCCCACTCCTGCAGCCCAAAGGAGAATAGGATGGGAACTACCATGGGGGCCAATCCACGTACGCTTCCGGGGTAGGTGACCCCCCCTCCCCGCACCCAATCACCTGCCCATGTACCCTACAAAACCTCCAGCTGTGCTGCTCATGACCTCAGGTAGGTGAGCACGCGGCCAGAGGCTCTGCCTGTCAGCCTTCTGCCACAGGGACTTTGTGCCTGAGGCAGGAGAGCGGATACTCTCAGTGGTGGGCCCTGAGTGCACTGGGGTCTTTGCGGGAAAACTGGGAGAACTTTGCACTTGCTCAAGGGAAGAAGGGCAAAGTCCAGAATGTCTGGCTAACTAACAATAACCAGCCAAGTCTCCTTGCAAGTTATCTCATGCTGAAGTTCCAGCTCAGTAAGGAACAAGGGAGCACTGAGAGGTAAGAAAGAGATGGGGTGGCAGCTAACCCGGCTTGCTGATTTGTGCCAGCTGCCCCCTCACCTGAACTCACCTGACTGTTAGCCTCTTCAAGTGAGGCTCGGCAGGGGAGGGGGCAGTGGTGGCAGCCCCTGCCTACCTAGAGGCAGTTGCCTAGAAAACTACTCTTGACACAGCCAATTGCGGGGAGGTGCTACCCAAATGGGAGCTCTATTCAGACATCCTCAGCTGGGGTTCCTCCCGGCAGAGGAGGAAGTGCTGCCAGTGGTTGGGTTGACTGGGTGTTCATAACTCCCTGTTGCTGGAGGGTGCTCAGTGACTTGACTTTCTCCCTCATGGGATAAGATCATCCCAAGGCAGAGTGTCTCAACAGAGGGTCATGCATCATGTTGTTGTGAGCTGCATCTGTGGAGCTGCCGCCACAGCTCTTAGCCAATGGACACCTTCCCAGACATTGCAGATTGGGCTTGGCTTTGGCCACACACAGGCAGTGGGATCACTTGCAACACATGTCTGTTTCCGTTGCAGGCAGATAGCCACTCATCTGGGAGACCAAGGGGCATGGCTGTCTGAGCCCTCCGTAAGCCTCCACAAGTGCCATCCAGGTCCTGCCCAGGGAGCAGTTTACAAAGGCAGCCCGCGGCTCAGCCACATTAGCAGGAAATACTTCCAGAGAACCTCTGCATCTTTTCCAGTTTAATAAAATACGTGTTGAAAAACAAGGAACTGCTGTCTGTTCGCTCGCTTCCCTGACTTTGACAGTAGTTGCCGCCGCCCCCATCAGGACTTCTTCTCACATATTCCCGCAAATTTTTCCAGGCTCAGGGCTGGGATCAATGGGGTGGGCAATGCTGCCAGGAGGAGTAGGTGTCAAGTGGTGACCCCTGTCCAGTTTCCCTGCCCCTCTTCCCTCCCCTCAATGTCAGTTCAGGCAGTGGGGTGGGAATTGAAGTGTGGCCCATGAATCTCTGGCAGGGTGAGGAGGAGGCTCCACGGAGGATGTTCATTCTCTGACAGACTGAGCTGCTGCTGTCTGATAAGCCAGGCAGAGGGGAAGGCGGAAGTTACTGCAGGGAGGTGGGGGATGTGGAGCGACATCTTTGGATCTCCTCCTCCTCCAGGAGGATGGACCACCCTCCATTTTGCTGTTTACAAAAGCAGGGATGGACTTGGGACATCTGGCATGGGGAGGGGGTGAATGGCGGCCCACGGAGCAGTTTCTCTGCTCCTGCGAGCTGTCAGTCCAGGGGGGGGAGGGCGTCACGCCTGGACTGGGGCGTGGCTCTCAAGGTCCAACCTGCAATCTCGCATCGTTGTGATGTAGTGATTGTTCAAATGGCACCACCGCAAGTCTGTGGGCTCTTTGCACTCGCTTCTGGCCTCTCGCAAGGTTTCCAATGGGCTTTCCTGTCACTCATTGTAGTACCCACTGCCCACCTGCCTCTCTGGATCCTGAGGGCTGCTCCAAAGTGCTGCAGGCTTTCTAGTCCCACTTTTCAGGGAAGGGGAACCTGTTTCTTGCGGTAGCAGCAGCGGCGGGATTTGCAGGCGCACCAAGCTGTGGCCACTGGTCTGGCCCTCATTGGATATGGGGGCCGGATGGGCAAGAGGGTGGGTGTTTGATCCGGACCATCACTGTCACCTCTGCCCTCCTCCCTTGCAGGGATGCCTGCTCTCCGGGGGGTGAGGTGCTGTTGGTGGCAGCAGGGACTGTGGCCTCCTCATTGGCTGCACCACTGCTTGCCCCTCGCCTGCCTGTCAGGGGAGCAGTGTGGCCATTGGTTGGAGTGAGCGGGGTTGTCAGGGGAATGGCAGGCAAGTGCTCCTGGTGACAGCTGCTCCTCGCCTTGCCGCACTTGGGCGCCAGCGGGACTCTCTTGCAAAAGTCCATAGGGCTCCGTGGAGAGGCGCCCCATTTACGTTGATGCACAAGCAACGACGCTGCCTTGGGCATTAGTATTGAGCTGCCCATGTAGGCAATAGTGGGTGGGGTAAATCTCACAGCTCTGAACCGGCATTTGATTCAATGGTATGTGTAGCTGTCATCCAAGTTTGTGAACATGGGAAGAATAACAGAATCACAAGGTTGGAAGGGACCTCTAGGGTCATCTAGTCCAACCCCCTGCAAAATGCAGGAAATTCATCAATACCTTCCTCCAGACACACAGTGACCCTTACTCCATGCCCAGAAGGAGGAATCCAAATTCAGACCATAACTGCCCCCCACTATAAGTTCTCTTTTTTATATAACAACAACAACAACATTCGATTTATATACCGCCCTTCAGGACAACTTAATGCCCACTCAGAGTGGTTTACAAAGTATGTCATTATCCTCACAACAAAACACCCTGTGAGGTGGGTGGGGCTGAGAGAGAACTGTGACTAGCCCAAGGTCACCCAGGTGGCTTCAAGTGGAGGAGTGGGGAATCAAACCCAGCTCTCCCGGTTAGAGTCCTGCGCTCTTAACCACTACACCAAACTGGCTCTCCTGTTTCATTCACATGCTCCAAAATGTAAAAACCATGTAATGAACGAATCTAACCTCATTGTGATAAAACTAGTTTTATCTTTTAAATGAATCAAAAAGCATCATCCATTTGAACCATGCTAATGCTTTAGTTGGAAAAGTTTTTATTTACCTCTGCTGCAGACCTGCCCTATGTTGTTTGTTTACCTTCGTGTGTGGTAGGGCAGATGCAACCCTTGCAGAGCCATCATTTTCCTTTGTTAGGCATTCTTTTCTTCTGTCCTCCACTTTTTTCTCATGGGTTAAGTCTGTTAGCCACCCTGGAAGCTTCACTCAGGGGGTGCTGCTGATGTTGGAATAAGTACAAGAACATGTGGAAACAGCATAAACGTAATAGACTGTGAGGACTCTCCCCACTCAGAGCAGCCTATATCAATGCAAAGCATTACATTTTCCTTATGAAAACCTCCATTCTTGGAAAACAAATGCCATAGAGGCTAAATACTGAAAAGGTCACATGAGTGCATGGCTTTTGTGGCAGCATAGAGCCTTATTTATTACAAGCTCTGTGCTGTCACATTGGAGCTAGGTTTTCATGTCACCTAATGTGGGAATGCACACAAAATGAACCTTTTAAAAGTCAGATTAATGGCTTCTTTCCTTGAGATTTCTGAAAGTATTTGTCTGCTATGTGTTTGAGCCTTCATAAATCTAAAACAGCAGATTTAGAGAGTTAAACAGAAAGGGGAGGAGAGGAGGAAGAAAAATTGGCCATAATTATGGAAATAATCCGCAACTTATGATAGCCCCCAAGCTTGATTTGTTATGCCAAGAACTGCTAGAGCATGTTCCTTCTTAGAACTACTAATAATATACCTTTGCTGCATACTTTGTGAAAATACACAGTAGTATGTAAACGGAACAAAAAGGTATGAAATGTTTCTTTTGAAACAACATGGCTGCTGTTTATGATTTTCAGTGAATAAATCCTTGATAGTTCTTATTTACTGTACATCCTCTGTAACCTGCTGACACCATAAATGGCTATTCAGTACAGCCAATGTGTGTGCATCATTGTAATTCTCTTCTAGCTTCTTTACCTCCAAAGTTGTTGCACACCACCTAACTTCCTTTTCAACTGGGAGCTACCATCAGTCCTACACAAATCCATTAAATTTGAAAGTCACATGGTATTTCCAGATGCCAACCATCTCTCTTAAAACTTCATGCTCATTTTTCAGATATGTGCCATTTCTTTAAAGGGATTCACTTTTTCTTTGGAGGCAGAACAGCTGCCTTAGTCACAGATCACAAAATAACACAATCCACCTACTCTCTCCCCTCCACAAAATACAACTTAAAATAATAATAGTTCCCTTTCTGTGACCATCCAGTCAAAACACTGTCGTAACCAAGAACTGGGTTCTTTGATCTGGAAAAGCATTATAATTTAACTTTCATTCCGACTTCCGGTTTGGGATCCATGGAGGTCTAACGCAGCTCCATTTGCGGAGCTGACCGGACTGCCGTTTTAAGCGGCCGGCGGGGTGAAAATAGCCCGCGGCCGACTGCTCTCAGGCGGAGAGCAGGCAAAGAACGCTCAAGACCCTAGGGTGAGTTAGATCTCGGACGAGGGGGGGCTCTGCGCAACGGGTCCCCTCCCGATCCTTGAGGTCCCACCCTGCGACGGGTCGGCTACAATCTCTGCGGCAGTTTTGGGGCCAATTCGGCTGGCATAAGACCTACATACCCAAGCTTCGATTGGGAGAAGAAGCGGAGAGGAGAACTTAAAATCGAAACAGCGATTACAACCCAAGAAAAGTGAAGGGAAGGTAAAGATCACTATCTTCCGATACGGGACAGATTGATAAAAAGAGAGAGGAAAAAAAGTAGATTTTTAAACTGCAACAGACTAGTGAAAAGGAGGGGAAGACTCGGCAGGAGTTGTATTTGAAAAGAGACTAAGTTTAAAGAAGTTATTAAAGAAATTGGACTATTGTTTTGAATACCTGTGGTTTTGGAGCTGTGAGAAAAAGACACCATCGCGAGATCTGCTGTGGGAAGACGGGAGACAGGAAGTGCGTAACAACAATAGAGTGGCTGGAGAGAAGTGGCCCTTGCTGGAGGGCAGGAAGAAGGGAATCGCCATCTTTGAGAGGGGAAGGGTCGCGGCCTCAGCGGAAAAGGAAGTAGGCCATTTTGGATTACAAAATCATAGAGAGACCATAGAGAAAAGACGCCCGACATTTTGGACCCTTTAAAAATTAATTTACGCAAGAAGACCGGGACATTTGAAATAAAAAAGGTACTAAATTCAACGCCACGGAGTTAAGGAAGAGAGCGGACTCGTGGGAGCGAGCTAAAGCAAGCCCCACGATGTCGAAAAAAGAGTGGCAATCGGCAATAGAAAACCTGGACAAAAAACTTTTAGAGGTGATCAAGGAATTTAAAGACATGAAATTGGAGCTGATTAAAGAGGTTAAACAGACAGTAAAATCGGAGCTGTCAGAAGTAAAATCGGAGCTGTCAGAGGTGAAGAAAGGTATGGAAACAATACAAAACGAATTACAAGGGACGCAGCAGAGAGTTAAAACAGTAGAAGGAGCGATGGAGAACTTAGCAGATACGCAACAAACAGAGATGAGACTGATGAGGGGAAGGATGGCGGTTGCGGAAAGTAGACACATGGAGAAGCAGCTGAGATTTCGCGGTCTGCCGGAAATGGAAGGAAAGACAGCGCAAGAACAGATGACTGAGGTGTTAGCTGAATACCTGGGGAAGGAGGAGGAGGAAGTTGTGGCTATCCTAGATGTGGCATATCGTGTGAACTCGAGAATTGCAACCCAGAGGAAAATACTAAGAGACGTGATCGTACAATTTACAACACGAAACATGAAAGAGAAGATTGTGACTAAACAGTTTCAAGATCCATTGGAGATCGATGGCAAGACAATCATTATAATGAAGGAATTACCCAGATCAGTGTTACTAGATCGGAAAAAATATAAAGCGCTAATCCAGATGTTGAAGGACATGAAAATCAGGTACAGATGGGAGCTTCCAGAGGGTTTGTCCTTTGAATTTGGAGGTGCCAAAAAGCGTATTAGATCTGAGCGGGAAATGGAGCGATTTATAAGGGACAATGAAAAAGACTTACCAACAAGATTATGAGTATGGAATGTAAAGTACTATCTTGGAATGTAAATGGACTAAATTCACCGAATAAGAGGAAAAATATCTTCCACTGGTTATTAAAACAAAAATGTGATATTGTTTGTTTGCAAGAGACTCATATTCGAAAACAGGATGTAAAATATTTAAAATTGGGAAAATTGGGCAAGGACTTTGTAGCGGCCTCAAGTAAGAAAAAAAGAGGAGTGGTGTTGTATGTAAATGAGGAGCTACAACCAAAATTCATAATGAAAGATGTGGAAGCCAGATTTGTAGCAGTGGAATGTACTTGGAACTTAAAGAAAGTGTTGGTAGTCGGAATTTATGCACCTAATGGTGCAAAAGAAAGCTTCTTTGAGGACTTGAGGAAGCATTTAGACGACCTTTCATATGATCAGATAATTCTTGCTGGAGACTTCAATGGAGTGACAGACTTGGAACTGGATAAAAAGACCACAATGGCACAAAAGAAAAGAGGATTACTACCAAAGCTCTTTTTTGAGCTGATTCAACAAGAGACTCTTGAAGATGTATGGAGAAGAGAATATCCTAAAAGTAGACAGTTTACTTTCTATTCTGCAAGGCACTCTACATTATCAAGAATTGATATGATCTGGGCCTCAAAAGACTTGGCGTTATGGACTAAGGAGGTAGAAATAATGCCGATGGTAGGCTCAGACCACAACCCAATTATGTGGAAATTAGGGAGAAGGAGAAAAAGGAAAGCATGGAGAATAAATGAGGACTTGCTACAGGAAAGAGAGAACATGGAAACACTGAGAAGAGAGACAAAGTTTTTTATACAATACAACGTGAATAAAGAAGTACCAACTGATAAAGTTTGGGATGCTTATAAGGCGGTCATAAGGGGCATACTAATGGACTTAAATGGTAGAGCAAGAAAGAAGAAAGAGGAGAAGAGACTAGAGATTGAGGAGAAAATAAAAGCCAAAGAAATACAGCTAAAAAAGAGACCAGGGAAAAAGAAATTATATCAGGAAATTAAAATACTTCAAGAACAGCTAACAGCAATGAGTAATAAAGAACTGGAGTGGAATCTTAAAAGGCTGAATCAGAAAGCGTTTGAGGGTGCAAATAAACCTGGGAAGTACCTGGCATGGCAATTGAAGAAGAGAAGGGAAAAGAAAACAATAAACAAAATCTGTGAAGATAACAAAACGTATTTGGAACAGACTACCATTAGTAGAGCCTTTTATAAATTCTACGCTAAGCTGTATAATAAGAAAGAAGTAAACAAAGAATCAATAGCGTCATATTTGGAGAAAATGAAACTTCCAGAAATCTCGGAAGTTTGGAGAAACAAATTGAACAGTGAAGTAACGGATGAGGAAATAAGTAAGGCAATACAATCTGCAAATCTAGGAAAGGCGCCAGGGCCAGATGGACTTACGGCTAAATTTTATAAGACAATGGCCAATGAGCTGGCACCATTCCTAAAGGAGGTGATCAATGGAGTTTTAAGGGATCAAAGGATTCCAGACACTTGGTTGGAGGCGAACATATCATTGATCCCAAAAGAGGGCCAAGACCTGACTAATGTGAAAAATTACAGACCTATATCGTTACTTAATAATGACTATAAAATCTTTGCGAAGATATTGGCGGAGAGATTGAAGGGGTGGCTCTCGGAAGTCATAGAGGAGGAACAAGCAGGCTTTTTGCCAGACAGACAAATCAGAGACAATTTAAGGACAGTGATTGATGCTATTGAATATTATGACAAGCGTTGTGACAAGGAGGTTGGTTTCTTCTTTGTTGATGCTGAAAAGGCGTTTGACAATTTAAACTGGGACTTTATGTTTGCCACTATGGAAAAGCTACAACTGGGAGAAAGATTCATCAGAGCAATTAAGGAAATTTACAGAGACCAGACTGCAGCAATTGTGGTGAATGATGAACTGACTAAGAAATTGACCATTAGTAAAGGAACAAGACAAGGTTGCCCGTTGTCTCCACTGTTGTTCATTTTAGTATTGGAGATCCTGATGATACAAATACGACAAGACGAGGAAATTCGAGGAATAAAAATTAAGGACTATTCATACAAGGTCAGAGCATTTGCGGATGATATAATGTTAATTGTAGAGGACCCATTGGAGAACATGCCAAGAGTGATTGATAAGATCAAGGAGTTTGGAGACTTGGCAGGTTTCTATATTAACAAAAAGAAATCAAAGATATTATGTAAAAACATGACTAAGCAGAAACAACAATTGTTAATGGAAATAACGGACTGTGAAGTAACAAGCAAGGTGAAATATTTGGGAATTGAACTGACGGCAAAGAATATAGACTTATTTAAAAACAATTATGAAAAACTATGGATTCAGATAGAGAGAGACTTGATTAAATGGAATAGGCTGAATTTGTCATGGTTGGGTAGGATTGCAGCAGTTAAGATGAATGTGTTACCAAGAGTAATGTTTTTGCTACAGACAATACCAATCATCAGAGACTCTAAACAATTTGAAAAATGGCAGAGGAAATTATCAGATTTTGTATGGGCAGGCAAGAAGCCTCGAGTGAAAATGAAAGTTTTACAAGACGCAAAGGAAAGAGGCGGAATGCAACTGCCCAATCTGAGACTCTATCATGATGCAATCTGCCTAGTGTGGCTGAAAGAGTGGATGACATTAAAGAACAAGAAATTACTAGCCCTAGAGGGATACAAAAAAATATTTGGATGGCACGCATACCTATGGCACGATAAAGTAAAGGTCAACTCGATGTTCCTGCATCATTTCATACGGAGAAGTCTATATACAATCTGGAAGAAGTACAGAATTTATCTACAAGAAGGAACTCCTTTGTGGGTAGTTCCATATGAGGTGATAGACCCGAGAGCTGTTGATAATGAACAACAATGTTTAACTTACAAAGAAATAACTAGAATTGAAGTATCTAAACTCAGAATAAAGACGCAAGAGGAATTATCACCTTATTACGATTGGTTCCAGTATAGACAGATCAGAGACTTATATAATTCGGACTCTGTAAAGGGAGGTATACGAATAGAGAATTCGGAACTAGAGCAGACCCTTCTTAAAGAAGATAAGAAAAGAATATCTAAGGTATACCAAGTACTGTTGAAATGGTATACTGAGGATGAGACAGTTAAAACACAAATGGTGAAATGGGCTATAAATTTTAACAAAGAAATAACAATGGAGGCATGGGAATACTTGTGGAAGACTACAATGAAGACAACGACATGTACTAGCATTAAAGAGAACATTTACAAAATGATCTATCGTTGGTACATGACACCAAAGAAGATTGCGCTAGGGAATTTGAATACTTCTAATAAATGCTGGAAATGTAGGAAGCATGAGGGCTCCCTCTATCATATGTGGTGGTCGTGTGAGGTAGCTAGGCAGTACTGGGGGGAAATAATAAGGGAAATGAGTGAAATTTTACAATTTCAAATTAATAAGAACCCAGAACTCCTGCTACTAAACTTGGGAATGGAGGGAATTCCAGCCCATCATAGGACATTGATATTTTATATGACGACAGCGGCTAGACTTTTGTATGCGCAAAAATGGAAAATACAAGAAGTGCCAACCATTGAAGACTGGATTTACAAATTGCTGTATATGGCTGAAATGGACAAGATGACAAGAAAATTGAGAAATCTGGACTCAGGGCAGTTTAACACAGACTGGGAGAAGCTGAAACAATATTTGGAGAAGAAATGGGAGGTGGGAGGAAAACTGTGGCAGTTTGAGAACTACTGAAGTATAATAAAGTGTAGAGGAGGGTGACTTTACCGGGGGGGAGAAGAGATAAAAGTGAATCTATAAGCAGTTAGATTAATAGATGGATATATATATAGATATATGAAGGCTAATAAATAGAACATTGATAGAAAATAACTAACCATAAGGATTAAATATAAGGATTGAGTAACCAGTAATATTTTCTTTCTTTGGTAAGATCTGTATAATGCACCAAACTGAATGTCTGAAGGTAAAGATGAGTCAAATTGATTGACTATATGATGAGAGTTATATTGAATTATTATAAGAAGACAGAATGAGCAATATATGGAGCATAAGTTAAATTGTTTGACTTAAATGAATGTATGATTTACATGGTTTATGATCTATAGAAATATTTGAATTATAGAAATTGGGATAAATTGTTTATCCAAGATGGAAATAAGGACTTACAGTTTGGGTATAGAATATTAAAAATAGTTAAGGATGTACTGCTTAGAATAAAGGAGAATATATATTTGTTTTAGATAGAGGAATCTAATAGAAGTAAGGGGAAAGGGACAAAGGGTTGGAAAGCTGTTGGAAGTCAGTAAAAGGGGGGGAAAGGGAGGGGGTTAGAAATGGAAAATCGGGGAAAATTGAATGTAATGTAAAAATAATGGATTCTAACCCAATAAAAAATTTTTCAAAAAAAAAAATAATTTGACTTTCATTCCCAGTATGCTTCATACAATTATGAATCAGGATTGTTCTAATTTATGCAAGAAAAGAGTTTTTTAAAATGTGATATTCCTAGAATTCTCAGCTCACATATCAAAATAAGATACCTCTAATACTTCATGCTTTTTCACACACTCAACTTATTCTTGACAGCCAGTTCGGTGTAGTTGTTAAGAGCACGGGACTCTAATCTGGAGAACTCAGGGCCAAGCT
This sequence comes from Eublepharis macularius, assembly GCF_028583425.1. Lineage (NCBI taxonomy): Eukaryota > Metazoa > Chordata > Lepidosauria > Squamata > Eublepharidae > Eublepharis > Eublepharis macularius. The sequence continues at coordinate 100,426,283 of NC_072792.1, forward strand.
ACAAGTGACGAATGACACTTGAACGGCAAGTGGATTGAGTGGAGAGCAAGTGAACAGGGAGAAATACACTTGCCGTTCAAGTGTCATTCGTCACTTGTAGCTTGGCCCTGAGTTTGATCCCCCACTCCTCCACTTGAAGCCAGCTGGGAGATCTTGGGTCAGTCACAGCTTCTAGGAGTTCTCTCAGCCCCACCCACCTCACAGGGTATTTGTTGTGGGGATAATAATAACATACTTTGTAAACCGCTCTGAATGGGCAGTAAGTTGTCCTGAAGGGTGGTATATAAATCAAATGTTGTTGTTGTTGTTATTAGCAGTCAATCCCCAATCGTTAGAATCAATTTAGGTATGGTTCTTCAAATATCTACCCTCCTTTTACATCTTTCAGAGTTGTGGAGTTGGTTTATTTTTTTTTGCACTTGCCTTAAACATTCTGGATTTTCAAGTAAGACTGCTATCAATGTCACTTAAATTATAAGTGACATCACAGCATTCCCCTCTTTTTTTATTTTTGGCACAGGCTTATGTCCCTATATCAACATAAGGACTGAATTATAAAAACTTATAAAATACAATAATAAAAACACCAAAATATAATTTAAATTAAAAAACCCAGATAAAACAAAGATACACTAAACCACATCCTGGTATCATCCTGGGTCCATGGGCCAGCTGATGCAAACCCACAGGCTGCGAGCCAGGGGCCAAAAACGTGCATCTCTGACATGCCTAGACTTCATTAAAACTGATTTCTGCATGACACATTATATATTTAATGAGCTTTAGTTTTATATCTTAGTTTAAATGCATCAGATCACTCAATTTCCATTCCTTTATATGAATGGTACCAGGTTTTATAAGAATTTACAGCAGATGTTATACAAATGGAAAACATGGGCAAAAGGATGATGTATGGAGATTAATTCTTTATCTAGTGAAGTTTTCGTCATTTTATGCGACAATCCCATAATGTGCTGTGAGAAAAAACAGGCTATGTGGGCATTAATGGATGGTCAGCTCTTGATGCTCAGTTTCACTCATTTACAATCCTGTTTTATTCCTATTTTCTATTACTCAGGGGACTTAAAGAACCTCCACCTTATACTAGAATTAGGGACGTGATTTTTTTTTTCTGTGTAGCAAACCCACTCTCTATAGCCTCTATTTCCCCTTTTTAGAAACCTACTTGTTAGCACTGTTAGGCAAGCAGAATTTGTAGGTTTGTGCTTCATACTCATGACATTTCTTTACGTCATTTTTCTCTTTTATGTGAGGTATTCCATTCTTTATATACCTCATTTTTCAGCTGTAAAGCATCAGTAGCTTCTCAAAGGTGAAGATATAATAATAATTAATGATTATAATCTTTCTCAGTAGAAAAGTGCTATATATTTTATTATTGTTACAACAGCAATAGACAACACATTCGTTAAGTAGTTTATTAACTGTTACACACTCATGCTATAAAAGTATACAGGCATGCATTCTGACTTTCTTAAGGATGTTGTAGTCTGAATCATTGTTTTCATGGAGGAGCTGCATATTATTGTAGGATTGCAGAATGATTGGCCAGAGAGGCACAATTGCTGGCTAACATTATATAGTTGTTAGGTTTGATGCTGTGGCTGAAAACTGGGTTCCAAATTAAACAGGAGAAATTAAACACACAAGGAGAGTAGAAGTCATTTTCTGTAAATGAGATTAAGAATACCAGAGGCTCTTTCATCTAAAGATATTGGCATTTGTGTTAATCTAGAGGATTTCTGTCTCTTCTTTCATTTCAGACCTCTAGCCAAACAGAACTTGAGAACTGGATCACAGCAGTTCATTCCGCTTGTGCAACAGCAGTAGCACGGCAACATCACAAAGAGGATACTGTCAAACTGTTGAAAACAGAGATTAAAAAACTGGAGCAGAAGATAGACATGGATGAAAAGATGAAGAAAATGGGGGAAATGCATTTCCTCAGCTTATCCTCTGTTCGAGACTCCAAGAAGAAAAAAACCATTCTTGATCAGGTATTTCCTCACTTGTATAAAATAAATTTAGATTTCCAAGAGTTCCTACTTGAAGGATGGTGTTAACTAGCCAGGACAGAGCTAACTAGCCTTTGGAGCCTTCTAAACTGTATTGCATGCACTTTTGATATGCATGGTAGTTTTCAGAGCTCGATAAGCAAGAAACAGATAGGTCTTTGGTTATCCTCTGCTACTTATGTCTTGATGAGGACAATTTTCAGCCAAAGACAATTGTCATGACAAGTATCTGTATTGTCATTACAATGGTAATATATGCGAGGGAAAATAACACAGAGAATCCTCTTTACTGAACTGCAATTCCTTTTACCAGTGTAGCTAGAATTCTAACTAAAGACTGCTTCATAGAGAATTTTTAGATCTCTGAAAGTCTTCCCTACTAGCAGTATGTTCCAGTCAGACAAACAGACACACAGTGAAACTCTACAGCTAAGAGATGTTATCATATCCTCCAGTGTATTTTAATTTATAAAATGAAAGACTTTATTGGGTTTTGCTTCTATTTGTCTGGAAATTTTTTGCTATGTGGTGTCTTATTGTGTTTGCATAAAAGTTAGGTTCTGAGGGTTCAAAATCAAAACCATGATTTTAATCTTCATATTGTATCTAACTAATATGTGTCTTGGGATGACCTTTTATTTTGATCCAATTTAAAAAATTTAATCACTTTTCTTCCCTAGGATTACAATATAGACAATAGAAGATGTAATTTAATGTAATCTTGTTTATCTACGTTTAGTTTGTGATCTTTTTGTCCTCATCCCACTCATCTATTGCTGTTGTTTCCTAGATCTTTGTTTGGGAGCAAAACCTGGAACAATTCCAGATGGATCTCTTCCGATATCGGTGTTATTTAGCTAGCCTTCAAGGAGGAGAACTGCCAAATCCAAAGACGTTGCTTGCATTTGCAAGTCGCCCAACAAAAGACGCAATGGGTCGTCTTGGAATCTTTTCAGTGTCTTCCTTTCATGCACTGGTGAGATTAAGCTGATGCCAGAGGTCACTGTTGCTGAAACAGAAATTGTTTGATGCTTTTATAAGATGATGAAGGGAGTTCTGTTGCTGTACAACCTCTGTTTCAGAGGGTCAAGTGCAGTCTTGGCCTCTGCTCCTATATTAGCAAAATGCTGAACTCTTAACTTCTGTGGCAGATTCTTCCCTCTGTCTTTAGACTTCTTTTGCATCTTGAGATACAAAGTTAAATAAAAGATTAACTTCTCAAAAAGACTTTTTAAAAAGGTGGAGTACATTTCACAGCCGCCCATTATTATAAAAGCTAACATGCTGCTTTTTAAAGGAAGACTTTGCCTGTCTTTTTAAACCTGTCTTTTTTACCTGTCTTAGCAGTTTGTCAACAGAATTCCCTAGTGATGTACTGTGTCAGTAGCTGTCTGCTTGGGTCATGCAGATACTTGGGTTGTTTGGGGCCTCATGTGTCTTGCCAGTGGTAATTTCTAATATTTATTATTTTATTATTTAAACTTTTTTTACAGATGGACACTGCATGCTGGCAGAAATGCTGTAGCTGTTCCATCATGTTCCACAGCTATGGTAGATCCAAAAAAGGATATCTTATTTCAAAGTCAAAAGTTAAAGTCTTGTCTCAGCATATTACCCTAAATTAGGAGAAAATTGAAATATTAAATGAAATATATTTGACATTTTGTTAGCCAGCCTCTTAACTCTTTTAAAGAGAAAGGGCCCTTATTGTTCTAGAAACAATGTACAACTAGCTTTTCCACTGAAGATTAGTAAACACAACAGAAATCTCTGTCATTATTTGTTGTATTTGTTCTCAGTATAGTAATACAAATCACCCAGCTACATCACTATAGGAGACAGAAAGAGCTTGGTCCAAGGTTTTCTGTTTTAGCTAACAAACCTTAATACATGCTTATACAGTGTTTATATGGTAGAACGCAGTCTACCATATAAAGTTTCAGAGTTATACTCCTGTAAAAGTAGGTAGGTATGGAGGTCTTCCTTCCTTCCTTTCTTCCTTATCATTCTTCTTACCTTCACTGAAGAAAAGTACCTGGGCAATCAGATAGTTCCACTTGAGATTTGTGTTACATAATTGGAGAAAAACATCCATGCTAATTTGGAGTTCATGAGAAAGTATAACTGGGAATTTCTGCAAAGAATATATCTAGATTTCTTTGTTCACATACGTGTTTTGTTTACTGAAATAGCTAGCCAACCTGAGAAGGGCAACTAATGTCAATATCATATTATGCTTTATGGGAATGACAACATGTTATTGCTTGCAAAATCCATCTAATGTAAGAGTATCGATTGTGTAATGTAATTAATATTGAACAGGATCCCCGCCCCCCGCCCCCCGATGACAGTACTATTCTCACCTATAGGTGTTATAATTTAACTCTAAGTACTCCAAAAAAAGAGTTACAAATTGATGGTGTATGTTTTATGGAGCAGAGCAAAGTAGCCGATTGGTAGAATGAAACTACCAATGAAGTGTTTATGCAAACACTTTAAAATGTCTAATTATTTAATGGGTGGTCTTAAAAATGCCCCTGGTGAAGCAGTTCTGTTAGATATTTTTGTGGCATTGGATTTATAAGTTTTATGGCACCTGGCAGGTGGCAGCTCGCACAGGTGAATCTGGTGTCAGGAGAAGAACACAGGCTATGTCGCGATCAGCAAGCAAACGAAGAAGCCGGTTTTCATCCCTTTGGGGTCTGGACACTACTTCAAAGAAAAAGCAAGGGAGACCAAGCATTAATCAGGTAGTCCCTGGAAGGAAGACGGTTCTAAATTGCGTTGATGTAACCTCTACTGTATGGATTCTATGAGGCTAATTTAGGAAGCAAATGTTCACACAAATGAAAGTTAAGAATTTTTTTCACCAAACATTTTAACAATTAGAACAATACAACTATTTTTTATTTTCTTTAACCAAACTCATAAGTGCAACAAAATCAGAAACTTTCAGCTAACAGATCCAGAGGAGTTAGCCGTGCTAGTCTGGTTGCAAAATACAAGATGCATCTGACAAGTAGAGCTGTGGTTCTTGAAAGCTTATGCTACAATAAACTTGGTTAGTCTTAAAGGTGCTACAGGACTCTTTACTATTTTTCAGCCAATAATATCTTTGAAACCACTCAAGGTAAGCAAGTATATGTAATTAATTTAATCATAGGATCTGCAGGCAATTAGTATAAGGCAGTAGGAATCTATCCACGTTATAAAATGTGGTGTCTTAGTTCCTGAAGTATTTGGCTTCCTATCTTAGCTTTAGAAATACATGATAAAATATCAATAAAACTTTGGTGCAGTGTTTGAGGGAGACCATCTTTCTGCTTCTAAGTACTGTAGACTACAATGGTGATTCAGTGGAGGGAGGCTTCCAGGTTCACCCATGCTTTCTGTCTGCCTTCAAAGAAGTAATGATAATTAATTTAATCTATGCCTATCTAGGTTCTTCCATTCTTCTCCCTCTACAACTAGCTTTTAAATCAGCTAAATATAGGGTTAATCACGCTGATTTTGGTAAGATGAAATATGGGAACATTCTCTTGATCAACATGGCCTTGTGCTATTTGATACTCTTGACACAAGAGACTCTAAAATTATAATGGTGTCCCAGCAATTCACCCTCTCTTCCACACCAAACCTTCAGAGGAAGAAGGTGATTGGCTAAGGGAAGTGCTGCCTTGAGCTGCTCCTAGCAAATAAGGAGAAACATTGGCTAGGAAAACTAACTGCACTCCATTTTACATTAAAAAACATGCAAATTTGAGTTAACCTGTACCACCCCAGAAAGTAAGCATGGATGTGTGGGGATAGAAAAGAAGTTAGTGGTTGAGCTTTAAACTGACACTTTATATAAACTGAAAATATTCCCCAATCCAGTTATTGAGGCCTCGGAGCATATACATTATAATAACCTCAAGATAGAATGGAAAAGTTCATTTAAAGAACTCTTTTTTAATTTAAATGAACTTTTCCATTCCATCTTGAGGTTATTATAATGTATACGCTCTGAAGCCTCAATAACTGGATTGGGGAATATTTTTGGTGGAGGAACTATTAATTCGATATGAATGCCAGTTTTAACACTGATGTAGTTTATTTGTACATCTCTGAAATCAGACTTTTTAACCAATACAAGAACTCAGTGTAACAGGTCTTGGTAACTGGCTTAACATGATGTCCACATAGAATATATGCGTGGGTGGAGGTTGTTATTAGTTGAAAGCTACTTCTTTATAAGCTATTAAAGATGTGCTTAGAATTTGATTAGATCTCACAAATTACTTCTAAGAGAACTGATCACCTGCCTGACATTCCTCCAGTTCTCATTTGAATTCTTTCTCCAAATTTCTCTTTATGTGTTTTATTAGGTCCTGGTTTATGTCAGACATGAGGAACTTGTCTCAACAGACCATATAAATAGTTGCATCTGACTATTTTTCTAGCTAGGAAAGAACGTTATTCAATTTTAATTGATATGGTAATTTCCTTCAGAATACTTCATCATGCAGCACAAGATATTTCCAAATTTAGAATACATTTGCGTCATCCTATTGTATTCTAAAATACCTCTTTTTATTTTCTGCAGGTATTTGGTGAAGGAACGGATTCTGTGAAGAAATCTTTAGAAGGAATATTTGATGACACTATACCAGAAATCCAGGTAAAAAGAGGAAGTCATTAATTTACACAAAGGATTCCAATTAGCTGTTTTTAGAATGAAGTCCATCACTTTAGGACAAAGCAGAGAGAAGCAAAATCTTGATAGGAGGAGTAAATAATGTGGCAGTGAAGCTGTGCCAGATATTAGGTCCTTTGAAACAGAGCCAAGCATGAGATACAGAACAGCCCACCTCCCATTGTACCGCAGAAATGCAAACCCTCAAATATTCACTGGCATTGGGATGAACAAGACCAGTGCTTCATGGTTAGTGGGCAGGATTCTGGTTCCATTAAAGGCAGATGGAAGTACAGAGGGCCAAATCTTTATTTATGAAGACTATTAGAACTATAACTTCTTAGGAAAAAACCTAGGAAATTGCTACAACAGTCATGAATTCTGCAACCAGAACTTGCCTTAATTGCCACAAATATGAATTTGGAATTCCTAATAAGAATACCTAAGCCAATATAAAAACATTGGCTTTGTCTTGCAAGGCTAGACTGATTTTCTATCTGGTTTAGCATTGTGGCTTCAACTAGATATGTGCCTTTAGAAAACTTTTAAACATGGTGTTTTTATTAGACTTTTAAAATCCTCCTTGACTAAGTTGTTTGTTCATGTTGGCATCCTTTTGGACTGCTTTGTGTTTTCTTTCTTTGTGCTCTTACAGCACAATTGTATGCTGAGTTACTCCAGTCTAAGCCCATTGAAATCAGTGTGCTTAGACTGGAGTAACTCAGCACAGGATAGTACTGTTAGTGTATTTGAGCTTCTATTATACTAGTGTTAAATCACTTCCCATTTTCAACCCTTAATGACAGTTAAAAATATCTGCACTTAATAGTTGGATTTTAGCAGAGTCAAGAAAAGACGGAGTTAGATCCCATGGTCTAAAGATGCAATGATTGTAGATCTTTCTCACATCTTCTTTCCCCTGGAGTCCATTCTAACTACAGGAAAATTTATTCTCAGGGTCGTAATAGCCCCAGGGCTAATTGCTATACGGGTCCTGTGAATAAACTTGTAGCTGCAGGTTGAGAGGCTGCTGTGGAGAGGGAGAAGAGCACAGAATTGCTCCTTTCTTTCTCTTCTGTCAGTGAGGATTGAGGAGGAGGAAGTAGGGGAGGGAAATCATTGTTCTGAACTGTATATTTACTGAATATAAAACACTGTAGAGCAGGTGCAGCCTTGAAAACAGAGCACGCTTAGAACGTATCACCACTCTGGTGTCTTTTCAGCACTCTCTTATAACCAAAATCCTTTCTTGCCATCTTTTAATTGTCATTGAGTAATCCTAATTGCACCACAAGTGGAGAATTGGGAACAGAGTATCTATTTTGTAGGTACATGTAGCTTTCTCCTCCCACATTAGTGAGGGCGATGACTCAGTGGTATGCAGAAGGTCCCAGGCTTAGTTACAGCATCTCCAACTGAAAGGATCACATAGGTAATGTGAAAAACCTCAACCTGAGCTCCTGGAGAGCTACTACCAGTTAGAGTAGAGTAGAGTAGTAACCTTGATGGACCAATGATCTAAGGCAGCTTCAGGTGTACATGTTCCTACACTATGCTACTCCAACCGTTGGCCACTGCTGTTGTCCATCTGTTTACATCTTGCTCTGAACAGTGACTTCAACTCAAGGCCCTCTTAAATTTCACTATGTCTGAAACCTTTCAGCAAGCACAGTGTGTCCCATCCCTTAGCTGTATTTTTTCTGCCCAAATCAGTGTGGTTTTTCTTCTTGGAACAGGAAGGTATTTTGTCATAATTTTGTTCTCAGCCTGTTGCTAAATATTTCTTGTACAGCAGTGTCAGACTTGACCAAATACCTCAGCAGGTAGTGACATGGCAATATGACATGTAATTCAGATTGAGAACAGTAAGGAGAAATTTAGTATTTTAAATATTTGTGGGAAAGTTTTTCAAATGAACCACTACAAATTTGAGGTGATGAGGACACAAAAGCACACTACTCTCTCTGTACTTGATCAGTGTGTACACTTATGTTTTGCCAGTTATGCTTACATCCTACTAATGCCTCTAATTCCCTACAGGAAGCTTTTGTATGAAACACCATTAAGTCAGTTTCAGGGATGTTATTTCTAAGCAAATGGGATTTTAACTGTATGATTGCATTCATATCTAATGGGAATTTTATGTATCTGACACTTGCTAGAAATGTTCCCTCCGACTCCAACTTAAATCTACAAAAACAAAGGATGTTTGAAATTAATATTGAGGTTTACTGTCTGGTATTAGCAATCGTAACTCTGCCAGATCCATGGGGACTTTGTTACCTTCATCTTCTTTCACCGTTTAGCTTTAAATTGAGCACCATGCTATCATCTTTGATTTATAACTGGTTGTAGGCTTATTAAGGCACATATTGCCCCTGAGCTAAAGTTCCAAGGTCAGTCCAATGATCACAATCTCCCTTGCAAGCAGGTTTCTCCTGCTGCCCAGTGAGAGTGCTGCAAGCATAGAAGTGACTTCTAATCCTAGGGAACAGAGGTCAGGGGAGGGACAAGATAGCAACAGGCAGACCAGCTGACAGCTCTCATTGGGTTAAATTCAGTCTTAGGACAATCAGTTTGCCCACCCTCAAAATAAACTGTGGTTTAACTGCATAGTAAACAATGCCATATTTAGTTTCTTTGTATTTGTAATTAACAGAGAAATGGATGGGTGGTATATGACCAAAAGTTTTAAAAATAATTGCATCTTTTTATTCAGAGAGAGAAAGAAGTGACAGTGACCACTGTTCATCCACATAATCCTGCCTCAGACATCTGGGTTCATGAGTACTTCACACCATCCTGGTACTGCCTACCAAATAACCAATCAGCTTTGACTGTAATCCACCCAGGGGACACAACAAGAGATATCCTGGAAATGATTTGTAAGGTAAAACAAAAAATTGCACACAAGGGCCAAACCTGATGAATTTCCTGCATTCAAATGTGGGCAACATCTGTGAAAACCTTATTAGGATGGAGGGTTTTGTAGTTTTGTCCTGTGAAACTTGAATTCTCCCCCACATTCTGTGATTATCTAAACGTTGCAATTATGGCTGAATTGAGGTACTTGAAAAAAGATTTGTATGTTTTGACTGCAATTCCAGGATTAGAATGGGGTTAGAAAACTCATAGTGCTCCCATAGATGGCGTTGGTATTCCTGAAGGCTGTCCCACTCTGTGTGCATCCCTCCCAAGTTCAACCAAACTTACTCCTGCAACAGAAGAAAGTGGTAGCCTGTTTCACACAGTCCAATTAATATGCACATCACTTGGTGTATGCTGTGTAAGTAAGTGGGTGTTTTTTTTTTAACACAAACATGTAATGTTCCAAATTCCCCCAACTATTGGATTAGATGTAGAGAAGTGTAAGCAGAAGCCTTCTTGTGGCACCCTTTCTGCTACATCCCCTGAGAAACCTTCTGAATTTCTGGTAAATCTGCAGAAATTACAAATCCTCCTCTCGCATGAGTGCCTTTGTCTCCTGCAAGTATCCCCCTGGATCTTGGACACGGAGACATTCATTCTTGATGTTAACATTTGTATTCTCTATTTTCACTGTTAACCATGAAAGACTGTGACAATTAGTGTCATCATATTATGCATTTGTTGGCAGTTTACCAGTTGTGGATTGCAGGAAAAATACTCTGGAATATGTGAGCAAGTCTGCAAAGTGAAGAAACAGAATTTCAGACACAGAGAACTACTTGTTGACTTGCAACAAATTTAGCTAATCATATGTTTTGTAAATTGCATTGTTGGATTTCTTAAGCATGGGAGAGAGAATAAGCTTTAAAAATGCGTGTGAATTTCATTTTGTTAGGTAAGATCATAAAGGTTGTATAATTATGAGTTAAAATTTAAGAGCTGTTACCTTTAATCCCAGTAATATCAACTAACCAACTAAACTGAAACACTAAAAAAATAATCTGCATGCAACTTTGAAAATCTTTTATATTTGGATGATGCCTTCAGAAATAAAACTTTGTGGCTGTTAAAGAACAGCCAATCATTGCCTATTAAGTGAGAAAAAAGCATCAGTTTAGGATAATAATACATTGTATTCATTGACAAGTGAACTTCCATAGACCACTGACACTCCTGAAAACATCTCATTGTAACCAAGGAGAGAAGACATTTTTAAAGACACTAACAATAGGCAAAAATTATGACATTTTTAGTATTCTTTTTAGGGCTTTTACATAAGCAGCTGATAAACAATGTGTTTTTTCTCTCAGCTTAATAAAGAGAAATTCCTAAAAACATCCTGCTTCCTTTTAGAAATTGAGCCATAAAGGAGGTATTATGAAGTTGAAATTTAACTTTTTTTTAACTTCATGCACTTTAAGTCAACTGCTTTGTGGTTCATGCTGTGATTCTGTCTTTTCTTTTCCAAATTATCATCCTAAGAAAATACTGATAGTTACATTCTTTTCTGTAACAGTTAATAATCTCTTTCTTCTGTCTCTCTTACATTCAGCTCATTCTTTTTCCTTTAACTCTCTGATCCACATCATTTCCCATCAATTTGCCATCTGTCATCTGAGAACCAGTGCTGGTATAGTAAACATTTCAAGCTTACATTTCATGTAAACCTCTTCATGCTCTAGATGTTGTTCTTTTGAAGATTGCCCATGTGGTAAATCTGACCTTGACAGTGGTAATTTCAAAACACAAAGTCCCTGAGGTGCTTGAGAGACCTGTCTTGCTAAATAATGCCTTGAGGCTTTGATGATACTGTATTATCCTCTAATACAGTGTATGTTGCACCATCGCTTGTGCAGTTGGGCCATCTCTAATGGACTCTTTGGTGGAGCACATGCATGGCCTGCAGAAAAAATCTGAGGTAGTGGCTGTTGGGAAGGACCCGTGTGTCTGAAACCCTAGAGAACAGCAGCTAGTCAGAGCAGACAGTGCTGAGACAGATAAACCAATGATCCAATTCTGTATAAAGTAGTTTTATACATTCGTGTCTTAATGAATCTACTGCTCTCGACATTAAGGAAAAAAATACTCTGGGGTTCCTAGCTTTCCCCCCCTGGCCCTTATCCTGTGGGCCTCAGGAAGGAACTTGTTGTTAAATGAGCTTTCGGAGAGATCTCTTTCCTGCTAGGAAACTATTATCTCCCAAGATAAAGAACACATCCAAGATTTGCTGTTCATCAGTGTGTAGGCATTACTGTGTGTTATAGCGTGATGCTTCCTGGGTGCTCTGTGGGTTCTCTAATATGTCAGACTAAATCTTACTGACATGCCTTTCAGTCATTGCTTCCTTCTGTCAGCTCTGAAGTTAACTGAGCTGTGGGGTTTCCACTGAATGTTGACTGACAGAAAGAGATTGTTGGAAATAGGCTAGTGGGTCATCTTTTCCATTCACATGGTTTTATTTCCTTGCCTTTGTGCTGGCTTGTCAAGTTTTATTTTTAAATGTTTCACCAGCGGGTGGCCTGTTGTTGAGTCTTTTGTTCCCTGATATGTATTGTATCTAACTTGGCTCCAGATTTAAACAATGAAAATAGTTTGGATTTAGTAGTGGCCTCTAAATTTTTAAATCAGAAATATTTTATTACAAATAAGAAGTGTGCTAATATTCATCTTTTTAGATGTAATAGGCCATATTGGGACTGATTTTAATTCAGTGTTATTTTATCTGACTTGGCTCAAAGTACAATCTGCCACAGGCCTGGGGCAAGTAATAATTGTCCTCAGAAGAACAGAAGACTGACAGCACTCATTTGCCTCCCCCTTCCTCACAATGCTGCTATGTTTTTATTAGAGGCAGGTACATTGTAGGTCTTCTTTCCTTTTAACTCTTACAGAATGCAAGCCTAGTTGTCCCATGATGCTGTCACCAACCCCAGGAAGAATGCTACCATGCTTTTGTAGTTTCCTCTTCTAATCCTTTAAAGCCATAAGAGGCAACTGAGTGGCTCCCCTTCACACTGAACTTTCTACTGCAGTGGACTTTGTTTCCTTGAAAGGAACAGTGGTGGTCGTGGTGGTGGGGAGCTATAATGGGCCAAGAGTTGAAACCTTTTGCTCTTTCCATTTGGGGAAAAGAAGTATTTGTGGTGAAGGGAGAAAGGATGAGAGAATGGAAGGACAGCCAGCAAAGTGAAGCAGCCTGGCTTTCATTAATTATTTGCAGCGTTGGTAGACCTGGGTTTTTTTTGTTATTTATATTCTGTAATCTTGAGGAGATGTATTTGTTTGACTTGCTTTTGAAGCAAGTTGAAGCTAATTATACTAACGTATTTCTTAAAGATACAAACAGCTACAGTTGAGATATTTGATGTGCACCTCAGTAGGGATCATATGTAACACTTAGAATTTAAGAGGTGGGTGTTTTTTCCATTCAAAATGTGTAAGTAATTGGTATCTTGATGGTGAACTGTGGAAAGATTCAGAAACAAACTAGTCTTGTACAGTATGTTGTTGAGAAAGATTGTCTTAATATATAGGGTTCATTTATCTGCTATATATTTACTCGCATGCTAGGTGAGCCAGGTTCTGGCTTCAGCAGTAATCTCTTTCAGATTAATGCTGTAATTATGAAGGGTGTTGCTTCTTTTGAATGGGGAATAAACTTTTTCTCAGAGACTTAGAAAATATTTTTAAAACCTTTTTTAATAATATGAGCCTCTTCCATTTTACACAGGAATTAGTAAGTTAAAAAAATGGATATGTCTATTCAGACTTACCCTAACTCCTCTGCTCTCTCGGTTTTGTTCCAGGCTCATCAGCTAGATTACTCAGCACACTGTCTGCGTCTAAAGTTCATGACAGGAAACCAAATGCAGTTCTATGTACCAAAGTCAGATGAGGATATCTATGAACTGGTAATCCTAACGTTTCAATAAGAAGTCTGTAAAATGTTTTTTTTAATGCCACTGTATTACTTATCCTCTTGCGCTTTTGAAAGGCATCAATATCAAGGACTTTAAACCAGTAGCAGGACCTTAAACCATTAGCAGAATAGTTTTTGTGTGTGTTTGTGTGAAGTGGGACAAATAATGTGGGATTCTTTTTTTAGTTTAATAATTCATATTTATTCAGGAAAATGATATTCGTTGCTCATTATTAGTTCCTATTGAATGAGGAAAGGGAATTACTTAAATAAATAGAGAGAAAAAGTGTTTTCAGGCCTAGGAATTAGCATGGTAGAGATCTTAATAGTCACTGATAGTAGAGACAGGGTTGCCAACTACAGATTTGGACATTCCTGGAGATTTGAGGGTCGAGTGGGTTTGGCAGGGCTTGGAGAGGAGGGACCTTAATGGGGCATTAATGACACAGAGTCCAGCCTCCAAAGCAGCCATTTACTCCAGGCAAACTGATCTCTCCATCTTGGAGATCAGTTGTAATTCTAGGAGTTAACCAGGCACCTGGAGATTAGCAACCCAAAGTAGAAAAGGACAAAAATCGATGGCTTCTATAATGGAAGACAAGAAATAATAAAGTCCTAATAATGCCTAGGTAATTTGAAGCTTTTGTTTCAAGTAAAGCTAGTAAAAGATCAAACATAAGAAAATGTTAACATCATTTTACATTTTGAAAAATTCTCACCACTGTGAAACAAACACTGGTAGTTGAAAAATGTGAATAGAAAAGAGAGTAAACACTGGCCCCTAGGGGTGGTGATAAGAACTACTGCACAAAGAAAGGATGCTGAAACACCTGAAGTTAAATCTGAGTAACTGAAGACAAAGCTTAACATTTTACAATGAATTACTGATATATTTTCAGAAATGTTTAGACCAATATGTCTGTCAAGAGCTGCTTCTCGTATTGCAGTTTCATGTATGAAGGTTCATGCCATTGCATGAAAACATACATATTTTGTGTGATGTGAGAATGATTGCATAAGTGTTTTGTTTTTTACCGGTATATGTATGTATTTGCATCTCACCCTTCCATCCAAGGTGTATGCATAGGATGACTTATAGCAACATGTAAAACAACAATTGGAAAAAGCAGTGCCTCACAGAAGACAAATCAGGTCCACAAATATAAATATCTCCAAAGCTAGCAACAGTTGATGTTCTTCTAACCAGGTTTTTTTTTTGTTGGTTTTTGTTTTTCAGTTATATAAAGAAATTGAAATCTGTGAGAAAGTTACTCAACAAATTCAGATTGAAAAATCTGACAGATTGTCAGATAACTATGGTGAGTGTATGGGCGGGTTATGTTTTTCATGGGTTCCATATCAAATTATTTCTCCTTACCAATCAGTTCACCAGTCTAGCTTCTAATTTGCAGCCCTCCATTCTGTTTTGCAGTCAAAGGCTCCATTCTGCTATCATTGGAGCCTTCCTTAGATTCAAGGAGATTTCCACCAGAGAGGGGCTCCAACTTTAGTGGAATAGAACCTTAAGTCCAACCTTGAGCCTTTAATCTATTGGTTTGCACTGCAACCCTAAGCAAAGTTACACCCTTCTAAGTCCACTGAAGTCAATGGTCTTAAAACTTTGCTTAGTTTGACACTGTCAGCCACTTAAACCTTACATCCTTAATAACAATACATACACTTCTACATCCTGGGCAGCTTGTTCACGGAAGCTGATTGACTTGGGCATAGTATTGCACGGGCTTCAATTGACTTAGAAGGGTGTAGCTCTGTAATGCAAATCCATTCAATTGGCAATATTGTGCTGTAGCCAGGCTTTACATTCATATAGAAATATTAGGAGGAAACCATTAGAGAACATTTATCTGATTCATTTTAATTCTTCTTAGTGAAATCAATGGTTTCTGACTGCATAGCAGAACTGCCACTAAGGGCAGGCTCCTCTTCTATTATTGGAGGGATTGACCAGACCCCCAATATTTTTTTTTAAAGATTTCAGATCTTTCTGCAAAATCTTCATGGCAGAATGCGGATTTCAACCTAAGCCTATTCTGAAACTGTAATCTCTACACTACATTGGCTATTGTGAGATGGCTACTGTTGAACAGTAGCAAACCAGCCAGGCCTGGGTGAGTCATGCAAGTCATGTGGTAGCAAGTGACCCAGTGGTTACTGCCACCCTGGCTCCAAAGAGCCCTCTTTCAAAGGCCAAAATAGCCCTAGAAAGAGCCCTGCCCCCCTTACTGACAGAAATCAAGGCAAGTAACAATGTTGTGTTTGCCTAGCAACATCCATTGATGGCTTTTGTTTATTCATGCACTGCTTGTTATTTGGGTAGGTTAGCCTCCCCAATGTATTTTTCTTAGATTGTTTTCTGCAAATCTGGGGCTTTCTTCTGGTTTATACAAAGATCTGTCTTGATTGTCTCTGGCCCAGTCTCTGGATTTACGTATCAACAGATGGGGCTATGTTGAGAATTAACTTTATTGATGATAGCAGCAGCCAGGTTTCTGCATTTAATGATACACTAACCCATAGCTTCATTTCCCTTCTCTCTCCTTTTTAGTCATGAATGGAAGTATTTTTCCATCCGCAAAAATTACTTCAAAAGCAAGACAGGGAATAGGTTTCTATTACATCTGTTTCCTTTTAGCTAGTGGCCAGTTCCACGTTAAACATTTTCCCCTGAGAACCATAAATATTTTGCTTAATGAACAAAAAGGCAAATAGCTGCCTCTGCACCCTAAGAAGCTGTACAATTTCAGAACAGCAAATGTCCCATTTTAGAGAAGCCTTAGCAATGAATAAATAATACAGAATAGTTAGCTTGTATTTGCATGTTGCATACTCAGGAGCTAATGTTATAAATAAAATCTGCCTGGAGACAAAAAGGCAAATGGAGCTGACAAGTACCACAAGCTTTTAGTCAAGGTTTGGACAATATTTTCCTCTTCTGCTTGTATGTAAATGTAAAACACATAGTGATTTCTGGTTAACCAAATAGTATTTTAAGGTGGGAACATCTCTGAAAAGAAGACTGAACATTTATCAATCAATCAATAACAGACAGAAAAGCTATTTTTAATTAAATAGACAGTGCGGTCCTAATCAGAGTTATACCCTTATAAGCCCATTGATTTAATTGAACTTGGAAGGGAGTAATTCTGTTTAGGACCGCACTCAATGTAATGTATTTGTATCAATTAGCAATGTTGGTCTTTAAAAACGTAATTTCTATTTACTGTCATGTTCCAATGTATCTCTTACTTTTTGATACTAGAAATGTATTTTTGAAGTCAAATCCACTAGACCCTAAGCCACTGAAGTTATTTTCATGTACTGCTAGGTTCCTAGATAACTGTCAAATTTTATCGTTGTATTTTAGTCTGCTGACGGCAGAATCTTGGCTAGCAAGGCCCAATTTACACATCCTTTTCCAAGAAGGCATGAGCCATGTGTGCCTCAGCAGTCCCAGAAAGAATATAACATGTGACATGGTAATATGGTTTTTTTCCCCTGGTCAAGCCCTTCTACTATGGCCTTCATTATAATACGCAGATTGGTCTGTGGGTGAAACCTGTGTGTTGCTTAAACTTATTGGATGTGCCAAAGTTTAAGTAGCTGAAGTTTGGATGTGCTGAAGTTTAAGTAACTCACACATACACAAACAGTGATTTCACTGTTTCACTGAAAATCAGGAGAAGATGTTGGTGTGTTTAGAAGACAGTGTGTGTGTTTTGATTTGGAGAACCAATTGTATGAGTAATGAGCCACCATCTACATAAAATACTTTTTGTTTTGTTGTAGAATCTGGCCCAGAATTCTAAATTGCTTTATTCAAATAGTAAAAGTAGTATCCATAGTATCAGTTAATGGAATGGGACTCTCTGTTGTTTGCATAATTCAGTTCAAACGTGCTTAATTTTGCTACTGATATTTTGACAGGTTTTTCCTTGTCCTCTATGGAAGAAGAAGGGATTCGCCGGCTCTATGTGAGCAGTGTCAAAGAGACAGGTCTGGCTTTCAAGAAAGGTATGATCTAAGGGAAGATTTTCCTCTTGAAACCTTTTACTGAACCCAAGCTGCTTTTTCCTTCTTTCCAAGATACACTTTTTCTCTTCCGCCTTGCTAAAATTAATTTAGGAGCGGCAGCAAAATTATTCCAGCCATATTCTCTTCCAGATGATATTAGTCTTCATTTTGTTAAATTAAGGTGTAGAACTATCATATGTAAAACGAGTACACAGAGTAATCTCAGAAGAAGAGTGGGGTAGAGATTTTGTTGATATTTTATTATAATGATCATCAATAGCTAACTTATGGATGACTCAGAGGGATAAGATTCTTATTTAGAAAGTACTTTAAAAACAAGATAGCAATATAAAATATTTTACAAAAAGAAAAATAAATGGAATAATTACACTCTGAAAAACTTAAGTGACAGGAACTTCATTCAGTTAGGTAGCCATCTTGGTCTGCAGTAGAATGGCAGGATTTGAGTCCCGTGGCACCTTAGAAACCAACAAAATTTTCAGGGTAGAAGCTTTTGAAAATCAAAGCTCCCTTCTTCAGATCTGAAAAAGGGTACTTTGACTCTCAAAAGCTTATATCCTATCAATTTTGTTGGTCTCTAAGGAACATTATTGAATTTTACCATTTTAAAACTTCATAATCAGCTATATGTTCTTAGAATAATGAACAGAGTACAAGTCCTAGGCTTGGACGTGAATTCAGAGTGTCCTTGGGCAAGTTAGGTATATCTGTAAAATTCTGACTCATAGGATGGTGGGCCCAAACAAAGTCAAAGTTGTAAAGGCTGTGTGAAGGATCATGATCCACAATAGTGCCCTCCTTTGTGAAGGGTGCAATTCACAATAACGCTGCTCTTAACTCTCCCCCACCCCTCCCATGTGCCTCAGCAGGCTTTAGAAACCCAACAAACTTCCAAGTATCTTTGGGAACAGAATACAAGATAACCTACAGAGTGTATAAGTGATCTGAGAAGTTACAATACAAATACTTCCCAGCCAGGAATAATGCAACAGTAATGGTATTTGCATGCCCAAAGGACCATGTCATCCCTAATGTCCGGGTATGGATTTTGCTGAGGCTGCTCTTCTGCTCTGTTGTAGAGGAACACTTTTGTGGACTGAGCCCTAAATGTGCTTTATTGTTGATGAATAATGACAGTATTATATTTTGAAATTCAGATGTTAAGGTAACAACATTCTGTGTGAATCTTAATTTACTTTTCCTCTTTGCAGGCCTGAAAGCTGGTGATGAAATTATTGAAATTAATAAAAAGTCTGCTGAAAACCTTAATTCAGCCATGCTAAGAGATGTTCTTGTTCAGCCTTCTCTGTGCCTTACAGTGCGGACTTATCCTGAGTCAGAGCAAAAGCTAACACAGCTACCACCACGCCGCACAGATGGTTCTTTCGACCTGATGGACAGTCCTTTGAGATCATGCAACAACAGCCAAGGTAAAGCATACCAAATTTTCCTAAAATCTGAGGTGTGTGTGCATGCTATACCTAAGAATTAGCTCATAACTTATCTGTATTTTAATTTAAAAAATTAAGGGTGGCAATTACAGCCATCACTGGACCATTCTTAGTGAGTCAGTAAATATACAAGATGAAAATCCAGCTTCAAGGATACTAAGAGAGAAGACTCTGCATTGGCTGTGGGTCAGTACTTTTCAGCAGATGAAGAGACCACATACTTTTACTTTTATTGCAATTATGATTGCAATGTCCTTGCAGGGTTTTATACAACAATAATCTATGTATCACTTGATAAATTTAAAGAGTCCCGCCCTTCCAACAAGAACTGTATAGCTTAGAGTTCAACAAGAGAGCAAAGGAGAGTTAATAAGAAAATGTGCAGAAAAGTCAAAGGGTTATATGTAAACACCAGTATTACTAATTGTTAGCTTCTGGAATAGTACTTACATTACCTGTTGAGAGATTTAACTATGAGCCAACCTCTCTGATGAGTGGAAATAAAACAAGCAACAAGTGGAACTAAATTCCTAACATGTTGTGTAGACAAACAGCCTACTGGGATGGAGAACACCATGAACAAAAGGTGTACATGTGGCCTCTGGAGCTGCATGTGTGCTGCAGTTCCACAGGAAAACTGAAAAAGCCTCTGAAAGTCATATTAAGTACAAAAGTTTTAAAATGTCCCATCTTTTAAAATACTTTTCCTAGTCATTTAGGGCTATGCAAGGTTATGCTTAGAAGTGTCTGAGCAAAATCTACTGAAAATCACAGAAACCAGAGGAATGTATATTTGTGTAACTGGATAAGATATCAAATGGTTGGAGTATTCTCCTGTCTATCGGAGGCAGGAATGAGACTTTGTCACCTCCTTCCTTCTGCCCTCCATCCCCACATGCAGCATTGCAAAGTAGCTGGGATCTAGCACAGCATTTCCATGGGAGGAAGGATTTCTGCCCATAGAGTGCTACTCTCTCACTACCCCCCCCCTCCAGCTACAACTGGAGGGGGAAGTGAGAAAGTACCACTCTGGGCAAAAATACTTCCTCCATAGAAATGCTGTGCTAGATCCTAGCCACCATGTTTTATAGCATAAACAAGAAACACCCCCACCCCAAGTTTTCAGTCTAAAGTTCCACAGAGAACAAAGTGGCTGAGTAGCAGTCCACAGCAGCTACAGCTTGAAACCAACCTGAATCCAGCTTGCAACTTATTTTGAAATTTTTCATGTGAATGTGCAGTGCCACTGATAACACCTCTGGGCCCCGTAATGTGTGTGCCTGATGCATGCATACACATGACACATCCCAAAAACGAGTTAAGAAGTAAGTGTGAGGAGAGACAGAAGAGAAAGGGGAAAAAACCCAACTCAGTGCCACTCTTATCAGGCAACTGGCCAAAACACAAAACCTAATCAGTGGAAATCCTGCCAGTTGGCAGCTCCAGAGAACAGACTAAGGAAGAGACAAGGGAAGGGGGACATGAATGTCAGGAAGTGCAATTAAATGTGCATAGACATTATTGCAGAGGATACAAAACCACTAAAGAAGACTACTGATAAGCCATAAATACATTTAGAATAGAAAACACACAAAACAAAAGCTGCTAGAGAGATACAAAACTGGTCATCTCCTGGAGCCAGCAGGGTGGGGTGGGGTGGGGGGAGAACATTTCTGCTTTCAAAAACTGAGCTACAAAAGAGAATTTTTACTTTATCATGTTATGCTTCAGGCATATTTGCCCCAAAGATCTTGTGTTTTATTTAAATTTTTCTTCTGATGAATCACAGACTGTTGCTAGACAAACTTGAGAACTAGACAAACTTGAGAAAAAACATTAACAAAGCAAAACATTGCTTGGCTTTTAAGGTTTGGCAAATGGCTTTGTTGTTGTTCAAGAAATTTAGAAAATTCTAGTTGGCCACAAGATGTCAGTACTATGCTGTGTAAAACCAGTTTAGTTTGTCTACTGACTACATAAAACAAAGAGATCCTTCCTTATGTAATAATCCTATTCTGAGTGAGGCTAGGGGGAGGGGGGGTTAACTCTTTCCACCTGTGTAGCATCATCAATCAAAACACTCCTCTCCCCCACAATAGTAAAGAGTCCAGTAGCACCTTTAAGACTAACCAACTTTATTGTAGCATAAGCTTTCAAGAGCCACAGCTCTCTTCATCAGATAGATACTACAATTTTGTTGGTCTCTAAGGAACATTATTGAATTTTACCATTTTAAAACTTCATAATCAGCTATATGTTCTTAGAATAATGAACAGAGTACAAGTCCTAGGCTTGGACGTGAATTCAGAGTGTCCTTGGGCAAGTTAGGTATATCTGTAAAATTCTGACTCATAGGATGGTGGGCCCAAACAAAGTCAAAGTTGTAAAGGCTGTGTGAAGGATCATGATCCACAATAGTGCCCTCCTTTGTGAAGGGTGCAATTCACAATAACGCTGCTCTTAACTCTCCCCCACCCCTCCCATGTGCCTCAGCAGGCTTTAGAAACCCAACAAACTTCCAAGTATCTTTGGGAACAGAATACAAGATAACCTACAGAGTGTATAAGTGATCTGAGAAGTTACAATACAAATACTTCCCAGCCAGGAATAATGCAACAGTAATGGTATTTGCATGCCCAAAGGACCATGTCATCCCTAATGTCCGGGTATGGATTTTGCTGAGGCTGCTCTTCTGCTCTGTTGTAGAGGAACACTTTTGTGGACTGAGCCCTAAATGTGCTTTATTGTTGATGAATAATGACAGTATTATATTTTGAAATTCAGATGTTAAGGTAACAACATTCTGTGTGAATCTACTACAGACTAACACAGCTAACTCCTCTGGGTCCTCTCCCCTACAGTAAATGGTAAAAAGATGGGCATCTAGAGTAGCCATATGGCAGGTTCTATCAACATGACTGATTTTTCCTTCCCTTTTCCTGTTGCCAGATAAGGGTTTTCCCCCCTTCAAATAATGGAGGGAAAGGAAAGGTGCAGAAATCTCCTTATCTGTGTATCCATCCTTTCCCATACTGTGTCTCTTTCCTCATCAAGTCTGACCTCAGAGAGGAGTTCAAGTAAGGGTTGCTGGGAACTCTTAAAGAGGAGAAGCCCATTTTCTCATCAGACTGGGAAGTGCCATGGCTCAGCGCATGGCCTGCAGAAGGTCTAGTTACAGGATCTCAAGTATAAAGGACAAGGAAAGACCCTTCTTTGCCTTAGAGATCCACTTTCAGGCTGAGTGGACAGTTCTGAACTAAATGAGCCAGTGTGGTCTGACTCAGCATGCAACAACTTCATATATTCGTAAGCTCTGACTAACATAGGCTGGCAAGGTAAGAAGCGCAGCCTGGGTGGTATCTGAAATACCACGTTTTCATGCAACGTGGTCCTGTTATTTGTATCTGAGACCTGGTTGGAAGAGATAGTACGCCTGGGGTTGGCACAGGCCCTTGTACCCAGATGGCATGTTCAGTGTTTGCACAGGAGAATCATTGGGAAGCTGGAGTGGCCAGGGTTTTTAAAGATTTTATTGTTCATCAGGAATCATCTTAGATAAGCTATGTTGAGTAGTTTAGATGGGGTATGCAGAGGTTGAGTAACGTGACTCATATTGATATCTGCAGTCAGGGACATGTACGTTTCCCATAGATTATGGAAATCATACTGTTGCTTCCCCCTTAGCCTAGTACATGACCTCACTGAAATATCTGTTCAACCATTCAAAAGTTGTAAACCTGTCAAGACTTTTTATATGGCTGTATTCCCAATAAAAATCCATTGCACAGGGTAACTGCTTCCTCCACATAGGTCAGCTTAACACTCCGCACTGCAGTCCTCAAAAGATCTCCATTTCAGGATGAACGGATGATGAACAATGACAGATATTAGATATACAAATAAAGATGTGCAATGTATTGAATGTGACATAAATAAGAAAGATGCTGTATTATATTTAAACAAGTGTTGTCAGAGTATACATCATTATCAAACTCATGAGATATTTGAAGGGGAGGGCTGGGTGTTAGAGTTGGTAATAAAGCATTTAGTTTGCTTAGCCACCCAAGGCATACATAACATTGGGACAAATGTGCAATTACTTTCTGTCTGGGATTAGTGTCTACACTGCAGGAAGTAGATTATAGCATGTTTTTCTTATAACAGGAAGGAGAGGCAAGATAGCTATAAAAAGTAGTAGGTTTGTTAGCATAGAGAGAGTTGAGAATGTATTTTCATGTGGCTTTGAAGAGACTGTTCATCATAACAGACAAACTGAAACTGCTCAAGTCAGGAACAATGGGTGATATTGTGTGAGGTTTTGTGGAAATCTTGGCTGTTAGATATGCATAAAAGTCAAAGACTTTGGTATACAAATAAGAGATTTCTTTTTTAAATGTTTGAAGTATGTATAAGTATTTCAGCCTTTGGCTAGATATCTGAAAATCTAGTAATGATACCGTGAAGGAACAGCCTCGCTGACCCATAAACATTGCCTCTTCTTGTCCTCTTGGAGTGTTTGGGGTTCACCAGTGGAGTCCAAACCTCCGCGTGGCATGTGCCACCCACATGGTGCCCCCCAATCCTCAGAGGGGCTTTTGCTCCTTCTCTCTTGCACCCTCTGCCAGCACTTGGCCTCTGTGGGGAAGGCTAAGAGAAGGGCCTAGTGCTCAGTCTCCTGCTACCCAGCACCTGGTTACCGCAGGGACTGCTTACTGCACTTGTACACCAATGGGGGATCAGCTAATTGCCAACAGACCACCCCATTCCCATGACACTTGCTTTATATAGCCTGGTTAAACAGTGGGAATCTATGTAGTACAGAGAACAGCTACCAGCATTTAAGAATTTAAAAAGCATTTATTAAAGAAAAGTGAAAAAATGTTCTCACACTTTTAAGCACAGGTCCAAAACAAGCAAGGAAACTCAAAAAGAAATGGGTAAAACTGCACTCCCGCTGAGTCTCCTTCTGTACATGCCTTAGATCTTCTGTTTAGGCAGGCTCTTTATCTTAGAAAGTTCATCTTCCTTCTTCTATGCAGCCCCACATTGGGACTGCGCCTGTGCAGGCCTGCTGCGGAGAGAGATTACTAGCTCTAAAGCTCTAGAGAGGGCGCTCTCGCCTGCTGTGTGCATGCATGGCGTTTCCCGCCTGAATGCAGCATAGAGTGTGGAAGTGCCCCCTCTTCCCTCAGTTCTCTTTTCGCCACTGGTGAGAGAGGTTCTTCTCGCTCGGTCTCTTCGCTCACCTATCTTATCCTTTCTTCTCTGTGTAAGGATCTACTGAGGCGTCATGTCTCAGAAGGCGCTGTTCAAAAAATGCTCAAAATGTGATACAAAAATGCCACATATGGACGAGCATGCCCTTTGCTTATTACGCCTGGGTAACGCCCATAATGTAGTGGCCTGCCACCACTACTAAAGGTTTACTCCTAAGGCACGCAGCCACCAAGTGGCCCAACTTAAAGCAGCCCTATGGGAGATGGTGTCGGTGGGATCCTCCAAACCAGCAGTTAAGCCTCCTGCTGAAATGGACCCAGCCGATCATTCCGACACCTTGGTTTCGAAAGCGGAGTGATCCAACCTTCTAAAACCTCAGTAGCCAACTCCATCGGCAGCATTGGAACTGACTACCTCTTGTGAAGGTTCGGATCCAAAGGGAGGGGACCCCGAACATCTGAAGTACTAACTGTCTCTATCTACGATGTTAGAATCAACAGCTAAAGGAACCAAGGAACACCTGAAACGGAAATTGGGTTTGTCAAAGCGCACTATTGATTCCTCTAGATTGAAACGCGCTTCCTCGGAACCTGTTGCTAAAAAGAAGACCAAGAAGTCGAAACATTTTAACAAACCAGTTTCTACGCTGTCTCATATCATTCAAGCTCATCCACTTTTTCGCTGATCATAGAAGAGGAAATCCTCAGACCACCACCGACTCAGTCTCCTCTGCATACTCCCACTCTTCAGGGAGGGGAGGGGGAGAGTGTCAGAGAGGAACTAGACCAGACCTACACCTCGGACCCAGTACCAGATCTTATCCATCTGGACCCGACAGCCACTATGTTGACAGCATCAGTTCCAATGCTGGGATCTGCGACACAATTGCTCCCCCCAACTCAAGCATACCCGATGTACTCTTGAATACCCTCATTGGTTCTGACAACCTCCAACCCATTGGCCCTGATGCCATGGATGCCTGCATCTAACTACCAGCCTTCAGCACCTAGCTGGCAAGAGTTTATGTTGTGGCTACCATCAACTACACTTGCACAACCTTCAACTTCTTCAGCCCTCCCTCCTCAACCACCATCAGAGGCTACTGGAACGTCTATACATCAGTTCCAGACTCACTCCCTATCTGGTTCCGATGAGGACATCGAAACGGTATCTCAATCGTATAAGATGTCCGATCTGGCATTTGACCCATCACCAGAAGAAACCATGGGGGACACCACTTCATCTTCCCCGACAGAAGTTTTCTGACTTTTCTTGAAACAGATGCTCCGAATGGCTAGAGCACTAGAAATGGACATTTCTTCCTCTGTCCTGAAAACGAAGAGCAAGATGCTGCAAGCACTCTACTCAGATTCATCCACATCTGTAGCCTTCCCAGTGGTGGAGGACCTGCTAGACATAGTCCACAATGTATGGGAGAAACCAGCCTCGACTCCTGCCACCTCACGCAAGAGAGAAGGGTACTACAAGTTGAAACAACAGGACTGTTCCTTCCTATTCACGCACCCACAGCCTTCCTTGCTGGTAACAGGTTCAGACCAAATACAAACAAGATCTCCACTCTTCTCCAAGTGAATAAAGAAGAGCAGAAACTGGATTCATTGGGGAGAAAAATATATTCATCTGCAGCCCTAAACTTCATGATATCTAATTACTAGGCCATTATGGGGTCTTATAACTTAATCCTCTGGGAACGACTCTCAGCTTACACCAGAGAGCTCCCTGAAGACAAGAAGTCTTTGGTCAAGGTGCTCCAGACCGAGGCTACAAAACTAGCTAAACAACAGATGACGGCAGACAAACATGAAGCTGACTGTGCATTGTGGGCCATGGCTTCAGCCATTGTTCTCTACCATCACTCTTGGCTAAGATTGACTGCACTACCAGTGGATAAATGCAATAAGATTGAGGACTTCCCCTTCGAGGGTACATTGCTCTTTTCAGAAAAAAACAACGAATCCCTCACACAAATGAAGAACAACAGACAGACAGCCCACTCTCTGGGTGTCATCGCCCCACAATCGCAATTAGGGGTGTGCAGGGCCAGGGTGATTTGGGTTTCCTGATTTGGATTACCCGAATCAGGAAAAAGATTTGGAATAAAAGGAATTCCGAAGCAGCCCAATTCGGAAAGATTCAGGTTTGCTTCCTAAAGATTCGGCCGTTATTTTCAATGGGGAACATGCTCCTGGATTTCCAGGAGCCTGCGGGGGGCATTTTCTTTATGAAGCAAACCAAACTTGGTGGGGACCTTCTCCTAACTCTCCTCTAACTACCCCCCAAGTTTCAGAAGGATTAGATTTCGGGGGGGCATGTTATGGCCCCCCAAAGAAGGAACCCCCATCCTCCTCCACTCTCCATTACTCCCTATGGGGAAAAAAACAAGTGATCTTTCTAGGTGGCTTGGGGTGGCATTTTGCAAGGAAAATGCACCCAATTTTCAGGGCACCTGCTCCTACATATATTCCCACAGTCCCCCAGGTTTCAGGGAAATTGCACTTTGGGGGGGGCATTTTATTGCCTCCCAAAGAAGGTGCCCCATTCTCCTCCACTCTTCATTATTCTCTAAGGGAAAAACAAGGAGACTTTCTAGGTGGCTTGGGGTGGCATTTGGCATGCAAAATGCACCAAATATTAGGGGGCCTGCTCTTACCTGTCCTACCATGCCCTCCCCAAATTTCAGGGAGATTTGCTTTTGGGGGGCAATGTTATGGCGCCCCAAAGGTGGTTCTCCCACCACACCATTTTATTTCTACTGTGGGGAAAACTCCCACACAGCAGAAACACATGGATTGGGGCTGCCAATGGCCACAGCCACAGTCTGGCTACACTACCCCAAGCAACCCCCCCCCAAAAAAACTAACCACCCTTGCAGTAACTAGCCAGCCACTCTCCATTGGCTCCTGTTATGGGAAAATTCAGACTCCCACAGCAGGAACACATGGAATGTGGCATCAATGGCCACAGGCATAATCCCCCTTTCAATCTACCCCCCAACAGCCCCACAGACCCAAAGACATGCACCCCCAAGTTCCCCAGTTGTTGTTTGAGTTGGTGTTCCTTATAGTTGGAGTTTTATGGTTAAAGTTTGTTGTTTGCTAATTGCTACTGTTATTGTTCTGTTTGTTGGGTGGTTGTGTTAGCAGTTATAGCAGTGTTTGGTATGTTTACTTTAGTTTCAGATTTAATTAGTGGATTTGTGAGTTAGGTAGGCTAGTGGTAGGCTGCTGTCATTGAATGGCAGCTTGCTGGCTGCTATTGCATTGCATTGCATTGCAAAGCAAAAGCCAGATAAGTTTTGGAGCAAATTCAAGCTTCCCGCCAATTTTTAAGAGATGGGAGGGGGAAGGAGGAGGTTGTAGTGAGTCATTCACTCCTTCTCCCTCTCCCCCTTCCCTCCCCTCCTCCCCCTTCCCCTCAAGCGGGAAGCTTGAATTTGTAGCAGAACATTGCTGGCTGTTTGCACATGCAAACAGCCATCAAAGTACTGCTCCTGGCTGCCCCAAAGCTTTCCAAAGCGATCTGAATCACTTCAGAAAGCTTTGCTTCAGTATTTCCAAATTGGGGCCAGCAACAACAATGATAAAAATCTCGTCCACAGGGATGCTACTAATACCAACAACGTTCGTCAAGGTACAACTACTAACTATATCAGCATCACAAGGGGTATTCCAGTTACCACCATAACCCTGGAAGATGGTCTAATCGATCTATACCCAAACAACCTCAGCCTCAATCCTCATAACAGTCACAGAACCAGAAATCTGTTTTTTGACTGACCACCCCTCTGGGGGTGTAATACTGCTCCTTTCAGGACAGGCTAGCACCATTCATAACCCAGTGGGAGAGAATCACAAATGATGCATGGGTTTTGGCCATTGTTAAAAATGGTTATCGTTTGTATTTTGTAGAGATACCACCACTGTCCCTTCCAGGGAGACCACCAACATCTCTCCAGAATGCAATCTAGCTATCTCTAATCTGTTAGAGAAGGGGGCCATAAGGGTCTTAACAATCGACTTCCAACTTGGTTGTTTATTCCAGGTATTTCACTGTTGAGAAGAAGAGCGGTGGAGTCAGACCAATCCTTGACTTACGCCAGTTGAATACTTACATTAAAGTTGAAAAATTTAGAATGCTGACGCTGTCTAGTGTCTTTCAGTTTCTGGAGACTGATTCATGTTTTGCCATCTTAGACTTAAAAGATGTATATTTTCACATTGCTATACATCATGCTCACAGGAAATATCTGTGATTTCATTAAGGTGATGAAATTTTTCAATATGCCGCACTACCCTTTGGGCTGTCATCGGCCCTATGTGTATTTACCAAGTGCATGGCAGTTGTGGTAGCATTCCTCAGATCCCGGGGTGAACCGTGTACCCCTATTTGGATGACTGGCTTTTAGTAGCTAAGTCTAGAGAATCACTGTTACAATAGATTGATCTCTTTACCAGAACTATCTCTAACATAGGTTTACTGATTAATTGGAAGAAATCTTCTCTAGAACCAAAACAATGTGTTCAATTCATAGGGGACATGCTAGGTGCCAAATCTGGTAGGGCGGTCCTACCCCTGGACAGTGTTACATCCATACAAGGTTGTGTAAGATAATCTGAGAGCAATCGCTTCCGACCAGCCAGAGCCATCCAAACACTTGGGACTCATGGCATCCACAATGGCATCCAGCTGCTGCTGCTTCCCTGCCACTTTGTTTTCATAGGGCTGTGCAAAACGCTTGAGGTTTTTCCCCCCTCTTTGCAAAGCCTGAAACATTCTTTGGAGGAAGGGAAAAGCAGCTATTTAACCCTTTCCTGGCTTTTAAAGCCAGGAGGAAACTGCAGTAATGTCTCTTCACACCCGCCCCGTCATCACGCAGGGTGGGAGGCGTGCCATGTGGCAAGCCCACCGCCCCAGCGCCTGGTGTGCTGCGGAGCTGGTGGCAGCAGCGTAAGCATGTGTTGGGGTGGCGAGTTTACCGCGCGGGTGGCTGAGCACAGGTCTGGGAGATCCTGCGCACACGGCAAGCCAGCCGCCCCATCGGCTGGGTAGGCAAGGGCTTCCCAACCCTGTGCTCAGCCTCCCACGCGGCAAGCCGCCAGCTCTGGTGTGCTCCTGGCGACTGACAGCCGTGCCCAGTGCCCCCTCTTTGGCAGTGCCGGGGGCAGGCTACCCCCCTGCCCTCCCTCGATCCGGCCCTGCTGAGGGAAGAGGGGGCGCTCCGTGCTCTATGCTGCGTTTGGGTGGGAAATGCCACGCATGTACACAGTGAGCAGGAGCTCCCACTCTAGACCTTTAGAGCTAGAGATCTCTCTCTGCAGCAGGCCTGCGCAGGCGCAATCCCAATATGTGTCTGCACAGAAGACACTCGATGAACAACAGTTACAGTCAAGTGCAACAGTGTTTTTCAGCTTATTGAGATGTCCACACACCTTTCATGGTTCAGGCCTCCAGTCTCCACATAGTCAATGGCTATTACATACAAGGGGCCAGCTCTCAGCAGATTCCAGATCAAGTTAGCCAAAGAGATGCTTCTTCCTATGCCAGATTTTATTCTCTCTCTTTACCCACCCCCCTGGGCAGGTCAATTGTGCAGGTCAGAGAGGCTTTTACTGGAGATTCAAGGAAGAAAACTGTCTAGCATTTTAGTCCTCCAAGTCTTTGCCCCCCCCCACACATCTGAAAGGGTAAGCTTCTAGCAGAAAGCCTTCTGGCCACATATGCATAACTAAAACCCATGGCTGATTGCAAGTTGGAAAGCATCTGGCTTTCCCTTCTTCTTGTTCTCAACTAAGATACACTTTTTAAACTGGAGGTGACACAGTTCAAACCCGCAAATAAAAGTATTTCTCCACAGATACTATTCAAACAGTAATATATTTTCAGGGTTATAGTACTGAATCTTTTATTATTTAAATAACACTATTCTACAGGCTAATTAAAAATAAGTAAATAAATTATGCAGTAGAAGGCCAGGTTCAGAGAACTGTTCCAGCTTGGATCTGAGATACTTTCAAAGCTGCTGAGGAAAGGATACTCCAGATTTTAAATTATTTTGCGATTTGTAGTCTATAGGCCTGTTTGTACATCTATTAGTTAAATACTTCTTGATTTGGGTGACATATAATAAACATTCAAATATTCCATTGCTCTTCTTGGGGGTTACTGCTCTCTTTAACTAGAGTGGCACTGTGGGCTTTTTGGTTGATGTAACTCCTATTCTCTCTATTATTGATTTTTGAGATCTGACAAATATTTTGAAAATGCTATAGCAATACAGAGGTTCAGATACCATTGTAAATCTATGCAGATGGAAGGGATTTCCTTTAGAATATATCCAGAAATGCTGCTTTTGGGGAATAGAGGACTCCCCCTACACACAAACAATATGAGGAGGGAGGTAGAGATTTGCCCTGGAAGTAATTGAAAATCCAACCCCTCCTGTTAATAGAAACTTTCCACAAGATCCAACCTACAAATATAAACTATGGATAAGAACTATCTAGTAGCATACAAGAGTTACCTGAACCTTCTCTTCATATAACTGCCATTGTATGTGTAGCTTTCTCTGAAATCTATGCATTGAAATAGAGCTAATATTACATAATACATCATTAACCTTCTATTCTTCTGTTCATCCATCTCACTGCCTTCACTAGTTGATTTATGTATATGTCATCCTAATTCTGCATTATAAGTTAGTCACAGAACATTTTATACTGCATAGCCTAAGCACAGAAGATTAGTAAGACAAATACAATTTCAATTTTGGTTCCTCTATTAC
The DNA here is from genome assembly GCF_028583425.1 of Eublepharis macularius. Lineage (NCBI taxonomy): Eukaryota > Metazoa > Chordata > Lepidosauria > Squamata > Eublepharidae > Eublepharis > Eublepharis macularius. The sequence goes on from NC_072792.1 coordinate 100,457,364, forward strand.
TACTCCAGTTTTATTTTTTATTAATTAATAGATATAGATAGATCTTTAGATCCAGTCCCTCTGTGTCCTTAAAGTAATTCTGCTTGGTGAGAAATTCCAACGTTCTATCATCATTAAAACTGATGCAGAAATAGTTAACTTGCTTGATCAAATGCAAATTAATTGAACAAAACAATATTTAGAAACAATTTTTCCAGTCTGCTTGCATATAGCAGTGTCTCAGTAGCTTGAGGGGTGTATTTGCCAACCTAAAAAAACTGCATTATACCTGTCTAGGGTGTTTTGAGCTTACAAAGGCATTTCTGGAAGTAACACATTTTCGGGCAAAATACTTAACTAGTAGTAAATGAAATATACAAAAGCAGAAGAGTAGGTAAACCTAGCTGCATTTCTTGGAAAACTACTTCTGAGTCCTGTTTTGATTCTGTCTCAAAATTGTAGCCTCAAGAATGTCCAGATTACGTGCTGATTTCATGCACAGCGCTCATTTTTATGGTACTGATTTGTGTGCCATTGCAGGTTAGTAACAGAGTTTTTGTAGTATCTGATTCCCTCTCTGTGAGAAGTCTTGCAGTTATGGGGTCAAACTGAGAAGATTGTTATTGGCTTCTGATGTATCAGAGTTTGCTGTGTTTCTCCGCTGAAACATTATTTCCCTCCTTTCATGCGTGTTTCTCATTCCAGCAGGCCACTTTCTCTGCAGTGAACAAGACAGCTGTGCTGAGATGACTCCAGAAGAGGCAGAAGCGCAGGTCTTGGAGTCTTCTGATGAGGCTGATAAAACAGGCAAGGTGTGAAACTTTCATTTTCACATTATGTAAATAGTATTGGCAAGAAAGGCTCAAAGCTGGCATGCCAACTTCATAACTGTGTTTTATTAGAGCATTTCTTCCGGGAGAATGTTGATCTTGTCTTTAAGGTAATTTACAAATGATATGGAATGAAACCAGTTAGAGCCTTGATTACAGCCCATTACCACTCGCTGAACCTAAATGCTTCCCCTTCTGCCCATCATGTGTGTAACAGTAAGATTTAAGAGAGCATTTTGTAGTATGCCTTTTCATCAAGTTGACTTGTCCAAATACCACATCAGACTTGCCATATTTTCCTTAATCCCCCCCTTTTCAGTTCTTCCTATATTACAGTGTCCTTGGTGGCATCCTAAATGAGATAGCATTTCCAGGCAATCTACATTTGATGGAAGCAGAGCGCTCCAAATATATTAAAATGGCTAAACAAATTGATCGATTGTGGCCCAGAGATAAACTTGCCAGGTTTTGTTTTGTTTTTGCATGTGTTTATGGTGGTTCTATTTCTGCCATCTTACCAACCTGGGAACTGGAGCAGCTAACCCTCTTTGCCTTCTCACCCCTCAGGATTCTTTACAAATAGTGCCACAGACCCACTTCAAATTAAGTATAAACAAATTCTGAATGTCCTCTGAGGCATTAATTGGTCTGGTAATCAATAATAGGTTAATAAATAGGTCTGAGCTCCCTCATCTTTTCCGTGTCTGCATTTTGTTTTTTTCCTCATTATCTTTTTTGCACATTAAAACTTTTGGTTGAAAGCAGCTATGCAAACGTCACTTCTGCTTGTTCCTGTGTAACAAGCACACAAGCACACATCTATTACAGCAACATAGAAAACTGTATTTGGTGGTATACCACAAAGTGTGCACAAGGCAAAATAGATGTGTGTGCCCTTGTGACTATAACTGCATGAGGGGTTCATGAAATTTCTGTTCATGTAAGACATTCAGGCTCTGTAAATTGGCCTGAGTTGTAAACGGATCAACACATGATACTGTTAGGGTATCATAATGGAAAGGAAGGAAAAAGCTCTTGGCCTCTTGTTTCCTGACACTTTGTCACACAAGCTGGGAGCCCTTCCTTGGTAGCTTGGCAGTGGAAGACAGCTTCAGCAAGGCATTTCCAAGCTTGAAACAGCCACAAGGAGAGGCTTGTATCGGCTTCTAAACCTTGGGCTCATATGTCATAGAAGAGGCTGCTGAAGTTTGTACTCTGGTTTCCTGCAGAACCAAATATAGTAAGTAATGCTGAGCTTTTTTCTTTTAAAAGGAGGAGGGAAGTACTGATGCCTCTTGATAGATGTAGATTTTAAACCTGTAGGTATGGTCAGTGCCATGCTATATGAAGTCAGAAAGGTACTCATATTTTAAAGTGCATTCCAGAAAAAACTGGATTATTAATTTAAATATATTTTTGAATATCTATATGTATTCTAACTAGATAACCTAAATTTTGCAGAGATAGCAGTGTCCTATGTCTCCAGGTAATTGGTTTCTTCCCCTTTTTTTCAGCTGCATTTATTTTGTGTAAAGTTTGTTTGCTTCTAGTGCTGCTGTTTTTAAAAATTTAATTAAATTGTAAATTGAAAGGGGGGGAGTTCAAATGGTTTAATGATTATCAACTGGAGTATAGGAAGCAAAAAGCATATTCTTTATGACCAACTGGCTGAATCATTGTCACTTGTCTGCAGTATCCCTTTCTAATATTTATAATGCATTAAGATGATTGCAATAAGAAATGTGAATTTAATTCAGTATTTCAGTAATATAGGACTATTAATTTGAGTAACTGAAAAAAATCTCTTGTGCATCAGCATGCTAAGAAAAAATGGGGAAAGTATTTTTGAGGGTAGAATTTTGAATTCATTGTGGATTCTTGTTGAACCTAAACCGAATGTGTGATTTACACCAAAGAATTTTACTTAAGTGGCAACTGCATAAATGAATTGCTCTCTCATTATACTATACTGTATAAAATGATAGCATTCAGTATTGCTGTATAAGGACATTCTTCTGTGTTTTTGTATTCTTGTACAGTTTATGAATCTGAAAAATTCTAGGAAACAATTTTTTAAGCATTGTATTTCTGTTAGTAAATATCACAACACTATCATCTAATTGTTAAATCACTATGTGTGCTTGGTGGATTCTACAATGAAACCTTTCTTTGTAAACTATAGCAGTGTTGCTAATTAACTCCCAAATTTACTAGCCCACAAAAAAAAATGTTATGAATACTTTTTGTGGGCTAGTAAATGTGGGAGTTAATTTGATGTTCATACCAAGTATTAGTCATTTCTGGCATAAAAAGACCCATCTTTGTAAAATGTCCCTGCCTGGTCACCTGAGGGGAATGTCAATTTAGCGTAATGAAATTAAGCAAGTGGCTATTTACAAACTTGCCATAGGGCTATTTTTTACATCAGACTCTGGATCACTTTTAATGCATTGTTTTCATTCAAAAAGGGCATTTTAGGTAATGTTTTTGGATGATGATTGATTCTGCAGTGGTATTCATCGTATGTTGAGCTTGTATATGGGATAAATGATCTATGGCCCCCCAAAGAAGGTGCCGCTATCCACTGCTGACCTCCATTATTCTCTGTGGGGAAAATAGGGGCGTCCTAGGTAGCTGGGGGTGGCATTTTGCAAGCAAACTGCACCAAACCTGTAGGCGACCCTCTTCTATCCCTACTCTCATGACCACCCAAGTTTCAGGGAGATTGGACTTCAGGGGTAATGTTATGGTTCCCCAAAGAAAGTGCTCCTATCCACCACCGATCTCCATTATTCCTTTTGGCTGATGGGCGGGGGGAAGAGGGTTGGAGTAAAGGGAGTCAGAAGAGAGGGGCATCTGGGAAGGGAGAGGTGAATCTGAGAGTGACCAATCTTGCAGCAGCTCTCCTTCTAGCCAATGGAGATTTGCTGGAAGTAGAGTGCCTTTTAAAAAATGCTGCAAGTATTTAAATTGGAGGATAGTGGCACCTTCTTTGGGGGGCTATAATATGGGTCCCCGGCAAGTTTGGTACATTTTGCTTGCAAAATTCCACACCCAGCCACCTCTCCCCTATTTTCTCCATAGGGAATAATGGAGATCGGTGGTGGATAGGGGCACCTTCTTTGAGGGGGGCCATAACATACCCCCCAAGTCCAATCTCCCTGAAACCTGGGTAGATGTTAGAGGAAGGTTAGTGGGTCCCCTGAAAGTTTGGAATTATTTGGTAAGAAAATCCCCCCCCCCAAGTCCCCAGATAGCCAGGTATGGCGTTTGCCTTTAGAAACACTGGCTAAATCTTACCTAATAATCCTGAAGCAGTTAAAATACCTGAAGCTGAAGCGGTTTGCCGCTTTAGGCTTTGGATTTATTCCATTTTTTTCCTTCTTCAGTAAACCCGAAGCAGGAAACCCGAATCTTTTTTTGGTGCACACCCATACTTGAAACTAGAGACTCAGATGTGAGAGTTTCTGATAGGTAGCTGTCTAGTGGTGCCTTAGAGACCAACAAGATTTTCAGGGTATGAGCTTTTGAGAGTCAAAATTCCCTTCTTCAGATGCCCTCTGAAGGGCACTTTGACTCTCAAAAGCTTATACCCTGAAAATCAAATTGGTCTCTGAGGTGCCACTGGACTGAAATGCTGTAGACGTGAGAGAGAAGCTATGGTGTTGAGCAACCAGAAGAAAACCAGGATTAATTAGTCAGTGACTTAGCCTAGGTCACACAGAAATCTTTAATTGAGTAATTTAATACAATTACATGCATTTTTCTTTTTTGGAGGGTCCAAGCCCTATTTGCCCCTGTGGGCCTCCAGGGTCTTGCTCATCAGTTTTCTTGCCCTAAAAAGAAAATGGTTGTTATTTCCATACATGTACCAGTCATATATGAAATAAAATTATCTTGATAGTCTGCTTGAGGCTGTAAACTGGTTTTTTTTTAAGGTGAAAGCCCTCCCCCCAGGAAAGATCATCCAGTTTCATGCAGTGGCCAACCAGTTGCTCCCAGAAGACTTACAAACAGGGCATGGAGGCAGGGGCAGCTAATGCAGTTTAGCTGGCTCAAGTCTTCCATGCTTTCCTAAGCGATGTGCAGGGTAGCAGCAGCATAGACGTGGGGGTGGGCCCTCTTCCCATCCTTGTTGATGCTGTTTGGGTCCAGAATGGGCTCCAGAGGCCACCAGGGATGGCAAAGATGTGAAGCTCCTGAGGCTACAGTGATGGCAAGGAGCCTTCCCTCCAGATACCGTGGCTGCCTCTGTAAAGGGGACTGTGGACATGAATGTAAGGATAGGATGAGGATCCTGTTTCCCCTACCCCCAATCCATACTGCTGCACAGGTTCAAGCAAGCCAGAAAAGGATTTTGTCTTTTTAAAAGCCTCTGTCTCTCACCTTTTCTTAGCCTCTTTCCTTCTTCTCTGCCACTGGCTGTACTTGAAGAGGGATGTGGTTGTCCTTGAAAAACACTGCCCTGCCCCAATAATCAGTATTGGGTGAAGCATTCAGAAGATAGCTTAGTCCCTCTCTAATTACAGCTGTGTAGGGAAGGAGCAGTTTCCAGGAGTCGCCTGGCTAAGCCTTTCAAAATGTAGTGACCTGAACCCAGGGGTGGGGTTACTTATTCTGCAGCCCTGGGCAAAGCAAAGCAAAGGATGGAACCTCCCACACCCTCTTTATTCCCACCCATCACACTATGAACAAGAATCAAGCATCCAGTTTTCACATTAGCTAGACTAATGACATGTGCGCATAATTTCTTTTAAAAAAGTTATAACCAATTAATAGTGCTGGCTAAATTGAACCATGTGTGGATATCAGTTAAAAAGAAAACCTATGTGTATGAGTGGGATAGCTCATTTGCGAAGGGCACGTAGACCACTGGAACTAGTTGTTGATGGAATTCTTTTTGCTATTGCAGAAAATTAAAATAGATGAAAACCGTGCCAGATTTTTCATTCTATACACTAGGACCTAGTGACTAGGTGATAGAATGGATAGATTCTTCAGTAGGTTATATACCGGAGGTCTTCAGCCATTTTCAGACTGTGGGCACTTTGGTATTTGAGAAAGGACCCATCCGGGATCTATTCAAAGCAATTTACAGCATGAATTGCCAAAGAATAAATTAATAATAGGATCAGTAGAGTAAAGGTATGATAAGGGACAGAAATCCTACAGGTAATAATAACCAAATAAGCCAAAATAAAAATCATCAGGATGTTACTAAAATGAGAGCTCTGTAAGGCTTAGCCCCAGAACCAGTGTTCAGTGCCGGAGCTAGAAACAAAGCTGGCTTCTGAGTATGTGCAGAGAAAATCACCCTCTCCTCTCCCCCCAAACCTGCTCAGTCAGACATGTAGGCAGACTGGAGTAGTTCTCCCTTTAGAAATGATGCTTTTTAGACTTACTGACAGGAACAAAGTTGGATGGTGTATCAAAGAAGGCTACATTTAAGCTATGGAGGAAAGGCCTCCCAAACTGACCACAGTATACGTATCCTCCTGTGGAACAGGGGATATGGACACCAAAACTCTTTCATCTGCTTCTGGGGTGCCATATATCCACTTTAGATGGGCATTCTCCCAGTGAACCCCCCCCCCTTGCCTCTGGGGCTGGCAAGAGAACCATGGGGAGCAGAAATTCATCTGTGTATATAGAGTACAGAAAGATCCAATATGCTACCAAAGCCCCAGTGACATGTAGAGAGACTCTCCTTCCATGTAATCTGAATTTTCATTTGCAGAAAGGGATAGGATGGAAGAAGGATTTCAAGGAATGAAATATGTTGCTTGTCTTTCTTGCCTCCTGTCTGCTTCATCATTTTTTCACTGTCTTCTGTTTAGATTCCTTTTGAAAAACATTTTGAATAAGAACTTGAGGTCATCCTACCTAGTCTGGGTTCATTGTATGCCATTATATAGGACACTGTCCCCAAAGTTCCCAAATTGACAGGTGAATTAATTTGCTTGGAATGTGTGAGTCTTTTTCTTTCTTTCTTTCTTTCTTTCTTTCTTTCTTTCTTTCTTTCTTTCTTTCTTTCTTTCTTTCTTTCTTTCTTTCTTTCTTTCTTTCTTTCTTTCTTTCTTTCTTTCTTTCTTTCTTTCTTTCTTAACATATCTCTCCCCCCCCAGTGGAATTAGATTAAGCAGATAGAAAGAACTTTTGGTAACAGATGTCCAGTTTAGAAAAAACCAGCTAAGCAGAAGCACTACTGGACATCCGTTTCCTTCCCTCTAAATTAGGGCAGCTGCCTCATGAAATTGCAGCTAATTATCTTATGGCATGTTTGATGTTGCACAGAGTAATAATTTTTGTACATATGTTTCAATTATCCAAGTATTTTACTTCTACATTTTAAATTTATTTTTACTGGTAGTTTAAATATATTCAGATATATGCCCTCACTCCACTTATGAGTGATATTTTTGTATAAAAGGAAGACAACTTTCTTGATTTTCCCCAAAGCTGTTGGTTTTCAAAGATTTTATAATTGGCAAGCTCCTTTATTTCTTGACATTTTAATATTCTCATACAGTACAGATTGCAGCCAATCAGCTTTCCCCCAGCTACAGGCAAGAGACATTTGTTTTCCACTGGGGATTTTGCTTCTTCCTTTCAAGTTTAAGCTGTCCTCGCTTGAGTTCTTTTGCAAAAAGCTCCTTGAAAGAATTAAGAACTGACTCTGCAGCGTACATCTGAGAATTCCATCCTTCTTGATTCTATTGAGTGTGTGTGTGTGGTCTGAAGAGGAATACAAGAGAAATTTGGTAGCTATCTATTCTTACTGATGTGCATGAAGGTATCCAACAACATGAAATACTTGGACTTTGACTGAGAAAGGATTTTTCTGTGGTTAAATAAGTCAAGGAATCTGGATTTTAGTGTATGTGTGTGTGGAGGGGAGTGGTTCTGAAAATGGAAAGTAATGGAATTATTAGTGTAACATTATTTTGATGATATCAGTACTTTAGAATAGCTAAACATAAATCCAGAAATGCAAGCACTGAGACAGCATCTGACTCTCATTGGCAAATGCTTTGTATGGTGAGATTGACTATATAGTGCAATAATGGAAGAAAGTTGCATTTCACTTTTCAGCAATAATTGATATATGGAGTGGTTTTTAGTTTTTGGCTTGAATGTGCAATGTTCTGTGTCACTAGGAGTTACTTAAAGAGTGAGATTTGTGTGAAGTTTGCTTAGCCAACTGAAAGCACATTAAATAATTAGTGAGATTTTACTTTCAGTGTTCTTATAGTCAAATGAAATACAGGCTTTTTGGATAGCATAATTTTGTTTCATTAATGAAAAGGAAAAGGGTCTTTCTATTACTGGTCCATTGGTGAACACAACTCTCTAAGCACAGGAGTGTGGGCACCAGTGTTAGAGAAGATTTGGATAATACTATCCCAAACACTTATTACTTATCTTTCAGTTAACATACACTTGTCTGTAAGTTTTCAAGCAAAAATAGATACAAACATTAGTAGATTAATTATTTTGCTGTCTTTTGCTTAAGAGATATGATTAACTAGGTGTGAAAATGTACTCTATTGAAGTTTTTATCCTGTGAATTTTTTAAAAATCCTGTAGACTTGGAATTTACATTTTGTAAATCTTAAATGTGTGAAAGGTATGTGTATCATTCTCTGTTAAATTTAAAGAAGGCATCTAAAGAAAAGGTGCTTCTGAATGTAGAGAAGGTTGCACAGAGAAGTTGGTGAATTTGTAGTTTTTCAGGTGTAAATTCTATGACTTTAGATCATTTTAAGAACAACGTGTAATGGGCTTCTTTCCATTCATGAGGAAAAGGTCATTGCAATTTGCACTGTCTTGTTCATCTCTTCTTGGGCCACCACTATTGCATAGTTACAGGAGCTATGTGTACTGGCATCTCTGTGTGATCTCTGTTGAGAGACTTGTGACAGGCCCCCCATAGTGGTGGTGGGGGCTGCCAAACACTTGTACTAGGTTCAAGTCCCTGATCAGCTGGCCAGCAGTGTTTCTTTGGCTTTGTGGGCACTTTCAGCTCCAAACCCTGCCTAATCTGCACTGTTTCCTTATGAGTTATCTGTTCTGAGCTTTGGGGAGTGGGCTTTTTTCCTCCTTCTCACAGCACTGAGGTGCTTTTGTGTGCTTCCAGGGGTTCCTCCAGGTTTCCTCTGATCTTTTTCAAACCAGTTTTGCTTTGAAGGTTTGGAAAAGATAGCAATAAAGCCTAGATGGCTGCAGTGTGGGTGGGAAAATTAAGATTTTCCGGCCCACATGAAATCTATTTTCTCTGGCCCTGTCCCCACTGCATCCATTTCCACCCCCTTAAAAAAAAATCAGCACTGGAGTGCCGCTGATATACCATTGTAACAATAGGCATAGCAAGTCCACTGAATTTTCAGCTTTTCTTTAAAAAAAAAGGAAATCTCAAGTCCCTTGCCTTGTGGAAATACAAGAAAAAGGCTTCAGAAGGAAAGGACTAGAGACTTTTAAAAATGAAAACAAGGAATTCAGAGAATCTGCTACACCTATAGTTATAGTGGTATATAAATATAACTACATAAAGGTAAAGGTAGTCCCCTGTGCAAGCACCGAGTCATTACTGACCCATGGGGGGATGTCACATCATGACATTTTCTTGGCAGACTTTTTACAGGGTGGTTTGCCATTGTCTTCCCCAGTCATCTACACTTTACCTCCAGGAAACTGGGTACTCATTTTACCAACCTTGGAAGGATGGGAGGCTGAGTCAACCTTGAGCTGGCTACCTGAACCCAGCTTCTGACAGGATCAAACTCAGGTCGTGAACAGAGTTTCGGCTGCAGTACTGCAGCTTACCACTCTGCACCACGGGGCTCATTATAGTGGTATATAAATATAACTACATACTAGTACCAATTTTAAAAAATTGCAAAAGCCCTGGTGGCCCAAGGGAGGGGGTGCCACTTTGCGGGGATTGAGACTAGGAAACTGCAGAGAAACCTGCCATGTGGAAACTGAGCTTTATCTGAGCTTTATCTGTTGCTCTGTTACTAAGTTTTATCTACAGCCACACCAACAATGGGAAAACCACAAAATCTCATCTTCACATGGAAGCCATCCTGGCCTCCTCTTTGTGTCTGTCTTAAGTGCCAGACTTCTTTAAATTGCACCACTTTGCTTTGAATGCATGACTTTAAACACATATATATTCATATCAACATAGTGAAGCTAAGATCTGTATAAATTATTTGTCGTGGCGATTTTGTAGATTGTGGGAGCATGTTTTGGCCCAACTTTTTATTTTTCTAGACATGTGCAGACTTTACAGCTAAATTGAAGGCCTGAATAAAAAGTGTGTATAAATAAGAGTCATATCTTTCAGAGCCTTACCATATGTGCACTGGGAGTTCTGTATTCCAAGCTACTAGTAATTTTTTTAACTTAATTTTTGGGCATATGAAGCTAAAATTCAGGTTGGGACCACAATACATAGGGAGGAGTGTTTTATGTCTTCCCTGTGGACCATTTTCCTAACTTGAAACGGCTCTGCAGCAATGGGAAAAATAGTCCAGAGAGAAGACACAATTCCCCTCTCCACATGCTCAAATTCTGACTTAAATTGGGCCCAATATATATGAAGATAAAGTTTAAAACGCTTCTGGGAGCTTGAAATACAGAACTCTGATTGCATGTCATATAGGAAGTAATATCCATATATTATGTATTAATACATAGATATATGCAAAATAATAGGGATTTAATTTGCAATATTTGAAAATGTGTCCTGACAATTAGCTTTACAGTGTACAAAGTGCATTTCCAGAGTTCAGATCTACACATTGCAGTGAAATGGTATAAATGTAATCTAAGCACAGAGAACTTGCGTTCTGTTTATTTCAGTTCAGACAAGAGTTGAAAACCTCTGTTGAACTGTGGTTTAGTGAAAACAAGTTCAGGTTTTCTTAATTGGCAATTAAAGTAACAGGGTCCGAAACAGGGAGATTAAAAGAGTGTAACTGCCAGTACCACAGGAAGAAGCAACTGATGGTCTCCAAAAGAATTGTTCAGACTCACTCTCCAAAATAGAAAAGAGTCCAGTAGCACCTTTAAGACTAACCAACTTTACTGTAGCATAAGTTTTCGAGAACCACAGTTCTCTTCATCAGATGCATGGAGGTTATGAAGAAACTGGTAAGATATATATAGGTGGTGAGGGGAGGGGGGAGTAGATGCAATCAGTAGCTTCTGATAATGGGATCAGTTTGCTTCTGATAATGAAATTAGTTACTTCTGATAATGAGATAACCATTCATAGTCTCTATTCAATCCAAGTCTGACTGAGTCAAATTTACATATGAATTCCAATTCAGCAGCTTCCTGTTCAGCTCACTCCCCAACAACTTATATCTTACATGTAATGACATAGGCCAGTGCTCATCATCCTACTTCCCTACTTCCTCTACCTACTTCCTCTCAGGTGTCAAAATAACAAACGAGCTAGATATATGATACTAGCAAAACTTATTCTTTTAATAAAAGGCACATCCTGAGCATTTTGTATTTGTTCCCTGGTAACAATCTTACCTGTCATTCACACAAAATGATGTCTCTGCACTGCTGGCCCAGCTTCATATGATGTTATGCTGATACAGCAGTCAGTAAACCTCACAGTAAACAACTATTTACTGACAAAGTAGGTTTCAGTATTGCACTTTTAATGCAATTAATTGCTGTTTTTATTGTATTGCATATTTCCCTAGAAATCAGTCATTTATTGAATTTATAACTAGTTATTTTCCTCTTAAGTTGATGGTGCATTTACATTTTCTTTAGAACAACACAGCAATTTGAAGTTCTTTGCTTATGGCTCAGTTTGCCAGTTTGGGTGGTAATAATAAGCTGTGTATTTTCTTAATTTTAAAGAGTACAGAACAAGTTGCTGCTTTTTGTCGTCGTCTTCATGAGATGAATCCATCCGACTTGAATGTCAGCCCTCAGGAATTTACTGGCCCTCAGCAAGCCGCAAAACAGCTAACTGATGCTGATAAACTGCGCAAGGTTATTTGTGAACTCCTTGAAACAGAACGCACCTACGTCAAGGTGAACTGCTTTGGGGAGTAATAGTATACTATTATCAATATATCTAATTCTAACATGGCCAAATCTGTGGATATGTAAATCTGTAAAGGCAGGGGGAGGGGAGTGGCAGAGCCCTCTTCAGGGCTGTTTCTGTCAGAACTGTGGCTAAATAATAGTTGTATCCAGACTACCTTCTGCAATCAGACAAGAGTCTGTTGTTTTCAAAAGATTTACTGAAAAAGGCAACCATTATAGTCCACGGGCCCAGATGCAATATCTGGGTTGGTACACGTGTATTGTTACGAATGAGAGGCAAAAAATAAGGTACAAAGTATCAAGACCCAGCAGGCCCAACCTCCCCCCATAGTTCTCAAAACAATCCCTTTGAAGCTGAGAAAGTGAAAGTTTCCCAAGGCTGGAAAAGCTGTAGTCAAAACATTCCTCTTCTGTGAGATAGCTGCTAGGGAACATCTTGGCACCTGTGAAGAAAGCACTCAGAACACTAAAAGAATTAAAATGGAGTCTCTTTGGTTACAACATACAGGGAAGCATTCTGAACCTGACAGTTTCAGCCTTTGAGGGAGGAGTCATTGGGCCAGACCCAGTAGTAACAAAGTGAGTGACAACCACCAGACTTGCAGGACTCACCCAAGCCAAGAGGCTTGCTACTGTTCAACAGCAGCCATATAATGAAAGCCAGGGTGGTTTGAGTTTCAGACTAGGATCTAGGAGACCCAAGTTCAATTCCCCATTTTGCCATGGAAGCTCACTGAGTGACATTGGGCCAGTTACGTACTCTCAGTCTAATCTCATCCCAGGGTTTTTGTGAGAATAAAATGGAGGGGAGAGGATGCTGTAAGACGATTTGGGTCCCCACTGTGAAAAGGTTAAAATATACATAAAGTAAATAAATGTAGCTGAAGGAGGAAGGGAGCAGATAAAAAGGTGGATGGCTGGGTGGGAAGTAGAAAAGTTAGCAAGGAAAGGTGATACGGGGACTGCCATGAGGAGAAAAACAGGAAATAATGTGGGAAAGGAGATTCAGAGGAAAGTGAGGTGTCCCCCCCACAAGTCCTTGCAGGTGCATCACCATGCAGCTGAAAATGTGGAGAGTTTTTTTCCAGGGAGAGGCTATCAAGGGGAGGGAACCTTAAGATAAGAGAGCAGATAAAGATAGATTGGTTGTTGAGTAGGAAGGAGAGAAGGAAGCAGGAAAAGGGGATAGGCTGTTGGGGGTTTCAGGGAAGGCAAAGAAGAAATAGTAGGGGAGGAGGAAATGAGATTTCCCCTCCAAGTCCTTGCACATCCTCCTCTTGTTTCGTATATTTCACATGCTGGGGCTAATTTACAGAAGCCATGGTTGCAAATGACCCATATATTGGGTGTACCATTTAAATGCCATTACCTATGGGATCTGTTTTTAAAAACTGAGAGTTTGAATACTACCATTGGTTACTTCAGGACTATACCATGTTGAAATGCAAAAACTTGACTCATTTTGATGATGTAAGTGGTAGCAGTACTAGTGTGCCATGTGGATTACAAGCACAGGGAAGGCATAGGGAGTTCTTTATTAAAAGATTCTAGCTTGCCTTTTCTCCGGTTTCACAACAGCTTACAATAAAAATTACATGATAAACCAGACTAATAAGACAAATACAAAAGACATCTAGTATACAGTTCACAAAATAGAAAAACACTATTACAAAGTCCCAGATACCAAATTGATTGTTCACAAATGTTCTTATGAAAATCATTTAAAATAATATGGCCTGACATATAGCAATCACAGGCAATAACTAACATGTAAATTAGCTTTTTGAAAATCATTACAAAGCACTCTAAGGTAGGTCATGGTGGTGGCAGAGGATGGAGACTTGGAGAGAAAAGCACATCCTGCATGCTTTCTGCTCCAAGCCTGCTTTTGTTTTCGTCTTAATATAGCCCCTGCTGACTCCTCATTCTTCCACCACCTCACCCCACTTTCTCCTCCTCCTCCTCTTCCTCCTCTTCTCCAATTTCACCCCTGCTACCTACTTCACTACATTCTTCCTCCATCAGCATAGCTCTCACCTTCTCCAATCCTTCTTCTATTGACATGTCATCTTCTTTCCCATCCAACCCTCCTACCACTACTTTGTCTCCCTCTGCTCACATAATTATTTTTTTAATGTCCATTAGTAATGATATCACAAGATCTTAGTTGGGTGGTTGGTTTAGGTAGAAAGATTTTTTTCCACTTAAGATTTTTATGAAAACCTAGGGGTTCTCCCACATTTATAGAAAAAAATCTCCTCTATTTCTGTATGGCCCCATTATGAGGTCTTTTTGATCTGCACTCTGAGGCCGTGTTCATATTTAGATTGAGAGAAGATTGCCATAGTGATATTAGTTTCAATTTAATATTTATATTTGCATGAGATTTACATCTTTTGGGAGAGGGAGGTATTCAGGGGAGGGGTATTCTGTTTGGTTTTATTTTGTAAACTGCCTTGATCTAAAAGGAAAGGTGGGGCTTAAATGTTTAATTAATTTATTGATTAAATGCAATCTCTTTTCTGTAGCTTACTTATCCAAGATAAAAACCTTGCATGTACTTTTGAAACAATTAATAAGTCAGAATTTTAAGTCCATGTTCAAAATTTGCAATGTGTTTCCATGCACCCAATAGACATTAGGGTTGTATTTGCCATATTATATACAACATGGAGGTTGCTTCAAGTATCATTGCTCTGGAAATTAGGTACAGTATAGGAAATGAAGATACACACTGCTTTATGAAATGTTATTTTAAGTGGCATATCACTCAAAATACATTATTGGTTTTTTTAATGAATATAAATGTAAGGAGTACTGAGTCAAACCAATGCTCTGTGTAGCAGAAAGATAATGGCCAGCTGAAGCATCAGGCCCGGTAGTCTAAACTAGAGATGAGCATGAACTGAAATATGAACCAAAATTCATCACGAACCTGACCAGTTCGTGGTTCGCGAACCAGCGGTTCATCAGAGACCATTTCTGACAAACCAGGATGAACTTTAGGCTGGTTCATTTGGTTTGTTTTCGGTTCATCACTGCAGATAACCTGGCTCCAATCAATCAGTTTCTTAGGCAGCCGAGATGAGCTTTCTGCAGTAGAGGTGTGTACCCGGCCACTTTTCAGCCTCCCTCCAAGGCTTCCCTGCCACTGTTTCCAAAGGGCTGTGCAAAATGCTTGTTTTTTTTTCTCTTTGCAAAGCCTGAAACATGCCTTGGAGGGAGGAAAAAGCAGCTATTTAATCCTTTCCTGGCTTTTAAAGCCAGGAGGAAAGTGCAGTAATGTTACAATATTGCAATGCTACAATGTTACAGTGTTGGTACACTTTTTTGCCTGTGGGAAAAAAAAGGAGAGAATGTGTGCCTACCCCAAAGGAGGAAGGGAAAAACAGCCATTTAGCCCTTTCTTGGCTTTTAAAGCCAGCAGGGAATAAGCAAACTTCTGCAAACATGGGAAGCAGAACAACCGGCAGCTTTTTTCAGCTGATGGGGATTCCCCTCCCATCAGCTGAAAAGTGGCTGGCATTTAAAAGGGGGAAACCGGAAGCTCACACCCCTATTCTGCAGACCTTCTGCTGCCCCGGAATTGATGTTTTCATTAACCACATGAACCGGTTCGGGAACTGGGGCAAGTTAGTGAAAGTTCGTGGTTCATGAAACTGTACGAACCTCGAACTTCCTGGTTCATTTTTTTCGGTTCGTGCCCATGTCTAGCCTAAACACATCATGTTGTCAATACCTTACCCCATGTCTAGTAATCAGAAATACTTTGAAATAGTTTGTAATGTGTAGTTTCTATAAACCTAGTTGAAAATACAGCATGTATAATAGTTTTTCATTTTCAGGACTTAAATTGTTTAATGGAGAGATATCTGAAACCTCTACAAAAGGAAACTTTCCTCACTCAGGAAGAGGTATGGCTTCTTCCTCAACCTTTATATTGTTCAGGAATGTTTGTTGATGTTGTTCCCAAGCTGGTGATTGGTAGTGCCTGCTAAGGCTTCTAAGCATTTATGGACTGATTGTCAAATAGAATAAAACTCTGTTGAGTGCAAATAATTATGGATAATATTTTGATAGTTGTTGGGGGTTTTCCGGGCTGTCTTGCCGTGGTCTTGGCATTGTAGTTCCTGACGTTTCGCCAGCAGTTGTGGCTGGCATCTTCAGAGGTGTAGCACCAAAAACCAGTTTGATACCTCCCACTGATATTGCAAATCATTTGCTTAGCAGGATGTTGGAAAGCCTTCGACAATATTTTGATACTTTGTATAACAAAATATGGGAAGAATGATGACAAACTCAATTTTAAAATGTTTCTTTCTTACCAGCTTGATGTTCTTTTTGGAAATTTGACTGAAATGGTAGCATTTCAAGTAGAGTTCCTGAAAACCCTTGAAGATGGAGTGAGGCTGATCCCTGACCTTGAAAAACTTGAAAAAGTTGACCAATTTAAAGTAAGCCTTCGTGGTCTTGCCGAAGAGCTGTAATCAATGTACTAATGTTAAATGAAACTAAACCAGAATAATTGTCTGAAGAACTTTTTTCAAACCAGTTTGATACCCCCCACTGATATTGCAAATCATTTGCTTAGCAGGATGTTGGATGATCTTTCAGTTAAAGAAAATAACACACTTTATTGCTTTTAAAAGGAATGCAATTTTGATACATAGGTAATTCCAGTATCAGCAAAGCTATTTGAGGTTATATGCAATTATTACACATCCAATTCCTCACTTGTAGTTATGTTTAGGAAGAGCTAGCAACAGAAGTATCATTGCATAAGACCATCGTTCAAACAAGTTTAAAGTACACGATTTCCTGGAAAATCATTGGAAAAAATAATTTGGAACAATTAACTGTACTTACTCATCCCTTGATGAAAAAAGCATGTATAAAAGTTGCTAGCTTGTTAGATTTCTCTGGGTTTTTTCATTTTTTTCAGGTATTATATATAATTTTAAAGGCTTTTAAACAAATAACAGTAAAGGTAAATACTAAAGAACCATTGTCAGTAATGCTGAATAGATTAAGTATTTCATTATGCAATAGTGTTACCATATGATAATTTATGCATGTCCTATAAATCATTGTGGTTACCATTTATATGCAAATTACTCTTCCTAGTATTTTTAACTTTAAAAATTTTTTTGTTTAACTTCAGTGACAAGATTTGTGGTAAATGATCCCCATGGTGCGTTTCCTCTAGGTGTGTGTGTTAAATAAATAATAAATTCAATCTGTCTGTATTCATACTACTCTCTGCATATGACAGAAAATGGCTTGTGGTTTTTCCCACCAGTCCTTTAATTCTTGAAGGCAAAACTAATTCTGCTTGATGCTAATCTCTCCTGCAGAAATGGAAAGGGCCACTTATCCCCAGAAAAAGTTATGAATAAGGCCAAAATTCTTTCATCAGTTATCAGAAGGGTTCATGTTAAGATAGCAAAATGAGGGAGGGGGTTATGTGAATTCATGGTTAAAATGGTCTTTTAAACAAGTAAAAGCTTTTCTTTTAAATGGTTCTTTTAGTCACAGTGTTTATAAGACTTGTGCTAAGTAGAGCTAATCTGTGTTAAATGATCTCCCTCACACACTTAATACTAGAACTTGTGATTTCCTAGTGGATTTGATTGACTGTCAAGATGATATATTCTAAATTCGAAAGTTTCCCTTTTCCTGAACTTGTGATCTTGAAATGGAGAAACAATATTTCTTCTGGGCTTTTACTGTGGTGGTTAAATTGTTAATTTATTCAGTTTTTCAAAGGGGAAGCTAATATTCTATTTATATTTTCTTGATCCTAGAAAGTATTGTTTTCTTTGGGTGGGTCCTTTCTCTACTATGCTGACCGTTTCAAGCTGTACAGTGCCTTCTGCGCCAGTCACACAAAAGTTCCAAAAGTCCTTGTGAAAGGTAAGAGCTGTCTGAACTCATTGTACTTTTAAAATATAATTTTTCTCAATATTCAGACTTGCTCATCGCAGCATGGTCTAGGTAATGCTGAAACCACAGAGAATAATTTCTGATGACATTTTTGTGGGCTGAAGAACATTCCTAAAAGGAGTAACATTTGATACTTTAGCCCAGACAAGCCATTGTGGAATATCAGGAATATAAAGGTAAAACCACCACTATCTTCATCATGGCAAGTTTTTAAAAAATAGGATAATAGAAGTAGACTATTTCATCCCATACAGTTTCCCATATTCCTATTAAGTAGTAGTCGAGCTTGGAAATATATAGTTGTGGTCAATTTGTGTACTAAAGCACCAGTAGCTACCTCTTCTCTGCAATGCAGTGAAGGAAGGGAACAAATTGCAGTGGGGCGTCATTGGGTGGGTGGAGGAGAATGTTTTTCCTGCAACTTTGCTGTGGCTTCAAATAGGCAGTACTGCTTTTCCCCACCTGCTACTATTACTATGTTCATCTTCCATTAAACCTTTCAGTTATGCTACATGCTGAAGATATTTATTCATTTTGACTCTTCGCTAAGACCTGAATTTATATACAGTTTGGAGTAGCTTCCACAGAGCTGCATTTTTAAATAGTTGTGAACTGTACATCAAATTAGACCTGTGATTAGAGTTGTCTGTGATTTTTGTTTTAAAAAAGGCTAATTAGCAACCCAGGCAATTGTTTTGAAGATCAGGGAAGAGCTGTGGGGTTGTAAATGCTTTCCTCCTATGCCCACTCATTATTTAAATAACTCATCCAAAGCTGCATGGAGTGCAGGAGGGAGAGACAGGCACAGGTGCAGCTTCAGAGAGGGGATTTAAGCTGGGGAAGAGATAACAGTGAAGATCCTAATCCCAGAACTTGCCTGTCATGCCTAGTTTGACACTTAGATACTCACTGCATGAATGCTTTGGGTCTGTGAGGTTCAAGTGAAGGAATGTAATCTTCTCAAAAGAGACCTACCTTTTACTCTGCTTTGTTTGTTTGGCAAAGCTGATGTTCATAGGAACAGACACACAAGTGCTTGATCTTTCTTAAATCTCACAGGATTACTCAGCATGACATATCTTTGGGTAAATGCTGCAGTGCTAGTATTCTTGATTCACATGGAGAGCTAAGTCTAAATAAAGGAACAGAAAGAAAGGTTTTTAGTTCAAGCCTCTGAATGTCTGAATGGCACAATTCTTATTTTTATTGCTACTAACTTAAATTGACGGTTCAAAGATGTGCTTGCGACCCCTGAATATGTGAATAATTAATTTTGTTGCTAAAGCTCTTCCAAAACTGTATAGGTGCTATTGAAATGAGAAATTGAATAATTTTTGTGTTGGGTTTTTAAAAAAATATATCTTGCATTTAAATTTAAAACTGCTCTATATGCTGTTGATTAATTCTTCTTACGAGCCAACGTCTATTGGCAGACCTTTTTCCCCACAACAAGATAGGATCCAGTTTTGTCATCTTAAGCTTCATGGGACTAATGTTCATTAACAGCCTACAAAATCACCTATACATAGAAGTTCCCTATAAAATATTTATACATACAGGGTCTCTAACCTCCCGTTTCTGGGTAAGGTGATTGAATGGGTGGTAGTGGAGCAGCTGCAGGCTTTCTTGGAAGATGCATCGGTCCTGGACCCATTCCAGTCTGGCTTCTGCCCGGGCCATGGGACTGAGACAGTGTTGGTTGCCCTCACAGATGATCTCCGTAGGCATCTGGACTGAGGCGGGTCGGTGCTGCTGATGTTATTGGATCTTTCGGCAGCGTTCGACACGGTTGACTATGAATTGTTGACCCACCACCTTGCCGATGTGGGGATATGAGGGACTGTCTTAAAGTGGCTTGTCTCTTTTCTCCACGGTCAGGGACAGAGGGTGGCTCTAGGGGAAAGGGTGTCTGCACGCCAACCATTGGTATGCGGCATCCCCCAGGGGGCAATTCTCTCTCCATTGTTGTTCAATCTGTATATGTGCCCCCTCACCCATCTGGCATGGAGTTTCGGACTGGGTTGCCACCAGTACGCTGATGACACCCAGTTGTATCTGTTGTTGGACGGATGGCCTGGCTCGGCTCCAGAAGCTCTGATTAGAGCTTTGGATGCCGTGTCTGGTTGGGTGAAGCAGAGCAGACTGAAGTTAAATCCCACGAAGACGGAGGTCCTGTACTTAGATCATGGGACGTTGTGGGGGGGGGGGATCCAGCTTCCGGCCTTCGATGATGCACTACTTGTGCCTGTTTTGCTGGTCAGAAGTCTTGGCATGATACTGGACTCCTCTTTATCAATGGAGGACCAGGTTGCAGCAGTTGCCCGGTCTGCTTTTTTCCATCTTTGGCAGGCCAGGCATCTTGCTCCCTGTCTTTCACCCGTAACCTGGAAACAGTGATCCATGCAACAGTCATCTCCAGATTGGATTACTGTACCTCACTCTGTGCAGGGCTTCCCTTAAGTCTGACCCAGAAATTACAGCAGGTCTAGAACGCTGCTGCCCATGTCTTGATGGGTGTGCCTTTCAGGACACATGTAACTCCAGTTCTGCAGCAGCTACACTGGCTTCCTGTGGAGTTCTGGATCAGGTTCAAGGTTTTGGTATTAACCTATAAAGCCCTAAACGGGCTAGGACCAGCATACCTGAGGGACCGTCTCTTCCCATATACTCCCTGGAGGGTGCTGAGATCAGCCGGTAAGCACCTACTGGTGGGTCCTGACCCCAGCGAGGCTCAATTGGCCTCAACCAGGGCCAGGGCCTTTTCAGTTCTGGCCCTGACCTGGTGAACTCTCTGTCTGAGGACACCCGAGCCCACCAAGATCTTGTCTTCATCAGGCGGGCCTGTAAGACGGAGATGTTCTGCCAGGCCTATGGTTGAGGCCATCAGGGTTTCCACCAAACGAGCCTCTCTCCCAGTCTCCTCTATGTCTGTAGGGGGTATTGACCATCTACTCTCTGTATATGAGTGACCACGCATGGTTAAGCCACACCTCCACCTCTGTCAGATGTTATATGGTTTTTATATGGTGAGCAGGTGTTTTATTAGAAAGCTGTGTTAATTTATTGTGATTTTATCTTGTATATTTTATCTTCTGTTGTAACCTGCCCTGAGCCCACTTGCGGGGAGGGCGGGATGATGATGATGATGATGATGATGATGATGATGATGATGATGATAAGATATAATTATTTTACAGAATAGTTGCATATATACTGTTGATATAATTTTTAACAAGAATGGCTTATTGGGTGAAAGAGGAACTTTTAAATTCTATAGTGACTGTCTATAAATTCTGTAGTGACTGTCTATGATGATGACATGGAGACAGCCTCATGGTGTCTAGTACAAGCAGAAGAGGAATTGCACATTGGATTGCCTGGTGTGTGGTGTTTGCACACAGTGAGAGAACAAGAAAGAAACATATGGGTGGATCCACTAAATTTCCACGAATAGAGGGACAAATCTTGCTAGTCCTTTTCCCCGTTCCCATATCCCCAGTTTGCCCTCATGCTGTTCTTTAGGGTCTCCTTTTCCCTACAGGAGTAATATTTTGGGAAGTATTTCAGCCTGCAGAGGAAGGGAAGAGGCATGAAAGATCCACTCCACTGATGGAAGTCCCTTCCGTCAAGAGAAATTATTGTAGGATCCAGCCCAGTAAAGTTTCCTGAGGCACCTCTCTTTTTGCCAATAAACATACTTAAAATGGTGGATGAGGTACACAGAGGCTGATACTGTGCGGCCAGGCAAGTGTTAAGGGGATGATAATTCAGGTAGCTTGGGCATCAGGTGTTTTTTTTTGTAAGAAAGCTCCTGTGTTGAGGAGTTTAAGTCATGCCCTTTAAGAAGTCATACACTTTTGATAATCAAATATCATAGCATTATTTATCATAGTATTGTATACCTGACAGGAAACAGCAGTGAGACAGACTGAAGAGGGGACCAGCTTAGTTTCAGTTTGTTCATGAACATGTTCGTGGTTGGCTGTTTGTGAGGGCCAGCAAGCTCTCCTCCAGCCATCACCCAAGTTTGGTCAAGATCCCTACTGCACCATCCCAGAAGCCTGACCTGACAGGCACCAGGAAAGGTACCAATAATAAATAATAGCTTCACCCCAGAGCCAGGGAGCAGCCCTGGAACTTGAAAGGGTAGATCCATACCACACCACTCCCAGAAAACTTACCTGAGCAGGCAGCAGGAAAGGTACCAATAATAAATGATAGCTTGGCCCAGAGCCTGGCAGCAGCCCTGGAACTTGAAGGGGTAAATCCTTATTCCACCACACACAAGAAAATTCAAGCTCCAATGCACTCTCTCTATCAAAATGCCAACAGCAACTGTCTCTCTCTCTCTCCACTGTCTGCAAAGTCAGAGCTGGGAGCCCCCATCTCCCCTGGTCTTTGCTCCCTTGTTGTAACAAATTTGGAGCTCCACACTTGAAAGGAAGGCCTGCCTATCAAGCTAGATTGGGGTTTCCAGGGCAACAGCAGGAGTTCAGACAATCCCTGCCTAAGTTGCCAAGGGAATTGATTGCAGCTGCCAGACTGTCTGGCTTGACGAACAGCAACGAACAGCAATGAATGAGGCTTGCAACGACCACCTGTTCGTTTAGAATGGGTCCTCATGAACACCTTGTTCGCAAACAGCAGATTGGGCTGTTCATGGCTTTTTTTTGTTTGTATTGCTGTTCGTGCCCATCTCTAGTTACTACCCAAAATAGTCCATGAGGCTGTACACTGACAAACTCTTTTCTTAAGGCTTCCACATGAAAGACTGAAATACAGCCCACATGCCCACTTCCTTCCCCTCTAGACAAGCCAGTGCATGACAAATGACTTCATTATAAGCCCATCATCAAACAGACATTCTTGTACCCAATTTTACCATGTCATATCTTCTTCATTTCCACCTGTTTTCCTGTCCTTTCCCACATGCACACTCGCTTTTTTAATTTTCTGCTTGATGCACTTTGTGAAGAAGTCTCCATTGTCTCATAAATTATGTGTGTCTAGGCTACAGTTTAAAGTTCATCAAGTATTTGGTTTGATTGTCACTTGATATGTCATACATTGCCATGAGTAACTATAAAATTCAGTACATGCATAAATAATCTATACTGTCTTTAAAATATAATAGAGTTGAGCTTTTTATCATGTCTTGAGAGGTTTTTTAATTTTTGTAATCATTTAGCCAGGACGGATACAGCATTTAAGGCATTCTTGGATGCTCAGAATCCTAGACGACAACACTCGTCAACATTAGAGTCTTACCTCATTAAACCCATCCAGAGGATATTGAAGTATCCTCTTCTGCTGAAAGAGCTCTTTGCCCTCACTGATGCAGAGAGTGAAGAACATTATCACCTTGATGGTAGGTTATGCAATAATAAAATTTAATGTTTGATTTTTTTTTTTGCCAACCCTTTCCCTAGCATTCCATGCTACAATAAAAATGGATCCCTGCATTTCCATTGGAGGTCAATCAATTTGTAATATCTGGGAAGAATTAATTTATTTAAATCTATTTAATAAATATTACCAGTGGAGTTTTAGTCAGTCCTTGCCAGGATGGTATGAAATTATGCTTGATACAAGTTTTCAGATATGTGGCTATCCTTCAAACAATACAGCTGGGAGTTACTCCTGATTCACCATTGCCACCGCAGAAACATTGCTGGGTGCACAGCAGAATTTTCCACTGTAGGAGACCAGGAGCCAATTCCCAGCTGATCTCTTAACAGCTGGAAGTCAGCTTTTGATGGTTGCAAGTAACTTGTCACTGCAGATTCACACAAACAGGTTGTGAACAGTTGAATAGCCTATTGGTTTATTGGCTGCCTGATCAACCCTGGCAAATGGGAAGTGAGCCAAAATGATATATATTCAAACATCCCTAGCAGGTATGCCCTCTCATCCTCCACAAGAAGTTTTATATTTTTCTATGTTTTAGAAATTGGCCCTTTCATTTTGAATCATTTCCTTTCTCTTAGTGGCCATTAAAACAATGAACAAAGTTGCCAGCCATATCAATGAAATGCAGAAAATCCATGAAGAATACGGTGCTGTGTTCGACCAACTTATTGCAGAACAAACAGGAGACAAAAAAGAGGTAGGGAATTTGTTTTGAAAGTTTACAAAATTCTCCTGTTGATAAATATATTGATCTTTGTGATTTATGTGTAACTGTATTTCTAGTACTATTTTAGTTCTTACAAAATCTAAACAGTAACTATCTAAAATATTCATTTAGCTGTTTGTAGCCACTACATAGAAACATTTTGAACTTTATAAAATAAATAAAGGGTACAAATTTAAGGGGCCTTTATAACACACCTGATAGCCAATCACTAGGAAACAGTTTCATGCAAAGTATTTTAACGTGGTGCCCAAACCATTGCTTATTTATACGAAGTGCAACTTTTGATGCAGCCAATTCACAAAGCTGAAATCATATCCTGGGAGGTACAAGTCTTTTGTGTGGAAGGAATACAGCAAATTCCACAAAAATCTGAGTAATCATTATGGCAATGAAGAGGAAATCTTGTAAAAATAAGCTCAGAAAATAGAATGGGTAGATAAATTGAAAAATGGTTTAGAAACTATGTTTTGCATACAATGAAGATGAGTCAGCATTTAATCTGAGCCACAGCTCATTGTGGCTTTACCCATAAACCTGTTTTTTTAAGAGGTATATGACAATTTTTTTCTCACTGCCAAGTTGCCAGAATAAACCTCTCTGTAATGGATCACAATCTGACTGTGGGGAAAGACTTCCAGATTGGAACGCTGAACAGGAATGCCTGGACAATCCTTGTTTGAAAAATTATATAGGGGGTTAAATAGTTTTCTGTTGATCAGTACTATAAAGGCAATGTCGAAAGTAAAACCAAGCACTAAATCCATAGGAACACAGAGCAGACTATATGAATTGCCTTCCTGCATCAATCCAATTGTGAGTCCAGGAATCTCTCAAATAAGTCATGGTGGTTTTCAGGGATCCTTTGTTGATTTCCTTCCGTGCATTTGGTAATCAGAAATTTTATTTCACTTTTATAGAGACCTACCCCAAAAGCAAGTGTTGCATACAAGTAGAGATGATTTTAATAGTCACTTTAACCCTCCCAAGGAAACAGGGGTTATTTGGACCCCAGAAGTCATTGGAAAAAAATTGGTTTATGCATTTAAAACTTTCTGCAGACAACAGTCTCCTTTTATGCTTTCTCCTCTATGAACTCCAGTGCCCTGAAATCCCTCTCTACCTTCCACATGTCCTTTCTTAAGTTTGAGGTTCATCAAAAGCGTAAATCAGGTCATTCTGGCCCCCAATAGACTTGACTTGAAAGCGAAAGTACTTCGCATAATTGGAAATGGGGGTTTTAGTGACCTCAACAAATAATGATAATGATTTTAGTACTGTTTCCATGTATAAATAGATGAACCAGCACCTATTATCTCCATTTTATAGGAAAGTGGAGCAAATAAAGAAAACTAAAATTTCTATCCATAATTTATATCCATAGACATTTGCTGTGTAAAAATATTGCACTTTTGGCTTTGAGGTTTTATGCTACTTTTGGAATTGGGGGTCGCAATGACCCCAGAACTTGCTTGTCATGTCTAGTTTAACACTTAGATACTCACTGCATGAATGCTTTGGGTCTGTGAGGTTCAAGTGAAGGAATGTAATCTTCTCTAAAGAGATCTACCTTTTACTCTGCTTTGTTTATTTGGCAGTGCTGGTGTTCATAGGAACAGACACACAAGTGCTTGATCTTGCTTAAGTCTCACAGGATTACTCAGCATGACATATCTTTGGGTAAATGCTGCAGTGTTAGGTGTTCTTGCATCTGATTCACATGGGCAGCTAAGTCTAAATAAAGGAACAGAAAGAAAGGTTTTTAATTCAATCCTCTGAAAGTCTGAATGGCACAATTCTTATTTTTATTTTCCAGACTTGAAGGAGCCATTCAGCCTGGAACTTTAGATAACCCCTAGCCTTCTGCCCATTGAGCTGATTGTTTCCCTTTGTTATTCAGGAAGAGCTCTTAATTGTAAAGCTCCAACAGGTGCAGCCTGAGGGCAGGTTACCAGAAGGCTAGCAGTTAAAACAGTTAAAAATGCTTTCTTTAAAATAAATTGTCTTGTTCTTTAAAAGTGGTGGTGGGGGAGGGGTCAATTTTACCCCATTTACATTTCTGTAAAAAAATTGATGTTTTCAACAAGGGGTATTTTTGGCCCCCAATTCCAGATTTTACACTTCTTTGTCCTGCATTGCTGAAGAATGTTATTCTTGAGGCCTGATTTTTTTTCTTAGTAGCTAATGCCATAATTGAGAGAACTATCAAGTTTCAATTTTTTGGGCTGTAAGTTGGGGCCATTTTGACTCCAATTCCCAAGTGGTGTAGTCAGGTTTTTTTCCCCCTTGGGAGGGTTAAGGAATGTAGGAAGCAGACTTTAGTACAACCTAGTTTAAAACTTCTATTAAAAAATCTTTCTGAAAACACTCCCTACAAAGTAAAAGCTTGCTGAAAAAGTAAAAATTTTACAGCCACTCTAGAAACTAAGCAGGGAAGTTACTCTTCTGCAGGGAGAAAGTAACTTTGCTCTAGTAAATAATTCTAAGTAGGGAAGTTACTATTCTGCAAGGAGTAAATTCCAAAAAGTAGATGCGATCACTGACTTAATCTCATGGCAAGAATGAACTATCAGGAAATGCTGTTATGCTGTTAATCCAGTCTCAACAGCAGGGTGGGCTCATTTGGAAAGTGGCGGCCTTTCAATATGTGAGCCCCCCAGGCCATGAAATGCTTAAAGTTTAATATCAGGCTTGAGCCTGGTGGCAAATCAGATGCCTATGCAATTGCTATAACACAGGTTAAATACAGGCTTAAGGCCCAGTCCCTGTAAACCAATGCAATCAATCATGTTATGCATTAGCTGAGGCTTCTGAGTGGTCTTCAAGGGCAGCCCTGTTTTAGTGCATTGAAGTAGTCATGTCTGGATATTAGTGGTAGATTAGCATGGAAAGATCAGCTCTGTCTACAAAATGCAAAAGATGGAGATGGGGGGTGGGGAAACACTTTAGCCGTATCAGTCATTTGTTTATCAAAACGTAATGTAAAAAGACCACAAGACTCTTTAAACCTAGACACCATCAACTTTAAAGCTGTCTGTACATTCCATAGTAGCTGACTTCCCTCCCAGCATCCCCTTTGACTTGACTGGAGTTGGGGTCCTCTGCTTAGGTCTGAAACATACTGGTAATATTTTCTTTTAAATCCCCAATGAAGTACTCTCTGTTTGAATTCAGTTTCAAAGCTTTATTAAAGCAATGTTTTTCCTAAGCATGACCTTTCTGTCTCTGGCAGGTTGCAGATCTTTCTATGGGAGACTTGCTTTTGCATACCACAGTAATCTGGCTTAACCCTCCTGCATCCCTTGGGAAGTGGAAGAAGGAACCTGAATTAGCAGCGTTTGGTACGTGAGTTTTCCTCCAGAAGAAAGCAGATATTGTTTCACCGAGTACTTAAATAATGTATGTAAGCAGTTGTTTTCAGGGCATGCTTGTAGGGAAGTTCCTTTCTTTCCAGGTCAGTGCTGTACTGAATGTGGTATGAAATGAGACTTCCCTGAACAAGGTTGTTCTTGCTGTGCTGTGGAATGAATTACTCAAGATTTCTCATTTGCAGTCCAGATAGGTGGAGAGATGTGGATAGGCTGATCATGGATGGCATGTAGCTTACACCGTTTGACTGTAGTGAACACAAATCATCAGCTCATTTAATCCCAAATGTCTTTTTAATAAGGGAATCATATGAAGAGTAAGGATCTGCTCTAGTTGAGCTGAAGAGTCCAGGGAAGTAACCATGTGTATCTGTTAAGCAAAGACAAAACATGAAATTTATGGCATTTTAATGCAAGAAGATTTATTATAGTGCCTATCTTTATGAACAGGTGCCCATGTCATCAGATGCATGCCACAATACTTCTGTTAGTCTTCATATACCATAATACTCTGTTTTGGGGGTGGCTGAGAAATTCTGCTAAAAATTGCCAAGTGTTCCTGTGAAATAATTTGCTAAAATCAGGTTTTTCTTTAAAATAATTGAAGCTAACATTCTTGTTTTAGAACCATTTAAATAGCCAAAATAGTATTTAATATAATATTGTAATTTGGATAAACAATGTACTAGACAAATACAATGAAACAGTACATAAACAGCTTTCTGTAACTATTTATTTGAGAGTAATCTCATTCAAGTGAGTAGAATTATTCCAGCTGTTAGAGTCGTAGAATTTTCTTACTTCATTGTTTACTTTCTTATATAGTAATATTTATAATTAGAATATTGTGATGTATCATAAGGGACTGATGTTTCGAGGAATGGCTATAGCCATTTGGGTATTTGTGAATGAACCTGTCTTTCTGCTGAGAAGATTGAGGATAGTCCCGGGAATGCTGAGTGCCATCATGAGGCCCCAAAATTAAGATTTTCTCTGGGTTCCATAGTGGCTCACAGCATCCCCCCCCACACTATCTATAATGAACTCAAACTTCATAAGAAAACAAATCAGTTGTTGTTTGCATGGATAAGATAATAATTGGCTGTTCTGTGTGCACTGTACCTTTTCCCATCATTTTTTGTCCTTCTTCCAAGGAACTCAGAGCACTGTACATGGGTCCCACTTCCATTTTGTTCTCAAAAGCACTCTGAGATAAATTAGGCTCAGAAACAGTGACTGTCCCAAAGCCATACTCACTCTTTTCTCCCCTTCAGTAAAGCAGCAAGTAAATTTATTGCCACATCCTAGTTGTACCTCGCCCGGCAATCCAGGACTAGGCATGAAACCAGGGCCCCCACAGTTTTGTCCCTTCTTTCCCCACTATTGGAAACCCTGTTCATTTTATGTTTCCTACTTCACTACATTCCCTCTCTTGTTCGTATGTGGAAGGTTGAGGAAAAATTACTGACTTTCTATGTGTTTTGGTTTTTTCTAGTATTCAAAACTGCTGTGGTACTTGTGTATAAAGATGGTTCCAAACAGAAGAAAAAGCTGGTAAGTTTGTAATAGATGAACCAATGACATTTAGAGTTAGTCTGCTTTGAGTACATAAAAAAAGATACTGGTAGAGGGAGTTCATTAATAATATCTCCTGTCATTTGAAGCAGCTTAGAAAACAACTAAATTAAAAAGACTAAAAGCAATAAAATTCCAACAATAAAAATGATAAAAATCTAATTGTTGGTGTTTGCAATTGACCCCCCCTTCCCACCTCTAAACTTGTAACAGATACAAAAAATGAGGTGAGAGGGGAGTACTTTGTGTCTTTGTCATGAATGGTTACCAGAAAGCACCAGCATCTCACTCTTAAAAATCAGAGCATTAAAAAAAAATTGTTGGGGACTTGAGGGAGCCCAGGGCTCATTAACATCAAGGGGATTCAAGAATCCACCCTCAGTTTCCAGTCAACAATGCATATGATGATGTATTGTCGAAGGCTTTCACGGCCGGAGAACGATGGTTGTTGGGGGTTTTCCGGGCTGTATTGCCGTGGTCTTGGCATTGTAGTTCCTGACGTTTCGCCAGCAGCTGTGGCTGGCATCTTCAGAGGTGTAGCACCAAAAGACAGAGATCTCTCAGTGTCGCTGAGAGACACTGAGAGATCTCTGTCTTTTGGTGCTACACCTCTGAAGATGCCAGCCACAGCTGCTGGCGAAACGTCAGGAACTACAATGCCAAGACCACGGCAATACAGCCCGGAAAACCCCCAACAACCAATGCATATGATGCCTTTAAGGCAACACCTGGTGGTTTGCAGTGACTGGCCTTTAACAGCCTGCTACCTGGCAACCTGCTGGGAGGCAGCCTTGAGCCTCTGGTAGGGGAGCAAGGGGACTATTCACAGCTGAGATGAATGTGACAGCTTCCCACAGGAACTAAGATCTCAGGAGAACTCCAGAAGGGCAGAGCCACCAAAGTGGCTGGCCCCAGGGCAGACCAGGCCCTTCATAAGACAAAAGGAAATCAACAAAGGAGGATACAGCAGCTCTTGCTCCTCCAGTCAAAAGGTCATAAAGAGAAGTGGAGGATGAAGGTGAGGGAAATCCACTCCTCTATTAGTCTGAAGTCTGTAGGAGAGTATGCAGTACTCATTGCTGCAAAGATCTGCCAAACTGAGGTAGAATTACTGGATTTTAAAAACAACTCAAGGGAAAATATCTGATATTTTTGTCTCTACCTGAATGTAACTTCAAAGAACATCAAGTAATAGAGCTAACTGATCATCTGCAAAGAGTCCTTTGTTTTTGTTGACTATTCATCATAATCATATTGCACTAAAAAGCTCTGCAACAAATTACTTGCCAAAGCCAGTTTGGACAGCTGTCGTTACTTTTGCAGATGTAATAAGTAATCGAAAGGTGAAAATACAACTGTTATGGAGTTCAGTATTTTGGAGACTCTGGGTCACTATTAATTCCAAATTCTTGATATTTGCAACAGTTCTTGCAAAATAAACCAGAAAGCTTCTGACATGCACTGGGGTATTAGTGGTAAGAGTGTCAGATTAGGATCTGGGAGGCCAAGGTTTGAATCCCTGCTCTGCAATGGAAGCTTGCTGGATGATCTTGGACCAGTCACACTCTTTCAGTCTAACCTGCTTCACATGGTTGTTGTGAGAAGAAAATGGAGAGCAATGTGTGCTGCTTTGAGTCCTCATTGGAGAAAGGCAGACTATTAATAAAGTGAATAAATAAATAAGAGGTATAATGTCCAGCAGAGAGGAAAGGCAGAGGGCTTGGGGGCTGGTAATGTTTAGTAATATATTTTTTCTTGAGAAGTTTGCAGGGATATGCTGCTATTCCAGCAGGGAAGAGTTCTGTCTGTTTTTCTGCTTCCCACACTATGCTTCAGTGTTTCTAGTGCAAATGTTCTTATAGGCATTTCCTGAACCTCCTCAAGTCTCCAGTGTGAAAAGAAAAGTCAGCTTTACAAGCATTGTTCATTCTTTCCCCACTCTTACCTAGGGTGGATCACATAGAGCTTCAATCTATGAAGACTCAGACCCATTTCGTTTCCGTCACATGATACCTCTGGAAGCTCTGCAAGTTCGAGCACTGGCAAGTGCAGGTAGTGTTGGGAAATTGTTCATTTCTATTTGGGTCTGTTTTCTGTGTTGCTCATATACATCTTTTGGTTTGACAGAAGACCTTGGAACACCAATTCTAAAATATCTGTGTTGATTATTTTGTTACTGGGCCCATTTCCATGTTAAAATCCTTATAGGATCTGGGCCTTGTAATGTGAAAGAATCCTTGTAAATCTAAATCTTCAGAGGAGGCTGTTTTGTGATTGTCTTTGTCATCTCAATTTCAGTGGGTGGCTACAGGACATGGCCCCCTGTCCCTTGTACTGCCTTTACGGAACTCCCTGAAAAAGTTGGTTCAGTTGGCTCCCTTTTAGCTGACATTTAGAAGGTTATTGTTTTTATACTGAATGTTCCTTCATATGAATTTTAAGTTAATAATTTTAATCAGGAAGCATATTGGTTCAAATTCACAATTTTAAATGTTAATTTTATTATAACTAATATTTGTTTTACCTATGGAGCAGTTGAATAAATAGTGATATTTTAAAATCCCAACAACCCTGCCACAATACCAGCCCTCACTACCCACAACGTAATAATGACAATCACAAAGGGACAACAGCATTCAAAACCAAAAACACAGATAGCGGAAACACCATGGCAAAAATATTTATAAACCAGATTGATTTATATTAACAGCTTCATAAGCAAAGTATAAAATGTACACACACAAATACAATGTTTTTATTGATGACTCTAGTCATCTTGTCAAGAAGAACCCTTTTTCAGGTTATTTTTGTAATGGCGACAGGAATGCTTTTACATTTTTTCATATTAAATGACAATCAGTTTCAAGTAGTAAGTCCCACTTAAAAGTATGAAACATCTCACACCACTGTAGCACCAGCACTGACCGAACAGCTAGTTTAGATGCACACTGCCACATTCTGTTTCTTACACGTAAGTCAGAAGCCTGTTTGGGTTGTCACTGAGGCTCTTCTGATCGTTGTCTGAATGTAATACAGACTTGCATAGTTCTGCACTTCAAGTCTCAGGAAATGCTGTTATCCTACCCTAAGCTTCAGAAGATATTGTCCTGAAGAATAACGAGATTGGTTCAGAGATACTTAGATAAGTGTTTTCTTAATATGAACTACTAGCATGCACTGCATGGGGCATAGCAGGGTTACTGCTTTGAATCTTACTGAGCAGCTGGACATCCAGCATAAAGCAGAGAAGCAGCATGAAACTGCAAAACAACCAGCAGAGTGGTAGTGAAGCCCTATGCTCTGTGCAGTGGTATGAGAACTCAATATGACTTTCTGCTATCAGGTAGTAAAGAGATAATTCCAGGATCATTTGTTGCAGGCTTCCTTTAGCTAAGTTCCTTTAGCTATGTTTTAAATGCAGACATAATTATATACTTGAGTTTGCAGGAAAGATGCTTATCTTCCTGTGGCAACAGTCTTTCAAGCATTAGTGTTGACTTCACTGTGACTTGAATGAGGGCACTATACAAAGTCAACCTGAAAGTAATGGAAGCAGCATTCTGGCAGAGCTTATCCAATTACACTATTGTAATTGCTTTATGGTTGTTGTTAGCAGTGTAGAAGCACAAAGTTATCTATCCCAAGAATGTTCGTGTATTTAACAGTACCTGAATATCATTGCCTTCAGAGCTGCTTACCATGTGAAATAGCATCACAGTGTGGAAAGTCTTTGTACCAAGAATGTGCAGTATGGATGGAGGTGCTCCATATGATGAGACTGATTTGCCCAACATGACATTTTCACATATTATGAGTCTCCCATATTATGAGAGACCGCGCCATGCAGCAGTGTTTCTATATAATGCGATGCTTGAGTTCACTAAAATAATGGTCATAATATCAGGTTATTTTTGAAAAATCTTCATTTACTATGCTGATATATTTTAGTAAATACTGAACAGCTTGAAATTGCATTTATTATAAAAATATTCTTCTCTGTATTTCTAGATGCAGAGACTAATTCTGTCTGTGAGATAGTTCATGTGAAATCAGAATCTGAAGGCAGGCCGGAGAGGTCATTCCACCTTTGTTGCAGGTAAGAGAGTGCCGATATTTAATAATGATTATCTCTTTGAAAGACACTAATGGTTAATGTCGATAAAAAGGAGGATGTGGATATGGGATCACATCATGCCTCTGACATGAAGCTATTGTTCCCAGTGTAATAAATCAGAATAGTGACATGCATTTGTTTTGAAGGGAGATTCAATTAATGCTGTAAGCATTAGAAGTGGGTATGGATCAGAAAACGGACCAAAATTTTGCACGGACCAGGCCGGATCAGCATTTGCAAACCGGTGGGTCGTGGGGTGCCCATTTTCCATGGATCCACAGACTTTTTGCTGGTTCATTGGTCCGTGGTCCATTAAAGCCTCCTGGTGCCATTTGCCAGCTGCACCAGGAGCACTTTAACGTTTAAATCCCCCTCCCTTGCTCCAGCTGACTGGCAGCCGTCCAGTCAGTTGGAGGGAGGGGGGTTAGAGTGCTCCCGGCACCATTGGCAACTGGTGCCAGGAGCACTTTAACATTTAACTCCCTCCCTTGCTCCAGCTGACTGGTGGCCTGCCAATCAGCTGGTGCAAGGGGGGGATTAGAGCGCTCCCAGCGGCCCGGACTGAAGAACTGGTCGGTTCGCAAACTTGGGCTGGATTGTGAAAAGTTCATGGTCTGTGAAACACCATGGACCCATGGCCTGTGGGTTTTCCCAGTCCGTGCCCACCTCTAGTAAGCATCAATTTAAGCTAAATTAAATAAATTATGACCACAAACTTTGTTGTTAGCTTGGTGCCTGTCTCAAATTATTTTTTTTCCTTTTCAGTTCCCCAGAACATAGGAAGGACTTTTTGAAGACCGTACATTCAATTCTACGTGACAAACACAGAAGGCAACTCCTTAAAACCGAAAGCTTGCCTTCATCCCAGCAGTATGTTCCTTTTGGAGGAAAAAGACTGAGTGCTCTAAAAGGTGCAAGGCCAGCTATGAACAGGGCAGGTACTGTAAGGTTACACATTTTCAAGTTCCTGGTAACCCCACCACTATTGTAAGACACACCTGGATTTCTTCTTCATACAAATTTAGGTTCCTCATGAATACATCCCTACACACATTGATAGGAACCCTTAGAATAGGAACAACCATCCCTTAAGCTTAAAATATCCAGGTGGGACTCTGTTCAAAGTCCACCAGATGCTTTATCAAGAGGCAAACATTTAACTCTCTAGAAAAGTCAATAATGCTAGGAAAAGTTGAAGACAGTAGGAAAAGAGGAAGACTCAAAATGTGATGGTTTGACTCAATGAAGCCACGCCCTCCAGTTTGCAAGATCTGAGCAGGGCAGTTAATGATAGGATGTTTTGGAGGTCTTTCATTCATAGGGTCATCCTAAGTCAGAAGAAACTTGATGGCATACACAAACACTTAACAGGCCCTCATTCGGATAACTTCATGTAATGAAGAAATGCATACATAATAGGAGATTTTGAGTTGAGAGGAATTCAAAGATGGTTGTCAACTTCAATAGACAGTCATTTTTTTTTGTCTTTTTAAAACAAAACCAAACCTGCTCTGGGAACCTATGTTGATTGAACTTGGATTTTCCCCTGCAGTCTGAGGGAGAAAAAGTGCATGGCTTCAGGGAGCTGTTTACAATTTGAGTTGACCTTCAGCAAAGAAAACTGGAAATCATAGAAATTCAAAACCCAAGGCAGTAAAAAATCTTTGAAAAGAAGAACATAATGCTTTACTAGATTTCTATACTGCTTCTATATGAGTGGAAAATTAACCTTGTCACATGGATGTTGTGTCCTATTTTTGTAACAGGCCAATGCCATTCACAGCTTGACTTCTTGTGCAAAACTCTGCACCTCAGAGACACAGTTAATGAGCTCCAAGGAAAGACAAAATGGTCCTCTGAACTGCTGGGTCTTGCTTGTTTCCTGGTGATTTCTCGTTTCCAAAATATTAGTATTTTTGCCTCAAGAGGTTTTAAGTTGTATAGGTTCTCACCCTTTCTAAAACCTGAAAATAGTGATGTGCATTCAACTTTGGGATGCTTGTGGTAGAACCTTCAGAATGATTATTTCCTTTAAACTAACTGAACCAAAACTGTATTTGCATTGTACATCCTTCTCTTATGCCTGTTCAGTCAACCCCACAGAATCCTTGTGCATGCTGAAACTGGAAGTACATGTTAGACTTGTATGCATTCTCCTGTGTTCTTCCCCAGATTCCTCATTGATTGTAGGCTGTAAGATCTGAACCATGAGCCATCATTTTAAAATATATAAAGTATCCAACCCTCTTCCCTAAGCTCCTGATAATAACCGAGCTGCAGTATTCTGCACCAACTGGACCCTCTGAGTTAACTTAGAGAGAAGACTTACAGTACATTACAGTAGTCAAGTCTCAATATTATCATGGCATGGATCCAGGTGGCCAGATTGGCCGTGTTCAGGTAGGGGTTAGATTGAGGTTGTAGAAAGCACCTTTGCAACTGTCTTAACTGTTTTGTTTTTATAGCAGTAGTGCTGGGTCCCGTATAACCCCTAGGCTCTTAACTGAATCTGCAATGGTCAGATGAACTCTCCATTGAGAGTGGGGAGTACAGTGTCCTGCAAGATCTCTGCCTTTCCAACAAGCATCATATGTATCTTGTCTGGGTTCAGTTTCAATTTATTAGCTTTTAGCCATTTGACTACAGCTGTCAGGCAGCGACTCAAGATTTCTACTGCATTTCTGTGGTGATTTTGATAGTGAGATATAGAGTTGGGTGTCATCCGCGTATTGATGGGCATCCAATTCTATAGGTATGTATTAGTTCTCTGAAGGCTTTACATAGAGGTTGAATAATGCAGAGGATAAGATTGCACCCTGTGAAAGCTCACAAGATAATTCCCACTCTGGAGATAACTGATCTCTGACAGTGACCCTTTGACTCTGTCCCATGAGAAATGATTTAAACCAATCCAAGGTGCATCCTTTGACAACCACTTCTGCCTCCCAACACCTCAACAAGATGGCATGGTCTAACTATCAAAGGCTGCAGACAGACCCAAGAGGAGCAATAACAAAGTATGACCTTTGAGTATATTCAGGTGGAGATCATCCACTTAAGCTACTAGAGCCATCTCCATCCCTTAGACTGAATCTAGACTGAAAAGGATCCAAAGCACTAGTTATCCAAGAACTCCTGGAGTTGGTCAGCTACTGCTCTTTCAATCACTTTGCCCAGAAAGGGCAGATTAGAGACTGGCCACATCATTTTTGTCTAAGGATGGTTTTTTAATTAGTGGGCAGATAACTGCATGTTCGAGTGGCTAAGGGAAGGTGCTCTTAGTTTGTGACTGATTTATGATAGACCTCAAGAGCTTTTTTAGATGGGCCTTAACTTAATTATAACAGCTAAGATAGTCAAGGATCCAGTACAAAAGTAGTGGCTTTCACAAATTCCAGATCCTACATTGTAACTGGTTCAAAATGGTCCAAATGTGATCCAGACAGTGTATTAAGCATTTCTTCTACCTCATCTGTATTACAGCTGGTATCCAGATTTGCACGCTCTTTGTTTCAGTGCAAGTTTTCTGCTACGGTCTTTCTAGGCGTCTTCTAGCTGCTAGTGTCTTTCTAGGCGTCTTCTAGCTTCACCCAGCTCCATGATAAATCATAGGGTTGGCTTCCGTTTCAGAGTCAGAGAGGTTGGTGAGGAGCAGTATTGTCAATAGCTTCAAGTTATGATGAACTTCCTATCCCACCCCCAGTTCCCTCAGAAATCATGTTTTTCCAAGCTGTCTCAGATAATTCTTTTTGAAAAGAAGATTGAGTAATTCTGAGCTTTTCCCAAGAATTCTTAACAACCATAAACAGTACAGGAGATTGTCCACAGCCTCTTTGCTACCCCACCCCATTTCAACAGGAGTGGAGAAACCAGTGGAAAGTACATTGAACATCAGATAACAATAATAGCTGTTATAACCACTAGTCTACTAGCCTCCAGCAGACATACTATAAACCATTAATACTTATATGCCTTCTAGAACAGAAAAGTATTACATACCCTTCAAAAAAAACCAGTCACAGAGGCTAGCTTCCAAAATTTTACATGGCAGTTACTTCAACTGAAAATGGCAACCTTTAGAATGATTGAGCAGGAAGAGATAGATGAAAGTCTGTAGTTGGGTCTCATTACCCTAGTTTGAGAAGCTGACTGGATTTTTTCCACTTGCAAAAATTCTGTATAGAAAATGTTAGCATAAAAATCCTATCTAATTTCAAATGAAACTGTGTTAGAAAATAAGTTTTAAAAACACAATAAAAATAATAGTTTGTAAAAGCATCTGGGGTTTTATTTTTTTGTGTGCGCAGTATCTGCTCCAAGCAAGTCTCTTGGGAGAAGGCGGCGGCGGCTGGCTCGGAACAGATTTACCATTGATTCAGATGCCGTCTTTGCAGGCAGTCCTGAAAAGGAGTCTCAAGAGGCATCCAACAGCAAAGACACTGACCGCTGGGTAGAAGAACAGTTTGACCTTGGTCAGTATGAGGAACAAGAGGATATAAAAGAAACAGACATTCTCAGTGATGACGATGAATATTGTGAGCCTTTAACTGGTACAATGGTTGAAAAAGAACTTCAGGAGCAGTTACAAGCGGTATCCATTACAGGCAACCAGTTGTACCAAGGAGACAAAGGGTGCTATGGCGTGG
The DNA here is from genome assembly GCF_028583425.1 of Eublepharis macularius. Lineage (NCBI taxonomy): Eukaryota > Metazoa > Chordata > Lepidosauria > Squamata > Eublepharidae > Eublepharis > Eublepharis macularius. Next base: position 100,495,034 of record NC_072792.1, read on the forward strand.
GTTCTCATGCTTCAAGAATGGCTCAGTTAAAGAAACAAGCTGCTTTGTCTGGAATTAATGGTGGTATGGAAGGCAACAGTGAAGAGGTCATTTGGGTTCGTCGTGAAGATTTTGTACCACCCAGAAAATTGAACACTGAGCTTTAGATCTATGTTTTTCCTGTTAGATGGTGGACATAGATATGCCCTCAACCCACCCCTTACACATTTTGGAGAATGCTCCTTTAGAATGCACACTTGCACATACAGTTATGGCAGCTAAACTGGTGAAAACCACACAGCCTCTTTTCCCCCCTTTAAGGTAACGTATAACAAGAAAAAAAAGCAGTTTTGAAATGGAATGAGCTTGAGTCCTTCTCTATACATTATCAAGGGCTGTATTTATTCTAAACTAATCAGGGGTAGCATATTGAAAAGGGATGCATAGATATTACTAGACAACACATTGCTGTGGATTTTTAAAAATATGTGCAGCAAATTAGTTTAAGTGATAGCACAAGCAGCAAATGACTTTTATACGTGACATGTCCATCATGGGTTCATCTCTTTAAACAAGGATGCTGCCGTCACAGTCACCATAACTCTAGGATTCTTAATTTTTCTCTTAAGCTTCAGATAAACTCACATGGGGGAGGGGGTTTCATGCATGGACCATTCCTCTTGAAGGGGTCCCACAAATGAAAATGGTAGAAATCGTTGCATCCAGCTCCCAGGGGTACGCATGGGGTGGTCTTGCACTGTTGCTTTACAGATGTGTAATGCTGTCAGCTCTATGATCCAATCACTTGTTAGGGAGGACCTTGAATCATGCTCCCCTTCTATTCTCCTTCAACAACTGATCAATACTGGACGCACTACGCATCTCTCTGGCAGAGGAGACCTCTTGCTTGCAGTAGCGTTCTCATAGCTTACTGTCACAAGGGAGGATCTCTGGATCCAGCGACATTATGTATATTTTAGAAATGTGTGAGGAAAAGTTTGGAGTTTTATGTTGTGTCAAGTTCTTTTTGGTCTGTGGCTAGTCTAACTTAATGTCAATGTTGGAAGTTCTAGTTTTACATAAATTATTTCAATGCCAAACTCTTTTTTATTTAAAAAAAGAGATCCAAATTTAACACTTGAAAAAGATATTTTTTTGTATTTTAACTGAAATGCAAGGGCACAAAGGGATGGGAATTTTACAGTGTTAGTTTTATTCCAAGTCTAGGATGTAAGACTGCCCTTTTAGAATGAGTTGAGTATGTTGGTTTTATAGTAAAATTCTGAATTGAAAATTCTTAGGGATAACCTTTGCTTTAAAAATAATGAACAGTTTGTATATGTTTGAGACTGGAATTGATTTAGCAATGTCAATATATAGCTGAGAAACCAAGTAGGTTAAATAAATCTCTGCTGTAATTCTGTTGGAATTAACAGGGTTACATCTAGGATGAGTTTGATCCTCTGTGTTTGAAGTTAGAGCTCAGGAAAAATGGATTATTTTATGGCCAAAAACTGACCTCATCCTACTCTTTTCTCCTATGTGAAATTAGTCCCCTTTTACTTTATTACTATATTTTTCTCCACTGCAATAGACTATGAACAGCATTCTAAAACAACATTGTTACAATTTTAAACCTTTTATTTAAACATTTACAACAGGGTAAAATGTGACTAAACTCTAATTTTCAATACGTTTCCAAATAATTTTGAAAAAGCACTTTTTTTCTTTAAAACTATTTATATAGTTATCCCATTTTAGTTTTAACCTACACAAAAAGGGGGGATTTGTTTTTAAGGGGGATCACTTTTTGTATCTATTGATGTTTGACACATTAGTAGGTACGCTGAAAACCTAAAATTTTATAATAGCTTTAGGAATTATATTTTATACAATCAACTGTGATTATATTTTGAGACATGAGCAGAAAATGTTACTCAGCAACATCAACTGTCTGATGGCCCAGCCAACATTGGACTCCCTACCTGTCTGGTTCTCTGTGCACTACTCCAATAGTGTTTGAAAGTTTTATTCTCTTTAACTTTTGCTATATTTTCATTGTTTTCTTAAAAAGCTTTAGTGAGATTTCTACACATTATGTATTTCATTATATTTAAGCTCAAGTCAGTTGTGTACCAACTTATTAGACATGACAATATTTTAGCTATCCCGAGTGGAATACAGTAAGCCTGTGAAATGCTGGACGTCCTGTGCTTGGAGGGTGCCATTGTTCTTGTACATAATGTCATGACCTGTCAATGTCAAAGGTTCTTATATATTTCTTTTATAAGCTAAAAGAAGGTCTATTTTTATGTTTTTAGGTATATGAATGGAACGTTGTAAATGCCTGTCAAATAAAATAATACTAAAAAGCACTACATTGTTGTGGTGTTTGTGGCTATCTTGATTTTCAGTCTAGAGGGCTGCATTTGCCTCGTAGCAGAGCAGTAGGCACAATGCTACAAAATTTAAGCACTTAGGTCACTAACAGTGCAATTCTAAACAGACTTACTCCAGTCTAAACCCATTGAAATCAATGAGGTTAGACTGGAGTAACTCTGCTTAGGATTGCACTGTAAATGTAAGTATTTTGATAACCTTATGTTTACTTGAAATCAACAGGACTTAAAATTACTAGATAGAGTCTGTGCTTTCTGTTCAGCTATCAATAAGCACCTATTTTGCAATTTTTGTGCTGTATTATGTCCACATATACAAACATTACTTTCTTACTGTTCTGACTCTGATACTGAATCAATCTACCAAGAGCTTAAAGTATTGCTGCCAAAAGGCACACCTGAATATGCACTTTTTGAAATTCATTTTGTGTGATTTATTGAACAACGAAGTAATGAGCAACAATACCCAACTATAACTCACTCCCATTTCCTGAAACTGGCATGATTACTGTGAGAAGAAATGATGTTAGTGCCACACTGTGTGTTCTTATCTAGATAATGAATAGGTAACTCCACGGCAGATATCTAGAACCATCATTTCCGGAGAAATCTATAAGAATGGACAGTATGTGATTGTGAGAGGGTCCCCTAAAAGTATAATTACAGCTCACACCAGTTAGCTCATATCATATAGCCCAGCAGCCTGTTTTCAACAGGAAGTGGCTAGATGATTTCAGAAAGCACATAAATAGTAGCAATGTGTACCATTTTCTCAAATTTCATTTTCTCTGTTACCATTATTACCACTCTTTTCTTTATATTGTTGTTTAGTTTCCTTTTCTTAGTCAGGGCCAAACAAGGTAGGTAATCTGGGTTTATGTATATCCATGTAAAGAAAGTATGGGTGTGGCTGTCTACATTTGAACAAAACAGAAGTAGCCAGGTTAGGGTCATAAAACCTTCTCAGCTCTTGTGTCTACCTCTCTATGCTTGGTCGATTGATTGCAGCATTTTTCTCCCTGCTTGGAAGTCAGCTAGGATGGAAGAAAAAGGTTTCCTTCCTAATACTTATGAGAAAAAAGTATCATTGTCCAGCATAGGTTGCAAGTCATTAATGATGCATTAAACTGGTTTGAGCTGAGAGCTGAATGTGACCGCCAGTTGTTGTTCCATTTGGGCCTATCTTGTAGCAGGTTATTCCTTGGTATCATTCTTGCTTTTTAGATCTGTTTCCTTACTACATCAGGTGCATATTGCAATTCCAAAAATGTCTGTTGTAGAGCCTGCAGGTGAGACGCTGTCAGAGGATTGGAACAGATGAGGCTGTAACATACAGCTTGGCTGTAGACAATGGATAGTTTATTGTGGTGGTGACTGGTGGTCCCATACAGCTCTCAGCTGTCTTCTAGGACATTCCATTGGTGTCCTACAAGTGGCTGTCCTCAAACAAAGAAGCTTCAAGGGCTGATTACAATATGAAATTACTGTTCATGTACAAGTTCAAAACAATGGAACCCTCAGGGTCGACTAGTGACATAGGAGTCTTATCTCAGTACAGATGCTAATGTCTGCTCTAATCAAGCTGCATTGTATTCGGACTCCCTTCGTTGCTTCACCCCTCCTCCACTCCTCCCTGTATATGAAGAAGGGAGCTTTCACTCTCAAAAGCTTATACCCTGAAAATCTTGTTAGTGTCTAAGGTGCCACTGGACACAAATCCTGCTGTTAAAAAAAAAAACCACTGGGAAATGTGTATCCTAGTGAACTCAATTAAAATTAAACAAATAATATAAAGAAAACAGATATGTATGAGCTTTCATGAGCCAAAGCTCACTTCTTCAGATACTTCCACAGCTCACTTCTTCAGATGGGCTTTCGTGAGCCACAGCTCACTTCTTTAGTATCTGAAGAAGTGAGCTGTGGCTCACAAAAGCTCATACCCTCTGACAAATTTTGTTAGTATTATAGATGCTTCTGGACTTTTGCTCCATCTTCTGTTAAAGAAACAAATGCGTGATGATGGTATCATGGAAAACCTTTCTGGAAATCCATTGTCTACTGGATCACCTCGTTCTACATATTTGTTGACACTTTCTAAATATTTGAGACAGAATTTTTCATTACAGAAGCCAGGCTAATCTTTCTTCAGCAAGGCTAGTTCTTTTACATGTGTAATAATGTTTGTTTTAATAATGCTTTTCACCAGTTTATCTGGGACAAAAGTTGGGGGGGGGGTGGAAGGCCACAGCTTAATGGTAGTGCATATAAACAGTCACTGCTCCACTCTATGGCATCTCTAGTAGGTGTTGGGAAAGATCTTTCTCTGTCTGAGAACTTGGAGAGCCACCACTAGTAAGAATAGACAATAACAAACCAGATCATAGAGAGAGCGATGTAGCTTCATCTGTGTTAGGCTTATCCGTTTATGATTTGCTAGCTTCTATCTTAATCTCTCTTTTAAAAAAATAACAGTGTTACTCTGATTATCTTCCAATGCTCTGCTAGGAAATTACAAGCTGAATATTTTTCTTAGAAAATTAACCATCTCAAATGAAGCTTTAATATTTTTTTTTGCTATATGCCATCCAAAACTGGAGAGTTGTTAATTTTCAATTTGTCAGTTTATTTTCCTTATAGGCAAGACGTCACATTTTAAAGGGTGTATTCTTGCCTTTTATACTGTAATTGGCTCATTAACTAAGTTGGCATTCTCTTGACCTAGTTTCTACCTTTTCTAATTTGTAGTTTGCATTTTATTTCAGTGTTTTATTATAATAGATTTAAATAACCTCCATTTCAATTTACTTTTAATTAACCTCATAATTTTTAGAAGGTTTGGTTTCCTTTAAACCCTCTAAATATTTTAGAGCTTGTTGGAGTTTGGAGGCAACTTTTGTTACCCAAATGGGGCAATTTCCTTGCAAGTTGGGGGAATTAGCATGCAAAGAGAGGCAGCGAGAGGCAGGTAACTTAGTCCACCTATGTATACGAGGATTGTCTCTTCTAGAGAACTCTTTCAATAAAGAAGCAGATGTTCAATCAAAAATGGTTTTTATTTAAAATAATAAAAAATCAATTGCACACAAAACACAGCACACATAAAGAGCTAACTAGAAAGCAGTGAGGAAAATTGGAGAGAGTTGTGGTATTGGGTGATAGTTACCAGTCCAGAAGGGGGCATCCGTGAGAAAGAGTGCTGAGCGAACAGTGCTTCAATGCAGCAAAAACTCAGTCTGAGGGTGGATGCTGGATCCAAGGGCATGCATACAACTATGGTGGAGGGGTAGTCCAATTATACTGTAGAACACCCCCAGTGGCAGGATTATGTCTTCTTCCCCCAAAACAATAACGTAATGATCATCTTGGGGTGAAACAAAGAACTGGAAGGCTGTCTCTGGGGTGAGACTATAAACTGAAACGTTGTCTCGGGTGAGACAATAAAACTGGAAGGTTTGAGCAAGCCTTCCTGAGCAAAATGGAAGTTATCAATAGTAATTGATGACCTGCAGTGCTGGATAGGTGAAGTTATATCTGAGTCCTGAATAGCCTGAAGTGGGAGAATGGATAAGGGAAGATTGGTAGGGTGTGTTAAGGAGATTAATTCAGGAACTCCCGCAAGATCCTATTGTCTTAGAATCTTTGCACATCTCTGGGGCATGGGAGCTGAAAGTTGGTCTCGCTGTGCACCTCATGAGCTAGTTATTTTCCAGCTCCTGTCTGGGATCTGGCATCCATTTCCTGCCTTGCTAGGCAGTTTTTCTATGTTTAAAACACATACAGAGAGGGTCTTATGATATTTGCCATATTCATAAACCTTCTTAATATTATGAGAGCAGATCAGACCACTGACACTTTCCATGTACAAGAATGTTAACTTTTGGTAGCTTTATGGCCACTGTTTGAGCAATTAATTTTCACTTACACTTTATTCCAGGCCCTAGGTACCACACTGGATGTAGTCAAGGGTTACTCCCATCCCATGCCACTTATTTGCTATATCTACTTTTTTCTGTCATGGCTTAAATGCATAATGAGACTAGTTAATAACCTTTTATAGCAATTATCACAGAAAGGGACAAATACAGAGTTTCTTCCATCTCAGTAGTATATTCAACAGGAGTGGTTTTTCTAAATTCTGTCATGGAGTTGACAACCCTGGCATAAGCTTAGCAAAGCATTCATTTGGGTTTATTGGAACAACAAAATTGTGTTGACATTCTTTCCTTCTGCAGTAATGGGGAGAAAGCAATATTGGTGTCATGGGGCTCAGTGATAGTGAGGACTCCTCAGGAGGAGAGGAGCCTCTTGTAGCCAGCCCTTTCTCAGCAGAAGCCAGTGATCAGAATGAACAGCTGCCGGCTGATCAGCATCCACAGCCAGCAACTGAGGCAGAAGCACTGACAGATGAAGCACAGCCAAGGATTTCCAAACCTCAAGCTTTACCCAGAGAGTGCCGCAGACAAAGGCAATGTATGGGGCTGCAAGAGAGATGGTGAAGTACACACCTCCTGGCTGAACTCCAGCTGATTGTGGATAGTGATGAGGAGTAACCACAGGATAGCTCCCAAGCAGCTGTCTGCAAGCTCAGCCTCACTATAAAACCCAGCCACAGAAGACAAAGAAGTATGGAGGCAATGTGTGGGATTCTTACTACTGCTGCGACCACTCCCTTGTACCCTGTCTTGCTCCTGTTGCTTTCAGACCATGCCCTGTCTCTGCCTGCATCCAGAGCTGACCTCACCGGTAATTGACCTACAGACCTCCTGACTTGGCTTTGGACTTTGGACTCACCCCTGGCTTTGGGTTTGTGGCTCTGACTTCAGACCAGAATCTGACTACTCTGCTTGAGCAGGCCCAGCCCACAACAACTGTCCAGCTAAAAAAACTGGCAATCATTTATTTTTAAATCAATTACATAGAGACAAATCTGATTGATTAAGAAGACTTGATAGGAATTGAGACAATTTACCAGAGAATTATAATAAAGTATAGTTGATCATCACAAAAGTGTCTACTTTTTGCAGGTGAACATTTTGAGTCACAGGTGCTGCAGATAACATTTTGAAGAACATGAGGGGATTCTGGCACATAGTCTCTCCCAGGCCATCTGCTATTTTTTTCAACAAGACATTATTTCATTAGTTAATCTTGAAATACAGTTTCCAGGAGCCCCTTTCTCAATTCTGAAATCCATTCAGGCCCCAACTCAAAGTTACATATGCGTGCAGTGAATTAACAAGCTTCTTCCATTGACAGCAGTTGTCTGTGCTGCTTCATGCAACACTTGTGAAGTCTTTCCTGGAACTTGGAGGACTTCAAGAACACTCTCTGAGAAGGAAGCAGGTGTTGGGGAAAGTCAGATGTTCTGTTGGTCTTGTGGAAGTTTAAATAAGCTCCTTGAATGATAGCCTCGTTGTTGAAATGTGAGATTAAGGCTTACGTAGAGAAGGTCGGATTTCTGGTGACCTCCTAGCTGCCTACTAAAACTACACTTAGGCCCATTTCGCACTTACGGTTTAAACCGCCATTTATGAGCATTCGCCCCGATCGCAGTGGCTTCGGCATTGCACCTGTTCATTTCACACTGTCCACTGCAATTTCGATTTGGTGTCTGTGCTTCATTTCAAAACCTCGGTGCAATTTTGGGCTTTTGGGGCCTTGCAATTCACGTCACACTTTTTTTTAAAAAATTGAGCATGCGTAGTAACGTTGCAATGTTGGAACCCTTCCTCCCTTTTTGCTGATTGGGTTGTCTCCTGCCCACTGGAGAGGCAATTGGTGGCAGAGTTCTGGGGGAAAACATGTACCACTCTCATTTTTTAAAATCAAGCCAGGAAAGGGTTAAAATGCTGCCGATTCATCTCCTCCCAGGAAGCAGAGGCTTGTTTCCAAAGGGCTGTGCAAAGTGCTTGGGTTTTCCCCCCCTCTTTGGCAAAGTCTGAAACATGCCTGGGAGGGAGGGAAAAGCAGCCATTTAATCCTTTCCTGGCTTTTAAAGCCAGGAAGAAAGTGCAGGAACATTACAACGTTGCAACCCATTCTTGTCTTTAAAAAAAAAAAGAATGTGTGTGCATACCCTAAGGGAGGAAGGAGAAAGCAGCTATTTAACACTTTCCTTGTTTTTAAAGCTAGCAGGGAATTAGCAGCAAGCTTAGGAATCATTCCTGGCTTTTGAAAAAAAAATAAAACAGCATGCATGCCGGGAGGAAGGAAACCAACGAAGAAGCACCCTTATGACCCTCAGCTCGCTTTACTAAAAAAAATGGTGGACAAGGAGTGCAGAGAGCTGAGGAGGGTAGGAGTGGTTAATTCTGCACAAACCAATCAGCTCCCAGGGAAAAGGAGAGGGGGGGGAGAGAAGTAAAAAGGGGGCAAAAGTGTTCACATTAGCAAAATGCGGGCCAGCTGCCAGTCGGCAGCGAACTCAAAAAAACATCGGGGTATGTCCGCAGGGGGAAAAATCGGGGATACAGCAGACAAAAAGCGGGACTGCATCCCATGACTGCTTTTAAGTGTGAAAACCTTGCAAACATGGGATGTGGAACAGGTACAAATGCGCTCTAAAAACCGAGTGCGAAATGTACCTTAGTTCTTTTCAGTCTACCTTTAGAGATTAACAAACTAATGCCGTCTGCACCTCATCCTATGACTTAATCACTCTCTGTTTTAACACACACCTTCCTTTTTAATGTGAAAGACAACTTCTCATTAAAGTAGCATAGATCTTCTAGCAAACTGCATAATGGGGCTCATATCAGAAGATCATACACTGAGGCCTTCCCCTGTGCCATTTATTGGAACATTCACCATCCTCCCCATAGGCATTAGCTTTCTCCACAGAGCCTTTCTGATGGAACTATATGATGTAACACAACAGTGTCTTATTTCTATTCCTCCCCTCATATGCACTAAAAAGGAAATCAGTTGCTACTAGAGATGGGCACGAACCGCATTACGAACCTCAAAAACCCACGAAAACAGCAATCTCACAATCGTGACCCAGCAATTCGTGCTCGTCCACGGCCAATGAACCAGCGTTTGGGAGAGGCCTGGTTCAGGGCGTTCGGGCACGAATCGGGAAGCCAGACACTTAGGCACCAGCAATCTATTCCCCTGGCAACGGAGCCAGGAGAATGCCTGAGCTCTGTCTGCCCTCCTTCTGTTGCCCTGGAAACCCTAATGGAAGCCCAGCTTTCCTTGATCAGCAGGGCTTCCTTCCAACCATGGAGCAGCAAAGCAGTTACCAGTTGGGAGAAGACACCCAGGGGAGGGAGGGGGAAGGGGGTGTTCTGTAGCCATGGGCACTCCAATCTCATCCCTGCAAACCCTGATAGGCAGCTCTGATGGCCAAACACAGACCTCCTGTGTTGCTGAATGGGACCCATGCTTATAAATAGCCATGGTCTCCAAGGCTGGGTTTCACTTTCTGCGAGCAGTGGAGTGGGACAGAGCTCTTGCTTGCCACTTGCTAGCCTTTGGGGAGAGAGACTGAGACTACAGCACAATTGAGCTTGTCTTTGGGGGATAGGGATCTATCTCCTCTGGTTCCAGGGCTGCTGCCTGGCTCTGGGGCCAAGCTCAGTGGGCACCTCGGCTGAGGGCTCACATTGATTATTGATCAGGGCCTGATCTGTTCAGGTCTGTGGGAGTGGTGGGCTAGAGCTCTAGTCCCTCCTTCCCTCTGGTGCCTGGGCTGCTGCCAGGCCCTGGGGCCAAGCTCAGTGGGTACCTCGGCTGAGGGCTCACATTAGTGCCTGATCTGTTCAGGTCTGTGGGAGTGGTGGGCTAGGGCTCTAGTCCCTCCCTCTGGTGCCAGGGCTGCTGCCAGGCCCTGGGGCCAAACTCGGTGGGTACCTCGGCTGAGGGCTCACAATGATAATTATTAATCAGAGCCTGATCTGGTCAGGTCTGTGAGAGTGGTGGGCTAGAGCTCTAGTCCCTCCCTCCATCTGGTGCCAGGGCTGCTGCCAGGCCCTGGGGCCAAGCTCAGTGGGTACCTCGGCTGAGGGCTCACATTGATTATTATTAATCAGTGCCTGATCTGTTCAGGTCTGTGGGAGCGGTGGGCTAGGGCTCTAGTCCCTCCCTCCCTCTGGTGCCAGGGCTGCTGCCAGGCCCTGGGGCCAAGCTCGGAGGGTACCTTGGCTGAGGGCTCTTAGTGTCATCTCCTTCTCCTCAATTGTTGTTTGCTGGCACTATGAGGCTCCGGGTGGGGGACAAGAGTGGTCGTGGGGGGAAGTGCAGAGATTGTCCTGGTTGCAGCACGGGAAGCAGTGCTGTGCAGGGCTCTGGAGCAGCAGAGACTCCTGCTCCCCCAAAATCACCAGCTGAGGCTGTGAAGGAGGCTGAAGAGGTCTTGATGGTGGTGGAAGAGGCAATCCTAAAAATTTTGGGGGAGGAGGCGGCCAAGGGATCCTTGGAGGAATGGTTTGGGTTTGAGGAAACCTCCAGCCCGTCCCCATCCCAAACTACCGGTGGTGCTGTCCCTGCCTGCAGTCCACCCACCACTCCGTCTTCCATTGCCAGCACCGTGGCACAGCCAGCAGCAACCCTTCATCCTCCCTCCCCTGGAACCGTAAGTGGGCCATGGTTCAACCTCAATGTTTGGAGGCACTTTTGGGCCCCTTCCTAATGATGCCCGCATGGTGCGGTGCTGTGTGTGTGAGGGCCTGGTGCGCAGGGGCAAAGACCCGCAGCACCTATCATCTTTGGCCCTGACTCAGCACCTGAAGAGGGACCACCCGAGCCTTTGTTCTCCGTCCTTGGGCAGCGAAACATCTGTCGGGGGGAGACCGAGGGCTGCCAGCTCGTCTGATCCGGGATCAGTGGGAGGGTCTCCGGAATGCACCCCGAGCAAGAAGCCTTGCCCTGAGGGTGCGGCTGGTGGGAGCAGAAGGGTCAGGCAGGCCTCCCTCGGGGAAGTTGTTCCATTGGTGTCAGGGGTGGTGCCGCTGAAAAGAGTGAGGTCAAGGGCTCAGGAGGCGGGTGTTCGTGTGGTGGCGCAGGTGATCGCCCTGCAAGGCTTCCCCCTATCGGTCGTGGAGGGCGTGGGCTTCCAACTGCTGCTCCAACACTTTGCCCCATGGTTCTCCATGCCGTCACGGCTCACCGTTGGGCGTCGAGTTGTGCCCGCCCTGTACGAGGCAGTGCGAGACATGGTGCGCAGAGACCTGTCAGCCACCCAAGGCAGAACAGTGCACTTCACGGCCGACCTGTGGAGGGGCTGCCATCATGGGTACCTTGCCATCACCGCCCACTGGTGCCAACCAGAGGACCTCTGCCTCCCCAGGCCAAGATCTGGCAGCCATAAGAAGGTGCCCAGCTTGAGCCCGGGCTACAGGGTGGTTCTCCTTCAGGCCCGGGGGATGGACGAGGTCCACACAGGGAAGAACATCGCCACCACTGTCAAGGTGGCTCTGAAGGAGTGGACGTCCGCGGTGGAAGGGTTTGTCCATGGCTTCATGGTCACGGATGCGGGAGCCAACATGTTGGCAGCCCTGAAAGAGGCATCCCTCCCGGGCCTGGTGTGCATGGCGCACAAGCTACACCTCATGATGCAGGACATGCTCAGGCTGGGGAGCAAGCCAAGGGGCAGCTGGGATGAGGGAACCTTGTGGACATGCAGTCTGCTGGACAGCTGCCGTCACATCGCTTCCCACTTCTCGTGCAGCATCAACTCTTCCTGCGAGCTGTTCCAGATGCAGGGGGAGGGAGGGGACCCCGAGCACCAACTGTTCCAGGATCTGCCCACCCGCTGGAACTCCACCTACGACATGATATGTCATCTGGTGGAGCAGAGGTGTGTGGTGCAAGACATCCTGTCCTCTTCGGATGTGCTGAGGAGGGGAGAGGAGTTGAGCCTCAGCTCTGTGGATCCTGAAACCGTTCAAGGATGCCACAGAGCTCTTGTGCTCCTAGCAGGCCAGCCTGGGTCAGGTCTTCCCTCTGATCCACGGCCTTGACCAGTTTTTGGCCCAGTAGCTCCAGCAAGGGCAAGAGCTGCTCCCCAGGGTCCGGGACTTTGTACGGAGGATCCAGGCCTGCGTTGCCGAATGCCTGCATCCTCTCCACTGCGAAGTGCCCTACCAACTTGCCTCCCTCTGTGACCCCCCGCATCAAGGGCAGCGTCGACACGCAGGTGGGTCAGATGCAGCACTGGAAAAAGGAGCACCGCAGAGCGGTGCTCCGTTTCCAGAGACAGAGGGCAGGAGATAATGAACTGGGCAGCGGTGAGGGGCAGGTGGTGGAGCAGGAGGGCGAGGGCGAGGGGCAGGAGGTGGGAAGAGATCCACACCAGGGAAGAGCCATCCCAACGGACACATTCGATCTCTGGGCCTCGTCGGTGGACAGCGTGGTTGGCCGCTGCATGGCGGGCGCGTCCCACCCAGTGGAGGACTCTGCGGGGGCCATGGTGCACAAGTACCTTTCGGAGCCCACCGAGCCCCCCCCCCATGCCAACCTGTTGCAGTATTGGGAGAGGAAATCAGACCGATGGCTGGAACTGTCGATCATTGCCACCAACATCCTTTCCTGCCCTCCCACCAGCGTGCAGAGTGAGCGAGTGTTCTCCCACTTGGGAGACCTCCTCTGTCCCCGCTGTGCACATCTGCACCTGGACCTGGTGGACATGTTGATGTTCATCAAGGTGAACCTCAACCTACTGGGGCACCCTCCTGTGGACCTGGACCTACCTGGGGTCTGAGCCACCCCTGGGGGGTAGTCAGCCCAGCTCGTCCACAGCGGGCTCAAGCCTCCTTCCATTCTCGGGGCTGCTTCCGTGGATCATGACCCTTTGCCCTCCTCTCCCTGTCAAGTTCCCATTCCCTTTTCACATCTCTCCCTCTCTGGATCTGCTCAGATGCCTCCCAACCTCTCTTTCCATCCCGTCCTCTCCGCGAGGGCAGGAAGTTGCCATGCTGCCAGTTGATGCTGCTTCTGGCCAAGAGGAACAGCTCGGCTGCTGTTGCCAATGTGCGAGTGGCACTGTGCGGAACCCCCCCTTTCCATGGGCACCTGGTGTCCCCTCTGAGCAGGGGGGAGTGTATTTCTCCCACCCTTTCCATGAGGGCAACAAGGTAGGTGTTGTCTGCTGCCGCCACTTTGGACCACCAGGGGCAGCTCAGCAGCTCGCGGTCAGCTTGACAGGTTCGAGCTTCATGGTGCACCCCTATTCATGTGTACCTGCTGTCCTCTCTGTGCATGGGGGGAATGGGACCCACGACCAGTCACATGTCCTTTCCACGAAGGCAGGAAGGTGGTTGAGGTCTGCCGCTGCTGCTTTCGGGCACTAGGGGCAGCTCAGGAGCTGTTGCTGGTGTTAGTGTGGCGCTGCACGGTACCCCCCCTTTCCATGGGCACCTGCTGCCCCCTCTGAGCAGGGGGGAATGGGTCCCACACCCTCACACCCTTTCCATGAAGGTCGGATGGTGGGTGCTGTATGATGCTTCGGCTTTGGGCCACGAGGGACAGATCAACTACTGTTGCACATAAGATTGTACGTCACGGTGGCCCCTGCCAACAGCAGTGGCTGTCCCCTCTGGGCATGGGTGAATGGGTAATGCCACTACGACCAGTCATGTTCTTTCCGTGAAGGCAGGAAGGTGTGGTGCTGCGAGCTGATTCCGCTTTCTGCCACGAGGAGCAGCTCTGCTGCTTTTGCTGGTTTTAGCATGGCACCACACAGTACCCCCCTCCTTTCCATGGGCACCTGCTGCCCCCTCTGAGCAGGGGGGAATGGGTCCCTCGTCCTCACACCCTTTCCGTGAAGGCTGGACGGTGGGTGCTGTATGATGCTTCAGCTTTGGGCCACGAGGGACAGATCAACTGCTGTTGTGCATAAAATTGCACTTCACGGTGGCCCCTGCCAACAGCAGCGGTGGTCCCCTCTGGGCAGGGGTGAATGGGTAATGCTGCCATGATCAGTCATGTCCTTTCCGCGAAGGCAGGAAGGTGAGTGATGCTGGCGACATCCTCCACTGTGACACATGGGGAGCGGGCAAGCCTCTTCCACAGCAGTCTGCGCAGTCCTTCAGAGTGGATGTGGGATCCCTCTGTCCTGGTCCTGCTGCGCAATGCGGCCAGGAAGCCTCGGACTCAGCCCTCCTCTCCCACACAAGTACACGGTCCCTCTTCTCACCTCGCCCTCTGCGGAACACTGAGTCCCCTCCCAACGACCTCTCCGGTCCTGTCCTATTCCATCCTGTCCGCAAAGGCAAGAAGGTGGTTGATGCTGGCTGCTGCCGCAGAGTTCCTCAGTGGGATCCTCGGAGGAAGCCTCGCGGCTGTTAGGATCTTCCAACTTCACGGACCCTCTTTCAACCTGTCCCTCTCTGGAGCACCCCGACCCCTTGAAATGACATCTCCTCTCCCTCCCATCCTTTCTGGCAAGGCAGAAAGGTGGATACTGTCAGCTGCCGCCACAGAGTAGCTCAGGGGGAGCTTCGGAGGAAGCCTCGCGGCTGTTGGTGGATCTTCCCACTTCCCCTCCAAATGACATCTCCTCTCCCTTCCATCCTTTCCAGCAAGGCAGGAAGGTGGGTACTGTCGGCTGCTGCAGCACTGTTCCTCAGTGGGACCCTTGGGTGAGGACCCTCACTGGCTGGGGGATCAGGCCCCCGTCCGAATGACATGTTCTCTCTCACCCACACCGGGAATACCAGTGCGCTCCTCTTTGGCCTGGCGGGCGGGCAAATGGGGGGGTGCTGCCAGCGAGTGGCCAGACCCCCTGCCCCCTAAAGGGGAGGTGGCTCGTTGCTGCCTCCCCGTGCCTGCCAGGCCCGGCAGCCACCATCATCACCCTCCTTCCGGCCTGCGCCAGGAATACCAGTACGCTCCACTTTGGACTGGTGGTTGCAGGGGAATCTTCCCACTTACCCCCCACATGACAGGTCCTCTCCCTCCCATCCTTTCTGGCAAGGCAGGAAGGTGGGTACTGTTGGCTGCCACCACAGGGTAGCTCAGTGGGAGCTTTGGAGGAGGCCTCGCAGCTGTTGGTGGATCTTCCCACTTCCGCTCCAAATGACATCTCCTCTCCCTCCCGTCCTTTCTGGCAAGGCAGGAAGGTGTGTGCTGTTGGCTGCTGCTGCACTGTTCCTCAGTGGGACCCTCAGGTGAGGACCCTCGCTTGCTGGGGGATCAGGCCCCCGTCCGAATGACATGTCCTCTCCCACCCACACCGGGAATACCAGCGCGCTCCTCTTTGGCCTGGGGGGCAGGCACATGGGGAGTGCCGCCGGTGAGCGGCCAGACCCCCTTCCCCCTAAAGGGGAGGTGGCTCATCGCTGCCTCCCTGTGCCCGCCAGGCTTGCTGGCTGCCAGCCTCAACCACGTTCCTGCCCTTGCTGGGAATACCAAGGCACTCCACTTTGGCCTGGCGGGCAGGCACATGGGGGGTGCCACCAGCGAGCAGCCAGACCTCCCACCCCCTCCCCATGCCCGGCAGGCCTGGTGGCCGCCGGCATCAACCACTGTTCCTGTATCGCTGGGAACATCAGCGTGCCCCGCTCTGGCCTCCACGAACCATGGTCCGGGTTGTCAACGGGAGATGTTCGTTGCGGTTCACTAATTCGGGATCGTGGTCTGCACCAAACCGCTGGTTCGTTAATTTTTTTTGGTTCGTGCTCATGTCTAGTTGCTACCTGTTGGGGGCCTTTTTAGTCACAGTCCCTGTCTGGTGAAATTATCTTCTCAGAAGAAGGGAAGAAGGTGCCATCTTGTTATTCTGGTAGAGGTTGCAAGACAAAGTTTTCAGAAGCACATTTAGCAGTGTATAAGAGGGCATAAGGAAGGTGTACATTGTTTTGGTGATTTGGTGTACAACTGTCTAGGGAGTATTGTCTATATATGCTTTATTGGTTGTCATTATGCTAGTGTAATTTTGTTTTCTCTGTTTTTTGTTTTCAGTTGTTTTTATCTTGTCTCTTGCCATGCGTCTCGGTTTTCTGGAAGGAAGGTTTAGATTTATGTCCTACTGCATTGCTGCAGTTGACTGCAATCCCCAATTCCAAACTGCTTTGTGCGGCCAGACAACAGATTTTCCAAAGGATTTGCTTTCCCATCTGTCTGCATGCCCTGCAATCCAAACAAAAGGCAGCCCCTTCTTTCCCATTGCCCTGTTTCAGTCCCTCCATTCCTGGAACCCTGAGAAAAAAGTCAAAGGCTGATATGAGTGTGCTTGAAAACTTGCATTTTGGAAGGAATGGTGATTCTCAACTTGTACAAACATAGCTGTTTTATTATTCCATTTCAAAGGGCCTCGTGTTCCTCTTGCTTTGAAGTTATTAATATGCTTGTCTCTAGGGATCTGCAGGTTGAATAAGTCAAGCACTAAACAAAACCTTTAATATAATACAATTTTACCACCACTGGATATTTTGTAGGTATAATTTAGGTAACAGAACTAAAAGAGCTTCTGTAAAATGTGTGATAAATCTACATGGAAAGCTATTTTCAAAAAAGGTCCTTTGAGTTAAAACATGCAAAAACTATGTGATTTATGAATGAGTAGGGAATACTATGAGGATGAAATTATGTCTTTGAGTAGCCTACTGATAGTTGAAATTCATTATGCAGTGAATTAAGTGGACTTGCAAAGCTAAGATGACATACTCTGAAACTTTAAGACCCTAAAGGAGGCCTCGTGGCTCCAAGGCATTTGACATTTTTATACTGATTTTTATATATTAGTTTTTTCATAATTAGGATTTCTGTACTGTTTTTTTTCCTAGCAACATTATTTTTTCTTTCTGACTTGATTTTTGAATAACGATTTATTCACAAATAGAATAATTGAATGGAAGACTGTACTATTTTTATTAGTCTGTTTAGTGGGTTTTGTAGTTCTGATTAGGGAAGTGCACTTTGGGTTTCCAGTTTGGGTTTTTAACTCGAATCAGTCCCGATTTGGAAAGATTTGGAATTCTCGAATCAGCCACAGCATTGCTGAGCAGATTTGGGAATCCCAAAGCAAAGCTTTCTGAAGCGATTCGTATCACTTCGGGAAGCCTGGGGGAAAGCAGCAGCCCCGCCCACAGCACTTTTCTAGCTGTTTGCATTGCAAACATCAAGAAAAGTGCTATTTTCTTTCAAACTTCCCACCCCGCCGCTTCCCCCCCCCAATGGGAGTTGGAGGAGGGTTTGAAAGCAACACACGGGGTGTTTGAAAGCAACACTTTTCATGCCTCTTGCAAGTGGCAAGAAAAGTGTTGCTTTAAGTTTCAAACTCCCCACCACTTTCTTCACCCGATGGGAGGGGAGGATGCTCCCCTTCACACCAGGTGAAGAAAGTGGTGGGGCATTTGAAAGCAACACTTTTCTTGCCACCTTCACCGCTTCCATTGGGTGAAGAAAGCGGTTAGGTGGGAAGTTTTCTTGCAGGAGACAAGTGTTGCTTTGAGCTTCGCTATGCTCTGTAAAGATTCTCAAATCTCTTGGGAGCATACCGAAGTGGTTTAAACACCTGAATCCCAAATTGTTTTCTGAAACCCAAATCTTTTTCGGGTGCACATCCCTAGTTGTGATATTTGTGCGCAATGGTTTGCCTGAGGAAGGGTACCACACTTCTATCATCTTGCAAACTGTAGAAAATAGAAATGTTCTGGAGGCATTTATATAAAGCGATTAGAACTGCAGTATAATGGAACAGACCAGGAGGGTGCTTTTATAAAGAAATAGGATTGTAGTCTATTGCAGTGTTTATTTTATCTTGCTTTATCTTGCTTTATCTTGCAATGTTTATTTTATCTTGCTTTTTACTGCGCTGCTTTAGACAATTTTCCATTTGTATTGTTTTCTGATTCTGTAGTCTAGTCCTTTTGCAAATATTGGATGTCTTATGTTGTCTGATTGAATTGCTTTTTATACTTTGTATAATTTCCTTGAATCTCAGTAAGAAAGATGGGCTATAAATATGAGGGGGTTTGTTTTTTAGTTAACTAAAGCTTTCTCTTTTTCCTTGTACAAATAGCATTGTTCACATTCATCTCTATTTTAGTAAAAGAATACTATAAAATACCCCATGAAGATCTTGTACATGTCCAAAGATTTAAAAGGAACGAAGTGAAATTCAAATGAAACATTACAAGTAGAGCTAGTATAAACACATTCTAAATTGGTCCTGTATTAGGCTTCAGTCCGTTTCAATTGAGATTTTAAAAGTCTGCAGAAAAACACACACCTGATTAGGGTTGTCAGGTCCCCTTACCCTCCCAGTAGTGAACTAGATGTGTGAGCTAGGCCTAAATAGAGATGGGTATGAACAGCAATACGAACAAGCTGTTCGTGAGGCCCCATTCTAAATGAACAGCTGGTCGTTGCAAGCCTCATTCATTGCTATTTGTTGCTGTTCGTCAAGCCAGACAGTCTGGCACCTGCAATCAATTCCCTTGGCAACTTAGGCAGGGACTGCCTGAACTCTGTCTGAACTCCTGCTGTTGCCCTGGAAACCACAATCTGAGCCCAATTTAGCTTGATAGGCAGGTCTTTCAAGTGTGGAGCTCCAAATTTGTTACAAGGAAGCAAAGAGCAGGAGGGAGGGGGGCTCCCAGCTCTGGTTTTGCAGACAGTTGCAAAAGAGGGGGAGACCATTGCTGTTGGCATTTTGAGAGAAAGACAGGGAGAGTGCATTGGAGCTTGAATTTTCTTTGTGTATGGTGGGATAGGGATCTACCTCTTGAAGTTCCAGGGCTGCTGCCAGGCTCTGGGTCAAGCTACAATTTATTACTGGTGCCTTTCCTGCTGCCTGCTCAGGTAAGGTTTCTGGGAGTGGTGCGGTAGGGATCTACCCCTTCAGGTTTCAGGGCTGCTGCCAGGCTCTGGGGCCAAACTGGAGGAGAGCCTGCTGGCCCCCATGAACAACGAACATGTTCGTGAACAGGTCATGTTTGTCAGTGTTTGTTGTTCACTGTTCATGGATGGCAACGAACAACGAACACCATGTTCATATTTTTTTTCTGTTCGTGCCCATGTCTTGATTTCCCCAAAAGGTGCTGGTACTCAGTAGTCAGTACCACCAAGTACTGTGAAAAATAGGGATTCAGGGCTTTTTTCTCACGGTACTTGGTGGTACTGAGTACCAGCACTTTTTGACAGAACATTATTTCAAATTTGAAGTGGTTTTGAAATTAAAGGTTGCTTTAATTAAGAAATTGAGATAAATTAATCTGAATATTTCCCTGACCTGGATAGTCCAGGTGAGCCTGATATCGTCTCAAAAGCTAAGCAAGGTTGGCCTTGGTTTGTAACTGGATGGGAGATCTCCAGCAAAGACTAGGGTTGCAGAGGCCAGCAATGGCATACCACTTCTGTTAGTCTCTTAGAATGAAAACCTCACTAGAGGTCACCATAAGTCAGCTATTACTTGTGGGCACTCTCCACCACCAATCTGAATATTAAAAGGCTTGAAACTATATTTTAAGGATGCTCAAAAGTAAAGCAAGGAATGGATGGACTCTCTGGGTTCAGCTCTAGTCAGGTTTTGAAGACAGCAACCCTTTCCTGTCAATCTGTATATTAAAGTGGATTGTTGAACCTTCATTTGATTTCACAATCCCTATTGGAAAATGAAAGCATCAAGGCATCAATGATGTCATGGAGCTTTTACTATGCAAGAGCTTTGTGTGTGTGTGTGTGTGTGTGTGAGAGAGAGAGAGAGAGAGAGAGAGAGAGACAGAGTCCTGGTGATATTCATATGACCAGTCTGAAGATAATTTGTTTGCTTCATCAGTTGCATAAAGTGAAGATGATAATCAAATATACATATAGGGTATGCTAGAATTAATATGCTGTTTATAATATAAAAGCTAGAGATATGCTTTTGATGGCTATAAAATGAACTTTTACTTTCACTGAAGCATTAACAATAAATATATTGACTAAATTGAAGCATTAACAATAAATAATAAAGCTGGATGTAAAATATACTTATGGTTGTAACTTTTTGGTGTAAGTACTTATTGGGCATATTTATTGCTATGAAATAATTCCATAAAAAATAATGGAAATTCAGTGATACTTGTTTGTGGAATTAGTTGGGAACCTTTCTTTCCAGTGGCCAGAGTGTGGCGCTCTGTCCTTAGAAATATGAGTGCAAACTGCTAGAGCATGAATGTGTGTGTAAATAGTAAGACCAGTATGTTTTTGCTTTTCATCTAATTAAAATCCAGAACCTTTTTATCATTTGGAAGATGAATATGCTAGAAGAATGTAACATATATACATGCAGAAGAGCTCTCTCTTCTAGCTGGAATTTTAATTTTACGTCATTCAATCAGGAAAAAGCAATTTCAAGGGATGAATTTAGATTTACTTTCCATTAGGGAGAGATTAAAAGTCTTAATTAACTTTGTAATACCTCCTTTGGAAATTGGGTATCTTCTTAGCCTTTCTGCCACTAATCACAAACTGATCTGTGTTTGATGTTTTATGCAGTGGACATCTTGTTCAAATAAGTGTAGTATCCTAGCCTGATATTAATATTATTATGATATACAGTCTGAGAAATAAAGGCCAGTGAAAAAGTGAGGCCAGTGAGTTTTTATAAAGAAGAGTTTAATCTTCAAGGAAAAGAGAACAATGTATATTTGATAGATTTCAAAATGCTTAGTAGATGAAGATCAATGGTGGAAATTGATTTGACAAATGTATGTATTTGTGCCCTGTGTTACTTGCTTTCAGGGCTGGCTTGGATGTTCCCAGTTTTCCTAATGTCACAGAAGAGACCAGGAAAATATAAACAATTGCCTTAATTATGCAACATTTATTTTTCTTTCATTAGTATATGAAACTTTGGAATAGATCAGGATATTCCAGAAAAACTTGAAATAGTTTCCTTCTCCACCTAAGATTTTTGAGTTATCGTGTTCACAATTTTTAATGATTAAGCTGTGACTGAGAAAAAGATTCCTTTCCTCCAGTGACCTGCGGCCATTGATGCCATTTTAAAAGCAATTGTAGTAGTTCTTTAAAAATTGCCACAGGGCCCCCATTTGGATTGTGTGTGTGGTGCAACATCCCCAGGAGCTCTTGCTCCCCCCTGCCAGTACCGTTGCAGGTGCCAAAATAGCAAGGAGGAGATGTGGCCACTGTCGGCTAATATCTTGCCCTCAGGGAGGAGTTTTCCTCTTGTTTGAGTCTCAGAATAACTAGCTGGCTATGAATGTGGGTGAAATCACAGTTGCTCTCACCTGACTGCAAGCCAATCTGCAGCTTGGATCAGGAGATTGGCTGGTTCTGCTCTTTAATGCCCATCGATCAACGTAGTTGCTTGAAGTGTACATGTGGTACAGCCATGTATGTTTTAGAAGATGGCAGTAGAAACTCTCCTTTTCCAACACCACGAAATTGACTTTGACTAGATTATAAAGGCAGGCTTTCTGTGTTGCTTCTTCCCACTAATACAAAAGTTACCTTGGGAGCCAGGAACAGAGTCTATTTGTAATTTCTGTTCAGTCATAATGAGTATTTCCCTAGGGCATGTGTACTCCAGAAATTCAGTATGAACAATATGGCAGTTCTACATTAGCTTTAGGCATAATTGAGCCATTAATGTGAGCTGACTGGTGAAGATGCGCAGACACTGACAGTTATATCGATCATGTGCATAATGTCATAAAATAGTTCCTAAAATCTTACCCTATTTCTTGAACTCCGTTACGAAACTGCCTAGATTTTGTGTTGAACATGTTGTGAACACTTCAGGCCTTTTTTCTTGGTAGCAGAACAAACAGGTCCTAAAAGACCTGACTGTAAGTCTCTCTACAGAATTACTTCTTTTATGAGTTCTCCACGAAACCATTCCATGCACTACGTAGATCTCAGGGATTGGCTTATATTTAAAAAAACAGCATGCAATGGGCTCAAAAATCTGCCCCTGGGGGAGGGAAAGCTCCTGCCTTTCTCCCAAGCTTTTCTCCCCATGCAAAAACAGTGCTGGTATTGTGTGAACGTGCAGCAGCAGAAAGGGGAAAACTCTTCCACCCCGCACTGTTTTTACATGGAGAAAAAAGCTTGGGAGAAAGACAGGAGCTCTTCCTCTTCAGGCAACAGCTTTCCAAGCCCGTTTACATTCTTGTTTTTTTTACTAGAAGCCAATTCACAATCTGATGTGTATCTGTGAAGAGCACAGGTTGGCTCTGTGGAGATCTCGTGGAAAACTTGTAAAAGAAGTAATGTGTAGAGAGACTGTGTAATGAGATGTTGAGAGCTAAACAGCCCAAGTACAAGGCTGTCTTTTGTACATTATATAAATATCTTGAATGATGCTTAACTGATTTGAAGGATCAAAACTGATTTGATCCTTCAATTGCCTCTTCCCTTTAAGCTTTCTTTGGTATCTCTCTCTCTTCTTGTATGACATATGATTATTAGCTTGCTGCTATATCAGAATATTTGAAGACTGTGGATTTTGCAGGACAGGCAAAAACACCCTCCTAATTCGAAGCACTTTTATCTACTTTCTAATTACTGTTGGACTAAGAATTCTATGGTGTCAAGTCAATCCGCAAGCATCTCTTATGCTGAACAACATGAACATGCAGAGAAGGGGAGGGCCCTGGTGTTGAGCCTCTTCTCTGGCCCTTTCTTGCAAATAACTCGTCTAAGCCCCAGCTGGCCCAGAGGAATCAGCCTATGTCAAGACTCGAGTCACACAGAAGCCAACAGGTTAACTTATAGGAGTAAAAGTGTATGTACATTTATTTTACAGTGACATATATACAGGACTTTGTTCTCACTGTCAAAGTGCTTCGCCAAGCACTTAATGGAACAAGCTCCACACTTACATCAGACACAGCTGGCTTATATACATCCATAGCACCCCCCAGTGTCCAATCCCAGCGCATCAAGTGAGGTGACTAAGCTGTTTCTTCGCTCTTGCATCATCCAAGGACCTGTCAAATAGATCTTTTACATCAGTTATGACAGACAGACCTAAACAGCAAGATGCACACATGCTTCTTGGCTCATTATGTCAACACTCCTCCTTGAGACAAGAGGCATGATACCCAGCATTTCTTTGCATTTAGCCAACATTTCCTGGTTTTGTCCCTTTGTCAACAGATCTGCACAATTTTCATTTGACCTACAATGACTTAAACATACTATACCTCTGTGAATGGCATCACGTACATTTTGGTAACGGATTATAATATGTTTACTTCTGGCCTGTATTGTTTGGTGTTGTGCCAATTGCTCTGCAGCAGAACTGTCCCTCTTTCAGAGTTCCAGAAAATACTGCATGTTATCCAGCTATTTCCTTAATTGGGTCCATTCAGACATAGGCCAGCCACAGTCTATTGTCTTGTAAATTGATTCCTAGAAGTCACACAGCCTGTCCTTTGGACTTTTGATCTTGGATTGAACAGCTGGACTACAATATTGCAAAGGAAGTTTGTGCCATTAAAAAAATTATCCTCCCTTAATGCTAGCAATTCATGTTGGTATATTAACTGTAAAACAGCACAGTACAAAATGGCCATGACACTGCAAAGAAAACTAACAGCATTTATTGCCAAAGCAAACTGCTAATAAAATGGCAGGATATATGTTCAGTAGAATCATTCATTATGTAAGGTGCTGAGAATTCTGACTAATCAAACTAATGTTTTAATTGTACTTTTTAACCTTTAAGCATTGAGGTCTCCTCTGTCAAATTCCAGCAGGATTATTCACATTATTACAAGCTGATGCTTTGGTGCTTTGCTGGATCAGCATCTAATAATAGCAGTCATTTTATAAGCAGCTTCAAAAAAGTTATCAGAATGAATCTCAAAATTTAGAGAGATTTTTGCACTAGAGAAAGTGGTGGGAGAGAGAATTTTCAGAATAGGAAGAGCAGAAAAGACAAGAGAAAAATTGAAAGAAAGCCACTAAACATTGATAAACAATTTTTAAAAATCAAAGGCTGAACATATGCTTCATAAGTGTTGCATTTTAAGA
This sequence comes from Eublepharis macularius, assembly GCF_028583425.1. Classification (NCBI taxonomy): domain Eukaryota; kingdom Metazoa; phylum Chordata; class Lepidosauria; order Squamata; family Eublepharidae; genus Eublepharis; species Eublepharis macularius. The sequence continues at coordinate 100,519,345 of NC_072792.1, forward strand.
AGCATAGATTAGGGGAAAGCCCTCTAAAACATAAGACAAGCCCAGTTTGTTGGTCTGTGGTCTGTCCCTTCCGAGGGCCCTAGGACCACCCGCTTCACAGTCAGAGATGCTAGACTTGCAGCAAGGCTTCAGCAGGCTCTCCTCCAGCCACCCTCCAAGATTGCAGTTTGGAGGTCCGAGTTACAGACCCCCAAAGTGGCTGCCCCCAGGAAGCTTCCAGTAGATACTAGGAGTCACAAATGCCAATTGACTTGCATTGGCTTGCAGCACCAAAAAGTTGCAAAGAAGCAAAATCAAACAGAAAAGGGTGGGGACATGGCTGAGTCTGGGCTCCGATTCAGTGACCAACAAGTCACGCTCACAACAAAAGGATTGGGTAGCGCCTGAATCCACGAGCCAGACACTCCCACCAGACACTGAGGGTCCAGCAGACACCAGTGAAGTTTGAGTACGCTGGGTCACACCACCGCTCGCAACTCCTGCTGACTTCTGCTGCTTTTTCTTCCTCCGGCTGGATGGGCAGGCATTCTTAAGGTGCTGTGTAGAGCCGCAGGCAAAATAATGACGGACACGCAGTGCAGTTTCCTCGCTGGAAGCTTTCTCCGGCAGGTGCTGGGATGCTCCTCCGCATTGTTTGCTGATAGCACAGCTTCTGAAGGTCGTAGAAGCAGTTTTCACCTCTTGCTGCCTTGATTCCTCCTCAAGCAGCAACCCTGAGATGAGGCCCATAGTTAGACTGTCCACGTCTCTTGCCTCCAAGGCTGTAATGAGGCTATCAAACCTGGCATCCAGAGAGCTGAGCAGGGCGAAGACTTTGTCCTGCTCAGACAGGATTTTTCCTCTCTGAGCCAGCTGTTGGAAAAAGCCCTCCAGCCGAGTCAAGTGGAAAGACATTGACTCCCCCGGCTGTAGATAGCACCGGTAAAGCCTCCTTGTTAGAGTAATGAGTGAGCCCGCTCCTTGCCTCACATGTAGCCTTTTCAAAGCATCCCATGCAGCTTTGGCAGAAACAGCACCCATCACATGGATAAGCTGAGTCTTATCCACACTCAAAACGATGGTGGCCAGGGCTTTTTCAATGTTAGTCTGATCTGCAGGCGTGGGAGCAACAGGAGGGTTGGTCACACTAGTCCATAGCCCTTCCCTTTTTAGATAGTGTTCCATCCACACTGCCCATGTAAAATAATTATCGGCTCCCAGCTTTTCAGCCTGCATGAGAGCCATTTGTGCCATGGTTGTTATCTTGCACTTTGCAGGACTCCCACACACTCACCGCACCAACAGCTGCCTTAACGAGTCCAGTGGCCGACTTAAAAAACCTGTCAGCATCTGTTCCAACCCTCGAGCTGCCACACAATGATCCAAACAACACTCCAGCAAACCAACAGGTTCAGCAAACCAACAGGTTCAGTTGCAGGCGGTGGGTTCACTAGCGCAGCGGAAGCGTGCTGGGCCCATAACCCTGATGGAAAGTCATCTGTAATTAGTGCTTCCAAGCGCCCCGCTTAGCCCAACAACAAAAAACACTGGAGCCAAGATGTTGTGAGAAGTAGTGCAGATGGTGTATTTACAAGTCCATATTTACAAGTGCAAAAATGTGCTCAGCATACAAACAGCAGACTGCAGCAACTAGCAGAGTCACAGCCTGACAGAATGAGAGAGCGAATCCAGAGTACAGTCCTTAGGTCAAGTCCACAAGTATCCAAGTTTTCTTGTGTAGAGTGACAAAGGTTTGCACCAGGCACCAAGCTGAGCAGATCAGCGAAATGCAGACCTGTGGCTGGACCTTTAACTGTCTACCAGCCTATAGGGAGAGGTAGAGTCAGCCAATCAGCACAAGGCTGATGCAATCTAGCTGCAACCCAGCTAAATGATCAGGTGTAAACCTGTCAGAAAAAACTGCTGACTCACCTCCTGTTAAAGGGCACAGCAGCCCGTACACATGTGCCAGTGAGTTTCCGGTTACTTTGAGTTTTTATTTTGACAGAGAGAAGCTGTTGCGAGAGGTAGCGGGAGATATCTGTAGAAATGAAGGAGGCCTCTCTTTTCCCCCAGAACGTGGTGATAACTGAATGGTAGGCACCTCCCCATACTGGTACTCAACTGGGGCCTCAGTCCCAGCTCGTTCTCTCGGCTTTGGCTGCTCTCTGGGCAGCGGTAGCTGCACCTGTTGGACCGGTACTTTCCTCCGTGGTCGCTGCACGGGCGCTCCTGTCCGGGCTTGCGCCTTTATCACCTCTTCGCCTGGTGATTTTTGAAACAGCGGCTGAAGGATTTGCCCCTCTCCTCCCAGAGAGGTTGGTAGTGGTTGCATGGTAGGCGCCTCTGACGCTTGGTTTAGAAGTTGGAGCTCGTGCCGCTCCTCGCAGGGCTGGTCCTGAGTTGGGGCTTCCCCCCGGCTCTCGCTCTCAGTTCTAGCGACTCGCTGGGCGCCGGTGGTTGCTGCCCATGGTTTGGCTGTGACCATGGCTGCTGGACTGGTGCTGTCCCCGACAGCCACTGCGATCCTGATGAACTGAAGAGTCCCTCTCGCTCAGACGCCCTTTGTTGCATGAGTGGAGCACCTCCATTTGGCTGGTGGGCTTGCTCTTTTTTATCGAGCGCAGGTGCCTCCGAATGAGGTTCTACTTCACTCCCTTGTCCAGATTTCTCATTTCAAATTAGTGGGCACATTGATGACCAAAAGCTGATGAGGAAAACTCAGCATGGGTTCTGTAAGGGAAGATCTTGTCTCACCAATCTGTTAGAGTTCTTTGAGGGAGTGAACAAACAAGTGGACAAGGGAGACCCGATAGATATTGTTTATCTTGACTTCCAGAAAGCTTTTGACAAAGTTCCTCATCAAAGGCTCCTAAGTAAGCTCAGTAGCTATGGGATAAAGGGCCAAGTCCTCTTGTGGATCGAAAACTGGCTAATTAATAGGAAACAGAGAGTGAGTATAAACGGGCACTTCTCACAGTGGAGGGTGGTGAGCAGTGGGGTGCCACAGGGGTCGGTATTGGGTCCAATGCTTTTTAACTTGTTTATTAATGATTTGGAATTGGGATTAAGCAGTGAAGTGGCTAAATTTGCAGATGACACGAAATTGTTCAGGGTGGTGAAAGCCAGAGAGGATTGTGAGGCACTCCAAAGGGATCTGTCGAGGCTAGAAGAGTGGGCCTCCATGTGGCAAATGAGGTTCAATGTAGCCAAGTGCAAAGTAATGCACATTGGAACCAAAAATCCAAAATATAAATACAAGTTGATGGGGTCTGAACTGGCGGAGACTGACCAAGAGAGAGATCTTGGAGTCATGATAGATAACTCACTAAAAACGTCAGCACAGTGTGCGACTGCCATAAAAAAAGCTAATGCTATGCTAGGGGTTATTAGGAAAGGGATTGAAAACAAATCAGCCGGTATCATAATGCCTCTGTATAAATCGATGGTGAGGCCTCATTTGGAGTACTGTGTACAGTTCTGGTCGCCACACCTTAAAAAAGATATCATAGCACTGGAAAAAGTACAGAGAAGGGCAACTAAAATGATTAAAGGGTTGGAACACTTTCCCTATGAGGAAAGATTGAGGCGCTTGGGGCTCTTTAGCCTGGAGAAAAGACGACTGAGGGGAGACATGATAGAGGTTTACAAGATAATGCACGGGTTAGAGAAGGTAGAGAAAGATGTGTTTTTCTCCCTTTCTCACAATACAAGAACTCGTGGGCACTCTATGAAATTATTGAGCAGTCGGGTTAGAACAGATAGAAGAAAATACTACTTTACACAAAGGGTGATAAACACATGGAATTCGTTGCCACAGGAGGTGGTGGCAGCTACAAGCATTGCCAGCTTCAAGAGGGGACTGGACAAATATATGGAGCAGAGGTCCATCAGTGGCTATTAGCCACAGGAGATAGATGGTATTCTCTTTGTGGGGAGGTGGTGCTCTGTTGTCTTGGTGCTGGAAGGAAGGCAGTGGGAGGGCTTCTGGTGTCCTGGCCTCACTGACAGTCCTTTAGATGGCACTGGATTTCTAGCCACTGTGTGTGACAGAATGTTGGACTGGATGGGCCACTGGCCTGATCCAACATGGCTTTGCTTATGTTCTTATGTTATGTTCTTATCTGTGTCATCAGTAGTAACAGAGTGATGACAGGTAGCTATCATGTGACACCAGCCAGTTGATGTACTTCTCTGTAAATGTCAAGGACACCTGGGCTGGCACAGTGAGTCAGCACTGTGTGGGGATAGGCTACTAAGTAATATATAAGGATGCAGAGTCTTGTATTGTAAAGAGCTCCAGCTCTGCGGGTTGCTGGCGAAGCACTTTGTCAGTCAACATAATGTACCTGTAAATATATCCACTTGTAAATTATACAATACACCATTTGTACTGAAGCTTGGTGTGTTGTGTCTTCTCTTGAACCCTGCCACTGATGCCTGTGTAGCATAATCAGACCGCGACAGGGTTATGGGCCCAGTTCCTGCGTGGCTGCACTAGGCTGTGGAGGTTCTGAAGCAAGAGAAAGAACAAGAGAGCCTGGAGTAGAAGGTGGATGTCCACGTCTGACTGTGAGAGCAGCCCAGAGTACGTGTTGGACAATGTTGCTGAGCTTCCAGTGACTGCTGAAGTGGGTGAGATGGCGCAGTCCATAGCAGTGCTGGTGGATAAGCTAATAGCAACAAATTACTCTATGTGGTCCTTTAAAATGGAACATTATCTAAAGAAGGAGTCGCTCTGGAGGTATGTAAATGACCCTCCAGTTGCTCCCACAGCTGCCGAGGTAATTGCCGAGGAAAAAGCCCTTGCGCACATTGTGTTGAGCCTGGCAGATGACCAACTGTTATAAGTGCAGGGGAAGATGACGGCAAAGCAAGCGTGGAATGCTTTAATGGCTGTGTATGCAACAGTCTCTGCTGGCTCCCTCATAGCCTTGATGAGGCGTCTGTATCGCCTGGTTATGAAGCAGGGAGACTCGATGCAAGGACATATAAATGCTTTGACTGAATGTTTTCAGCAGCTAGAAGCAAGAGGAAAAGTCTTGGAGGAGATGGACAAAGTGAATGTATTACTGAGTTCCTTATCTCAAGACTATAATGTTTTAATAACATCACTTGAGTCCTTGGAAGCAGCCCAACTAACACTATTGTATGTGTGTGGACGTTTGCTGGAGGAGGAGCGGAGAGTCGGAGCTGCTGGGAGCCGAGCCAAGCCTGAGCCCAGTGGTGGGGCCAGCCAAAGGGGCTCTGTGAGGGACGACAGCCGACTGCCAGAAGCAAGCAAGCCAACTGTTTCCCTTGTGAGGAAATGTTTCCTTTGTGGGTCTACGACACACCTGCAGCGCAGATGTCCAGAGCTGAGGAAGAGGCGACAAGCACCTCAGCATTCAGGGAAAGGCGAGCAGGCGAGGCTCGTTACCACAGAGGAGGCTGGAAAGGGCCAGTATTTCATTTTGGATTCGGAAGCCACACAGCATATCAGCATATCAGAGGCTTTGCTGGATGAAACAAGGCAGTCCAGCCTGCAGCATGTATCCTTAGCAGATGGGAGTGCTGCAAATGTGTTATGTGAGGGAAAGCTACACTTCCCTGCTTTAGAGTTTGTTTTCACAGGTGTCATTTGTGTTCCTGCGTTGGAGAACAACTTACTAAGCATTAGTGCCTTAGCAAAGGCTGGGTTCTCAGTCACTTTTGCCGGAGATGAGTGTTCAATAGCTAAGGGTGGCAAAGTGCTGATAAGAGGTACGCTCCAAAACAATGTCTATATAGTGAATAGTGCTGCAGCCAAGGCTGTAGTAGTTACAAATAAGGCTAAGCATATGAATTGTATACATTTGCTCCATCATCGTTTGGGGCATGCTAGTTTTAAAACAGTAAGCAAAACGTTATCACTGTTGACTAATGAGAAGGTTTCCCACTCTAATGAATATTTAGATTGCACTGTTTGTAAGCAAGTGAAAACTAATGCATTTGCAGTGGCCAAGGAAAGCAAACGGGTGTCACAGAAGCCCTTGGCACTGGTACATATGGATGTGATAGGTCCTTATCCAAAGAGTCATTCTAACAATTGTTTTGCCTTGATAATAACTGATTTTCCCTGTTTCTCTTGGGTTTACCCACTTAAGCAAAAGTCAGAAGTATTTGACACATTCAGGTATTGGGCAAAATGTGTACAGAAGCAATTAGGGGTGGACCTGAAGGCCATCCAAACTGATCAAGGTGGGGAATTTATGTCAACAAGGTTCAGCCAGTGGCTGAAATGTAATGGTGTTGTTCAGAGGTTAACAAACACCTGTGTACCCCAGGAGCATGGTCTGGCAGAATGGAAGGGGGGAGTTCTGCAAACAAGGTTGTATGCAATGCTGGCAGATGTAGGTTTGCCAATGTCCTATTGGGCTGAAGCACTGTCAGCAGCATGTTTTGTAACTAATCGATTGTGGACCAGTGCTACAGATAACATCCCTTACAGAATGCTATACAAAAGGGATCTAAGTCTAAGCTTTCTGAGAGTGTTTGGTATGCCTGTTTGGGTACATGTCCCTTTGAGAAACAGAAGAAAGGGCAGTGCCAAAACTACTAAGCTAACATTTCTGGGTTATCAGAATAACATGAAAGCTGAGATACAGCAGGTCAGCAAGTGTTTGCGAGAATGGAAATTGGCCAAGATTACATGGCTATGAAAGCAAACCACAAGTGTTGTTACCATTATCAAATGGTGGTGATAGTACAGACCAAGGGTCTGAGGTGCTCAAACAGGAGGCTGCTACGCCAGGGAGGCAAGCCTCAGAGGATGCACAGAGTTCTGGGCAGCAGATACGTGTATCCAGTAGAAACACAAAAGGAATTCCACCAGTGAGATATGGCTTTGAGCGGTCAATTATGTGTGTGCCAGAGAAACAATTACCAGGAGGGGGAAAAGAAGCGTTTATGGCTGTAAGCCATGCAAACAGAGTATGAATCACCAAAGCATAACAAGGTCTTTAAACAAGTGTTTTCACCCACTGTAAGGTCTGAGTCTCTAAAGGTTGCCTTGTACAAGGCAGGGATTCAAAGTAAAGCAAAAAGACCATTATGACTGTAAAATAGCATATATTTGCATGCACCTCAGGAGGAGGTATATATGCAAAAGGTTCCAGGTACTGGACACTAAACAAAGGTTTGGTCTTAAGGTAAACATATGTGTATGGCGATAACACACACTTACAATGGTTCATACAGATGGCTGAGAGGTTGTTTAGGATCAAACACCTAAGGCCTGTAAGCAATTACCTAGGGGTCGAGGTTACACAAACCCCTGAAGGGTATTATGAATTATGCCAACAAAATAAAATTACTAAACTGCTGGAAGAGTATGGGTTGTCAGAAGCCAAGAGTGTGGCTACACCCATGGTTACAGGATTCATAAAAGAGCCAAAAGATGAGTTATGGGAACATGTACAGAGGTATCAGTCCCTGATAGGTTCTTTGTTATATTTATCCTGTTGGTCAAGACCTGACATAAGCTACGCAGTTCACTTGTTATGTTAGAGAGCAGCCTGTCCTTACAGAAGGGATTGGACAGCAGCCAAGCGTATCTTACATGATCTGAAGGGAACGATAAGTTACAAACTTGTACTCAGAGTGTCTGGGGAAGTACAAGTGCAGGCATATTGTGATGCAAGCTGGGCAGACCATCCGGATGGAAAGTCAACGACGGGTCTGGTAATTTTCCTAGGCAATGCCCTGATAATGCACAAGTCAGTCAAGCAATCTCTTGTTGCTACAAGCACTTGTGAAGCGGAATTTGCAGCATTAAACGAATGTGTCATACATTTGGAGTGGGTTTCTCAGCTTTTGCAGGACATGAAGATCGAATGTAAAGTTCCCATTTCCATCTTATGTGACAACACAGCAGCTCAACACTTAGCTGAGGACTTTGGAGCCAAGTCAAGAAGCAAGCACATTCTGATCCGATATCAGAATGTAAAGGACAGTGTGGGCAAAGGTTTTGTAAAGCTGCAGAGATGTTCAACTGAATGTAATATTGCTGATATGTTTACTAAATGTTTGTATACTGAGCAATATGTACAATTAAGAAATAAACTGGGAGTCACTCTGAGCTGCCTAGGAGGAGTGTCACGATAATAAAATAAACAAACAGATGAGGCAGCTAGCAGTGACTGATCTGTGTCATCAGTAGTAACAGAGTGATGACAGGTAGCTATCATGTGACACCAGCCAGGTGATGTACTTCTCTGTAAATGTCAAGGACACCTGGGCTGGCACAGTGAGTCAGCACTGTGTGGGGACAGGCTACTAAGTAATATATAAGGATGCAGAGTCTTGTATTGTGAAGAGCTCCAGCTCTGCGGGTTGCTGGCGAAGCACTTTGTCAGTCAACGTAATGTACCTGTAAATATATCCACCTGTAAATTATACAATACACCATTTGTACTGAAGCTTGGTGTGTTGTGTCTTCTCTTGAACCCTGCCACTGATGCCTGTGTAGCATAATCAGACCGTGACAGTTATTTTCTTTCTGTGAAGAAATGCTTCCTTTTGTATGTCCTGAATCTGCTGGTCTTCAACTAAATTGGGTATCCTCTCTTCAAATTCTGGGGGATGAGTGGGAGAGAAAATGTTCACTTTCTTCATACTATGCATAAATGTATAACCCTGTATCAGGCACCTCATCCTCAGCCATCGTTTCTTTAAACACAAAAATCCCAAATGCTTCAAGAAAGGCATTCTTGTCCCTTGGTCATTTTGGTTGTCCTTTCTAGTATATTTTCTTTTGGTCATAAACATACAGGAATTAATGACAAAAACAGTAACAATACAATCCTCAACTGAGTTACACTCTTCCAAGTCCCTTGAAGTCAGTGGGCTTTGAATCCTGTTTAGAACTGCCCTGTTAATTGCCTCTTTTAAATTAAATAATAATGGTTTCCCATAGTTAGAATTTTGTGATTGTCACACATGCAGATATACAAATAACATTGCCTGTGTTATACCACTGTCATACTGCAAATGTGATTCTGTATAATGCCTTAATGTTGAAAAAGTAGTGCTAAAGAATAACTACTATACTACAGCAATGGGTATTGCCCCTTCAGTTGGAATGAAAGGCAGACAGTATTTGGGTTCTAAAATGGGCCGCTTTATTAAAATTACAACAATTAAATATAAACTATGGCAAGGGCCTAACTAGAGGTAGAGGTCAGGCCCTTGGGTCACTGCTGGACCCCGCCCTGACCTGTCTGGACGAGCACCCACTGCCCCGGGTGCGAGCCATCCACCAAATGGCTGGGACCCGGCCTGGCCAGGCGGAGTGGTTCACCCCTGTAAAGCTCCCCCACCCAGCCGTACGGCAGCGGGGGGAGACTGGCTTGTCCAGGGGTTCCCCACCCAGGGCGTCTGACCTCACAGTTGGGCCGTACGGCAGCCAGCCGCTCCTGAAAGACCCCAATTCCCCACCAATGGGGAGGTGCCAAGGGTGCTCACTGGCCCGCTACAGATTTCCCCTAACTAAAACCCTGCCACCGCAGAGGCCAAGCCTCTGCTTAGGCCTCAGTGCCCCACAAATGGCTTAAAGCCAGCCTAAGCATTTTTCGTTCAGAAAAATGCTGTTACCTCTGGAAGAGAGGTGCACACCATCCCCTCGGTAGAGGTCTGCAAACTTGGCCCAAATTTGCGGATGGAGCAAATAAAACCCCAACCCCTCTGTCCTAGCCTTGAATAGGGCTCTGTTGGCCATTCGCCTAGCCCATTCTAAAGCGTTCTGGTCCAATGCATCCTGCCACACCCGGCACAGAAGCATTGCAGACCAACAAATCAGGATGCCGGGTCAACGCTTGCTATTCTCCAGCAAGTCATCCCGCACCTGCCAACACAGGGCCATGCCCTTTATCAAACCCAGGTCATCATCTCCCAAATGAACAACCAGGATGTGTGAGCCAAGGTCCTTACCAAACGATAAATGACCAACGTGAGGCGGAGGTCCACACCTCCCATCAAACCATCAGGCCACTACTTGCCTGGGCGGTGCAAGCCTATGTGCGCCTGGGCCATGCCCTGTAAACCAAGGTCATTACCACGCGGTGAATGACCAATGTGAGGTGGAGGTCCGCACCTCCCATCAAACCATCAGGCCACTACTTGCCTGGGCACTGCAAGCCTGTGTGAGCCTGTAAGGAAAGGGCCATGCCCTGCGAGACAAGGTCAACACCACACGGTGAATGACCAGCATGTGAGGTGGAGGTCCGCACCTCCTATCAAACCATCAGGTCACTACTTGCCTGGGCACTGCAAGCCTGCGTGAGCCTGTAAGGTAAGGGCCATGCCCTGTAAACCAAGGTCATTACCATGCGGTGAATGACCAATGTGAGGTGGAAGTCTGCACCTCCCATCAAACCATCAGGCCACTACTTGCCTGGGCACTGCAAGCCTGTGTGAGCCTGTAAGGAAAGGGCCATGCCCTGCGAGACAAGGTCAACACCACGCGGCGAATGACCAGCATGTGAGGTGGAGGCACGCACCCCCCCTCTACCATCAGGCCACTACTTGCCTGGGTGCTGCAAACCTGTGTGAGCCTGTAAGGAAAGGGCCATGCCCTGTGAGACAAGGTCAACACCATGTGGCGAATGACCAGCATGTGAGGTGGAGGCACACACCTCCCCTCAACCCTCAAACTTGCCTGGGTGCTGCTAGCCTGTGTGAGCCTGTAAGGAAAGGTCCCTGCCCTGTGAGCCAGGTCAACACCATGCAGTGAATGACCAGGACATGAGGTGGAGGGTGGAACCTCCCCTCAAACCCTCAGACCACTACTCGCCTGGGTGCTGCAAGCCTGTGTGAGCCTGTAAGGAAAGGGGGCAAGCCCTGTGAGACAAGGTCAACACTATGCGGCGAATGACCAGGATGTGAGGTGGAGGAATGCACCTGCCCTCAAACTATCAGGCTACTACTTGCCTGGGTGCTGCAAGCCGGTGTGAGCCTGTAAGGAAAGGGCCATGCCCTGTGAGACAAGGTCATTACCACACAGTGAATGACCAACATGAGGTGGAGGACCACACCTATACGACCAGGAGGTGAGGCAGAGAATTACATCTCCTTTCCAGCCACCAGGCCACTCGGGCTCTGAGATGGGGGTGTGCCATGCATGTCAGAACAGTCGCATCCCATCACTGGACCTCCATGTACAGGCCAAGGGGACCCCTGGGCATAGCTCCCAACCACCCTGGAACCCAATAGCCTCCTAAGCCCCATTGCCATTGGCTCGATTGCAAATGTGACACCTGTAAGATACATGTCATGAGCCATAAAGGCTCCTCATGACCCATCCTTAAGGGATTAGGCCACAACAATGCAGAACAGCTGAAAGAATTGTCACATCAAAGCTGGGAGGCATGCTAAACCAAAGTTGCCATGCCTCCCCTCGACCTAAACAGGTGTTCAGCAGTATTGAAAGCCCATTGAGTGCTGAGTAAAATGGCAAACTAGACTGCCCTGTACACCTCTGCTTTCCAAGCTGGGGAGGGGGGGAAATCCTGAGGAATCCAGGCCAGGGATCCATCGGCCTCAAGGGCAAACTAACTAGGGCCGCCATCAAAGACCTTCAAGCAGACATCGGAGAAGGCCTAAAGGACACCAACTAACAACAGGCCTCCCTCTATAAAGTGACTCAGTTAAAGGAGTTGAGAACCCCCCCATACTTACAGGTCCTCCCACATGCCTGCTGTAATCCTAAAACTGAGGTATGGAAACCATGGGATAATCATGGCCGTGTTAAAGCTGCAGGTGCATGTTACATGCCCCCTCAAGAAAAGAGCTGAAGCAGCCAAAAGCCACACCTGAGACAGAGCACCTGATTGGCAGAGCCTTGCCCATGTAGGGATGGTCCTTGAATGACAACCCAAAAGCCAAGAGTCCACAGGCAGGCCCTGGAGGAGGCAAAATGCCAACTCAGTGTCACCTTTCTGTGCAACTGTGCACCGCTGATAACCTGATGGCCAGTCGAAGCATGTGTCCGCACAGGCATCATTTAATGGGCTTCTTTGGGTGGGAAGGGTGATGAATGGAATGAACTACAGCAGGCTGTCTGGTACCTGACCAAAAAGTGGGGGAGACCAGCCAGAAAGGAGGGAGTTTCCCGTCCCTAGGAACATTCTTCCCCAAAACAAGGCATTGGCCCGTTTGGGAGATGCTCCATGCTGCCGAGGTACCTTCAGTTGTATAGGGCTGGGTCCTCATACCAGACTACTGCTGGGCTTCCCACAGATCCACCAGCACCTGGCACCCACACTTAGCCACCTAGGGCAGGATATGGTGGACTGAAGCCATCCCTGAGGGACCTAGATAGGCATGACATAGCCAGTCCGTGCTTCAATGAAGGGTGTGTGTGTGTGTGTGTGTGTGTGTGTGTGTGAGAGAGAGAGTGCTGATAGGAACTTGAGTGGACAGCACCTAAGCTACCCCACCATATAAGCCCATTCACATAACCAGTTGGGACTAACCCTGGAATGTGCTAGCCAGGCCATGTTGGGTGGAAAGAGCCATGAGGTAAGGAGGCAGGGACTGACCCACAAGGCCCCCAATGGCCAAGCATACCCCAGCCAGGGCCAAATGGACCTACCACTACTGACCACTGGATACCTGCCATAGATACCACCTCACAGCCATGCACTCTACAGTCTGGAATCCTCTTCCCCCACTGCCAACATGGCAGATGCTCCCATTACCTCCTTATTAGGTGGCTGCACTGCCATTGCTACCAGCCTCCTTCAGCCATATCCATGTTGTTTTTCACATTTCGCCAGATTCATCGCTGCCAGGGGTGCTGAACAATCCTCCTAGGCCATATGGACCCAGCTTTGTCACTCAGTTCACTGCCATGCAACTGGATTGGGTTAAGGCAGGCTAGCTCAGATCAGTTACCTTCCATCAGTTGCACTAAACTGTCAGAAAGGACAGATAACATCTTAGACTTCTGTGCCCCACATGACAACTTCGCAGTTTTCTGCACTCCCCCCTCCCCAGAAGATTCCCCACCTAGCTTCCTCTTCTGGTCCCAGGCCTTTCCTGGCATCTAGATGTGCCACTAGGTCCCTGATGCCACTAGTAGTCAGCAGAGGAAGAAACTTGCCTCACGGGTCTCCTGGTTGTGGTGCTCATATATGCTTCCCCTTTCTTTGGAGAAGCTTTGGATAGTGTTCTTTAGTGGCAGTCCACCATGCTCTTACAGCAACCTGCAAAGCCTGACAACCATGATGATTGTTCTCCAACATCAATTTGTTCTGTTTCTTATAAATGAAATGTTATTCATCAAATCCCACACTCTGCCAAAATGGTTAACCTCCTCTCACCCTTCAGTGCCTCTTTCTTTGCACAAAAAACCAGTACTTGCTAAAACAGATGCAATAACACAATATGCCACTGGTGGCATGAGTGAGAAAGTAATAATGTGTGCTACCAGCCCAGGTGTGAAGCAATCTGCCCCTCAGATGGCTGCAATCCACCTCTGTTGCTGTAAGTACTCTCACCAATATAGTAAAACAGTGGGGTGGAGGAGGCCTAGATAGGCTGGAGGCCTGAGGGGGGCTGGGCCTAACCCTGCCTCAGCCCTCCTGACTGATGAACACTGATAGCCCAGTATTTCCCTCATTCCTTTGGTCTCTTCATCATTCTCAAAGGATGAGTCTGCAGGTAGCTGCACAAGCCCCACCAAAATGACTGCAACTGCTAATAAGCAGGAGGCAAATCAGGCCACACAAATGCCACACTCAAAATGGCCACTCTTGGAGCTGTGCATATTGTAGATGCCTTTGTAACATGGCTGCACTGCCAGGCTAAGAAGGTCACTGGGTGCCCCTCTCAAAATGGCTGCACCCACTGAATAAACTGCAAAATGGCTCCTGCTGCCTGCAGGCCAAGGCTGAGCTATTGCTGCTAGAAATACTCCCTCCCAATTAAGTGTAAATGGCGAGGGGGGATAAAGCCAAGGTGGAAGGAAGGGGCGGGGGGACTACTAGAATCCACCCTGCTAGGCCAGTAGCAATAAAGTATGAACTAATCCACCCCTTAAATGGCTGCAACTCACCCCTGTGGCCTACAGCAAAGTCTATTGCTGCTGCTGCTGCAAGTATTCTCTCTCAATGAAGTAAAACAGTGTTGGGGGGAGGGGGAAGGAGCCTAGGTAGGCCAGAGGCCTCAAGGGCTGGGCATAATCCTGCTTTATCCCTCCTGACTGATAGACAACAGGCCCCAAATGTAAATAAGGAGAAAAAAGTCTCTGCCAAACCAGTGAGCCTGGCGCTGGGCCCTGTCTCTCCTCATGAAGTCCAAAGGTAGCAAGCAGGGGAATAGCACAGCTTCTCTAAGGCAGCTGCTGTTGCCAAGCCCTGAGGCCCCTCAGTAAAACCAGCCTCAGAGGAGCTCGGCTGAGAGGGGACAGGGTAAAAGCCGGAACGAGACGGAACAGGCCGGAACGGGCACTAAAGAAATGCCAGTGCCACAAAAAACAGTGGCATGTGTTAGAGACACTCCAGAACAATATTTTAGAAATGAAAACTCTGGAATGGCACCCTTCAATTAACCCTTTCCATGCCAAAAAGCTCCCAGAACAGCACAAAACAGCCCAGAACAGGCACTAAAGAAAGGCCAGTGCCACAAAAAACAGTGGGATGTGTTAGAGACACTCCAGAACAATATTTTAGAAATGAAAACTCTGGACTGCCCCGCTTTTATTAACCCGTTCCATGCCAGAAAGCTCCCGGAACAGCACAAACAGCCCGGAATGGGCACTAAAGAAAGGCCAGTGCTACAAAAAACAGTGGGATGTGTTAGAGACACTCCAGAAAAATATTTTAGAAATGAAAACTCTGGACTGGCACCCTTCAATTAACCCTTTCCATGCCAAAAAGCTCCCGGAACAGCACAAAACAGCCCGGAACGGGCACTAACGAAACGCCAGTGCTACAAAAAACAGTGGGATGTGTTAGAGATACTCCAGAACAATATTTTAGAAATGAAAACTCTGGACTGGCACCCTTCAATTAACCCTTTCTATGCCAATATGCTCACAGAACAGCACAAAACAGACTGCAGTACAAACAATTATCTGTTGGTAGCCTGGGACTTAGCCTCAGGCGAAGAGGAGTTACCTGGCTGGATGCTCCAAGTAACAATAAAAAAATGTCCTATTTTTTCAGTTATTTATTTGTTTATTTATTTGAAAAAAAATTAAGAGATGTCCGATTAATATATATAATAAACCAAAAAAAGGAATCCACTTTAAGGCTTGCTTCCCATAGACCAATTCAGTTAGAGGGTCAAAATGAAGGTGAGTGCAAAAATGATGCGAAGGGTGTGTGTGTTTGTACAGTGAACAGTGGATCAATGTGAACAAAATCAGTGATGCAAAAATTCGTGACAGCTTGGTTGGAAAGCTGCATGAAGTATTGGTATCTGAAGAGGGTTTTGACTAAAGTGTCAGCAGGTGCTTGGAGAGACGGTTCAAGCATACAGGAGGGAACAGCAGAGCTGATTTGAAGAGAAGGAGACTGGGTAAGGTTGCAACCTCCAGATAGAGCCTGGAGTTCTCCTGGAATTACAGCTGATCTCCAGATAAGAGAGATCAACTCCCCTGGAATAGCTGCTTTGGAGGGAGGACTCTATGACATTATATGCCACCGAGGTTCCTTTCCTTCCTAAACCACACCATCCTCTGATATTACCCCTAAATCTGCTGGCACAAGCAGGAGTCAGCAACTGTAAGACTGGGGAGGCTGAGGATGGTGAAGCAGCAAATATCATACTCTAGAATGTAACAGATAAAGGGCTTCTAAGCAAGATCAGGTTTGCCATTATGGCCCCTAGGAGAAAATTTCCTATGGGATGGTGGTCTGGGGTACCACTTGTCTGCACACAACACACACACACGTCAGTGCCCAGGCAGCCAGGAGGGCCAATAAGAGTGGCTAGGCAAGAATCAGCCAGTGGTCTAGTGGTGCAGAAAAGCCTGGTGCTGCAGCAGCTGCCTATCCTCCTCACTTGGCTTGCCTTTGCCTCAGTTGCCCCATCAGTGATCCCTCTTGATCAGAGACACCAGCCACAGATGACCAATGATGAGGCAAGTGAGGCAAAGACGAGCCGAGGGAGACAGGCAGCAATAGTCCTTGGCTTTACTGTGGTGCTGCCTCCTGCAGCTGGCTTGTACTTGTATATTAGCCCATTATCTGTTGGATCTCCTCCAGATGAGGCAGTGTTGATGGAAGAGGGATGGGACCAATGGTGAAGAACCATTTTCCATGGCTTCTTTGGCAACCCTGTCCACCCCCGTTGCCACGTCATAAAGATGATCCATTTCAGTCTGATTGTTGCCCTCATCATGGCAGACTAAGATCATTTGTTGCCCTGATGAATGCCCTACACTGATCCTCTTATTTGGAAACTGCATTCTTGTTTGTTTTCCTGTACTTCTTAGTGCCTTTTGATATCATTGACAATGCCATCCTGTGACAGCACAGCATTCATATTTGCTAACACTGTGACCTGGAATCAGGTATTTGGGACACAGGGAAGTTTATATCCCAAACATCTGTCTGCCATGCAGCCACAAAGAGGTAGGTAGATAACATGCACAAATGATGTCTTCTTCACCCACTGGTTTGTAAAGTGTGGGTTGGTGAACCCCAAAAAATGGAGCCGGGGCATCCATTGTAGATGTCAGCACTCAAAAGGCAAGGATTGGTGGGGGGAGGTTACCTCCCCCTGTCACATATGTGGAAGAGAACAGCTTCTCACATATGTGAAGGACAAAGGCTTTACATTCAGTAGACAAATGGCAGCTTTCTCCCTCCCTCCTCGACAGTATCTGAAGACAGCCCTGATCAGGTGAGCAAAGCTGCTGTGGTGGAACATAGAGGAAGAGGTTGTCCTACCGATATGCCAAGCCAAGGCCATGTCACAGTCAAGACCTTGAACTGAGTTTGATAACTGATGGCGGAGGCGGGGCGGGGGGCGTCGGGGGGAGCGGCGCAGCCGCGACCCCTGGGGGCCCGGCTGTCTTTGTGTCTGGGGATGGGGATGGGGATGGGGATGGGGAACTGGCAACCTCTTCTACATGCAAAACTTTTTTGGTACAAAGTTGTAATGTTATAAAATGGTAAAAATTTCATAAAATTGTAATTTTACTAACAATCCAACTCAAATAAGTTTATAGATAATCCTAACAGTATTGCTTCTATAATCATATTAGGCATAAATATTAAACATAACTTTTAAACATTAAGTAAAAAGTATTAAATACTCAGTAGAGATGGGTTGAAGGTTTTATCTTAAATCCTGAGCAGCTTGAAACCTTCAAGTGAGAACTGAAAACACGTTTCTCTGTTTTAGAGAAACTGCTTTTCAGTACAAAATAAACGGGATGTATGTTTTTGTTGCACTCTCCCAACCAGGAGACAGACTCCTCCTAAGAGTTTAATGGCTTCTTTCATTAACAAACGCTAGTCGTTTTCATTATGTGAGGTATCAAAATATAAATCTTTATTTAAAAAAACAGAAAAATAGAACAGATGAACACAACAAGAATTAAGTTTCCTAAGATTTCTTAATGAAATCTAACTCAGATTAACGATGAAATGCATTCAAGTTACCGTAGCACATATTACAAGGGTAACTTTGCTGCCTAGATCTTCATGAGATTTCTTTTGGCCAAAACCCTGATCTGCTATTCGGATTACCATTTTTATATATTATCTTATGCAGAAATCTAAGATCTTTTCATATGATAACAAAGATAAATATCAAACCAATCATAATTTAATTCTTTTTTACTATTTCCAATCATGTGACATTCTACCTAGCCAAAAGTACCACTATGCCCAGCTGCAAGATAAGAGATATGGATAGTAAAAATGACAGGAAAAGTTACATGACCAGATCATCCTTGGTCTCTGCTAACAATTACAGAACATGTATCTGATACTGTTCACTATTTTTAATTGGCTGTCAAAGATAAAGCACCAGTTATACACCATACTAGAAAAAGAACTACAGTGAAGTTCATACAGCGTTATTTAGAATGCATATGTTTCACGAAGTATGTGTTCTAAACCATAATCATCAGTCTACTGGTTTGAATCCCACTACTGACATGAGCTCAGTAGGTGGCCTTGGGTCAGCCACTCCTCTCAGCCCCAGCTCCATTGTGGGGATAAGAATACCACTAACTTGTTCACTGCTCTGGGTGAGGCACTAATATGTGTAGAAGGGCGGTATATAAGCACAGTTATTATTATTATTTATATTTCCATGACACCATCCTTTGACCTGTGAAATTAAGTATTTTGATAAATATGAAAGTGATACAAAATATAAATGCATTGCATAATGTGTGAGTGTACATATACAAACTTTAAAAATTGTATTGGATAATACCGCAAAGCATGATTACTGAGAAAGCTGCTTTCACTGCTTTCAGTGTGGAGAGCTGCTTGTAGATCAAAACAACCTGGCGAGCTGTCTTCATGCAGAGTACACTTGATTCTCTTGGCTTTCAATTCTGCTTTCGTTCAGCATAGGTAAATCAATGTGTCAGCAGTAAACATTTGTATCACTCCTCTCTGAATTACCTTTTAAATTTTACTGCCTATCGTGTCAAAGCAATTAAAATTAACAATACAGTTACTAAGCTGCTAAGATCAATTAATGGCTCTTAGGCTTTATCTATTGATCTAGTGACATCTTCAAAACCCACTGGTAACAGACTATACATACTTCTCTTCTATCCACAATATATACACAAGGATTGATTACATATTCTTATCTTCTAAATTTCATATTTAAATGACATATTCTTATCTTCTAAATTAATTAGTCAAACTCTTACATCAAGGATTGGTGACAAGTTGTGGACAGACTATGCTTGGACAGAATGTACACTGAGAATAAATGACATCAAACAAATTGGAAACTAAATAAATCACTTTTATTTAACAAATAAATTTCTTCTGAAGTCTTCAGAAATTAAACAATAGAAACAAACTATGTGGCATTCCTCAAATCCACATGTAGGATGCTATGGAAGTGGTACTTAGAGGGAAATTAATCTCCGTTGCCTCCTGTCATGAAGAGCAAAAAGAAAACATTAGAAATGAAATGATATCTAGAATAAGAAAACTAGAAGATGAACACAAAAAAGGCCACCCAATCTATAAACTTGCTTGCATGAAAATTAGAGGAAAAAAACCTCCTCACATTCTATACAAGCTATTAAAGGCACCCAGGAAAAACTCAAACTAATTCTGTAAAATTAGCCGATGTATTTGCTGAATACTACCAAACCATTTGTACATCAGACAATCGTGACACTAATCATATTTTAAATTATTTATCATCACAGGAAATTTGGAAAAAAAACTCACAAGAACATAAACAATATCTGGACCAACCAGTCACAACAGAAGATGTTACAGTCACTATCAAATCCTTGAAAAAAATAACAAAGCTTCAGACAGGGATGGATTCCCTGCCAAATTTTTACAAAAAAATACATTCACCTACTTTCAACTCCACTAACTGCTACATGCAACTCTGTTATGTTAGGAGGTAGCATCCCTCTATCTTGGTCAGAGGCTGAAATAGTAGTTACTCCAAAAAAGGACAACCATATTACAAATACTAAATCTTCTCAACCAATACCCTTACTGAATCAAGACCAAAAGATCTTTACAAGCATATTTGCCAAAACATTGTCTAAATTTAAATAACCAACTACATTCATCTTGACCAGACAATACACGTAACACTTTAACTATAATTAATTTCTGTGAAGCATACAAAACCCCTGCATTACTTCTGGCCTTTGATATAGAGAAGGCATTTGATTAAGTGGAAATACCATATCTAAAACTTTTACTTCAAAAAAGGGGTTTTGGCGACCAATTCTAAAATGCCATTAATGCTCTTTATCTTTCTCCAAAAGCTACAGTTAGGACAAACAATGTACATTCGATAGATATCCATATAGCAAGGGGAACTAGACAAGGCTGTCCCCTTTCCCCATTTCTGTTTGCCATAACTATAGACAGGGCCGGTGCTACCATTAGACCAACTAGGCAGCCTCCTGGGGAACAGACCTCAAGAGGGGCATAGTATTATACAGATTACTTTCTTGAAAAAAATGCAACTAAGAAAACCTATTGAGCACCCCCTAAATGGTCCTGTCCACAGACATCAAGCAGCTCAAAAGCTCACCGTAACATTTATTTATTTATTTATTTATTTATTTATTTATTTGATTTATACCCTGCCCTCCCCACAGATGGGCTAAGGGTGGCTAACAACATTAAAAATACATTAAAATCACAGAAACATACAATCAATAATATTTTTTAAAAAATATTTTTTGGGCTAGTGACCCTCAGATTGTGGATCACTTTAAGAAAGGATACTATACTAATTGGGCGTGGAAGGGCTGTTGTAGATAAGATGATTATGAGATAATGGATTGCAAATGGTGAAAATTGGAAAACTGATGACTAATATGGAGTGGTAGCTGCATGAAACTTTGAGTGAGTACATGTGATATTGATTGTATATGCAATAATTATTGCTGTATTGTAAATGTAAATTATTGTAAGATGGTGTGTAATATGTGTTATTGCATGTTTTTCCAGCAACTGTGTTCTTTGAGAAAGAGTTTGGAAACGGATACAATGGTGATCTGGACCTTCCGTTAGAATAATGATGTCACAGAATTATCAATGTACACCTAAAGAATACACGCAAAGGTCTACTTGTGATCTGTGAACTACACAGTTTATTGGAACCAAATCTTGGACTATACCCAACTCCAGTTGGAATATAAGGCGAGCTTGTATGAAATAATTAATGTGTACATGGTGCTAGGAAGCATTTGCACTTTAATACCTGTTGCAATATTAATAGAGCACTTGAAGCACTGGACACTTTATGTATGGACTTTGGAGCATATATGACGCCTGCAAAATAATTTTTCCTAGAACTGGTTACATGTGGTATAGTTCTGTTAAATTATGCAATTACTGTAAATAAAATAGGGAGACATTGTTATTGCACGGGAAATTGTGTTTTGTTGCTGCCATACTTACCGTGTTGCTCCATATTTTGTGCTAATAACTATAGACAGGGCCAATGCTACCATTAGACCAACTAGGCAGCCGCCTTGGGCACAGACCTCAAGAGGGGCATAGTTTTAAACAGATTTCTTTCTTGAAAAAAATGCAACTGAGAAAACCTATTGAGCACCCTTTAAATGGTCCTGTCCACAGACATCAAGCAGCTCAAAAGCTCACCGTAACATTTATTTATTTATTTATTTATTTATTTATTTATTTATTTATTTATTTATTTATTTATTTATTTATTTATTTATTTATTTATTTATTTATTTATTTATTTATTTATTTATTTGATGTATACCCTGCCCTCCTCACAGATGGGCTAAGGGTGGCTAACAACATTAAAAATACATTAAAATCACAGAAACATAAAATCAATAATATTTTTTTAAATAATTAAAATAGTCCAGGAGCAGGCTATTTAAACAAATATTGGGAGTCCGTATACAGGCATGGCAGACGGCTGAGGGCAGCTCCGGAAGAAATGGAGGTCTTAGATGGAAGAAGAAGGACACTCGCTGGCACTCAGCCAAAGGCCCAGCAGAACATCTCCGTTTTACAAGCCCTGCAAAACTGTAACAGGTCCCACAGGGCCCAGATCTCCAGCGGGAGAGCATTCCACCAGGCAAGGGCCAGGGCAGAAAAAGCCCTTGCCCTGGTTAAGGCCAGATGGATGTCCTTTGGACCAGGGACCACCAGGAGTTGCTTGTCTGCAGAGTGCAACACCCTGCAGGGGGCGTAATGGAAGAGGCGGTCCCACAGGTATGGAGGTCCCAGTCCATGAAGGGCTTTAAATACCAAGGTTAACACCTTGAACCAGATCTGGAACTCCACTGGAAGCCAGTGCAGCTGGCACAGCACATGATGAATGTGCGCTTGGATGGGCGTTCCGGTAAGGATGCGTGCTGCTGCATTCTGGATCAGCTGTAACTTCCGGGTCAGACCCAAGGGCAGTCCAGGATAGAGTGAGTTGCAGTAGTCTAGCCTGGAGGTGACCGTTGCATGGATTACTGTGGCCAGGTCCTGTGGTGAAAGATAGGGCGCCAGTTGCCTGCCTTGTCGAAGATGAAAAAAGGCAGACCTGGCAACAGTCATGACCTGGGCCTCCATTGAAAGTGTAGCATCCAAGGTCACACCCAGACTCCTCAATATCAGGGAAGGTTTCAATTGTACCCCATCAACAGCTGGGAGCCGGTTCCCAGCTCGATTGCCCCTTGATTCAGACACAGAACCTCTGTCTTCAGGGGATTCAATTTCAGGCGACTCTGATGTAACCATACCGTCACAGCCTCAAGACCCTTGACCAAGGAATCCAAAGCAAGATCGGACTGGCCATCTGTAATGATTCCAAGTAAATGTGTGCATGTATCTTTAAATACTTGATGAGATAGGTGAAGAGTGGGGGGTGAAGGAGATGGATGAGTGAGTGATACGTGTCAGGCTATGGCATTCCAGACTTGATAGTCTGTTTCACTCCCTTCTGCAAGAAGACGAGGTCTTTTGATTTCAAAAGGTTTATTGTGAAAGACAGCATTCAAGCCCAGATGTGCATATTCCAGGATTAGAGATCCTGGCCGAGCAAAGCGTTGCTAGGAATGAATCATAGAGCAAAGGTTGTTACATTTCACACTCCCGGAGCCAAGCCTCCCCCCCAAGTTCATACAGCAAAACTTCTCAGAGGTGCGCTGAGCTGGCCAAGGTCAAAACAGCAGATAAGACAGGATCCTTTCCCATGGAATCAGCTCCTTGCAGGTATTGCCTGGAGGGAAAGAAGTCTAAACACTACACGATTAAATATGGCGTTACTTAGGTTAAAACAGTTTCTGACAATATGATTGGTTGAGGACTGAGAGGGTGGGTGGAGTGAATGCAGTTTGAGACTGAGAGTAGAGAGAAAATTTTTAGTCAGAAGAAAGCAGGCTAGCTGTGTGCTGCCTGAATATGTTGAAGTGTTTATGAGAGAAATATAACCTGTGTGGAACCTGAACTGAGCATGTTTGTGAAAGGACACTCAGTCAGGGAAAGAGAGGCCAGCTGTGTGAATGAGAGTCAATGAAGTAACTTTAAGAACCGAGAACTACGTTTATGAAAACGATACGCTTCTCGAATAAATAAAAGCTTATTTTTATCTTGCTATATCCCAGTGTAGCTATCATTGCTATATCCCATTCCTATCTTCAGGGCCACATAGAACCACGAAGGAGCCTGACGCTTAGGAACATTACCAAAGGGAAAATTTAAATAAAATATCTTGGAATAAAATATTCCGGGTGGCAGCAGACTACCCAGAGGGTTAAGGGATAGATTAAAAGAAAAATCTCCCCTAGAGAAAGTAAAGGTCATAACACCATCCATCAGCAGATAGAGCTGAGTGTCATCCGCATACCAGTGACAACCTAGCACAAAGCTGCGGGCTAACGGGGCAAGGGGGCACATATAGATATTAAATAGCATCGGGGAAAGAATCGCCCCCTGAGGGATGCCACATACCAAAGAATGGTAAGCAGACATCTGTTCCCTGAGTGCCACCCTCTGTCCTAGATTGTGAAGGAAGGAGTTCAGCAATTGCAGGGCTGTTCCACGAATCCCCACATCGGCAAGGCAATGGGTCAGAAGATTATGATTGACCATGTCAAATGCTGCTGTAAGATCTAAAAGTATCAGCAGTGCCGACCCACTCCGGTCCAGGTGTCGCCGCAGATCATCTGTGAGGGCAACCAGAGCCGTCTCTGCACCATGGCCAGGCCTGAAGCTGGACTGGAATGGATCCAGGATAGAGGCATCACCCAGGTATACCTGCAGCTGTTCTGCTACCGCCCTCTCAATTACTCAAAGTTATCTCAGAAGTCTCAGTCAACTTGAGAGGAACAATCCTTAGTGAAACTACTCCTTTTTAGCTCTCCAGAGAGCCAGCTAAAAAGAAGAAAGCAAACAAATTAAGTAACTGCAGACAAAAGTATCTCCTTTTCAAGTACAACACAATTCTCTCTCTCATTGTCTCACAGCAAACATGAGAAGGGGGTGGGAGTAGAAGACACTCTGTTGTGCCAGCCAGGAAAAAGGTGGGGAAATAGCTTCCAATGCTAGAAAAAGAAACTTTTCAGCAACTTGAGGAAGCCAAGCAAGAAGTGAGAAGGAAAACAAAAGGGAAAAGGTGGGCAACTGCCTCCAGAGCTAAGAAAAACGCCCACTTCTTAGAGCAAACTGTATCCCAGCAACACCAAGAGAAGAGGCAGAGTGGAAAACACTAAAATCTTCACAGCTATTCTGCTGTGTCTGGAAAGAAATGGGCAGAAAGTCAGCTTCATGGCTGCAAGGAGGGAAAGTAGGAAAGGGAGGAAAGTAGGGAAATTCTGCTGTAGCAATGCGCAGAGCATACTTTCTGCAGAGGAACAAGTGCAGGGAAAAATACCTCTGCACTAGAACCTACAACTATATAGCCAAGCTTTTAAGGTTTCCTCAAAATCTGAAAATCCTTTAAAGAGTTATGATGACCTCATCCAGTCCTTAAGGCCACTTTTGGTAGGTGCTCGAGAGGGAAAACTGGTCAAGACCAATTTGTCATCTAAACCTTGGTTTGATCAAAGCTTGTATTTGTGCTAAAAATGCTTTAATCTATGCCTATAAGCTAGCACTGAGAGCTGATGAAAAGACCAGACAAGATGCATATCGTTCTCTTTCATTTTTAAAAAAGAAGTATAAATCACTGGTTGCCCGCTGTAAGAAAGAACATACCAGAAAACTGTGGGCCAATATAACTGAAGCAGCTACGAGCAAAAACTCAGTGGTGTTCTGGAAACTAGTGTCAAACCGCGCCTCCACAGCCGCCTCCCCCTTGGCTTCCTCTATCCCCCCAGATAAATGGACTTCTTTTTTCCAAAAAATGTATGATGATCCTATTCAACCCCCTCCTGCCCTAACAATAGAAAATCTGGCCAAATGCCCCCCAGTTCATGCCGAAGAGGTAAAAGCTTATATTAGCCAGTTAAAGAATGCAAAAGCCCCTGGGCTTGATGGAATA
The DNA here is from genome assembly GCF_028583425.1 of Eublepharis macularius. Taxonomy (NCBI): domain Eukaryota; kingdom Metazoa; phylum Chordata; class Lepidosauria; order Squamata; family Eublepharidae; genus Eublepharis; species Eublepharis macularius. The sequence continues at coordinate 100,544,485 of NC_072792.1, forward strand.
TCTCCAGAATTACTAAAAACAAATAAGGACTGGTGGGAAACTTTCCTAGCCTCCCTATTTACTTATGTTGATGAAACCGGCTACATCCCCAATGATTGGGGAATGGCTATAGTAGTCCCCTTCCATAAGAAGGGAAAGAAGGAGGATCCATCCAATTATAGACCAATCAGCTTACTAAGCATTGTAAGCAAGTTGTCTACAAAACATCTGCTGGAGAAATTTTTAGATTGGCTAGAACAAGAGGATATAATTGCTGATGAGCAAGCTGGGTTTAGAGCTGGCAGGTCAACAATAGATCACTGCCTAGTAATGCAACACCTTGTAGAGAAATACGCTACAGGAGACCAAGCATCACTTTACTGGGCATTTGTTGATTTAAAAGCAGCTTTTGACACAGTCTCTAGAAATAGACTTTGGAGGAAACTGCAGGCCTCCTCTATTGATAGGCGACTGCTGTTCCTTTTTGGGGCTATGCACAACCAAACTGCCCTGAGTAAGGTGCAGCCGAATTGGGCATTTGACTGACCCCATTCAAACTTACAGGCAGGTGTGCCTTCTAGCCCCCTTTCTGTTTATCTTCTACATCAACAATTTGGTAAACCTTTTGAATGACCCTGGATTGCACTCTCCCAAATTAGCAAATAGGCACATTCACGTACTGCTCTATGCAGATGATGCTGTATTACTTTCTAGGACCCCCATAGGGCTGAAACGAGCCCTAAAAAAATTCTCCCAATTCTGTGATACTGAACACCTAACTAATTACCAAAAAACTAAGATCCTGGCTTTCGGTAAAAATCCAAAGATCAGACGATGGGAGCTTCAGGGGCATCAGTTAGAACAACTTACCAGCTTCAAATATTTGGGTGTAGTTTTGCAAGCCTCAGGTACCAAACAACACACAGCAGCTTCATTGCTGATGTGGGAGAAAAAACAGCACACGGTATACTGAAATTCTATCGATCACAAAGGGGGCAGTATGTACCGGCTGCACTCAGTTTGTTTAAAGCCAAACCATTGGCCCAATTAGTATACGGATCATTCTTGGGGCTGCCATCCTCCTCTTTCTCTCACCTTGAGAGAGTGCACTCCAAACTCCTTAGAGCTCTATTACAAGTGCCCAAATGCATGCCTAACTCATGGGTTAGACTGGAAACAGGAATGTTAAGGGTAGAGGCCAGAATCACCACCCTTTCCATTTTCAAATGGCTGTCAGGACGTCTAAACCCGCAAGGTCTGCTCCCTCTGTTATTCCAAGACAATCTAATTGGCAAAAGGTGACTCTGAAATCCCTGGGAAAATTGGGTCTTTCCCCTCAAATTTTGCTAGTCATGGGGTTAGACCGAGCAAAATCACTCATTAAGCAGAGAGTGACAGACATTGAAAGACAAACATTTTCTTAGAGCACCAGGTTTTATTTCTTCAGATACTACTAAATATATTGCCGCTCCTGCAGCCTATTTTTACTTTCTTGAATCCAGTAACTCCAGAAGGGCATTTGCTTTAGCTAGAAGTTCAACTCTACCCTCTGCCATTCTGGAAGGAAAGTTTAAAGCTGTCCATTACTCTCTTAGGCTTTGCTCCTATCCCCTATGAGAAATTGACTCAATGGAGCACATCTTCTTTAACTGCCCAAGTCATAGTAAAATTAGAGCGGAAACCATCAGTCCATTAGTAGAAAGATTCCCTGGAAGTTCAAATAAAATCAAACTTGATTATCTTTTGTCTGATCAGAATCACCAGACACCAAGTCAAGTAGCAAGATTCCGTGCCCAGGTCTACAAGCAACGTAAAACACATAAGGCAGCTTAAACAACCAACTTATGATGATCTTATTTTTTTACTCTTATATTTATCCATTGTTCTTCCCCGGTATCCAGTCTCAACTGTTTTTAAACTGATTTGCAAATGGTTTTATATGTACTGGTCGCAGACTGTAATAATAAACTTGACTTGACTACCTCTGCACTAAGAACAGCAGAAATACCTGAACCTACTTCATGGGGTGAAATATCCTAGCTACCACCAGAAGAAGCTGAGAAATGGAGAAAAGCGGAGGGTGTGGTGTTGGTGTTGAAGAGAATGATAGCACTTTGAAAGAGCTCCGTCTCTCCCATGCCTGAAATTTAAAATTTATGTTGAAAAGGTAAAGTAAAAATATTTACCCTTCCAAAGTAAAGATACGCTAAGAGATCCGAAAGGAAGATTCATATTTATTAAAGGCACTATAGAAAACCAAACTTACACATTTGGCTCAATTTATTCCCCAAACCAAGACAGCCTAATGAAATTCTAAAACAAAGTTCATTAGAATACACATGTATCACTTAGAATAATTTGCTCTAAACCATATTTTCATGACAAACCCACAGAAACAGCAGCAACATAATCTAAGAGTATAATGGAGAGCAACAAATAGAAACAGAAGGATTAAAAGTATCCTGCTCACTAGGTTGGAGGCAAGTTCTGACGACAACAGGGCCAACAACAAAGATTCTCAGGTCAAACTCCATGGTCAAGTAACAGATTCCAAAATCAAAGACTGTGACCCACCAAAGCTCAGGCAGCCAGAACCGAAGAGCTCACCAACAGCCAAGTTCAGAATACCACAATTATGACTAGCTAATCCCATGCTAGCTGCGGCCTTATAAAGGGAGTTTCTCCTACAGGTGAGGCTGGGTTCATTAAGCTTCTTTCTCCAAGCTGGCTCATCTCTGCTACTCAGGAGGAGTAGATCAGATCCTGTACTGGCTCTCCTGACATTTCCTCAGCAGGGGGAAGGCCATGGGCTGCCAGGCATGCACTCCTGTGCTTGGTCCATGCCTCTGCCCTTACCCTCAGCCTTCGCTGCTCCTGGAGTTCTTTGGGAGACAGTGGCAGTTTTGGCAGCAGGCAGGTCCATGCTAAGGCCGCCTGGCTTGATGACACTGTGGTTGCCAACCTCCCTGGAGATCCCCACAAATTACAACTGATCTCCAAATGACAGATTTTAACATTCTCCGAGACATGGAGGCTTCTTAGGCTGGCCTATGTGGAATTATACCCCACATAGGTACTACCTGACAATTGATGCCAACCCACCTAGAGAACTCCGAGAGTTACAAATTACACCCCACTGAGGACCCTCCATATTATGATTGTCATACCTGGAGATCTCCTTCCATTTCAGCTGAACTCCATATGTCCTATTTTACCTAAATTGGAGACAGTGGTGGTATTGAGTATTGGCAACTGGGTGTCTGAAGCACCTCCTTACAGTAGTTGCCAACTTGGGGTTTCAGGGGGCTTATATTTTCACCACTTCCTTATTCAAAGCCAAGTCTAATATAGGGTGCTTGGAGGGAGGCCACATTCGAGGCCTTAGGTCCAGAACCAGAGACTGGATCAGCACCAGCACATGTCCTCTTTTAGGGGACAGTCTCTGGAGTTCAGGGGTGTGTGATTTGGGGTGATCCAAAGATTGTTTTGGGTTTTTTGAGGGCTTATATTTTCACCACTTCCTTATTCAAAGCCATGTCTAATACTGGGTGCTTGGAGACAGGCCACATTCGCAGCCAAAGATTGTGGCCTGACACCAAGCACATGTGCTGGTGCCAATACCACCATTGTCTCCAATTTAGGTTAAATAGGACATATGGAGTTCAGCTGAAATGGAAGGAGATCTCCAGGTATGGCAATCATAATATGGAGGGTCCTCAGTGGGGTATAATTCCACAGAAGCCACACTCCAAAGCCACCATTCTGTTTGAGATAATTAAAATGTGTCATTTGAAAGTCATTTGTAACTCTCGGAGTTCTCTAGGTGGGTTGGCATCAATTGTCAGGTAGTACCTATGTGGGGTATAATTCTACATAGGCCAGCCTAAGAAGCCTCCATGTCTCGGAGAATGTTAAAATCTGTCATTTGGAGATGAGTTGTAATTTGTGGGGATCTCCAGGAGGGTTGGCAACCACAGTGTCATCAAGCCAGGCGGCCTTAGCATGGACCTGCCTGCTGCCAGAACTGCCACTGTCTCCCAAAGAACTCCAGGAGAAGCGAAGTTTGAGGGTAAGGGCAGAGGCATGGACCAAGCACAGGAGCGCATGCCTGGCAGCCCATGGCCTTCCCCCTGCTGAGGAAATGTCAGGAGAGCCAGTACAGGATCTGATCTACTCCTCCTGAGTAGCAGAGATGAGCCAGCTTGGAGAAAGAAGCTTAATGAACCCAGCCTCACCTGTAGGAGAAACACCCTTTATAAGGCCGCAGCTAGCATGGGATTAGCTAATCACAATTGTGGTATTCTGGGCTTGGCTGTTGGTGAGCTCTTCAGTTCTGGCTGCCTGAGCCTTGGTGGGTCACAGTCTTTGATTTTGGAATCTGTTACTTGACCATGGAGTTTGACCTGAGAATCTTTGTTGTTGACCCTGTTGTCGTCAGAACTTGCCTCCAACCTAGTGAGCAGGATACTTTTAATCCTTCTGTTTCTATTCGTTGCTTTCCATTATACTCTTAGATTATGTTGCTGCTGTTTCTGTGGGTTTGTCATGAAAATATGGTTTAGAGCAAATTATACTAAGTGATACATGTGTATTCTAATGAACTTTGTTTTAGAATTTCATTAGGCTGTCTTGGTTTGGGGCATAAATTGAGCCAAATGTGTAAGTTTGGTTTTCTATAGTGCCTTTAATAAATATGAATCTGCCTTTCGGATCTCTTAGTGTATCTTTATGTTGGAAGGGTAAATATTTTTACTTTACCCTTCCAACATACATTTTAAATTTCAGGTAGGGGAGAGACGGAGCTCTTTCAATGTGCTATCATTCTCTTCAACACCGACACCACACCCTCCACTTTTCTCCATTTCTCAGCTTCTTCTGGTGGTAGCTAGGATATTTCACCCCATGAAGTAGGTTCAGGTATTTCTGCTGTTCTTAGTGCAGAGGTAGTCAAGTCATGTTTATTATTATAGTCTGCGACCAGTACATATAAAACCATTTGCAAATCAGTTTAAAAACAGTCGAGATTGGATACAGGGGAAGAACGATGAATAAATATAAGAGTAAAAATATAAGATCATCATAAATTAATTGTTTAAAAGGTTAAAATACATTCAGTCTGCCTTATGCGATTTATGTTGCTTGTAGACCTGGCCACAGACTCTTGCTACTTGATGTGTTGTCTGGTGATTCTGATCAGACAAAAGATAATCAAGTTTGATTTTATTTGAACTTCCAGGGAATCTTTCTACTAATGGACTGATGGTTTCTGCTCTAATTTTACTGTGACTTGGGCAGTTAAAGAAGATGTGCTCCATTGAGTCAGTTTCTCTTAGGGGATAGGAGCAAAGCCTAAGAGAGTAAGGGACAGCTTTAAACTTTCCTTCCAGAATGGCAGAGGGTGGAGTTGAACTCCTAGCTAAAGTAAATGCCCTTCTGGAGTTACTAGATTCAAGAAAGTAAAAATAGGCTGCAGGAGCGGCAATATATTTAGTAGTATCTGAAGAAATAAAACCTGGTGCTCTAAGTAAATCTGTTTGTCTTTCAATGTCTGTTACTCTCTGCTTAATGAGTGATTTTGCTCGGTCTAACCCCATGACTAGCAAACTTTGAGGGGAAAGACCCAATTTTCCCAGGGATTTCAGAGTCGCCTTTTGCCAATTAGATTGAAATTTGTCTTGGAATAACAGAAGGAGCAGACCTTGCGGGTTTAGACGTCCTGACAGCCATTTGAAAATGGAAAGGATGGTGATTCTGGCCTCTACCCTTAACATTCCTGTTTCCAGTCTAACCCATGAGTTAGGCATGCATTTGGGCACTTGTAATAGGGCTCTAAGGAATTTGGACTGCACTCTCTCAAGTTGAGAGAAAGAGGAGAATGGCAGCCCCAAGAATGATCCGTATACTAATTGGGCCAATGGTTTGGCTTTAAACAATCTGAGTGCAGCCGGTACATACTGCCCCCCTTGTGATCGATAGAATTTCAGTATATCGTGTGCTGTTTTTTCTCCCACATCAGCAATGAAGCTGCTGTGTGTTGTTTTGGTATCTGAGGCTTGCAAAATTACACCCAAATATTTGAAGCTGGTAACTTGTTCTAACTGATGCCCCTGAAGCTCCCATCGTCTGATCTTTGGATTTTTACCGAAAGCCAGGATCTTAGTTTTTTGGTAATTAGTTAGAAGGTGTTCAGTATCACAGAATTGGGAGAATTTTTTTAGGGCTCGTTTCAGCCCTACGGGGGTCCTAGAAAGTAGTACAGCATCATCTGCATAGAGCAGTACGTGAATGTGCCTATTTGCTAATTTGGGAGGGTGCAATCCAGGGTCATTCAAAAGGTTTACCAAATTGTTGATGTAGAAGATAAACAGAAAGGGGGCTAGAAGGCACACCTGCCTGTAAGTTTGAATGGGGTCAGTCAAATGCCCAATTCGGCTGCACCTTACTCAGGGCAGTTTGGTTGTGCATAGCCCCAAAAAGGAACAGCAGTCGCCTATCAATAGAGGAGGCCTGCAGTTTCCTCCAAAGTCTATTTCTAGAGACTGTGTCAAAAGCTGCTTTTAAATCAACAAATGCCCAGTAAAGTGATGCTTGGTCTCCTGTAGCGTATTTCTCTACAAGGTGTTGCATTACTAGGCAGTGATCTATTGTTGACCTGCCAGCTCTAAACCCAGCTTGCTCATCAGCAATTATATCCTCTTGTTCTAGCCAATCTAAAAATTTCTCCAGCAGATGTTTTGTAGACAACTTGCTTACAATGCTTAGTAAGCTGATTGGTCTATAATTGGATGGATCCTCCTTCTTTCCCTTCTTATGGAAGGGGACTACTATAGCCATTCCCCAATCATTGGGGATGTAGCCGGTTTCATCAACATAAGTAAATAGGGAGGCTAGGAAAGTTTCCCACCAGTCCTTATTTGTTTTTAGTAATTCTGGAGATATTCCATCAAGCCCAGGGGCTTTTGCATTCTTTAACTGGCTAATATAAGCTTTTACCTCTTCGGCATGAACTGGGGGGCATTTGGCCAGATTTTCTATTGTTAGGGCAGGAGGGGGTTGAATAGGATCATCATACATTTTTTGGAAAAAAGAAGTCCATTTATCTGGGGGGATAGAGGAAGCCAAGGGGGAGGCGGCTGTGGAGGCGCGGTTTGACACTAGTTTCCAGAACACCACTGAGTTTTTGCTCGTAGCTGCTTCAGTTATATTGGCCCACAGTTTTCTGGTATGTTCTTTCTTACAGCGGGCAACCAGTGATTTATACTTCTTTTTTAAAAATGAAAGAGAACGATATGCATCTTGTCTGGTCTTTTCATCAGCTCTCAGTGCTAGCTTATAGGCATAGATTAAAGCATTTTTAGCACAAATACAGCTTTGATCAAACCAAGGTTTAGATGACAAATTGGTCTTGACCAGTTTTCCCTCTCGAGCACCTACCAAAAGTGGCCTTAAGGATTGGACGAGGTCATCATAACTCTTTAAAGGATTTTCAGATTTTGAGGAAACCTTAAAAGCTTGGCTATATAGTTGTAGGTTCTAGTGCAGAGGTATTTTTCCCTGCACTTGTTCCTCTGCAGAAAGTATGCTCTGCGCATTGCTACAGCAGAATTTCCCTACTTTCCTCCCTTTCCTACTTTCCCTCCTTGCAGCCATGAAGCTGACTTTCTGCCCATTTCTTTCCAGACACAGCAGAATAGCTGTGAAGATTTTAGTGTTTTCCACTCTGCCTCTTCTCTTGGTGTTGCTGGGTTTGCTCTATGAAGTGGGTTTTTTTCTTAGCTCTGGAGGCAGTTTCCCACCTTTTCCCTTTTGTTTTCCTTCTCACTTCTTGCTTGGCTTCCTCAAGTTGCTGAAAAATTTCTTTTTCTAGCATTGGAAGCTATTTCCCCACCTTTTTCCTGACTGGCACAACAGAGTGTCTTCTACTCCCACCCCCTTCTCATGTTTGCTGTGAGACAATGAGAGAATTATGTTGTACTTGAAAAGGAGATACTTTTATCTGCAGTTACTTTGTTTGTTTGCTTTCTTCTTTTTAGCTGGCTCTCTGGAGAGCTAAAAAGGAGTAGTTTCACTAAGGATTGTTCCTCTCAAGTTGACTGAGACTTCTGAGATAACTTTGAGTCTCCTAGACTATTTTGAGATGCAGCAATGACTGGCAGTATTATCTGAAAGCAGGATGATATAACTCATAAGGTTTGCCTTTTTCGAGAGTTAATAATCTCATATTGCCTATCCAAAGCCATACCATACTGCTGTTATTCAAAGAACAATATACACGAATTGCTAGCATCTTTTTCACCTTAATAATTACTTCTACTGGTCCACTTTGTTGGGGAAAAAGGTTAAAAAATAGTTTTTCTTCAGAGGTGCAATGGATCTTGAATCAATAGAGAGTCAGCACATGAGTTTAGCTTTTAAAATCATTTACTTCTAAAGGAAAAAAGGTTAACAGGATTGCCTACAAAATAACAAATGCCTGGAGCTACATTCTCACTACTGGTTACAAACAAAGAGCTGGGATAACTGAATGCAGAATCTTCTTCTTCCTCTGTCTTCTTGACCCTGAAAGAAAATCACCTGACCTGTTGACCAATAACAGTTTACAAACACTCTCAAGTTTCCCGGGCTTGCAGATTATTGGCTTTGAGCCAGGTTCCCCTTCCAGGTCAATCGAAACAATAGCATGGTAGGTAAACACATTAACCCCATAATGACTGAATCTCAGACCTTGCAACACACATATTCCAACATATTTATGGTACAGGTTTCTCATACTTGTTTTACATATTGGTAAATGTCTTGTTGGTGTAGTGGTGCTCATTCGAGTCTTTCTCCATTAGGCTGCTCCCCTTGCCAAAGATTGCTGGCATTGATTGTGTGGGCCTGGTGTGGGATGCCGAGGAGAGTATAGCCATCTGTCTGGTGTACCGATCGCCCAGCGCACCAGCAGATGCTGTGCCTGGCCTGTTAGAGGCGGTGGCTGGCTGGGCCTTGGAGTACCCCAGGCTTCTGGTCTTAGGGGACATCAATGTCCATGCCGATGATGCTACCTCCTCACAGGCCATGGACATGATAGCCTCCATGGCAGCATTAGGACTCTCCCAGTTTGTATCAATGCCCACACATCGAGCAGGACACACACTGGATTTGATCTTTGGGTTCGGGATACAGGTGGATCTGGATGAAGCTATAGCTGTGCCATGGTCAGACCACCTCATCCTGAGGGCTTGTCTGGGCACCATGACCCCCTCCTGCTTGGGCGACGAGCTGATTTATGCTCGCCCGTGGAGTCAAATGGATCCAATTGAATTGCAGAACGCTCTGCAGGATCCGATGCCCCCTGGTGGCTCATTGGATGAGCTGATAGAGGACGGGAATGCCCATTTCTCTGAAGCTATTGATGAGATCGCTCCCCATCGCTCTCTCCGCCCCCGAACTAGAGTCGCTCCTTGGTATACTGATGAGCTACGACAAATCAAATGGGAGCTGAGATGGCTAGAGCGGGTGTGGCGGCAACTCCATGATAAAGTGACAAGAACATCTCATAGGACGTTTATGAAGGCCTATGAGATGGCACTGAAAGCTGCAAAGAGAGACTACTATGCAGCTTCCACTGTGTCCACTAGTTCTCGCCCAGCACAACTTTCCAGAGTGATTTGGTCTTTAACGTCCCTCACACATGGGACAAATAAAAATGTAAATTCAGTAATAAGCTGTAAGGCTTTTGGAGACTATTTTGCGGATCAGATCTTGTCACTCCGCTGGGATCTGTCCACCACAGTTGATGCAGTATGTGTACTGGAGGCCCCTTGGTTGTCCTCAGGGTTGATATTAGATCAATTCAGGCCACTCTCCCAGGAGGAGGTGGGCAGGGTCCTGCATGCTGTGAAACCTACCACGTGCCCACTGGACCCATGCCCATCATGGCTGGTGAAAAGTGGTGGTGATGGGATTTGGACACCATTAGCTGACATCATTAATCTTTCTCTGAGTTCTGGTTTTTTTCCAGACTCACTGAAAGAGGCAGTGGTGCGGTCCTTATTAAAGAAACCATCACTGGATCCTGCTGATCCAGCCAATTATCGCCCAGTTTCGAATATTCCGTTCCTGGGTAAGGTAATTGAGAGGGTGGTAGCGGAACAGCTGCAGGTATACCTGGGTGATGCCTGTATCCTGGATCCATTCCAGTCCAGCTTCAGGCCTGGCCATGGTACAGAGACGGTTCTGGTTGCCCTCACAGATGATCTGCGGTGACACCTGGAACGGAGTGGGTCGGCACTGCTGATACTTTTAGATCTTACAGCAGCATTTGACATGGTCAATCATAATCTTCTGACCCACTGCCTTGCCGATGTGGGGATTCGTGGAACAGCCCTGCAATGGCTGAACTCCTTCCTTCACAATCTAGGACAGAAGGTGGCACAGATGTCTGCTTACCATTCTTTGGTATGTGGCATCCCTCAGGGGGCGATTCTTTCCCCGATGCTATTTAGCATCTATATGTGCCCCCTTGCCCGGTTAGCCAGCAGCTTTGGGCTAGGTTGTCACCGGTATGCGGATGACACTCAGCTCTATCTGCTGATGGATGGTGTTATGACCTTTACTTTCTCTAGGGGAGATTTTTCTTTTAATCTATCCCTTAACCCTCTGGGTAGTCTGCTGCCACCAGGAATATTTTATTCCAAGATATTTTATTTAAATTTTCCCTTTGGTAACATTCCTAAGCGTCAGGCTCCTTTGTGGTTCTATGTGGCTCTGAAGATAGGAATGGGATATAGCAATGACAGCTACACTGGGATATAACAAGACAAAAATAAACTTTTATTTAGTCAAGAAGCGTATCGGTTTCATAAACGTAGTTCTCGGTTCTTAAAGTTACTTCATTGACTCTCATTCACACAGCTGGCCTCTCTTTCCCTGACTGAGTGTCCTTTCACAAACATGCTCAGTTCAGGTTCCACACAGGTTATATTTCTCTCATAAACACTTCAACATATTCAGGCAGCACACAGCTAGCCTGCTTTCTTCTGACTAAAAATTTTCTCTCTACTCTCAGTCTCAAACTGCATTTACTCCGCCCACCCTCTCAGTCCTCAACCAATCATATCACTCACTCATCCATCTCCTTCACCCCCCACTCTTCACCTATCTCATCAAGCATTTAAATATACATGCACACATTTACTTGGAATCATTACAGATGGCCAGTCCGATCTTGCTTTGGATTCCTTGGTCAAGGGTCTTGAGGCTGTGACAGTATGGTTACATCAGAGTCGCCTGAAATTGAATCCCCTGAAGACAGAGGTTCTGTGTCTGGATCAGGGGGCAATCAAGCTGGGAACCGGCTCCCAGCCCTCGATGGGGTACAATTGAAACCTTCACTGATGGTGAGGAGTCTGGGTGTGACCTTGGATGCCACACTTTCAATGGAGGCCCAGGTCACAACTGTTGCCAGGTCTGCCTTTTTTCATCTTCGACAGGGCAGGCAACTGGCGCCCTATCTTTCACCCCAGGACCTGGCCACAGTAATCCATGCAACGGTCACCTCCAGGCTAGACTACTGCAACTCACTCTATCCTGAACTGCCCTTGGGCCTGACCCGGAAGTTACAGCTGATCCAGAATGCAGCGGCACGTGTCCTTACCGGAACGCCCATCCAAGCGCACATTCGTCATGTGCTGTGCCAGCTGCACTGGCTTCCAGTGGAGTTCCAGATCTGGTTCAAGGTGTTAACCTTGGTATTTAAAGCCCTTCATGGACTGGGACCTCCATACCTGTGGGACCGCCTCTTCCATTCTGTCCCCTGCAGGGTGTTGCGCTCTGCAGACAAGCAACTCCTGGTGGTCCCTGGCCCAAAGGACATCCATCTGGCCTCAACCAGGGCGAGGGCTTTTTCTGCCCTGGCCCTGGCCTGGCGGAATGCTCTCCCCCCTTGAGATCTGGGCCCTGTGGGACCTGTTACAGTTTTGCAGGGCTTGTAAAATGGAGATGTTCTGCTGGGCCTTTGGCTGAGTGCCAGCGAGTGTCCTTCTTCTTCCATCTAAGACCACCATTTCTTCCGGAGCTGCCCTCAGCCATCTGCCATGCCTGTATACGGACTCCCAATATTTGTTTAAATAGCCTCTCCTGGAGTATTTTAATCATTTTTAAAAAAATATTATTGATTGTATGTTTCTGTGATTTTAATGTATTTTTAATGTTGTTCGCCACCCTTAGCCCATCTGTGGGGAGGGCAGGGTATAAATCAAATAAATAAATAAATAAATAAATAAATAAATAAATAAATAAATAAATAAATAAATAAATGTTACGGTGAGCTTTTGAGCTGCTTGATGCCTGTGGACAGGACCATTTAGGGGGTGCTCAATAGGTTTTCTTAGTTGCATTTTTTTCAAGAAAGTAATCTGTATAATACTATGCCCCTCTTGAGGTCTGTGCCCAAGGAGGCTGCCTAGTTGGTCTAATGGTAGCACCGGCCCTGTCTATAGTTATGGCAAACAGAAATGGGGAAAGGGGACAGCCTTGTCTAGTTCCCCTTGCTATATGGATATCTATCGAATGTACATTGTTAGTCCTAACTGTAGCTTTTGGAGAAAGATAAAGAGCATTAATGGCATTTTAGAATTGGTCACCAAAACCCATTTTTTGAAGTAAAAGTTTTAGATATGGTATTTCCACAATCAAATGCCTTCCCTATATCAAAGGCCAGAAGTAATGCAGGGGTTTTGTATGCTTCACAGAAATTAATTATAGTTAAAGTGTTACGTGTATTGTCAAAAAGATTCCTTATTGGCATAAAGCCAGTCTGGTCAAGGTGAATGTAGTTGGTTATTTAAATTTAGAAAATCTTTTGGCAAATATGCTTGTAAAGATCTTTGGGTCTTGATTCAGTAAGGGTATTGGTTGAGAAGATTTAGTATTTGTAATATCATTGTACTTTTTTGGAGTAACTACTATTTCAGCCTCTGACCAAGATAGAGGGATGCTACCTCCTAACATAACAGAGTTGCATGTGGCAGTTAGTGGAGTTGAAAGTAGGTGAATGTATTTTTTTGTAAAAATTTGGCAGGGAATCCATCCCTGTCTGAAGCTTTATTATTTTTTTCAAGGATTTGATAGTGACTTTAACATCTTCTGTTGTGATTGGTTGGTCCAGATATTGATGTTCTTGTGAGTTTTTTTCCAAATAATTTCCTGTGATGATAAATAATTTAAAATATGATTAGTGTCAGGATTGTCTGATGTACAAATGGTTTGGTAGTATTCAGCAAATACATCGGCTAATTTTACAGAATTAGTTTGAGTTTTTCCTGGGAGCCTTTAATAGCTTGTATAGAATGTGAGGAGGTTTTTTCCTTTAATTTTCAAGCAAGTAAGTTTATAGATTGGGTGGCCTTTTTTGTGTTCATCTTCTAGTTTTCTTATTCTAGATATCATTTCATTTCTAATGTTTTCTTTTTGCTCTTCATGACAGGAGGCAATGGAAATTAATTTCCCTCTAAGTACCACTTCCATAGCATCCTACACGTGGATTTGAGGAATGCCACATAGTTTATTGTCAGAATATAAACTCACTTGCACACGTGTAAAGGCCGTTGTGCCCTTTAACATAGGGTGAGTCAGCAGTTTTTCTGACAGGTTCACACCTGATCAATTAAGCTGGTGTTGCAGCAAGATTGCATCAGCCTTGTGCTGATTGGCTGACTCCACTTCACCCTATAGGCTAGTGGACAATTAAAGGTCCAGCCAAAGGTCTGTACTTTGCTGATCTGCTCAGCTTGGTGCCTGGTGCAAACCTTTGTCGCTCTATACGAACTTGGATACCTCTGGATATAGACCTAAGGACTGGACTCTGGTTTTTGCTCTCTCATTCTGTCTGTATGTACGCTGAGCACTTTTTGCACCTGTAATATATGGACTTGTAAATACACCATCTGCACTTTATCACAACGTCTTGGCTCCAGTGTTTTTGTTGTTGGGCTAAGTGGGTCGCTTGGAAGCACTAATTACAGACGGCTATTCCGTCAGGGTTATGGGCCCAGCACGCTTCCACTGCGCCAGTGTAGCCGCCGCCTGCAACTGAACCTGTTGGTTTGCTGGAGCGTTGTTTGGATCGTTGTGTGGCAGCTCAAGGGTATATGTCAGTAGTGGGATTCAAACCAGTAGACTGCTGATTATAGTTTAGAACACATACTTCGTGAAACATATACATTCTAAATAACGCTGTATGAACTTCACTGTAGTTCTTTTTCTAGTATGGTGTATAACTGGTGCTTCTTTCTGTTTGACAGCCAATCAAAAATAGTGAACAGTATCAGATAAATGTTCTGTAATTGTTAGCAGAGACCAAGGATGATCTGGTCATGTAACTTTTCCTGTCATTTTTACTATCCATCTCTCTTATCTTGCAGCTGGGCATAGTGGTACTTTTGGCTAGGTAGAATGTCACATGATTGGAAATAGTTAAAAAGAATTAAATTATGATTGGTTTGATATTTATCTATGTTATCATATGAAAAGATCTTAGATTTCTGCATAAGATAATATATAAAAACGGTAATCCAAATAGCAGATCAGGGTTTTAGCCAAAAGAAATCTCATAAGATCTAGGCAGCAAAGTTACCCTTGTAATATGTGCTACGGTACCTTGAATGCATTTCATCGTTAATCTGACTGAGTTAGATTTCATTAAGAAATGTTAGGAAACTTAATTCGTGTTGTGTTCATCTGTTCTATTTTTCTGTTTTATTTAAATAAACATTTATATTTAGATACCTCACTTAATGAAAAAGACTAGCGTTTGTTAATGAAAGAAGCCATTAAACTCTTAGGAGGAGTCTGTCTTCTGGTTTGGAGAGTGCAACAAAAACATCCATTCCGTTTATTTTGTACTGACAAACAGTTTCTCTAAAACAGAGAAATGTGTTTTCAGTTCTAACTTGAAGGTTTCAAGCTGCTCAGGATTTAAGATAAAACCTTCAACCCATCTCTACTGCTGCCAGAACTGCCACTGTCTCCCAAAGAACTCCAGGAGAAGCGAAGTTTGAGGGTAAGGGCAGAGGCATGGACCAAGCACAGGAGCGCATGCCTGGCAGCCCATGGCCTTCCCCCTGCTGAGGAAATGTCAGGAGAGCCAGTACAGGATCTGATCTACTCCTCCTGAGTAGCAGAGATGAGCCAGCTTGGAGAAAGAAGCTTAATGAACCCAGCCTCACCTGTAGGAGAAACACCCTTTATAAGGCCGCAGCTAGCATGGGATTAGCTAATCACAATTGTGGTATTCTGGGCTTGGCTGTTGGTGAGCTCTTCAGTTCTGGCTGCCTGAGCCTTGGTGGGTCACAGTCTTTGATTTTGGAATCTGTTACTTGACCATGGAGTTTGACCTGAGAATCTTTGTTGTTGACCCTGTTGTCGTCAGAACTTGCCTCCAACCTAGTGAGCAGGATACTTTTAATCCTTCTGTTTCTATTCGTTGCTTTCCATTATACTCTTAGATTATGTTGCTGCTGTTTCTGTGGGTTTGTCATGAAAATATGGTTTAGAGCAAATTATACTAAGTGATACATGTGTATTCTAATGAACTTTGTTTTAGAATTTCATTAGGCTGTCTTGGTTTGGGGCATAAATTGAGCCAAATGTGTAAGTTTGGTTTTCTATAGTGCCTTTAATAAATATGAATCTGCCTTTCGGATCTCTTAGTGTATCTTTATGTTGGAAGGGTAAATATTTTTACTTTACCCTTCCAACATACATTTTAAATTTCAGGTAGGGGAGAGACGGAGCTCTTTCAATGTGCTATCATTCTCTTCAACACCGACACCACACCCTCCACTTTTCTCCATTTCTCAGCTTCTTCTGGTGGTAGCTAGGATATTTCACCCCATGAAGTAGGTTCAGGTATTTCTGCTGTTCTTAGTGCAGAGGTAGTCAAGTCATGTTTATTATTATAGTCTGCGACCAGTACATATAAAACCATTTGCAAATCAGTTTAAAAACAGTCGAGATTGGATACAGGGGAAGAACGATGAATAAATATAAGAGTAAAAATATAAGATCATCATAAATTAATTGTTTAAAAGGTTAAAATACATTCAGTCTGCCTTATGCGATTTATGTTGCTTGTAGACCTGGCCACAGACTCTTGCTACTTGATGTGTTGTCTGGTGATTCTGATCAGACAAAAGATAATCAAGTTTGATTTTATTTGAACTTCCAGGGAATCTTTCTACTAATGGACTGATGGTTTCTGCTCTAATTTTACTGTGACTTGGGCAGTTAAAGAAGATGTGCTCCATTGAGTCAGTTTCTCTTAGGGGATAGGAGCAAAGCCTAAGAGAGTAAGGGACAGCTTTAAACTTTCCTTCCAGAATGGCAGAGGGTGGAGTTGAACTCCTAGCTAAAGTAAATGCCCTTCTGGAGTTACTAGATTCAAGAAAGTAAAAATAGGCTGCAGGAGCGGCAATATATTTAGTAGTATCTGAAGAAATAAAACCTGGTGCTCTAAGTAAATCTGTTTGTCTTTCAATGTCTGTTACTCTCTGCTTAATGAGTGATTTTGCTCAGTCTAACCCCATGACTAGCAAACTTTGAGGGGAAAGACCCAATTTTCCCAGGGATTTCAGAGTCGCCTTTTGCCAATTAGATTGAAATTTGTCTTGGAATAACAGAAGGAGCAGACCTTGCGGGTTTAGACGTCCTGACAGCCATTTGAAAATGGAAAGGATGGTGATTCTGGCCTCTACCCTTAACATTCCTGTTTCCAGTCTAACCCATGAGTTAGGCATGCATTTGGGCACTTGTAATAGGGCTCTAAGGAATTTGGACTGCACTCTCTCAAGTTGAGAGAAAGAGGAGAATGGCAGCCCCAAGAATGATCCGTATACTAATTGGGCCAATGGTTTGGCTTTAAACAATCTGAGTGCAGCCGGTACATACTGCCCCCCTTGTGATCGATAGAATTTCAGTATATCGTGTGCTGTTTTTTCTCCCACATCAGCAATGAAGCTGCTGTGTGTTGTTTTGGTATCTGAGGCTTGCAAAATTACACCCAAATATTTGAAGCTGGTAACTTGTTCTAACTGATGCCCCTGAAGCTCCCATCGTCTGATCTTTGGATTTTTACCGAAAGCCAGGATCTTAGTTTTTTGGTAATTAGTTAGAAGGTGTTCAGTATCACAGAATTGGGAGAATTTTTTTAGGGCTCGTTTCAGCCCTATGGGGGTCCTAGAAAGTAGTACAGCATCATCTGCATAGAGCAGTACGTGAATGTGCCTATTTGCTAATTTGGGAGGGTGCAATCCAGGGTCATTCAAAAGGTTTACCAAATTGTTGATGTAGAAGATAAACAGAAAGGGGGCTAGAAGGCACACCTGCCTGTAAGTTTGAATGGGGTCAGTCAAATGCCCAATTCGGCTGCACCTTACTCAGGGCAGTTTGGTTGTGCATAGCCCCCAAAAGGGACAGCAGTCGCCTATCAATAGAGGAGGCCTGCAGTTTCCTCCAAAGTCTATTTCTAGAGACTGTGTCAAAAGCTGCTTTTAAATCAACAAATGCCCAGTAAAGTGATGCTTGGTCTCCTGTAGCGTATTTCTCTACAAGGTGTTGCATTACTAGGCAGTGATCTATTGTTGACCTGCCAGCTCTAAACCCAGCTTGCTCATCAGCAATTATATCCTCTTGTTCTAGCCAATCTAAAAATTTCTCCAGCAGATGTTTTGTAGACAACTTGCTTACAATGCTTAGTAAGCTGATTGGTCTATAATTGGATGGATCCTCCTTCTTTCCCTTCTTATGGAAGGGGACTACTATAGCCATTCCCCAATCATTGGGGATGTAGCCGGTTTCATCAACATAAGTAAATAGGGAGGCTAGGAAAGTTTCCCACCAGTCCTTATTTGTTTTTAGTAATTCTGGAGATATTCCATCAAGCCCAGGGGCTTTTGCATTCTTTAACTGGCTAATATAAGCTTTTACCTCTTCGGCATGAACTGGGGGGCATTTGGCCAGATTTTCTATTGTTAGGGCAGGAGGGGGTTGAATAGGATCATCATACATTTTTTGGAAAAAAGAAGTCCATTTATCTGGGGGGATAGAGGAAGCCAAGGGGGAGGCGGCTGTGGAGGCGCGGTTTGACACTAGTTTCCAGAACACCACTGAGTTTTTGCTCGTAGCTGCTTCAGTTATATTGGCCCACAGTTTTCTGGTATGTTCTTTCTTACAGCGGGCAACCAGTGATTTATACTTCTTTTTTAAAAATGAAAGAGAACGATATGCATCTTGTCTGGTCTTTTCATCAGCTCTCAGTGCTAGCTTATAGGCATAGATTAAAGCATTTTTAGCACAAATACAGCTTTGATCAAACCAAGGTTTAGATGACAAATTGGTCTTGACCAGTTTTCCCTCTCGAGCACCTACCAAAAGTGGCCTTAAGGATTGGACGAGGTCATCATAACTCTTTAAAGGATTTTCAGATTTTGAGGAAACCTTAAAAGCTTGGCTATATAGTTGTAGGTTCTAGTGCAGAGGTATTTTTCCCTGCACTTGTTCCTCTGCAGAAAGTATGCTCTGCGCATTGCTACAGCAGAATTTCCCTACTTTCCTCCCTTTCCTACTTTCCCTCCTTGCAGCCATGAAGCTGACTTTCTGCCCATTTCTTTCCAGACACAGCAGAATAGCTGTGAAGATTTTAGTGTTTTCCACTCTGCCTCTTCTCTTGGTGTTGCTGGGATACAGTTTGCTCTATGAAGTGGGTTTTTTTCTTAGCTCTGGAGGCAGTTTCCCACCTTTTCCCTTTTGTTTTCCTTCTCACTTCTTGCTTGGCTTCCTCAAGTTGCTGAAAAATTTCTTTTTCTAGCATTGGAAGCTATTTCCCCACCTTTTTCCTGACTGGCACAACAGAGTGTCTTCTACTCCCACCCCCTTCTCATGTTTGCTGTGAGACAATGAGAGAATTATGTTGTACTTGAAAAGGAGATACTTTTATCTGCAGTTACTTTGTTTGTTTGCTTTCTTCTTTTTAGCTGGCTCTCTGGAGAGCTAAAAAGGAGTAGTTTCACTAAGGATTGTTCCTCTCAAGTTGACTGAGACTTCTGAGATAACTTTGAGTCTCCTAGACTATTTTGAGATGCAGCAATGACTGGCAGTATTATCTGAAAGCAGGATGATATAACTCATAAGGTTTGCCTTTTTCGAGAGTTAATAATCTCATATTGCCTATCCAAAGCCATACCATACTGCTGTTATTCAAAGAACAATATACACGAATTGCTAGCATCTTTTTCACCTTAATAATTACTTCTACTGGTCCACTTTGTTGGGGAAAAAGGTTAAAAAATAGTTTTTCTTCAGAGGTGCAATGGATCTTGAATCAATAGAGAGTCAGCACATGAGTTTAGCTTTTAAAATCATTTACTTCTAAAGGAAAAAAGGTTAACAGGATTGCCTACAAAATAACAAATGCCTGGAGCTACATTCTCACTACTGGTTACAAACAAAGAGCTGGGATAACTGAATGCAGAATCTTCTTCTTCCTCTGTCTTCTTGACCCTGAAAGAAAATCACCTGACCTGTTGACCAATAACAGTTTACAAACACTCTCAAGTTTCCCGGGCTTGCAGATTATTGGCTTTGAGCCAGGTTCCCCTTCCAGGTCAATCGAAACAATAGCATGGTAGGTAAACACATTAACCCCATAATGACTGAATCTCAGACCTTGCAACACACATATTCCAACATATTTATGGTACAGGTTTCTCATACTTGTTTTACATATTGGTAAATGTCTTGTTGGTGTAGTGGTGCTCATTCGAGTCTTTCTCCATTAGGCTGCTCCCCTTGCCAAAGATTGCTGGCATTGATTGTGTGGGCCTGGTGTGGGATGCCGAGGAGAGTATAGCCATCTGTCTGGTGTACCGATCGCCCAGCGCACCAGCAGATGCTGTGCCTGGCCTGTTAGAGGCGGTGGCTGGCTGGGCCTTGGAGTACCCCAGGCTTCTGGTCTTAGGGGACATCAATGTCCATGCCGATGATGCTACCTCCTCACAGGCCATGGACATGATAGCCTCCATGGCAGCATTAGGACTCTCCCAGTTTGTATCAATGCCCACACATCGAGCAGGACACACACTGGATTTGATCTTTGGGTTCGGGATACAGGTGGATCTGGATGAAGCTATAGCTGTGCCATGGTCAGACCACCTCATCCTGAGGGCTTGTCTGGGCACCATGACCCCCTCCTGCTTGGGCGACGAGCTGATTTATGCTCGCCCGTGGAGTCAAATGGATCCAATTGAATTGCAGAACGCTCTGCAGGATCCGATGCCCCCTGGTGGCTCATTGGATGAGCTGATAGAGGACGGGAATGCCCATTTCTCTGAAGCTATTGATGAGATCGCTCCCCATCGCTCTCTCCGCCCCCGAACTAGAGTCGCTCCTTGGTATACTGATGAGCTACGACAAATCAAATGGGAGCTGAGATGGCTAGAGCGGGTGTGGCGGCAACTCCATGATAAAGTGACAAGAACATCTCATAGGACGTTTATGAAGGCCTATGAGATGGCACTGAAAGCTGCAAAGAGAGACTACTATGCAGCTTCCACTGTGTCCACTAGTTCTCGCCCAGCACAACTTTCCAGAGTGATTTGGTCTTTAACGTCCCTCACACATGGGACAAATAAAAATGTAAATTCAGTAATAAGCTGTAAGGCTTTTGGAGACTATTTTGCGGATCAGATCTTGTCACTCCGCTGGGATCTGTCCACCACAGTTGATGCAGTATGTGTACTGGAGGCCCCTTGGTTGTCCTCAGGGTTGATATTAGATCAATTCAGGCCACTCTCCCAGGAGGAGGTGGGCAGGGTCCTGCATGCTGTGAAACCTACCACGTGCCCACTGGACCCATGCCCATCATGGCTGGTGAAAAGTGGTGGTGATGGGATTTGGACACCATTAGCTGACATCATTAATCTTTCTCTGAGTTCTGGTTTTTTTCCAGACTCACTGAAAGAGGCAGTGGTGCGGTCCTTATTAAAGAAACCATCACTGGATCCTGCTGATCCAGCCAATTATCGCCCAGTTTCGAATATTCCGTTCCTGGGTAAGGTAATTGAGAGGGTGGTAGCGGAACAGCTGCAGGTATACCTGGGTGATGCCTGTATCCTGGATCCATTCCAGTCCAGCTTCAGGCCTGGCCATGGTACAGAGACGGTTCTGGTTGCCCTCACAGATGATCTGCGGTGACACCTGGAACGGAGTGGGTCGGCACTGCTGATACTTTTAGATCTTACAGCAGCATTTGACATGGTCAATCATAATCTTCTGACCCACTGCCTTGCCGATGTGGGGATTCGTGGAACAGCCCTGCAATGGCTGAACTCCTTCCTTCACAATCTAGGACAGAAGGTGGCACAGATGTCTGCTTACCATTCTTTGGTATGTGGCATCCCTCAGGGGGCGATTCTTTCCCCGATGCTATTTAGCATCTATATGTGCCCCCTTGCCCGGTTAGCCAGCAGCTTTGGGCTAGGTTGTCACCGGTATGCGGATGACACTCAGCTCTATCTGCTGATGGATGGTGTTATGACCTTTACTTTCTCTAGGGGAGATTTTTCTTTTAATCTATCCCTTAACCCTCTGGGTAGTCTGCTGCCACCAGGAATATTTTATTCCAAGATATTTTATTTAAATTTTCCCTTTGGTAACATTCCTAAGCGTCAGGCTCCTTTGTGGTTCTATGTGGCTCTGAAGATAGGAATGGGATATAGCAATGACAGCTACACTGGGATATAACAAGACAAAAATAAACTTTTATTTAGTCAAGAAGCGTATCGGTTTCATAAACGTAGTTCTCGGTTCTTAAAGTTACTTCATTGACTCTCATTCACACAGCTGGCCTCTCTTTCCCTGACTGAGTGTCCTTTCACAAACATGCTCAGTTCAGGTTCCACACAGGTTATATTTCTCTCATAAACACTTCAACATATTCAGGCAGCACACAGCTAGCCTGCTTTCTTCTGACTAAAAATTTTCTCTCTACTCTCAGTCTCAAACTGCATTTACTCCGCCCACCCTCTCAGTCCTCAACCAATCATATCACTCACTCATCCATCTCCTTCACCCCCCACTCTTCACCTATCTCATCAAGCATTTAAATATACATGCACACATTTACTTGGAATCATTACAGATGGCCAGTCCGATCTTGCTTTGGATTCCTTGGTCAAGGGTCTTGAGGCTGTGACAGTATGGTTACATCAGAGTCGCCTGAAATTGAATCCCCTGAAGACAGAGGTTCTGTGTCTGGATCAGGGGGCAATCAAGCTGGGAACCGGCTCCCAGCCCTCGATGGGGTACAATTGAAACCTTCACTGATGGTGAGGAGTCTGGGTGTGACCTTGGATGCCACACTTTCAATGGAGGCCCAGGTCACAACTGTTGCCAGGTCTGCCTTTTTTCATCTTCGACAGGGCAGGCAACTGGCGCCCTATCTTTCACCCCAGGACCTGGCCACAGTAATCCATGCAACGGTCACCTCCAGGCTAGACTACTGCAACTCACTCTATCCTGAACTGCCCTTGGGCCTGACCCGGAAGTTACAGCTGATCCAGAATGCAGCGGCACGTGTCCTTACCGGAACGCCCATCCAAGCGCACATTCGTCATGTGCTGTGCCAGCTGCACTGGCTTCCAGTGGAGTTCCAGATCTGGTTCAAGGTGTTAACCTTGGTATTTAAAGCCCTTCATGGACTGGGACCTCCATACCTGTGGGACCGCCTCTTCCATTCTGTCCCCTGCAGGGTGTTGCGCTCTGCAGACAAGCAACTCCTGGTGGTCCCTGGCCCAAAGGACATCCATCTGGCCTCAACCAGGGCGAGGGCTTTTTCTGCCCTGGCCCTGGCCTGGCGGAATGCTCTCCCCCCTTGAGATCTGGGCCCTGTGGGACCTGTTACAGTTTTGCAGGGCTTGTAAAATGGAGATGTTCTGCTGGGCCTTTGGCTGAGTGCCAGCGAGTGTCCTTCTTCTTCCATCTAAGACCACCATTTCTTCCGGAGCTGCCCTCAGCCATCTGCCATGCCTGTATACGGACTCCCAATATTTGTTTAAATAGCCTCTCCTGGAGTATTTTAATCATTTTTAAAAAAATATTATTGATTGTATGTTTCTGTGATTTTAATGTATTTTTAATGTTGTTCGCCACCCTTAGCCCATCTGTGGGGAGGGCAGGGTATAAATCAAATAAATAAATAAATAAATAAATAAATAAATAAATAAATAAATAAATAAATAAATGTTACGGTGAGCTTTTGAGCTGCTTGATGCCTGTGGACAGGACCATTTAGGGGGTGCTCAATAGGTTTTCTTAGTTGCATTTTTTTCAAGAAAGTAATCTGTATAATACTATGCCCCTCTTGAGGTCTGTGCCCAAGGAGGCTGCCTAGTTGGTCTAATGGTAGCACCGGCCCTGTCTATAGTTATGGCAAACAGAAATGGGGAAAGGGGACAGCCTTGTCTAGTTCCCCTTGCTATATGGATATCTATCGAATGTACATTGTTAGTCCTAACTGTAGCTTTTGGAGAAAGATAAAGAGCATTAATGGCATTTTAGAATTGGTCACCAAAACCCATTTTTTGAAGTAAAAGTTTTAGATATGGTATTTCCACAATCAAATGCCTTCCCTATATCAAAGGCCAGAAGTAATGCAGGGGTTTTGTATGCTTCACAGAAATTAATTATAGTTAAAGTGTTACGTGTATTGTCAAAAAGATTCCTTATTGGCATAAAGCCAGTCTGGTCAAGGTGAATGTAGTTGGTTATTTAAATTTAGAAAATCTTTTGGCAAATATGCTTGTAAAGATCTTTGGGTCTTGATTCAGTAAGGGTATTGGTTGAGAAGATTTAGTATTTGTAATATCATTGTACTTTTTTGGAGTAACTACTATTTCAGCCTCTGACCAAGATAGAGGGATGCTACCTCCTAACATAACAGAGTTGCATGTGGCAGTTAGTGGAGTTGAAAGTAGGTGAATGTATTTTTTTGTAAAAATTTGGCAGGGAATCCATCCCTGTCTGAAGCTTTATTATTTTTTTCAAGGATTTGATAGTGACTTTAACATCTTCTGTTGTGATTGGTTGGTCCAGATATTGATGTTCTTGTGAGTTTTTTTCCAAATAATTTCCTGTGATGATAAATAATTTAAAATATGATTAGTGTCAGGATTGTCTGATGTACAAATGGTTTGGTAGTATTCAGCAAATACATCGGCTAATTTTACAGAATTAGTTTGAGTTTTTCCTGGGAGCCTTTAATAGCTTGTATAGAATGTGAGGAGGTTTTTTCCTTTAATTTTCAAGCAAGTAAGTTTATAGATTGGGTGGCCTTTTTTGTGTTCATCTTCTAGTTTTCTTATTCTAGATATCATTTCATTTCTAATGTTTTCTTTTTGCTCTTCATGACAGGAGGCAATGGAGATTAATTTCCTTCTAAGTACCACTTCCATAGCATCCTACACGTGGATTTGAGGAATGCCACATAGTTTATTGTCAGAATATAAACTCACTTGCACACGTGTAAAGGCCGTTGTGCCCTTTAACATAGGGTGAGTCAGCAGTTTTTCTGACAGGTTCACACCTGATCAATTAAGCTGGTGTTGCAGCAAGATTGCATCAGCCTTGTGCTGATTGGCTGACTCCACTTCACCCTATAGGCTAGTGGACAATTAAAGGTCCAGCCAAAGGTCTGTACTTTGCTGATCTGCTCAGCTTGGTGCCTGGTGCAAACCTTTGTCGCTCTATACGAACTTGGATACCTCTGGATATAGACCTAAGGACTGGACTCTGGTTTTTGCTCTCTCATTCTGTCTGTATGTACGCTGAGCACTTTTTGCACCTGTAATATATGGACTTGTAAATACACCATCTGCACTTTATCACAACGTCTTGGCTCCAGTGTTTTTGTTGTTGGGCTAAGTGGGTCGCTTGGAAGCACTAATTACAGACGGCTATTCCGTCAGGGTTATGGGCCCAGCACGCTTCCACTGCGCCAGTGTAGCCGCCGCCTGCAACTGAACCTGTTGGTTTGCTGGAGCGTTGTTTGGATCGTTGTGTGGCAGCTCAAGGGTTGGAATAGACGCTGACTGGTTACAAGCCGGCACCTGGACCCGTTAAGGCAGCTGTGAGTGCGGTGAGTGAGTGGGAGTCCTGCAGAGTGCAAGATAACAACCATGGCACAAATGGCTCTCATGCCGGCTGAAAGGCTGGGAGCCGATAACTATTTTACGTGGGCAGTATGGATGGAACATTATCTAAAAAGGGACGGGCTGTGGACTGCTGTAAGCAACCCTCCCGCTGCTCCCATGTCTGCAGATCAGACTAACATTGAAAAAGCCTTGGCCACCATCGTTTTGAGTGTGGATAAGATTCAGTTTGTCCATGTGATGGGTGCTGCTTCTGCCAAAGCTGCATGGGACGCTTTGAAAAGGCTACATGTGAGGCAAGGAGCGGACTTACTCATTACTCTAACAAGAAGGCTTTACCGATGCTATCTACAGCCGGGGGAGTTGATGTCTTTTCACTTGACTCAGATGGAGGGCTTTTTCCAACAGCTGGCTCAGAGAGGAAAAATCCTGCCTGAACAGGACAAAGTGTTTGTCCTGCTCAGCTCTCTGGATGCCAGGTTTGATAGCCTCATTACAGCCTTGGAGGCAAGAGACGTGGACAGTTTAACGATGGGCCTCATCTCTGGGTTGCTGCTTGAGGAGGAATCAAGGCAGCAAGAAGCGAAAACTGCTACGATCTTAAAGAGTTGTGCAATCAACAAACAATGCGGAGGAGTGTCCCAGCACCTGCCGGAGAAAGCTTCCAGCGAGGAAACTGCACTGCGTGTCCGTCATTGCTTTGCCTGTGGTTCTACACAGCATCTAAAGAATGCCTGCCCGTCCAGCCGGAGGAAGAAAAAACACCAGAAGTCAGCAGGAGTCGTAAGCGGTGGTGTGACCCAGCGTACTCAAACAGCACTGGTGTCTGCTGGACCCTCAGTGTCTGGTGGGAGTATCTGGCTAGTCGATTCCAGCGCGACGCAATCTTTTTGTTGTGAGCGTGACTTGTTGGTCACTGAAACAGAGCCCAGGCTCAGCCATGTCTCCCTTGCAGACGGCAAAGCTGCATCAACGGTCTGTCAAGGGGAGATTTGTTTTCCTGCATTAAAGCACTCCCTGGTGGGGGTGCTTTGTGTCCCATCCCTGCAAAATAACTTACTCTCTGTGGCTGACCTTGACAAAGCAGGCTTTGCTGTTTGCTTTGCTAACGGAGAGTGTACAATTTCCAGGGACGGAGTTGAGCTGCTGTCTGGACCACGGACTAACAATATTTACATGGTTAAGAACTCTCCCACCATTAGCCATGTGAGTAACCACCCTTACCACGATGGGTGTATACACTTTCTCCTTCGTAGGTTTGGGCATGCTTCTTTTGGGGCTTTGGAGAAAACTTTGGGACTGCTAGGGGTAAAGATGAAGCCTTGCAATGCTTTCCTAGACTGCAATATCTGCAAGGAAGTAAAAAGCAAGGCAGCCCCAGTAGCCAAACACAGCCAGAGGCAGTCAGTCAAGCCTCTTCAGCTGGTTCATATGGATGTGGCTGGCCCCTTTCCCCCAAGTGTTTCCAAGAACCAATATGTACTTGTGATAGTTGATGACTGTACAAGGTTTTATTGGGTGTATCCCATGAAACACAAATCAGAGGTTTTTAGTACACTTAAGTACTGGATGAGCAGAGTTCAGAGACAGCTGGACACTGCTGTGGTATCAATCCAGTCGGATAGGGGGGGGTGAGTTCTGTTCAAACCAATTGAAAGCATGGTTGCAGAAGCAAGGGGTTGAACAGAGGCTTGCCAACACTATGTCTCCTCAGGAGAATGGTGTGGCTGAGAGGTGGATACAAACTCTCAAAACTATTATGGAAGCCCTTCTGGCTGATAGCGGTATGAAGCAACACTTCTGGGCTGAAGCTATGAAGGTTGCTAGCTTTTTGGCCAACAGGACTTGGACTTCTTCAATACAGGACATTCCATACCATGCCCTGTATAAAAAATACCCCAACATAAATCACATCAGGGTCTTTGGGAGCAAAGCCTTTGTAAATGTCCCTTTGAGAAAGAGACGGACTCTGTCCAAGAAAGCCAGGGAGCTGGTTTTTCTTGGCTATCAATCAGGTTCAAAAGCCTACAGGTTCCTGGGTGATAGAAATGAGGTGATCTTCAGCCGTTCCGCGGGGTTTAAGGAAAATTCTGGCTGGGAGAGGCTAGGTGACAGTAACCACTCACAATTGCTATTGCCGCTGGCCCCTCCACAGCAGGAGGAGAACGTTATCACTCCAAAAACTCCCAGCCCGAAGAAACGGCATGCTTCTGTGAAGCAAGAGGAGGGTGAGTCGGCTGTCAGCTGATCTCCCCCTCCTGCAGAAACAAACAGTTCCTCTCCCTCCTCCAGCCCTGCTCAAATGCAGGCTGTGCCGAGGAGGTCACAGAGGGAAAACAAAGGTGTGCCGCCAGACCGGTTGGACTATTCACAGGCCATAAATTATGTTTACACCTCTGAGCCAGAGGATTTTTGGCAGGTTCAACAACTGCCACCAAAAGAACAAGAGGTCTGAATGGCCACCATGCAAGAGGAATACCGGTCACTCATTACCCATGAGGTCGTGTCACCAATGTGGTTACCCAAGGGTGAGAAGGTAATTGGGTGCCGGTGGATTTTTAAAAGGAAACCACTGGAGGATGGTTCTAATAAATACAAAGCAAGACTGGTTGCCAGGGGATTTTCTCAAATCAATCAGATACATTATGATCAAGTATTTTCCCCAACCGTCAAAACCGAGACCTTTAGAACTGCATTGGCAGTAGCAGGTTTCAAAGGGTGGAAAGCTTTCCACTTTGATGTAAAAACTGCCTACCTCAATGCAGATCTTGAAGAAAGTCTATACCTGGATCAAATTCCAGGTTTCCCCATGGGAGAAAAAGGTATGCATTTAAAACTGCACAAGGCTTTGTATGGGCTGAAACAGAGTGCCTGGCAATGGAACCAATGCCTGGATCAGGCACTAAAAGCTCTGGGTTTTAAGCAGAGCAACGCTGACTCATGTTTGTATACTTTACAAAGGGCAGGTAAATGGGTGCATTTACTGGTTTATGTAGATGACCTGTGTCTCATAACAGAGCATGAGCAGCACCTAACTTGGTTCCAGGGTAAGCTGCAAGAAAAATTCCAACTAAAATTCCTGGGCCCTTTAAGGCACTACCTAGGGGTGGAAGTGACAAGGCACTCAAACGGGACCTATGTCTTATTCCAGGAAGGAAAAATTCTGCAGCTCCTGGACAAATTCGGCATGGCAGAAGCCAAGCCAGTAAACACTCCCATCACCACAAATAACAGTGATGAAGAAGGTGAGCCTTTTGCTCACAAAACAATATATCAATCTTTGGTGGGGTCTCTCCTGTATCTATCCTCCTGGGTTCGGCCTGACATCGCATATGCTGTGCACCGTCTTTGCCAGTGAAATGCCAGTCCTAGGCAATCTGACTGGGTGGCAGCCAAGCGAGTCTTGAGGTTTCTCAAGGGCACTAGCAACAGGAAACTAACTCTGGCAGTCTGCCATACAAACCTGTTTGCTTTTTCAGACTCCAGTTGGGGAGACAGGGAACAGAGAAAATCCACCACCGGTATAGCTATTTATTTGGGTGGCGCCCTGGTTCAGTGGAAAGCAGTAAAACAAACGTTTGTATCCCTAAGTTCTGCAGAAGCAGAATTTGGTGCTTTAAGTTCCTGTGTCACAGAATTGGAGTGGTTTACCTCGCTATGCCATGATTTTGGTATAGCCCAAAACAAGGTAATTATACACTGTGACAACACGGCTGCTATTCAGTTAGCTAAGGAGCAGAACTTCAAAAATCGCTCCAAGCACATAGGGATCAGGTACCAAAACGTAAAAGCAGCTGTTGATAAAGGGTTGTTGGACCTGCAATACAGCAACACTGAACAACATATAGCTGACATATTTACCAAAGGATTGGATGTGGTAAAATATAACATATTCACTGAACAGTTGTTTAATGGTGTAAATGTATAAGGTCAGCAGTTGCCACAAAACGAACTAATAATAAACTGTGTAACGTGTATAAATGATATGGGACATGTGACTAGGAGTTTAGCAGGAGTGTCAGAATATAAACTTACTTGCACATGTGTAAAGGCTGTTGTGCCCTTTAACATAGGGTGAGTCAGCAGTTTTTCTGACAGGTTCACACCTGATCAATTAAGCTGGTGTTGCAGCAAGATTGCATCAGCCTTGTGCTGATTGGCTGACTCCACTTCACCCTATAGGCTAGTGGACAATTAAAGGTCCAGCCAAAGGTCTGTACTTTGCTGATCTGCTCAGCTTGGACTCTGGTTTTTGCTCTCTCATTCTGTCTGTATGTATGCTGAGCACTTTTTGTACCTGTAATATATGGACTTGTAAATACACCATCTGCACTTTATCACAACGTCTTGGCTCCAGTGTTTTTGTTCTTGGGCTAAGCGGGTCGCTTGGAAGCACTAATTACAGACGGCTATTCCGTTATTTATTTGTTTCTATTGTTTAATTTCTAAAGAGACTTCAGAAGAAATTTATTTGTTAAATAAAAGTGATTTATTTAGTTTACAATTTGTTTGATGTCATTTATTCTCAGTGTACATTCTGTCCAAACATAGTCTGTCCACAACTTGTGTCACCAATCTTTGATGTAAAGAGTTTGACTAATTAATTTAGGAGATAAGAATATGTCATTTAAATATGTAATTTAGAAGATAAGAATATGTAATCAAATCTTGTGTATATATTGTGGATAGAAGAGAAGTATGTATAGTCTGTTACCAGTGGGTTTTGAAGATGTCACTAGATCAATAGATAAAGCCTAAGAGCCATTAATTGATCTTAGAAGCTTAGTAACTGTATTATTAATTTTAATTGCTTTGACACGATAGGCAGTAAAATTTAAAAGGTCATTCAGAGAGGAGTGATACAAATGTTTACTGCTGACACATTGATTTACCCATGCTGAACGAAAGCAGAATTGAAAGCCAAGAGAATCAAGTGCACTCTGCATGAAGACAGCTCGCCAGGTTGTTTTGATCTACAAGCAGCTCTCCACACTGAAAGCAGTGAAAGCAGCTTTCTGAGTAATCATGCTTTGCGGTATTATCCAATACAATTTTTAAAGTTTGTATATGTACACTCACACATTATGCAATGCATTTATATTTTGTATCACTTTCATATTTATCAAAATACATAACTTCACAGGTCAAGGGATGGTGTCATGGAAATATAAATAATAATAATAACTGTGCTTATATACCGCTCTTCTACACATATTAGTGCCTCACCCAGAGCAGTGAACAAGTTAGTGTTATTCTCATCCCCACAATGGAGCTGGGGCTGAGAGGAGTGGCTGACCCAAGGCCACCTACTGAGCTCATGTCAGTAGTGGGATTCAAACCAGTAGACTGCTGATTATGGTTTAGAACACATACTTCGTGAAACATATGCATTCTAAATAACGCTGTATGAACTTCACTGTAGTTCTTTTTCTAGTATGGTGTATAACTGGTGCTTCTTTCTGTTTGACAGTCAATCAAAAATAGTGAACAGTATCAGATAAATGTTCTGTAATTGTTAGCAGAGACCAAGGATGATCTGGTCATGTAACTTTTCCTGTCATTTTTACTATCCATCTCTCTTATCTTGCAGGTGGGCATAGTGGTACTTTTGGCTAGGTAGAATGTCACATGATTGGAAATAGTTAAAAAGAATTAAATTATGATTGGTTTGATATTTATCTATGTTATCATATGAAAAGATCTTAGATTTCTGCATAAGATAATATATAAAAACGGTAATCCAAATAGCAGATCAGGGTTTTAGCCAAAAGAAATCTCATAAGATCTAGGCAGCAAAGTTACCCTTGTAATATGTGCTACGGTACCTCGAATGCATTTCATCGTTAATCTGACTGAGTTAGATTTCATTAAGAAATGTTAGGAAACTTAATTCGTGTTGTGTTCATCTGTTCTATTTTTCTGTTTTATTTAAATAAACATTTATATTTAGATACCTCACTTAATGAAAAAGACTAGCGTTTGTTAATGAAAGAAGCCATTAAACTCTTAGGAGGAGTCTGTCTTCTGGTTTGGAGAGTGCAACAAAAACATCCATTCCGTTTATTTTGTACTGACAAACAGTTTCTCTAAAACAGAGAAACGTGTTTTCAGTTCTAACTTGAAGGTTTCAAGCTGCTCAGGATTTAAGATAAAACCTTCAACCCATCTCTACTTTTTACTTTTTACGCAATGCTTAAAAGTTATGTTTAATATTTATGCCTAAAATGATTATAGAAGCTATACTGTTTGAATTATCTATATACTTAATCGAGTTGGATGGTTAGTAAAATTAAAATTTTATGAAATTTTTACCATTTTATAATATTACAACTTTGTACCACAAAAGTTTTAAGTTTTGCATGTAGAAGAGGTTGCCAAAAATAAATTTCCCCATCCCCATCGGCTGGAGGGCTAGACGAAGACGAAGACGAAGACGAAGACGAAGACGAAGACGAAGACGAAGACGAAGACGAAGACGAAGACGAAGACGAAGACGAAGACGAAGACGAAGACGAAGACGAAGACGAAGACGAAGACGAAGACGAAGACGAAGACGAAGACGAAGACGAAGACGAAGACGAAGACGAAGACGAAGACGAAGACGAAGACGAAGACGAAGACGAAGACGAAGACGAAGACGAAGACGAAGACGAAGACGAAGACGAAGACGAAGACGAAGACGAAGACGAAGACGAAGACGAAGACGAAGACGAAGACGAAGACGAAGACGAAGACGAAGACGAAGACGAAGACGAAGACGAAGACGAAGACGAAGACGAAGACGAAGACGAAGACGAAGACGAAGACGAAGACGAAGACGAAGACGAAGACGAAGACGAAGACGAAGACGAAGACGAAGACGAAGACGAAGACGAAGACGAAGACGAAGACGAAGACGAAGACGAAGACGAAGACGAAGACGAAGACGAAGACGAAGACGAAGACGAAGACGAAGACGAAGACGAAGACGAAGACAAAGACAAAGACAAAGACAAAGACAAAGACAAAGACAAAGACAAAGACAAAGACAAAGACAAAGACAAAGACAAAGACAAAGACAAAGACAAAGACAAAGACAAAGACAAAGACAAAGACAAAGACAAAGACAAAGACAAAGACAAAGACAAAGACAAAGACAAAGACAAAGACAAAGACAAAGACAAAGACAAAGACAAAGACAAAGACAAAGACAAAGACAAAGACAAAGACAAAGACAAAGACAAAGACAAAGACAAAGACAAAGACAAAGACAAAGACAAAGACAAAGACAAAGACAAAGACAAAGACAAAGACAAAGACAAAGACAAAGACAAAGACAAAGACAAAGACAAAGACAAAGACAAAGACAAAGACAAAGACAAAGACAAAGACAAAGACAAAGACAAAGACAAAGACAAAGACAAAGACAAAGACAAAGACAAAGACAAAGACAAAGACAAAGACAAAGACAAAGACAAAGACAAAGACAAAGACAAAGACAAAGACAAAGACAAAGACAAAGACAAAGACAAAGACAAAGACAAAGACAAAGACAAAGACAAAGACAAAGACAAAGACAAAGACAAAGACAAAGACAAAGACAAAGACAAAGACAAAGACAGCCGGGCCCCCGGGGGTCGCGGCTGCGCCGCTCCCCCCGACGCCCCCCGCCCCGCCTCCGGCGGGCCGGGGGCCCCCGGGGGTCGCGGCTGCGCCGCTCCCCCCGACGCCCCCCGCCCCGCCTCCGGCGGGCCGGGGGCCCCCGGGGGTCGCGGCTGCGCCGCTCCCCCCGACGCCCCCCGCCCCGCCTCCGGCGGGCCGGGGGCCCCCGGGGGTCGCGGCTGCGCCGCTCCCCCCGACGCCCCCCGCCCCGCCTCCGGCGGGCCGGGGGCCCCCGGGGGTCGCGGCTGCGCCGCTCCCCCCGACGCCCCCCGCCCCGCCTCCGGCGGGCCGGGGGCCCCCGGGGGTCGCGGCTGCGCCGCTCCCCCCGACGCCCCCCGCCCCGCCTCCGGCGGGCCGGGGGCCCCCGGGGGTCGCGGCTGCGCCGCTCCCCCCGACGCCCCCCGCCCCGCCTCCGGCGGGCCGGGGGCCCCCGGGGGTCGCGGCTGCGCCGCTCCCCCCGACGCCCCCCGCCCCGCCTCCGGCGGGCCGGGGGCCCCCGGGGGTCGCGGCTGCGCCGCTCCCCCCGACGCCCCCCGCCCCGCCTCCGGCGGGCCGGGGGCCCCCGGGGGTCGCGGCTGCGCCGCTCCCCCCGACGCCCCCCGCCCCGCCTCCGGCGGGCCGGGGGCCCCCGGGGGTCGCGGCTGCGCCGCTCCCCCCGACGCCCCCCGCCCCGCCTCCGGCGGGCCGGGGGCCCCCGGGGGTCGCGGCTGGAATGCACTTTAAAGAAGTTTCCTAACTGCAGCACTCAAAGAGCTGGAATGGAAGGAGTTGGAATGAGAGCTTGATTGATGGACAGCTCCCCTATCTCTCTGATTGGCCAGTCAGAACCAGCCTTCAGGATGACAGTTGGTTGCTGAGAGGATTTTGAGGAGAGTGAGAGCCAAGCTATAAGTGACACCTGACATGAGTTGGACACGCGTCAGTTTCCCTTAAGTTTTGATGGGAAGTGTAGGCATCCTGGTCTTGCAGCTTGGCTCTCAAGTCCATTTAATTGAAGTTTGCAGAGTGGCAGTCTATGGGAGGGAGAACATGCGGTCGGGAGGGGAGTGCAGGCATCGGGCTCTCACCGAGCACCCTCCTTCCCCACCACTATGTGTGTGTGTGGGTTTTCAGTGCCCCTTTTCTACCTCCCACCAAACCAGGGCTACATTGCCAGTGCTGCTGATGGTGGGGGGAGAGCGCTTCCCCACCAGGGCAGTGCATCAGCCAGCAGAAGGGTTTGCTCCTTGCTCTCCTCTCCCTCCCCTCACTGTGGCTTTGGGATCAGCTCGGCCTGGCCAAACAGGCATGCCTGGCCGAGCAGGCATGCCTGGCTGCTTCAGGCTGCTCTGTGGTGGACAGGGTGGGCTGGAGTGTCACTGCGTGCCCCTCCCCTCCCTTCCCTGGCCCAGCCCCCGCAGAGCAATGTGGCCAGAGTATTGCTGCCTCTTCTCCCCTGCTCATCCTGCCTCCACCTGAAGCCGTGTTGCGTGAGCCGTGTGTGTGCCTGGGCTGCTCCAGGGTGGTGGGCCGGAGTGTCGCTGGCTCTTCCCCCACACTTGCCCAGCCCATGCCAGACAATGCAGCTTCAGGCCACAGCCCGGCCTGGCTGCTGCGTGCACTGACCACACCCAGCTTGCATGACGTGGCTTTGGGCAAAGGCCAGGCAAGCGGGGGGGGGAGAGGCAGCAACACTCCGGCGCACCACTGCACCTCCCCAGAGCAGCCCAGGTGAGAGGGGGGAGCAAGGGGTGAATGCTCCTGCCGGCTGATGCACTGCCCTGGCGGGGAAGGGGGAGCACTCCCCCTGCCATCAGCAGCACTGAGAATGGTTTGGCAGGGGGCAGGAGAGTGGCCCTGAAAATCCCACACACACCCAGTGGAGGGGAAGCGGGGCGCCTGGTGAGAGCCTGATGCCTGCACTCCCCTCCTGACCGCTCGTTCTCCCTCCCATAGACTGCCGCTCTGCAAACTTCAATTAAATGGGCTTAAGGAGAGCCAAGCTCCAAGACCAGGATGCCTAATCTTCCCTTCAAAATTTGAGGGAAACTGACGTGTCCAACTTGTGTCAGGCGCCACTTGTAGCTTGGCTCTGAGTGTGCGAGTCTGACAGAGAAATTACTATAAGAAGATTATTAATAATGATAGCAACTTATACATATGAATGGTGTAAGAAAGAAAGATAATATACACATACACCAAAATTATAGGTACACATTCTCCATCATAAACCAGTTAATCAAATTTGTACTATAAGGGTTGATAAAGTTTTTATAAAATTGTTAAACTATAAATTGTTGACTTATTAATTGTCTTGAGTCTAAAGAGATAAGGGGGAATAGAAATATGTCAAATCAAATTAGAATAAATATTAAACATTCATTTGTGGTAAAGAGTGCCCTCAAGTCATAGCTGACTTGTGGCGATCCCTGGTAGGGTTTTCAGAGCAAGACACTAACAGAAATGGTTTGCTATTGCCTGCCTCTGCAAACCTGGTCTTCATCGGAGGTCTCCCATTCAATTACTAAGCAAGGCTGACGCTGCTTAATTTCTGAGATCTGACAAGATCAGTCTCACCTGGACAATCCAGGTCAGGACAAACACTCATTTACAACTATTCAAAAAGCAAGTGTTTTTTTTAAATGTGTTGCATGCTATAGAAACTTGTTTGTTAGAACGCCCAGTGATAAATCTAGGAATAATTTGGAAGCTAGGTAAATAATTAACCATGTGTGCGTGTGTGAGTGCGTATGTGATTATTCTTGCCTGTTCCTGTCTGCTCATCACTGTTTCTGCTGCTGATTCCAGCTCAGGATGGAAAACCAAGCACCAAGCACCTGAGTGCCTGAGACAGATGAACTTGTGCTGTGCCCCATCTTATGTACCAATTCTGGATGGTTGCATTCTCCCAGATGGAGAATGAGGAATGGCAGTAGTGGTAGCTAATGGACCAATGAAGCAAGTAAGTGGGGACAAGCAAGATGGCATATCAGAACATTACTATAAAAGAGGAGCTGACAGTCTTCACACTACTGTGAGCTGTCTTTCTATATTACAGCCATCTGCCTGGAATTCTTGAACATAGTCTGTGACAACTCATTTCACATGGACCATATTTTAAACTAACACTCTACAGCTTAAATGTTTCTATATCTTATGATTCATATAGTTACTTAGAATTCCATTTGCCATACCTAATGTGTCCCACATTGTTATGCACGTAGCATGAAGGAACAAGTTTATCATTCCTCAGGATTCCTGGAATAAATATTGATTCTGAATGTTCACAAACAGTTTAAAGTATTTAATTTGACAAAGCTGATGCATTGTACAGCCATAGACTGACACACGGTCATGCTAACTGATGGAAGCTCTAATTCATAGAAGTTAACTTGTAATACACGTACAAGGGCCATACTCTGTTTATGTAAGTGCCAAAGTCCATGTGACTAGTAAACACTCGAGCAAATCCCACTTTAATTAAGAATGAGTGCAAAGGTTAAGCCTGAGTACTTGCAGCTAATTCAAATGGGCATTTCCATTATAACATCAACATGTTCATGATGAAGTACTTGCAGAAAGGATTTAAATTAGGAGTTGAAGGCTACTGTTGTTGAAAATCCCTAATTTAATCTTAAGCAATGTGTCCCCTGAAAATATAAAGATCATACTGTCAAACTAATGTTAGAACCTTCAGTATTTTGTATTTCTGTTCTAGATCAATTGTTTTCAAAGTGTTCTTTAAATTACAAGATCAGAAATGGCAAATAAGCTTTGATGAAAGATAGCCTGATCTTCCCTTTTAGCCTGAGGGCTGCTCCAGTGGTGTAGCATGGGGGGAGGGCAAGAGGGGTAGTTGGACCAAGGAAAGCCTGCGTTGCGTCCTTGGGAGGCTGCCCATGGTGCCATGGCTGCCTGCCACACTGATGGGGTGACTGGCATGCTGGGTGCTGAGCTGGCCATACTGCAGCCAAGGAGCATGCCGAGCTGGTGGCGGTGCTGCAGGCAGCTGCTGCGGAAGGCTGCCTGGTAAAGGGCATGAAGGCAAGCCATGGTAACATGGAAGCGTTACCAGGGGGTGGCCACGGCCTGCACAATGACATCGCTTCCCAGAAGTGACATCATTGCTCAGTCCCGGGAGTGCATGCACGCAAAGCATGCATGTGTATGGTGTCAGGGGCACCATCTCTTGCCGGGAGTTGCCCTGGGTGCTGCCAAGCCACACTGTGCCACTGAGCTGCGCTGGTTGGTAGAGGGTATCTCACATTGTGTCCCAAGATCCTTTGCAGCAAAAAGAAGTTCCTAATCACTGATCTAGACAAAAGTGATCCTGAAATTGTTTCATAGCACTTACATGGATACCCAGAGATCTGTTTCTTTTATTGTAAACAAAAATATTGAATAATCACACAAAATCTGTGCTACAACATTTTATTTCAGTCTCTAAAATGTGTACTGATTTCCAGCAGAAAAAATAGGGAAAATGGAATGTCATAATTGTTGTTCATTATTGTACTTTGCTCAATGAATGTTCTAGCTGTTGATTGTATTATATTTTCACTTGCACAATGTAATCCATCTTGGGTATCAGTTAGAATGGTGGAACAGTAATAGTAATAGTAATTTTATATATTCTGTATAATGATAGAAGTGCAGAAGCCTTCCTGACAACCATTCCTGAGAATTATTACTCAACCAAAATGTTAACCAACGAAAGACATTTTTATGTAAGGTTTTTAAGGAAAACAGATATTGAAGGAGATAGAATCATTTCCCCAGCATGAGAAACAGTGGGATTCTGGATATGGCTACTTTATACAAAAACAGAATCTAGCAAGAAAATAGATGAAAACCACTTCACTTTGTCTTTCTCCATTTAATCCTTTCTCCTTGTAAATTGTTTTGGTTATATTTGTTTAGTTTAAAACAGCATGGTACTTATTTTTTAAAAGCAGGAAATTAAAATATGCTATCAGTTGGTATCTATACTTTTATTTACATAATCAATACTTTCACCTTTTTAAAAAGTTATATTTTTATATTTTTAATTTGTATTATGACCTGTTTTGTGCCCCAGTTATGGTTTTTGTTGAGGGGATTAGATGGAGGCTAATTGGCCCTGAGGAAAGCACTGTGTACTTTCATTTAAAATAACCAAGACACGTTATCAAATGTTTTCTCTGCATCCAAAAACATGAATGCTATTTTTTATCCTTTTCTCTTTGAATATTCAATTACATTCAGCAGATATCTAATATTGTCTTTCATATATCTCTTTGGAACAAAACCTGTTTGATCTTCATGGATTAAATCTGGGAAACATTTTCTTAATCTCTCAGCCATTATTGTTGTGAAAATTTTATATTCCACATTTACTAATGAAATTGATCTATATGATTATGTTAATACTGGATCATTCCCCTCCTTTAATAAAGCTATCATAAAATTGTTAAAACATCCAATCCCAAGATAAAATATCTCAATAAAATATATATAGCATAAAACAGGTAGTAAAGGTGGATAAAATTCTCTCAACAAAAACCTTGTGAGAGTTGGTTAGGCTGAGAGACTGTGACAGACCCAAGGTCGGTGCAACTGTTGTGATCATAATAAGTTAATGCTTTAAAGAGTTACCTGTTCAGGGAGTATGGATGAGTGCCTTTCCTCTTATATATTAAGGCATGTTTTAAAGATTTCTGATTTTATGTTTTTATGTTTTTAATTTGTATTATGACCTGATTTGGGGCCCAGTTATGGTTGAAAAGTGGTAAAAATCTTAAATTAAAATAAAATTGTTATTGTTAAGCTTTCCTCATGGAACAATTCAGTTTTAACAAAATAATGGAATCCAAATGCATGACCATATAGTGGTGCAACTGCAGATGCTTTATAAGGAAATGTACACAATATCTGCCTGAAAAACTGGTATGCCAAGATGAAGCCAGTATTTATCAGTTACTTCATTACATAAGCACTACACATTCTTCTGCTTGTCTTAATGGGCATCTAAATTGCTCAAAGGATTTAACTTTGTCGTGACATTGCAACTCAGACACTGAACTTTTTTTTTTGTAAAAAACAATGTGTGTGTGTGTGTGTGTGTGTAGGACACAAAGAAACTTATGAGGAAACACCTTCACTGGCTCCCTGCCCCACCACAAATTCTCCATCCCTCCTAATTTGTAAACAATTCATTAAGTTTTTGGAAAGGGAGACATAGATTTTTTCTTTGAATTGTTCCCAGATATGGCAGCAGGGTGAGAGATCCAGCAAATAATCTTCTAATCTAAGCCCATACTTTTATCTACATGAGCTGGCCAAACAACTCTGAGAGCCTCTCTTTGTGCTTTCCTTCTTGGTTTTCTGCAATGCTTGTAATCATCAGAGAAAATAAGTCTGAACTCACTCCTTCCCCTTGGCTAGCTGATGTGAGATGAGGTGTGAGCATGGAGCAGAAGGTGATTTCCAAGAAGCCCAGTCCCTAGATTGGCAGGAGAATTGCTGTCTACTTCAGGCTTGCCTCCCTCACTGTCATTGCCAGCTAGCTGAATTGCTCTAAAGAAAAGCAGGATTAAGATGGGTAGCTATGTTAGTCTGTCTGTAGCAGTAGAAAAGAGCAAGAGTCCAGTAGCACCTATAAGACTAACAACATTTGAGGTAGGGTATGAGCTTTCGTGAATCACAGCTCACTTCTTCAGATACACCTAGAATGTCCTTTAATCTTGGAGAGTGGAGTAATTGCAGAAGCCAAATGATAATAGTAGCCGTGATTGAATGTGGTGGGGTATGCAGAGGGGTAGTAGGTATGGAGAAATCAGCATTGGTAATGAGACAGGAAGTCTATGTCACGATTCAGCCCAGGTGGAAGCATTGTTTTGAGCTTAATTATCAGTTGCAATTCAGCAGTCTCTCTTTCTAATCTCCCTTTGAAATTCCTCTGCAGGATAACTGCTACTTTTAGGTCAGCAACTGTATGTCCTGGAAGGTTAAAATATGCCCCCACTGGTTTTTAAATATTTTGATTTCTGATGTCAGTCTTATGCCCATTAATTCTTTGTCGAAGAGACTGGCCAGTTTGTCCAGAGTAGGCATGGAAGGCATGACTCGTGATGGCATAAATCACATTGGAGGATGAGCAAGAGTATGGTCCTGTAATGGTATGACTGATGTTGTTGGGTCCACTGATGGTGTTGGTTGGAACTATATGAGAGCAAAGTTGGCATCTTGGTTTGTTGCAGGCCTTGGAAAAACCAGACAGTTTCTCTCACTTCTTTCTTTATCTAGCTGCTTCCTGAAGTGTTTTTGTAGTATCATTGGTAGAGATGGGCATGAAATGAACCATGGAACAAAATTCCGTGTGGAAGGACTGGTTCGTTTGCACTGAAACACACGTTCCATGGGAACACATGTTTACGGAACAAACTAATTTTTCCAGCAGTTCTGTGGCCGGTTCGGTGTTTCACAGACCCCACGCCAGTTTCAGCCCATTAGTTGAACCCAGCCCAGGGTCTGTGAAATTGACAGCCCCTGCACAGGAGAAAGAGGCTGTCAGTTTCACAGACCCTGGGCTGGTTCATCCAACAGACGCAGGGTCTGTGAAACTGACAGCCCCTTTCTCCTGCCACTCTGGCAGCAGGAGAAAGAGGCTGTCATTTCACAAACCCCGCGCTGGAACTGGCATGGGGGCTGTGAAACTGACAGCCCCTTTCTTCTGCTGCCAGAGCGGCAGGAGAAAGGGGCTGTCAGTTTCACAGACCCTGTGCTGGTTCCAGTGCTGGGTCTGTGAAATGTCAGCCTCACGAACCATGAACTGGGAAAAGGTCAGAAATTCATGGGTCGTGGAATGCTATGAACCACAAATCACATGGTTCGTTGTTGGTTTTTTTTATTCGTGCCCATGTCTAATCATTGGTAATGGTTATGGTGGTTGCTAAGCAACTCTCAAAATGGCAGTCATGATCTTGTAATGTTAGGTCTTGAGATCTGCTCTGTTTCTGTTGAGATATTGCTTCTCTTGTTCTAAAACCTTTGATTTTTTACTTTATTTTAAGCCAAACTAAAGTACATCTATATAAAAATACAGAAAGATTGGCTATACCTCAGGAAGGAGGGATCACTGAGGGAATGCCAGGCAAACCAAGGCAGTAGCTTTAAAACATACTTGTTTCTAAATGTTGGTTACTGTGTAGATCTTTTGGAGCAGAGCAAATTAAACAAAACTGACAAAGGTTGAACTTTTAAGCAACTTGTGTTTTGTCCTGATGTATTTTCTCCTTTCAGGGTGCGTGTCTGTGCATTTGTCACTGCAATTGGGACAAGCTGACCATGTTAAATGAAAGCCATCTTGCATGAAACTTACTTTGGGATTTATTTGAAGGAAAATGCTGTTAAATTGTAGAACTACATTATTACCAGGCCATATGGGCAACAAGCTTGAGAGAAAGGAGCTTAGCAGGAATACAATCTTTCAGATCCTTCCTGCCTGACCTAATGCATAATCCACACTCTTTTCTATCCTAAACACAGAGAAAGAAATCAAAATGTCATATTACAAATGCTAGTAGAAATATAGAACTATTATTTGCATTTAATGCTGATTGAAAAGACTGAATCAAATCTTACACACATTTCTTAAACTTTTGGTCACTGGTATTCAAAATGATCCTGTAAAAATGAAAGAAGGGCTGATAGAGAGGAAGCATTGTATGCATTGAAGCCTATCAAGACCGTGGATGGATCCAGTTTGTTTCCTCCATCTGAGATTGCACTTTTTATCTGGCTGCTCTGTTAATGCTGCCATTACAAAGAAGGGGCTGTCCTACTTGACAAAGTTTTATCTGGCTTCCAATTTAGCTCTTGATCTAAGATTCACCATCACCACCCCCCTCCCT
This sequence comes from Eublepharis macularius, assembly GCF_028583425.1. Taxonomy (NCBI): domain Eukaryota; kingdom Metazoa; phylum Chordata; class Lepidosauria; order Squamata; family Eublepharidae; genus Eublepharis; species Eublepharis macularius. Next base: position 100,586,162 of record NC_072792.1, read on the forward strand.
GGCACAAATGCAGGAAGTGAAACACAGGGTTCCCTAAATCTTTCTTCCCTGCAGAGAGTTTCCTAATGGAAATGTAGAAATGCATAGGGATATCTGATTAATTTGGGGGTTTGTGAGACAGTGATACCAGCATGCATGTTAAGCACATGCTCCTCACTTTAGTGTCCAGCATTAACTATACAGAAGGAAGTCATGTTCAATTGCAACCCTGAACAACCCTGCTTTGTCAGACGAATGGTTCATCTAGTCACTATCCTCTTTATCACAGTGCCTAACTAACTGCCCCAGAAGACCTAGGTAGGGTAGGCTTGTATGGCAGAGAAACAGAGCTTTATTTTGTGGGTTTTCAATGAACAAAATTTGCTTTTATGTTTAGGCTACACACAAGCATCCTTTTGATTTCAAGAAGGAATTTTTTCTAGTTCAGACCTGATGATTTCCCCTATGGCACAATTTATTTGAGCAATCTATTTTTGCGTGTTTGTATCAACATTGCACAGTGCACAGTTCAAAACTAGACAAGAATTAAAATCTAAAAAGCTGTCTGAGATTCAATGCACAGGGGAAAAACAGGACACAGAATTAGAATAAGCTGACCAGACTTCACCACTTGTTTCCTTAAAGTCAGACTGCTGATAAATTGGGATTAAGCCAGAGAATACAGCTGTCCCTGGCCACTAAGGCAACAGGCCCCATGCACATGCAACAGCCGGAGACAGAACTCTTGTCATGGTTATGCAGAGCTTTACACCCTTTCTGCATATAATTTTTATGTATTTCAAAGAGCCACAAAGCCCTGGCCATTTTGATCTACAACCGAAATGTCTTTAAATGTTACAGAAGTACAGTGAAATGTGCTGTGAAAAAACAGCTGTTAACAGAACTCCTGTGTTGTTTAAAAGTCATTTCAGTTTTGCTAGCATCTTTTTGATGAAGCTGTTCTTTTCATCTTTTTATCTAAAGATTCAATAAATTTGGCTGTGAGGAACTTTTTCTTTTCTCTCCTAATAGAACAGATTACAATCTGAGGTGGTTAACTCATCCATTCCCTAATGGTGTTACACACATTGCTCCAAGGAAGGCCTACCTGTTCTTCTAGATGTTTGAGTCTGTGGCACTGCTCTAAGACTGTACATGCTTGGGGCAGAAAGGGAATGGTACATGCCATTCAGATAATGGCTTTTTCATATACAAAAAGAAGTTGAGAACAGCTTGTAGAAGTATTTCTGGGGCACTGCTAATGCTGTATTTTCAAATGTTTTAGGAGAAATTATATGTGGTTGATATAATATATATCTCCCTCACAGTTATGATAAATTGAAGAAAGAAAAACACTTGGCATGGAAAAAATTAATGAAGTGACTGGTTTGCTACCTTTATTAATTTTCGAATTTCAGAACTGATCATTACTTTGAACTGCTTAAGTGCTTTGTTTTCATTTCCCTGAAGGACAAGTCAAAGGGCCTCTTTCAGTCATTGTCCCCTTCTGCCCTGAAGAAAACCTTTCTTGGTTGAAATATTCTGATGCAAGGTAGTTTATTTTAAAGGGATCAGTGGATTTTCTAAAGTATTACACTGCTTTGAAAGTTAACTGATTGAAAACCATTTTAGAAGTTTTTTTTTTAAAGCTTTGGGGCCATCCAAAGGCCTTTTATTGAGAGCAGTTTCTGAGAACCAAATAGGCATCAGAGTTTGAAGGGAGGCAATTATCAGCTCAGAGCAAGTGAATGTCATATTATGGTCTGGACCAGACAGAACTTACTCATATCATTAGAAACATTTTGCATTACCCATTTCTGCATAGTGAATAAAAAGGCCATTTTTTGCTTCCTTGCATTAACAGCATTCACATATGCATACAAATATGATGAAAAATGCAAAAGAATGCTTCTAATGCCATGTGAATAGGCTTTTCGTAGATAAAGACTTTTTAAATTACGAAAACAAAAATTGTGGAATACCTTTTATTAGGACCACCCAAATGATCACTAAACCCTGGCCAATATGTTAATCCTAGCAACTTTTACCTTGGATTGAAAAGTGCAGTGATGATGGAACAGTATTTGTTTCTGCAAGGGCGATTTTTGCAAATTCCTGCCTTCTGCTGCTGACCAATTCTCTCCCCTAGCTGCTTTTTGGGCCTGGAAGTTCATTGACCCACAGAAGCACAATTTAGGAGGGCACAGGGGACTGCAGTAGAAGGTGGGGAGGGTCTTATCTTCTCCAAACCTCACTCTGCTTACACAGGTTACAATCCAGGTCTTTAAAAAAAATCTTCAGATCCACATAGCTAGATATAATCTTTTTCTATTACAGTTATATTTGGTGTTTTCAAAAATCAGAGAGAAACAGTGTCCAATACATCATTTTCTATATAAGAGAATGAAAGAAACTCTAATGTTTAACAGATAACACTGGGGAATGAAATGATCAAACTAAAATCAAGTTGTATGGCTCTATGTCTGTTATTTCTCTTCATTCTTGGGGGGAAAGACTTTGTCAGAGAATATCTAACGAGGGAGAGGAAGAGGCTAAGGAAGAGTTGTGCCTCCTGCTTTCACATTATAAACATGGACAGATAGTGTGTGTGTGTGTGGGGGGGAACCTAATTTGAACTAATATTTTTATAAATGACCTAAGAGTAACCTTCAGAGCTAAAAAAAAAAAGTTATTTATATCCCCTTTTATTTTCTTACACCCATGAATAAGAAAATCTATCTGTTCTTAGAAAAGTATGCATGAGGTTTTAATACCGTTCAAGCTGCAAGGTGAACAGTGAATTGATGCAGCAATGGGGACAACAGCAAATGGTTGTAAAGGTAGGCTTCTTAGCCCAATCTGCCTGCAGTTCCATTTCAGCCAAGAAGATAAATAAGAAACAATTTAAAATGATAATTTCCAATCTCCTGTTTCTTCGCACTTTGAAACTGTAATGCTACTTTTATGAATGAGGAATAATTTAGCTACCAAGGAAAGGGGGGCCCCAAAGGGAGGGGGTAGTCAGCCTTGAGACCTACCTCTACGATGTGGCAGCCGCCCTCTCGCCACTCTAACCCCACTGGTCCAAGGAAAAGAGCCCCCCGAAGGGAGAGGGTGGCCGCCATCAATATCCACTTCCACTATGTGGTGGCCGCCCTCTTCCCACCCTAACCTTACCTGGTCCAAGGAAAGAGGGCCCCCAAAGGGAGGGGGTGGCCACCATCGATACCAACCTCCACGATGTGGTGGCCACCCTCTCCCCACCCTAACCCCAAGTGGTCCAAGGAAAGGGGGCCCTCAAAGGGAGGGGGTGGTCACTGTCGAGACCCACCTCTATGATGTGGTGGCCGCCCTCTCCCGGCCCTAACCCCACTGGTCCAATGAAAGGGGACCCCAAAAGGGAGGGGTGGCTGCCATTGATACCCACTTCCATGACATGGTGGCCACCCTCTCCCCACCCTAACCTCACGTGGTCCAAGGAAAGGGGGCCCCCCAAGGAAGCAGGTGGCCACCATCGATACGATGTGGGGGGCCACCCCTTTAAAATAAAAATTATCATTTAGTGGTCTCCAGGCTCCTGACCTGCATAGGGAAGGGACCTTTTGAATGGGGAACCCAAGTCTCCTTCCCCAAGCATGGGGAACGGTGCTCCGAATGGGAGAGCACAAGTCTCCCTCTCCCAGGCTTGTGGAAAACTCCTTCCGAATAGATGAGCACAAGTTTCCTTCGAGGCTCCCATCCTCCAAGGCTACCATCAGTATTGGGGAGCCCAAGTCTGCTTCCTTCCCAACACCATGTCTACTGCCTTCCCCAACACAAGCGTTTCATTCCCTCGCAGACACCAGGGCCGATTCCAGACGGCCCTCCCCATTGTGAAACATCGCGTGTCGTCGCGCAGAAAATGCGAAATATCAACGTTGTGCAAAACTCGCGAGAGAAAATGCGATATTTCGCGTTTTCTGCGCAACGAGACAAGTCCCTGTGGTTGGGCACCTTCATAGACATCCCGCTCTGTCCCCTCTCGTTGCCCAGCATTGGTACACTCAAGAACTGCTTCTCTTTTTTGGTAACATCTCATATGCCTCTGTTTCGCTGCTTCTTTTCCACTGTCTTCTACTTTTCATCATGACAGCACCACCCTTCTCTTTTCTCATGGCTACCCCATAGCTGAGGTGTTTTTTGGTGGTGACCACCTTTCCTCTAAGTCGCGTTCCCTAGGGGGAGGGAAGACCCCCCTGCAAAGGGGCTTAGAGTCACCCTCCCTGAAGTTGGGAAGGGCTTTCCTTCCCAACAGCCCCAAGAGGGGACTTGGATACCCCTTTTGTTAGCTGAACTTTTTCTTGCTGACACTGGAGAAACTTCTCCATTTTATCCTCACAAGAACCCTTTAAAGTGGGCCACTGTGGTGGAGCCTTCTGCTCCACCAGATGGTTGGGGGCCCTAAAATAACTGAACTTGGAGTGGAGGGAAACCAGATCGTCAATCCCCAAGGTCCAGTGACAAGTAGGACAGCGGCCCAGGTCAGAGCCCTGCCCCTAACCCAAGCAAGCAGACACACTGAGGTGGAATTCATTGGCCACTGCCCAAAGCGGCTCCCTCTGAATAGGGTAGCATAAGTCTCCTTCCCCCAAGGTGTGGAAGACATCATTTCCCTCCCTCCCGTGCCTTCTATTCCAGCAAGGGGCCTTTGAATTGCTACATGATCTCCTGTTGTGGAGTTGACTTTTACTCAAGTTGTTGATGCAGCCCCATGTAGGTGGGTTTTGTGGGCAGCCACCTTTCCTGGACAGGAGCACAAGTCTCTGTCCTTCCACCAAGGGTGGGTAAGGGTGAGTCAGAATAGGGGAGGGGAAGTTGTTGTTTGTCTAAGTCTTTGAAAAAGTGATAATTGAAGAGGGTTACATGAAAACCTTTGGGGTTTACTAAAGCAAAAATATGTGGGGAAAACAAGGTCTACTGCATGAAAATGGTTCATGAACTGGTTCGCGAACCAGGCCAGTCAGTTTAAAAGTTTGTGGTCCATGGTCCGTGAAAGTCCATGGACCACAAACCAGCGATCCATGGCCAACTCCTGGTCCATGCCCATCTCTACAGATGAGTCTAAAGGAACAGATAAACTATAATCTTTTTTCTGGGCTAGTGTCTTGTGATTCTGTGCCACATGTTGGAGAGCAGCAGTGAGGGATTACATCATTTGCTAGACAAAGACATTAATCTCTTGTAATAGACTGATTTGGAGGCAAGTCTAATGGCTTTTTCCATTGGAAATGCTGGACAAAGTTAGTGATGATGGTAGTTATGACTTGCCCTTTGTGACCATTTGATAGTTTCACAATTTCATCCTGAACAGTTATATCCTCCTAAGACCATTGATTTAGAAGGATGTAACTATGTTTAAAATGCCACTGACAATTATGCAGTTGTTTCACAGCAAAAGGATTACATGAACTTGATGACCACTAGTAGAAGACCACCATGTAGAAGATTATGCATAGGATCCCTTTGAATCTCCTTTAGGTGTCATTGTAGTGTCAATCCCATTGCTGTTTTCATGAGCTAAGAACTTTCTTAGGATCCTAAATTTAATCTGAAGTGATTACAGTACTGTTTTCTAATAATGTTATTTGTTTTACATGGAAATTCCAGAACTGTTGGCATCTTCGTCCTACCTATTAATGGACTCTGTGAGTTCAAAAGTTAGTACATATTTGCCAAGAGAACTTGGTTCAATGACCTCTTATTTGCTGTATATTTTTGTCCATCCCGTTGCAGTAAACAGATGGCAGTTCAACCTCATAAAAGCACTATTGCCTGTGGCTGGAAAGGTCAATTAAGTCATCAGTTCCAACTCCTTCCCAATACAAGATTGCTCCCTAATGCACGTTTTTCAATATTTTGTCAACTCTGGTTTTTGAAAGCTGCTAAGAGGACTGATCCTTAGGCCTGCCCCACCAGTGGCTGAATGCTCAGGATGTGGGTGAGGGAAAAGCTATTGTCAGGGCCTAACTTTAAAAAAGTGATACGCTGCAATGAGGCATCTTCTAAATGAGTACAAAGTGTTGCTTTTTCATCCATTCTCTGCCAAATATGGTTTTTCATGAGTTGAAAATCAGGTAAAGTGTTTTTGAGAAAAAACGTTTACTTCTGGAAAGTAGAAACAAATGCACAAACAATAACTTGTTAAAATAATAGCTTCCAAAGTGAAAGAAATGCTGAACAGCTAACTTAATGTTACTAATTTTATCTTATAATAGCAAAGATATTTTGAATGCTTTACAGATCTGGGACATTTCTAAAGGTGCTGATGATGAAAATGCTGACCTTGCCAGCATCACCTTAAGCAGAGTAGAATACTCCATTGGAAATCATGACCAGCCATCAGAATAAGTAGCCTCAAGTATATTCTAGTACTGAAGCAGGAAATGCCATAAATGTTGCTCAGATCAATGAATGCAATAAGGGCATAGTTGTAGGTACATGGGGAAAAAGTGTATTTAGATACCAAGAGGATAAAACTTGATAAAAAGTATGATTTTTTTTTTTAAGATGAGAATCATGGTAATCCACAAATCTATATTTATTAAAGTAGGAACCTTTATTGACATAAGACCACAACACCAGGGGTATGGAGTGGACTGAAATGTTTCTAGATACATGAATACATTTTGAATACACTGCTGGTGACAATCAGATAAATAAAGCAAAAAAAAATCCTGGTAAGAGTGCTAATCAATAAAACTGTTCACAAGCAAGTTTCACGCTCAGTTAGAGCAGGGATGGTTTTGACAGCCAGCAGATATTGGGGTGGGGAGCAGTAACAGTCACATTTATAAATGCAGTTAATCATCTGCATCAAACACTAAAGAAAAATGTATACTTCCTCCTTCTTCTCCAATGGGGTAAAATTGAAGGAACATTTCCAAAGCTGATAGGTGGGGAGAGGGGGTCAGTACTCCTCCCCTTTTGATGACCCAGTTGGTAGATAGAGTAATGTAAGAAAACTTTATTCTGCTAACATTACTGAGAGTATACAATCTGAATGTGTTGTATGATTAAAAAAACACTGTTCTGTGAGAGCCAAATTAAATTGTCTTTAGTTACATTCATTTCCTTGATTGCTATGCTTACTTAGGTTTCACGTTTTTTTGTTTTCTTGACTGCCTGGGGAGTGCCAAACAAAAAATGCATTCATGCACATTGCACACATTGCTTTTTCCGCCAAAGGAGTTAATTGGTATAATGCTAAAGGCTCAGTTTCTGATGGGCATCATGTTGGGAACCCCTGGATTAGACACTAGTTGGGATTTGCAGAATTTTTATGGGTTAGGTTGCTTGTTATTATTATTTATTGGAAATCACCCTCAGGGACCAAATGTTGGAGGGGGAGGCACCCAAACCAGCATTGCCAGGTCCCCTGGAGCCAAACTGGGGTAGGGGAGTGGGAAGCTGATACTTACCCCATTCCAGCAGAAAATGACATAATTTGCAGTGTAACATAGAAGCAATGGGTTGTGCTGGAGACTAATTCTCAAAAAATTGCCCCTCTTTTCTTCTGCATTATGATAGAAATGTCATTTTATAGCACAACAGGTGAGCACATGTGCATGCCTCAGGCCTGCCTCTGCCCTTTTCAGGTGCCTTTCCCCCCAGCCAGTCAGATGAGTGAGGGAGGGGGCCCAGGCCAGGGCTGGCGCCAGAGTTTCTGGCGCCTGTGGCCACGAGCGTACGTGCTGTGCACGCACACACCTCTGACTGTGTGATGACGTCACGTCATCACGCAGCACAAGATGGATGGGGCAGTGCTCAGAAGCTTCTCCGTGCTCCGCACGCTGCCCCAGCAGCTGCTCGCAGCTTCTGCGCCCAGCTGGGGCGTGTGGGGGTGGAGGAGCATGCAGCACAGCTGGCACTGCCCCATGCCACTGGCGCTGCCACATGCCCCAGCTGGGCGCAGAAGCCCCAAGCCGCTGCTGGGGTGGTGCACGGAGGCTGCTCCGCGCGCCACCCCAGCAGCGGCTCGCGGCTTCTGCGCCCGGCCAGGGCATGTGGGAGTGAAGGAGCGCACAAGCCAGCCCCATGCCGCCGCCGCTGCCACACACCCCGGCTGGGCACAGAAGCCGCGAGCCCCAGCAGCAGCTCGCAGCTTCTGCGACCGGCTGGGGTGTGTGGGGGCAGAGGAGCGTGCAGCGGAGCTGCCATGGCTGGCTGCAGCTGCTGCTGCAGCCAGCCAGCCAGCTCCGTGCCACCGCTGCCATGCACCCCAGCTGGGCGCAGAAGTCGCGAGCCGCTGCTGGGGCGGCACACGGAGGCTGCGCCCGGCTGGGGCATGTGGCGGCAGCGGCAGCACGGGGCTGGCTGGCTGCAGCAGTAGCTGCAGCCCAGTCATGCCAGCTTCGCTGTGTGCGCCTCCACCCCCGACACGTCCTCCGGCGCCCCTCCAGTGCCCTCGCGCCTGAGGCCACCGCCTACCTGGCCTCCATGGGCGCGCCGGCCCTGGCCCAGGTTGGTGCAGCCTGGGGCTGGGAGATCCCTTGCTACAGCAGAGGATCTGGCAAGCCTGACCCAAAGTAGCCACTCTTAGTTAAACACTACACTGGGATTGTTAATCCTTTAGCACTGGCCATCAGCATATGAACATTTACTCTGTGTGGCGTAGTGTGTGGGTGTGGGTGAATGGATAGGATGTGTTGCAAAGCAAAGCACATCTGAGTCTGCAGAGCGCTTGGAGCCAGGGTAGGATTTTCTCAATGCTGGCAAACCCAATGGGGCAGCCTTTTAGGGAATCTGCACACCTATGCCTTTTAATTTATATAAGTAAACAAATTATAATAAAAGCTCTAGGGATTGTTTTTATACATCACAAAGAAGTAATTAACTGAGAAGAAATAGTGCTGCATTATTGATTTTACAAAGCTCTTAAACGTCCTTTATAATTCCCCAATTAAGAATGTGCCTGCAGGAGGCAATCTTTATTTACGCATTTTCATCTTACATATGGGAGATTTAGAAAAGAGTAAATGGAAGAAATATTAGAGGAGAAATTATGAGATAACAATTATTGTTTTTAGTTACGAAGTTGAAATCAGCACACATCCTATTACAACATTTGTCCAGTTATACATTTATTGATTTGATAATGAGATTAATAGGATTCTATGGATCATCCAGAATAGGGCCTACTTCCTATGCGTTTTCCTCAAAGGATTCCTCCTTCTCCAAAAATTGTTTTTCCTATTTTCCTCAGATAGACTGAGTGGTAAGTGACCAGAAATGAAAGCTGACATGGTCCAATATCACCCCCATGTTCAGTGAATATTGAATATTAGTGAGAGCTAAATTGCTTCTTCATGAAGAGCTACACATTTTGAGAGATTGCGGCAAACCACAGAATTACTTCTGTGGGATCAGCAAGTTCCCTGAATCAGGAATTCTCTGGTCTATGCAGTTAACATACCAGCTTGAATTATGTGCTGTTTCATCCACCAAACATTGACCATTAGGGATTCCACTTTAAACTTCATGGCACTTGACATATGAGTAGTAGAAAACTGTGAATGTCACAGAACATGCTCTGTTTGGTTGTTCCCAGGTGGACTGGCCCTTTAATTTACTGGGAAAATTCTAGGAGGACTGCTGTCCTGGAAGTGTCCAGGAGCCAGCTCTGCTGAGCCAAGTGGCCTTTGTGCTGCATCTTAGGGGCTACTCACCCTGGATCCGGACTGTGGCATTGTTGACAATGAGTGCAGGATGGCACACAGGTAAACCTCATAACACAAATACAGGGTGCTGGAGCAAAGCTTGCCAAACCAGCCATTATGGAAACTTATTCGTTCATTTTTACAGAATTGCACCTTTCTGACCAATCAGAGTCACTCAACTTAAAAAAGAACATTATTAAACTCATAAACAGAGATGAGCACAAACCTAAATATGAACCAAAATTAAGCACGAACCAGGCCGGTTCGTGGTTTGCGAACCAGTGGTTCGTCAGATCCCATTTCTTATGAACCGCCATGAACTTTAGATTGCTTCATTTGGTTCGTTTTTTGGTTCGTCACTGTAGACAGCCTGGTGCCAATCAATCAGTTTCCTTGGCAACGGGATGGATTTCCTTCAGACCTTCTGCTGACCCGGAAGTGAACTTCTGCTGGCCTGGAAGTGGCCTTCTGCTGACCCGGAAGTGATGATTTTCTGACCTGGATGTGCCGTTTTCATGAACCAAACGAACTGGTTCGCGAACCAGAAACCACATGGTTCGGGTTTTTTCCGGTTCGTGCCCATCTCTACTCATAAAACCAATTTAAAACCAAGGAGGTATATAAGGGCATTTGGTTTTCTTCATAGCTCAACTTGCCTATGACACATACTATATCATATTCACAGGAGCATTTAAAACTTCTTACAACAATTATGTACCTTAAATTCCAATACCATTTTTAAAAACCGAGTTTTCAAAGTAAAAATGCCTAAGCCTAGGACAGAGACCATAGCTACACTTTCTTACTGGTTCTTGTTGGCTTTCTCGTAGTCTCTTCTGAGAATTATTTTGAGGGAAATTTTTATGTAGAGATTATGTGTTGCCTTCCATATTAAAGTCAACTTATTCCTATTTCAGAATGTTTATAAAATTTCACTGTAAACAAAAAAGAGAAGAAAATTTAAGTGTGTGTAATTTCCCTGAGAGCATATGCTTGTGTCTGAAAAGCATTTTTTTTGGCTGTCGTTATTGCACTCCCACCCAGTCCTGGTTAACCTTTCATTGACTTTGAAAGTTGCTATACCTGATATGCAACTTTATTTTTTCCAAGCAATGGGGGCAGTGGAATGTTTAAAACAATAAAAGCACAGCCCAGAGCTAGCCAGTGTACAGAGATTTAAACTGGTTGGAGTCCATAGGGCTTTTGTAAGCAACCCCGCCAGCACAAGCTTTTAAAGAAAGCAGCTAAGTTCAGTCTGCAAAAGAAAAAAAATCCTCCTTGTACTTGCAGAGCACGTAGCTGGAGCTCCATTCTGGACTGATTCCCTGGAACAAAGACATGGCTGCTGCTGCTCTGCAGATCACTGGACTGATCCTTGGAGGCATTGGTGTGGTTGGGACTTTTGCCATTACTGGCATGCCACAGTGGCGTGTAACCGCTTTCATTGAAAACAACATTGTGGTTTTTGAAACTATCTGGGAAGGTCTCTGGATGGACTGCATAAGGCAAGCAGACATCAGGATGCAATGCAAAGTCTATGACTCCCTCTTGGCACTGTCTCCTGACCTGCAGGCTTCCCGAGGCCTGATGTGTGCGGCTTCAGCCCTGGCATTCCTTGCATTTGCAATAGCCGTTCTTGGCATGAAATGTACACAGTGTACAGGAAACGATGACCGAATAAAGGGCTACATTTTGCTAGCAGGTGGCATTGTTTTCATCGTCGCTGGTCTCATTGTGTTCATCCCAGTGTCCTGGGTTGCCCATAACATCATTCGAGACTTCTACAATCCGGTTGTTACAGTAGCTCAGAAGCGAGAGCTTGGGGAGGCTCTTTACATTGGTTGGACATCTGCCTTTTGTCTTGTCGCTGGAGGAGCCATTCTTTGTTGCTTCTGTCGTTGTAATGAAAAAAGTGGAACATACCGATACTCAGTGCCTTCGCAACCAACAGCTTACCGCAGCCATCATGTGCAAAGAAGATCTGACAGTGCATATTCTAAAAGTCAGTATGTTTAGCTGTTTCTTCATCTACTGGTCTCTCTAAGAACAGGATGCTTTCATCTCAAACTTGAAATCTAACAAAGTCAGAAAATACTTGCTAGTACATCATGCTGGCTAGAATGAAATCCATGGAATTATCTTTGAATTCTAAGACAAGCTTTTTAGTACAAAATGAAGTCTTTGTATGTTTTAGCACAAGATGAGAAAATCTAGCTGGATCCTGTTTGGCATTCTGAATGTTTTAAAAGTAGTATTGAATAAGATATATATTATGATTATAATGATTTTTAAATAGCTTTGGAGGGAGGAGGAGGAGGCTTTAGCAAAAAATTGTAAAATTACTGAAATCCATTATATTGTAAAATACTGCTTTAATATATAAAATGTATCATAGAATTTGAGTGGGGGAAGAGTAAAGGGGAAAAGCTGTGTGAGGAGAAGCCTAATCTAAATCTTGATTATATTAACCTATGCCATAATTTTAATGGAAGTATTGTTTACATGTGTACAGAAGGCTGATATTCTCAAGAGCTTTTTTTCGTTCAGTGTATTTTTCAAAGACTCAAAGCAGGGCTTTTTTTCAGCTGGAACGCGGTGAAATGGAGTTCCGGAACCTCTTGAAAATGGTCACATGGCTGGTAGCCCCGCCCCCAATCTCCAGACACTGCTGGCGCGGAGGGCAATCTAAACTCCCCTCTGTCTGGAGATCAGGGGGCAAGGCCACCAGCCATGTGACCATTTTCGCCAAGGGTGATTTAAACTTTTAAAAGCTCCCCACTTGTTCCAGATGACCCAAAGTGACGTCATTGGCCCTGGAAGCATGCGTGCACTTTGCGCGCACACATGTGGTACCAAGGGCACCACCTCCCGCCAAGAGTTGCCCCCTGTAGCTGGCAACCCACTGAGTTCCATCACCTCTTTTCCCAGAAAAAAAAGCCCTGACTCAAAGTATACATAGACCATTTTCTTTCTAAATTTTTTCATCCAAAAGTATTACCTCTTCAGTGAAGTGCTAACTGTGTCAAGGAGGTTCTGTGGAGTGGCAGCACAGACATCTTCTAAATAAATAAATAGATGAATAAAATTTAGTAGCAATAAAGTAGAATGTTGATTCTCGATGCTCACGCTAAGCTGTTACTTTCCTAGAACACTTTGTTGTTATATTTTGTGATCAAATAATTCTAACACATTTCAATAAAACTTTAAAATTGCATCATACAACAAGATGTGTGTGATCTTCTTGGTGTCTTGCAAGATTTTTCTAGGCAAAACTCATGCCTTAAGATAGTAACAAGTTCCTGGTATATCCTGAAGATATACCAGCATGTCAAGAGATATGCCATCATCAAACGTCAACAGTGTCAGTGTCTTAAGCTGTCTGAGGCTGCCTCCCCAAATTTAGTTGGGAATGACTGCCACAACAAGATAAGGAAGGCAGGTGGATTGAATGCTAATTTCATTGTTTCATCAGTGGCAGTTAGTGACTCTTTTTATGTATCTATGCATTTTTCTCATATATGAATGAATTTATCTGTGTATCAGGCAGGCTTGTAGGAAATGCATGCCATGTTAGTTAGGACAGTAGGAACACTTTTTAATTTTTTTTGAAATGATAATGAAATATATAACCATGACAGTCACACATAATATAAATAAACAGTTTCAGGCATCAACAGATTGTCCCCTATGCAGGTCTTTCCATTCCCCTTGGAGATACTCTGACCTAAGAATTAGCTGTTATTTCTCTTTTGCAATGCTTATCTTGAATTCACCCTTCCTACCATGTTTTATGGTTAGTTTTTTTCCAGAAATATATTATGTATATCTAGAAAACATAGAATTTAATTCATTTACTGTTTCCAATAGCAATAAGGATACTTTACTTATTACCTGAATTCTAGCAAACACACAAGCTCCACAAACATACAAATCGAGGCTTCCCCACAAACAGCTCGAAACATGGCAGAATCTGCCAAGCTGATTTGATCAAAACCTACTGGAGAAATGTGCATGTGTCCTGTAGGTATCGCACGGTATTGGCTATCATACTCTGTAAACACGATGTCTCCGTTTTCAAAGAAAAAAAGAACAAAAAGGCAGCTCAGTGTATCTGAAAGCTGAGGACTCATTTCATCTTGGTGTGAAGTACATTAAAATATTTCATTTTTGTGAAGGGCTGAACTGATCTCATGAGTAACTTTAAAGCAATGTATCTGAGACATAGCACTCAATTCAATTAAGTCTGATTCCTGTCTCATATGGTCCTGCAATTTCCTACTACATTAGAATTGAACATAGGCTTTGCATTGATGAAAATAGCCTCCACTAAAGAGTTGTCTTGCTACACTGGTTGCAACATCTGGAGTATGATATGGTGTTGACTGGCACAAATCAATAAGACGACATACCGATTATTCCCATTTTAAGCATCTGACTGCTGGTTCTGCGGAAAACAATGGATGGAGAAACTTTCAAAATCAATTTTTAAAATTTAAATAAAATATTTTTATAAAACTGGAATGCGTATTAACTTATTCAGGAATCAGCAAATAAAATTCCAGACAAATCACCCTAGAAATTTGTTGAAAACTGTATATAGTAACTGATTGTGATTGGTATGGCAACATGAAACTGTAATACTGCCCTGTCTGCAATACAACAGAATATTAACTGTGTAACAATAAGTAAATAACTAAGGTTCTCTTACTGATATAAGTAAATTGCTTAAAACTATCAACAATTTATTTTTATTTTATTTATTTATGTCATTTCTAGTCCGCGTTTCTCACTGAGACTCAAGGCGGATTACAGAGAGATTAGAGAGATTAGTACAGTCAGTATCAAAATGTCAGTGCTATATTGTGCAATCCAGCTGCATTAATGTCAGTTGGTGTTTTGTCAGTGAATTCCATGAAACTTGGAATGCACCTTAAAATGCCACTAACTCAAGAATATTGCAAGCTTCCTATGCAATACAGAGTCCACTTATTTGTATTTTCAAGAAACTAGTATGTCATTCATTACGCATATCAATTGAGTCTAAGAATATGTTGCAGGAATTTCAACTCAAACAGGAAGATGCCATATCCAAGACTGAAACAGGGATCGTCTGATTCACAGAGATAATAAACTTCCTGTCCAAATACTCATTTCATTGGAGAGCCCAGTGGATCTCCAATGCCAACTGGCAAAGCAAACCGGCAAAGTCTGTGTGGGGTATCTGTGCAGGTTTCTAGGAAATAATGGGTTGGTCTGCTGCCCAAATCTGGGACCTGACTCTCTTGCATCAGTATATTCTCTATCACAGTTATTTCCTGAAAGATTTACTAACAACAAATGAAGTGGAAATCAAGCCCAAACTCTTTGGAATTCTGTCTGTGTTTGTACAGTGCATAATATCCTCCACCTTTTGCTTTGTCATGTGTTGCTTCCCTTCCCTCAGGGCTCAATACTAGTAATTATCCCATCACTTGAGATTATGTGAATGAGTTTCAGCACAGTTACATCTTACACAGAAAAATAAATGCAATCTACTTTGTAGTCAGTGTGGCCTAATACAGTTCCTCAGAAGTCTACTTAACATATTTTGGAATACAATCGCAAGTGGTATTTGAGCAACTTTAGTTGTCTGGACTACAAAAAAGGGGGAGAAGTGTGTGTGTGTGCGTGTAAGGATTACATACTGTGTGTATTTTATAGTCATTAGATATGGACATTATAACACTGGAGAAAGGGAAATGATTGTATATCTTCTCTTTGTGTATCCATTCCTTGTGTTTCTTGTTAGGAGCATTTTCTCTTCAACTATCCTCATTCAAACAGCATAATGTACTATTCAAACAGCATAATGTACTATTTCTTATGCTGTGTCTTGATAGTATACTTTCCATTTCCTATATACGCTGTTGGTTCTTGCTATTTTGCTGGAGAGCACAAGCAATAAGCAAATGGCCATCTGCCCGAGGCTTAGTTGCCAGTTCCAGCCTGGTAAATTCTTGGGAGATTTAGGGGTGATTCCTCAGGAGGGTAGAGTTTGGGGTGGGGGAGGGAGCTCAGCAAGGACATGATGCCATAGAGTCTACCCTCCAGAGCTGCTTTTTCCTTTAGGGGAATTGACCTCTGGCAGAAGTTGTAATTCTGGGAAAACCGTGGTTTGAATGTTGGACTGGGGTCTGGGTGATCCATGTTCACATCCTCAGTCTGCCATGGAAGCTTGTTGCTGACTTTGGGCCAGTCATACACACTCAGCCTAGCCTACTTCACAAGGTTGTTGTAAGGATAAATTGAAGCAGGGGAGAATGAGTGTGAACTACTTTGGGTCCTCACTGGGGAGAAAAGTGGGGTACAAATAAAGTATACAAAAATGGAACTGCAGTTCCCACCTTGATGATGGTAATCCTATAAGAGCTCACAACACAAATTTCATCCTTTTGTTTTGTAACTCTAGCTGATAGTTACTGGCCTCAACTTGACTGCTCAAGATGGTTTATTCCTTTTTTGTTGTTAGAGTGAGCTATTTGTCCACCCCTAGAAGAGGAGTTGCTCATCTAGGGCTTTATCACCTCATTGAAATTTTGGCTTCATGGTGGATGAGGATCAGGCAGTTACGCCAATGAAAATATTTTGGATGAAGGGAGTTTGTATGACACTTGGAAAGCTGAACTGAATGGAAAGTTGGTCAGTGAACTGGTGTGAACATATCATGTTTGCAATCTAACCATTCCTGTTAGTTCTCCACCTCTCTGTGCTTCCCAGGCAACAAACTTCACCTTTGCAAAGTGAAAAACTAACCTGCAGCATAATAGATAAACACAGGAGAGGTCCTGAAGAGGCTCACCTTCTCTTGCAATCACAACTCCCAACCGTGTCCCAGTTATCACTTCCTGTCAGGGTTGATGGGAATTATAGTTTGCTTGGCCTCCGAGTTCAAGAAGAGCACCATGTTGCTAAATGTTTATATGGAAGGCACTTTTTTGTAAAATATATCATGAAAACTACCTAGAACATATATATTTCTCACATAGGCAGCTGTGGCCAGTTGACACTTCTCGTTGTATGTACAGTAAAGGAAGAAAAATGGCTTTGTATATGCATACAACAGAATGAGGTGATAGAATAGACTATACCACTTCAAACTGTAGAGCATTATCCAAGGGAGAGCAGTAAAAAATGGAATAGATTGGCAGTCAATAAAGTAGTCCCAAACTTTGAGTAATATGTTCACTCCACTCCAGTTGACATACTGGTGATGTGAACATCAGGTCTGGCTGATAATAGCTTTGCTCCAGATCTAAAATGGTCCTAGAGCTGGGCTTCTATGGGTTACTGCTCTACTACACTTCTAAAGAACTCCAAATGGTTGGTGAGACAGGATTTTCCTTTACAGAAGCCATGTTGATTCTTCATCAGTAAATCTTGTTCTTCTATGCACTTAATCATTCTGTCTTTAATAACAGTTTTCATCGATTTTGCTGAAACATGTTAGGGTGGAGGAAAACAACGGGCAACCCTGATGTGGAATTGGAGGAAAGCAACAAGACCAGGGAACCACAATGATATACAAAATTGTTGTTAATCAATCAAAGTGCAAAACGTGCAAAAGTGCCAATGTGAATAAATACAACGATGATTACAATACAATCATATAATACAAAAATACAGAGTCCATCAATGTATATCACACGCAATTCAAATTAGATATTCAAAGTCCGTAGAACTCATTCAACATCTTTAAAGTGCAACATGCCAACAATAATGAGCAGCCAGTAGGTAGGAAGTAGTGCAAGATGTTATTCCTTTAACAGTCCAATAAATTAATATAATGCATCACAAATCGCCGACGGGAATATGCAGGAAATTTTTCATTAACCCGTTTCGTGAGTGGAACCTCACTTCATCCTGGGCATATAACAATTCGGACTGGACACAAGGTGCAAAGCTTGTTCAAAAACACACTCTCCTACGGCTCATGAAGGGATGGTATGGACGGACCGAATTTAGGGTAGCTGATATCGTCCAATCCCTTGGAAGGGAAGACAGCTTTACTGACAAGCCATGTATTTTTGATAGGAGAGCAACAATTTTGCATTTGAGTCTTCTGGACATGGGGTCTTGTTTATTTTTAATTTGTTCATCAGCTCTAAGGCTTCATCTCATAATCTCTATTTGGTCAGTTCTTTTCTGAAAAAAGTAGCTCCAGCTTTGATAACTGCCCCAGTATAACTACAGTTCATATTAACAAATGATTCAGTCAATTTCTTCGTTATCTTCCCCATCTTCCTTTAGCAGCCTCATCGCCTTTTGGTTTTTCTGGTCTCCATTCCCTCCCCCCCCCGAGATTATGGGATCTGGAGTACTCCTGGAATTACTGATATGCACACAACAAAAATCAATTTACCTAGAGAAAACAGCAGCTTTAGAGGGAGGACCCTATGGCATGACATTTCTGCTTAGCTTCCTCACCTTCCCAAACTCTGCCTCCCCAGGCACCATCCCCAAATTTCCACAAATTTCCCAAACTGTCTCCCCTGGTTGGTCTCATGTTTCTCATGTATTAGTCTTAATACATCATTAATACATTAATAGTCTTAATTAGTTGGATCAAGTAATGCACAAGTGGAAATCTACTTAGGATAGTTCCGCTTGGGATGGTATTGCACAAATTGTTGTGCAACATTCCTTGCTCCCATCCTAGTTTGATTATATACAGAGTGAAATACACTTGCAAGATCTTGTGGAACAATTTCTTCTCTCTCCCATATTGTACCTTGGGGAGCCATTTTGAGAATGAAGTAACAGCTAGGTTTGGTTCTTGGGACTGGTTAGTTGAACACCATTTAGTACAAATGGGATGCAAATGAGGATCACTCCCATTCTGCTGTCATTCCATTGACTACCCATTAGTTACCATGCTCAGTTCAAGGTTTTGGTTATCACTTAAAAAGCTTTTCATGGCCTTGGTCCATCATACCTACGGGACCGTCTCCCTCCCATGCGCCTCCACAGCAGCTTTGCTTATCCGAACAGGGTCTCCTGCAGGTGCCACCCTGCACATCAGCAAAATCAATAGCAGCTTGTACATGGGTTTTCTCTGTGGTGGCTCCTACCCTGTGGAATGGCCTGTCTGAGGAGGTCAGGAGAGCCCCCACTCTCCTGGCTTTCTGCAAACAATGCAAAACCGAATTATTCAAAGAGGCTTTTTTACTTAGATAGGAGGGCTGTATTGTAGGGAGGGGAGCTCAGATGATTCGCTAATGAATTAGGAACCATAGACCTCACCATTATGTTGTATTGGATTCCTGCTAATGCTATGTTTTTGTGAACTTGTATCTATTTACCCTATGGCATTGTTTAGGGAAATGTTCCTGATATTGACAGTACTAATCTCATGCTGTGAAATCCACCTTGAGTCTCCATGAGAAAGACGGACTATAAATGACATAAATAAAAATAATAAATGTTGAACTTGGTACAAGAGGCTACTGTGATCTGTCTTTCATTTCCACTTGTGTATGAGCTCAAGCACGGGTGGAAATTTTGTGCTGGATCCAAACCAATGTTTTAGCTGTACTCTTTTAAACTATTTTATTGTGACACAAGATTTCCACTTTTTAAAGGAAGCCTTGTTGCTTTTTGTGGTTTGCTTGACCTTTTCATAGCAATTTCCTTTGTGGTTTCTTTTTTTCAAACACTTATACCTTATTTTGCATACATAAACACCCACTCTTCAATACATTCTCCCTGTCTTTCCTGTATAGCTTATATATACAGCTAGCTGGTATCCCCTACACCAGCTCCTGTTGGTTTTCCCCTAAGTGTTTTAAAGCTGGTCTGCAACCTTTAAGCTGAAAACCACCCAACATTCTCAGTAAGGTGTAGAAATAATCTCTAGTGCTACCAGGGGTCATTTTGTAGAAAAAGAGCTGGAGGAACTCCAGCATAACTCATTAACATATGCCATGCCTCTTGCCATCACTGGAAGTGTCATTAGTATGCATATGCCACACCCCCTGACATCACCTATTCTGGCTGTTTTGGACCCAATCCTGGCCATTCAGGGCTGAAATTGGGCCCAAAATGGCAAAAAGGGGTTGAAAATGGCTGAAAGGGGGGCCCCAAATGGTCAGGATCAGGCTGCTGATGTGCAGGAGAGTGATCCATCACCCATCAAAGGCCCGATCCGGGCCATTTCAGCCCCAATCCAGGCTGAAATGGGCCCAAAATGGCTGAAAGTCAGGTGGGCAGGGCTACCTGACATGTGACCTCTTTGGGGAACTGCCGGAACTGCGTTCCTGTGCATTCCCCCTTGAAATGAGCCCTGAGTGCTACTCAATAGCACTGTTCTTAATCAGCTCCTGCATTCTTTTTACTCAAAGGACAGAAGCCTCCAGATCTTTTAATCTTGACTTTCCTTGTGTTAAGAGTCCATGACCAAGTATTTGCTTCAATTACTGACAGAGTTTGTGAGGTTTTTCGAAGGTCAAAAATATATTATTGTGTATCTAACCATCTCCTTACTCTGAAGAATGGGACTTCCCTGCTTCCCTTCCTGTTGTAGCCCACTGAGCCCTTGTTTGTTCCTTGGGTTCAGTGGACCCTCTGGAATACTATCATGGGCTCAGTATAGCGATACTATCTGAAAAACTGTGTAGCTGAATACTCCGAAAATATATTTAAAATATTTATAGCCTGCCATTCAAGGTATATGTGAGGAGGGTTGTGTGTATGTTTCAGACATAATTGTGGCCTCTTATCTGCATCCTGTATAGAATGCCAGACAAGTTTCAATATATGAAGCAATATATAATGCAAAATCCTAGACCAAAATCCATGTATTATTAAAACCAACCAAAATAACACAAAGCAAAAATTTTGAGTAGTCTATAACTCTTCATCAGACTGAAAAAATACAAATACAGACTGAAAAAATACAAATGATTCCCATTTGTAAAAAATGCAAGAAATCTGCTATCAAGTGGTACAGAATGTGACATTCTTTGGTACTTTGCAATAATAATTTGTTATTAACCGATTGTTGTAACTGGCAGATTTTTGTGACTTCTGTTTCACAAGCCTGTTTCATACATAGTGTTTTAAAGCTGAAGCAATTATAATTTCTGTAGAATTATCATCACTGTTATTGGGAAGTTGTAGTTATAGCCTAATCATTTAATTATAATGTCTCTGCATCACTTATTATACAATAAAGCAGTGATGTCAGGCAAAGTATGGTTGGACCCACCCTTACTGAGCCTTGGATTGGCTACACAGTTAGGCCTTGGCTCATCATAGAGCAAATAAATACAAGTTCCTTCAGGCAAGGCAGGAATTGATTTCTTCCCACATTCTTCAGCAATACAGATGAAAACAGACATACAAGGAAAACTTCTCATCTTCATCTTTTGAGTGCAAGCCCTTCTTTAGGAAAGTGTACCTGGGTGATTCTTGTTTGGGTGAAGTTTTATTAAGAATAACATGGCCTGCTTTGCTTTGGAAACTCTGGGTCTACTGCTTGGAATCATTGGGGCGTTTGGAACTTTTGCTGTCACCCTGACGCCCCAGTGGAAAGTAACTGCCAACATTGGAGGGAACATTCTTATCTCTGAAATTCATTGGGAAGGCCTGTGGATGAGTTGCATCAGGCGTATGGGTGGTACATTAGTGTGCTTAAACCACTTGTCACCACTGGCTCTCGAAACTTATCTAGGAGTTTCCAGAGCACTTATGTGCACAGCATGCGTGTTATCTGTTATTGCCTTTCTGATTGCAGTGCCTGGCATGAAGTGTTTCAAATATCTTGGCAATAATGAGAAAATCAAGAGCAAGATTTTGTTGACTGCTGGAATCATTTTTATTTTGACTGGGATTATTGTGCTCATTCCTATTTCCTGGTTTACCAACAATATCATCAAGGACTTTTATGATAAAGCAATCCCGGATACTCAGAAATATGAACTGGGAGAAGCCATCTATTTAGGCTGGGTAACCCCAGCATTCCTGATCCCTGGAGGAGGCATTTTATGTAGCTTCTGTCGCCATGCAAAGAAGTCCAAAGGATATTCCTCACCATCCAGTGACAGAGTGCACAAACTTGAGCATGTCATGAGGAAGCCTTCATCAGCGCACTCCTATGTTTGATTGCTTCTAGCGTCTACGCTATGCACTGTCTAAATGGCTACTTTTTGAAGTTCTCTGTATTAATGGTATTGTGCTTCTGTAGCATATTGATGTGAAATGCTAGGAAATTCTTTCTACAAAGATCAGTTTTCAAAATGATACTAGAGAAGCTGTACTTTCATTTGTTTGGGACTGATTGCTTATTCCATGTGCTTTCAGATGTATTCTAAACCTTCTGGGACTTCCCTCTTTAATAGTTCTTTCACTCTTGTGGAAAATGCTTGATATTGCTTTGTTTATAAAGCCTGGCTTCTCTTCAAACAGGCTTGTCATTGTCTTGCTTGAAGTAGAGGATTCCCCCACTCCTGGCTCCTGTTTCCTGTTTGGGATCCTGTGGCCATCAGGAGAAAAAATATTTTTAAAAAATCTGTGTCAGGTGATGGCATAGCATCACCCCTGGAAGTGCTGCGGCCCACCCAGGCAGCGCCCGCCCTGTGCCACCGCCCCCAGAAAGGCCCCCCCCCGCCGAAGCCGGGAGGTCCCCTCGGGCCGGAGGCCGCATCGTGCCGGGGGACAGGAAAACCCCCCCAGGAGCGCCCCCCACCCCTTGGGCAGTAGATGCGGGGGGACCCCCCACCCGAGCATCTGGCTCCTTACCTGAGACTTGCTGCTGAAACTTGCTGCTGCAGATGCTCGGACAATAATGGCGTTGACCATGCAGCTGGACCCTCACAGGATGGACGCTCTGCCTCCACTCTTCGCCCTGCCTCCACTCCGTCTGGCCCCAGGTGCCAACTCCACTTGCTGGTGAGTCAGCCGCTGCTTTTTACCAGAAACTCTTCTTCTTCTTCTTTTTTTTTTTTTTTGGTATTCCTAGAAAAGTTTTTCAGTGCTCCTAGAAAGATTTTCTGGTTTTCCATTAAAATTACATCATACACTTGATGGTGCCCCTCCATGTCCCCACCCATATATTTACTTCTATCTTCAAGCAACTTCTTGCTATTGTCTTCCCTTTTCCTGATCAATCAAGCAATATGGGGGAATAGACAAATTATATACCCAAGGCCTGTATAACTTGTGATCCACCAAACTGTATGAAGCCCACCAGGTGTTCTTTGTGGCTCTCCCAGATGTTCAGTAACTTCTCCAAATTTTGAAACAGGAGGTTTTCCAAACCTACTTTTGTGCATACCCCAGAATGCTTCCTTCTGTCCAGTCATCTCCCTCCCCGCTTTCTCCACCATGAGGGGACACGCTTTGTACAATCTCCCTCTATTTTATTTTAGATAGCTAGGTAGAAGATTTTCCTCTGCGTTTCCTAGTCATTATAGAATTCTCTTACAATAAAGAACCTCTATTTCTTTTCTAAGTAACAAGCCTCAGTGTTAATTTATACCTCAACCAGCCAGAACATAGTATTCCGCTGTGCAGAAACTCAGCTTTGCTTTCACTTGCTATCAGTTGCTGCTTTGTTCACTGCCGAGTCTGGGGAGATAAGGTGAGATATAAATATTGTCAGTGCATACATATATGTGTGTAATTTAAATACAAACATCCATTTTTGCTGAAGGACTCAAATCTTCACAAGGTACTTGTGAGAATACATAAGACAGGAATTGTAAAGCATTCTGTACACTAAAAAATGTAACAGTGATTATAAACATCATTAGCAAATTAGTAAGCAGAAAGCATATAGAAAACTTAACATTAACTCAGGTGAGCCTCAACTAATCTTGTTTTATTATGCAAACAGGTCTTGTGTTTTATTTTTGCATCTTGTAAATGAATTCTTGAAATAGCTTTGCTCAGGAACAGACTGTAGTAAAGGTTACTGTGATAACATTTGTTCAAAGACTCTTCAAATCTATAGATTTTTTCTGCTGTTTATCAAGATATTTGTGAGGTTTGTGATTCAACTGTAACATGTATATATAAAATTAGTTTATGGAAAATACATACCTGATTGGAACAGTTACTGCATTTTGTTCATACTTGTTCAGACAAAGGAGAGAAAAAAGTGAGTAATGTTAAAACAAAATCTGGATTTTGCCATTGCATGCAAGTTCAAGAATCCACATTTCTTTGCCTAAGTAGTCAGTTCACACTGCCTCACTGAAGGAGATCCTGATGCCATCTGAACTCACTCTTTTAAAGATTATTTAATTTGCTATGTCAGAGATCAGCATTTTAACATTCAACACGTACAAAATTTTTGTCATTTCCAAGAATTTATGACCAATTGATATGAACACATTGAAAATGGTAGGCGTATTGCATAAATATAAATGTAATTGCAGGCCCAGTGCTGATGGGGGAGGAGCAGCAAGGACAAGACAGAAGACACCAGGCAATGATGGAGTTGAAAGAGGCCACAACTGTATTGATTTACAGGTCGCAGAGCATTGGCAGTGGATAAGAGAAGGATCCCAGAATTGGTTGACCCACCTGCCAGCCCCTAGCCCCTCAGACTATCTATTGACAGGGGGAAGAACATAGGAAGACAGTGAGGCTGCCCCAACAGCCACCCAAGCTGGACATGTACCTGCCATGCCTCACTCCCCAGATCCCTTAAGGGGATCCCTAAAATAGAAACTGAACTTGCAGACTCTGTCCCGGCCCCCCCAAACAGATCTGTACCCAATGCCGAAACCGCCACAAGAGCCACAAAACAGCTCCACTAAAACTCCTAGAGCTGCAACCAACCCAGCAAGCCATCCTGGATGTTCTGCAACCAAACGTCCAGACTCCAGCTGAACAGGTGCACTCCATCAGGGTGGAACAAGGCTTCCACTCTGAAAGAGATGTCCGGGTGAGGGATAATAATTCCTCCCGGTCCTGTCCCACAACCTTGGCCAACTTCCTCCTGGCTAGGTCGACCCTATCTGGGTCAGCAGCCCTGCACCAAAAGTGACGTTCCAGCAAGTTTGACCACAGTATGTACAGCTATGGAAAGCATCCCCAGAGGAGTTCCAAATTAGCTACAATAGAATGCTCCCACATCCTGCCATCTGCCCAAGATGTTCTCCCCCAGCTGGATGACCAGGGCATCACAGGCCGCCCGACAACTAGAGTAGGGAAGAACTGTCAGCACCAGTGATCCCCACAGCATTCTCCTCCTGACACCAATCCAGGTGATGTTGATGGCACCATCCAGGCCAAGCTACAGGGCCCATCTGGACAAAGACGTGAAGAGACTGGCCCAGTATACGATGCTGTGCCTGCAGATCCAGACAGATTTCTACTGACCTGCAAGGACTACCAAGAGAGGATACATTAGTGAGTGGCCCCCAAACCCAGACAAATGTAGAGGTCCTATATACTCTAGACCTCCATCTCCCTATGGCCTTGATGCGGGGTGATGTAAGGCTGAGGCCTGCTGCTACTGTTGTGGCCCTGATCCTAAAGGAGTGGGTTCTGAACTCTCCTGCCAGCAAGCCAGCCACCATGAAATCGGACATGGGGATAGAAGAGAACTAGAACTCTGTCAACGGGGAGTAGTCTCTGTGTATTAGGAAGGGGCCAGTGTGCTGTGGGTGAATGGCAAGGTAGACTCCTGTAGCTTGAATCTGGTACAGTGCTGTATGCACAGAGGAACTCGAGCAGATGCACTTCCCTTTCCCCCTCTGGTCAGGTGGATATGGACTACAGCAGCCGATACCCTGACATCTCGGTCCGCTATTGCATGCTTAGAGGTATCCCAGCAGGAACTGGAGACCAGCTTCCCTACTCGAAAGGCCCCATAAAATGCCAGCTGCAAGGCCACCCCAAAAAGCTGAGTTTTGAAAGGTGAATGACAAATACCTGGAAGCTGGTGTAAAATACTGGCCAGAATTGTAACCGTCATAGGCCTGCAGGAGTCCAAGGCAGGAAGCACCACCCATTGCCAACCCTCTAGAGCCCTGTGTGTGGCAAATGAGTCACACAAGTCTGAGTAGCTGTGGGTCCTGCTGAAGAAGATGGCTGCCAGGTGGCACCCAGTGGTACTGGGAGCTAAACCCCATGCCTTTAATGAGCCAGATAGCAAAGGACCCTGGTCTTCGAGGTAGACCAGCAGGCTGCACTGTCCATGCTGGCAGAAAATGCCAGAAATTGGAAGCGGCTGTAGAGTAGACCTGGAGGGCGGAAGGAATGATAGAATTGAGTATTCCCTTCATGGAAATGAGTACTCCCTGCATGGAATCGAGTACTCCCTGAAAATAGCAGGCATATTGCACAAATATAAATGTAATTTTGAACTTTGAAGAAGACAAGTCCTAGAACTGTTCTTAAGGGACTATAAATCATAAGCGCATTCTTGCCACCTACCACTTGTCACTCCTAATTTATCAGTGTAATACATTTGTGCACATTTTCTAGTTTTGGTAGCCTTAGAATACAGGTATTAGGACATTTTTGCACTGTATTAAGTTACTTTTTAATTTTATTTATTTATTTAACTTATATACTGCCTGTCCACTATATTTAGTGCCTGAGATTACTCACGGTGCCATCCAAAGCACAATTTTCAGATTTAGAATAGAATAAATTCTTGCTAGAAGGCCTTTACGTTGAGATTGTACTTGCTTTAGCAGATATTTGAATTCTGTTAGCTCTCATTTTAAAGAGTCTGCAATTGACTGGCTGCCTATAAGGTGTGTCAACTGTAAATATTGATACCATGGGACAGTAACATCGGCATCTCTTTCTATTTGCCCCTTACTTAGGATGGCCCTAAGTAATAGGAGTTTCAAAAGAAAATTGGTTTCTAGGCTGTCAAAAGCTTTTTCAGCATCCAGTGACAATAAAAGTGCCTCAATTTGGTTAGTACTACAATGTTTGATAATGTTAAGAGACTTCCGCACATTGTCTGTAATGTTTCTATTTGGAATGAAGCTGGTTTGGTCAGGATGAATATATTGGTTTATGATTTTGTTTAACCTGTTGGCTAATACTGCTGTAAAAAATTTGCATCATGGTTTAACAGGGAAATTGGACAATAAGACGTTGGACGAAGGGTAGCATTGGACGATAAGAAATTGGACAAAGGATAGCATCTTTTCCTTTTTTGGGAATCAAAATAACCGAAGCTTCATACCAAGACTAGGGAAAGATGTTTTGTGAAAGAATTGCATTGCAGGTCAGCCTAAGTGGCTCAACTAAGATGTGATTGAAACTTTTATAGAATTCAGCAGGGAAGCCATCTCTGCCAGGGGTTTTATTAAGTTGAAGCTTCTTGATAGTCTCTGTGATTTCCTGAGTAGAAATAGGAGAATCTAAAAATTCCTTATGTGCTGGTGTAAGTTGTTTTAAAGATGTACAAGAGGCTAAAAAGTTGTCAATTTCAGGTGGTGGAGGATTTGTGGTTTTATAAAGATTAGAGTAGAAATCGAAGAATACTTCCAAAATTTCTCTGTTATTAGAAGTGTAAGTCTTATTACTTTTAAATTAATTTGGTTGGATGAAGCTTTCTTTTTGACTTTCCAAGCAAGTAAACGTAGTGTCTTAGAACTGCTGTGCCAATATTTCTGCATAAGAAAAAGTAGATTCTTCTTTAATATAACTCTAGTGTTTCAAGCTTTTTCCTTTCCAGCAATAATTGTTTGTATGCCTTTTTCAATTATACTTTTTATCCTTGTATTCTAATGCTTGGATTTTGCTTATGATTTCTAACCTAAACTGTTCTCTTTCTTTCTTATAGAATGAAGCTAATGAAATGACCTTCCCTCTAGTCACTGTCTTCATGGCATCCCCAGTTATTGCCTGGGAAACTTTGCCTGCGACATTTTCTTTAAAGTAATTTTCAAACTTTTTTTCTATTTCTTTGTGGATGGTTGGGTTTAATAAAAGAGATTTATTCAATAGCCAATGAGTTTTGTGTCTCGTTTTTTCAGCCAAATTTAGTTGACTTTCCACTCAGGCGTGATCCTGCCTATGCTGGAGGAAATTAGATTTTGGTAAATTTTGCAGGAGACCAGAATGTAATCAATTCTTGTATGAACTTGATGACAGACAGAAAAGTAAGTAAAATCTTTTCCTAGCCCATGTTGTGTGCACCATACATCTTTAAGAGCAAATTTATCAAATAAAAGTTGCAGGTTCGATTGATATAGTTTTTTCCTTTGAACGCTCCTATCATTCTGGGACCAGTCTAAATTTAAATCTGCTATACAATTAAAATCCCCCTGATCAAGATTTCACCTTTGGCAAACATGTATAAACTAGATATGGTTTCATGAAGAAAATCAAGTTGCTTATCATTTGGTGCATATATGGAAGCTAAGGTTACCCTTGTTTCTTCCCCTTAATGAATATGAATCTTCCTCTAGGATCAATTTTAGAATCTATCCACTGAAATTTGACATTTTTTGAAAATAAAATTGAGACCCCCCCCCTGCATTTGAGGAGCCAGAAGCTTGAAACTGCATATTAAACCTGTTGAATTTCAGTATCTGAGGCATTACTTTTCTATAATGGGTCTCCTGCAAAAATAATATGTCTGTTTCGCTAGTGCTGTGTAAACACGTTTAAATTTTCTAGGGTTGTTTAAACCTCTGCAGTTAAAGGTAATAATTTTAATTTTATCTGTCATAATATACTAGCAATTGGAAGATATTTTTGATGCTAGTAACACATAGTAGAATCAAGTAGAAAAAATAAAGCATTTGGAGTGCTGAAAATGCACCTTCCTTATCTTTACATAGCTGACCAAGAGTTGCAAAAAATAAACATTTGTTCCAAGGATAAACTATTTCTCAACTCCCCCCCCCCCAAAAACCAACTAAATTAACTTAACCTTCACACCCCTCTTCTCCTTTAAGTCAAGGAACAATCTCTCCAGATGCACAGAATTAGACATTCTGTACCGTAAATAGAAAGGAAAATAAACTTTACCTTCCTTTGTCTGGAGGTTCCTAAGTAGACCAGGAACTATAATGAAAATCAGGTGTCTCCTCCTCCCCCCTGACTGAAAGATTAGTAAGAAAAGATAGAACAACAGATAAAAATAAAAGAGGAAAGAGTCACAGTGATAGTAGGAAAAGAAAGTTAAGGGCAAGAACAGAAGTAATCAGTACAGGCACAGCCAAAAGTTTTCCTGGGCTCTTTTCAGAGAAGATCAAGGTGGATGGAAGTCATTGGTGAGTGTTGTCTGTCTCAGGTTGATGACTGGGATGATTGGGATCGTAATCCATTTCACTTGAGTAGAAAGATTCTGAACAATGTAATTTTCTGGTAGTTTAACGTCCAGGTCTTGAGTTGGCAAGTTCAGTTCTGTGAGTAGTTTCATACTGGTGTCCAGGTCGACTGCTCGAAGAGCTCTGCCTTGGTGTGTCACCTGAAGCTTAGAAGAAGCCACCCACTTATATCTAATATTCGCTTTGTTTAATGCAATTATAATGGGTTTGAGATCTTTCCTCTGCAACAGGGTTTCACTCGACAAGTCCTGGAAAACGTGTATTTTTTTTCCCCTGGAAAGAAAATGAGCGTCTTTTCTTTGCCTCTTGAATGATTTTTTTCCCTGGTACGGGAATCTGAAAATCTAACAACTATGTCTCTATTGATTTTTGAGCTCAAGTTTCGAGGGGAACCCAGCCTGTATGCAGCCATTATATTTGGTGCCACCCCCTCTTCTAACTGCAACTCCTGTGCTAGCCTCCAGTTAGAAACGCTATTAGATCCGATGTTCCTTCTTTGGATTCTGCAAATCCGTGCAATTTCAGGTTGTTGTACTTCATTTTATTTTATAAATCCATAATTTTGTTTTTCAGCCAGCATTCGTTTGATTGCATTACGCGCACATCTTTTTGCAGGGACAGGCTGAGATCTAACTGAGATCTAGTGCTGAGTCAGCAGTTTGCGTAGCTTGCTGGAGTGTCTCATTAATTACTGTAACTGATTGTTCATGGGCTTAAGGAGCTTTTCCAACCGGTTAACAATTTTATCCTCAAGTTGATCTAAAGGTTAATTTTAGCTTCTAGTACCTGAATTTCTTCTTCATCTGTTCGGACTGCAGTAGTCATGGCAGCCATCTTGGGAGTAGAAAGCGGCTCCAGCTCAGCAGGATAGATAGCAGGAGGCTCCATGTATCCTTGCTACCACTATGATGGCAGTGGCATGGATGGGAAGAGGCTCCTGTTCTCCCCTCATCCTGGTGCTACCACTTGGTCCAAAGCCATCTGTAGATGAAGGTTTTGGATTCTTCAAAAATGTTTTTACTTTAACATGTTCTCATTTTTTCTTTGCCCCCTTTCCCTGGCTCTGATCAGAGATGGATATCCTCAAGAGCCATTGTCTTGCCCCTAACAATCAGGATATCTGAGATCCTCTCCTGTTTCAGCCAGGGAAAGAGGACAAGAAGGACTGAGAACAGGCTTAAAGGGTAAGTGCATTTTAAAAATGCAAAGTCTTCTTCTCTAGCCTGCCCTGGACTCAAGTGGTGGCAATGTAGATGAGATAGCAGAGAAAACCAGGAGCATCTGTGGTAAATGCTGATCCTGCCCTCATGGAACCCCAAGCTGCCACTTGTCTGGCATGAACCATCTTGGACTACATTATGTTTATTGATATAAATATGTTTAATAACTTGTGCCATATCTTTATTAGTCTATTTATTCTGAAACTGGAAAGGGGAAAAAGATGTCCTTTCTTTAGGACAGCCCTAATTACTTAATCTTTAATCAATGGAACACTTAATGTAAATTGGCAGACTGGAGGTCATCTAATTGTATCTTCATTGATACAAGGTAATCTCTAGCATACAATTACTATCTGGTCTTCAGTCATTCTAAATACAACGCACTGTAAGCCAAAAGCTTATTGCAAGCAAGAGTGTGTAAGGTAAACCATGAGGTAAACAGAGAGTATGCCACAAGCAGAGAATATGAAGTAAATTGTTTCTGTATGAGACAAGGAAGAAATTTAGAAACATAGAGCTGAACTAGATGAGACGAATTACACGAGTCTATGCGAGTGGCCAGATTGGCCAGATTCAGTTTTTCCCTCACCTTCCTGTGTCTCTTTTACCCCTGATGAACTTGTGTCCGTGGCTCTGCTCTGTGCACATGTCAGCAAAAAAGCAGTTTACATTGGCGAGTGTCCGCGGACCATATCATCAAGTCACCATTGCAGAGTGGTGATTCTGTTTTGCTTCCACTTCTCTCTTCCTTCACAGAAAGGCAATAGGGGACAGGGGACAGTTACAGGGGATGGTTTAAGCATGCACAAACTGGCAGTGCATGATGGGATACCATTCCTGCGTCTTGGAGAAACGCAGAAGAAACCCATGCCAGCATGGACACGGGATCAAGCGCAGTCTGGCCACACTGGTGAGTGTACAGGAAAGCAACAGGGAGACACGTGTAAGTCTGTTCATGTGTCATTTGCATGTCATTCGTATCGTGTAGTTCGGCTCATAGGCTCAAGGCTCATGGAAACTGTTTACCACAAGTATAAAGGAAAGCAAAAACTGTGGAAAAATTCCTTTTATATACCGATTAGAAAATACTGTGGTCCACCAAGTATCACCAGGAGAAATCATTCAACTGTAGCATAAATGTATTGTTCTCTCAAGGGGTTCTGTCTATGAAAGTGTTCTAATACTGTTAGAACCTCTAACCTGTGGAAACACACACATGGAGAAAGATGCTTTATTTCATTGCTTCTTGCTGATCAGATAAGCCAGGAGGGACTGGCTTTCTAAAGAACACAGCTCTCAGTTTAATATTCTGCCAAGGAAGTAAATGGTACCTATGTCAAGGGACTTATATGCAGTAAATCAAAAAAGCATTACTGCCTTTCCTAAGTGACCACCTGGCTGATTAAAGATTGCAAAAGGCAAGACTCAGTTTAATACAGTCACCAAAGCATTCTTGTAACTTTTTACTATTCTACATGGAAGTGATTTTATGTGTACTGGTTCACAATGTAGATCAGTCTACACTGCGTGATTTATCTCTTTGCTGCTGCCAACTATCACTGATAATGGCTTGAAATGGAGGGGGATAATTTACAGTTTGAAACAGGGCACATAAAAACACTTCCAGGAGTGGCATCGTTGCACTGTGAGCACACCCCGGAGGCCCGTTCCCGAACCTTTTCCACTGCTGGTCAGGTGAGTGGTGGCAGGGAGCAAAGGCTGGGAGTGGGGGATCCCCTACTGGGGGCCCAGCAACCCTGGACCATCCCTAAAAGAGAGGAAGAGTCAGTCTGCCTGACTCAGACCTGCCCTCCCAAAGGGAGGAGGGAAGGAGGGAGGAAGGAACATGCAGCCTGCCTAACCAGTTGGGCAGATGCTGATTTACTTGCCTCTGGCAGGCCAGGTGCCACTACTCATGCGGACTTTAGGCTGGCTGGACACCATCTGCTTCATCTTGGGTAAGCCTTGGGCATGCTGCCACATGGGGTGGGCTTTGGGCAGATTGAGCTGGATTCTGCCTCTCTTGGCTTGCATGGGCTAAGCAGGGCACTGCCTCCCTTGCTTCACCTTGCATAGGGTTCAAGCAGGCCAGGCGCTGGCTCCCCCTCCTCACACCATGCAGGTTTTGGGTGGGCCACATGCTACCCCCCCGCACCTTCCACAGGGCCAAACTCAGCCTTTCAGTCACAGGGCCTTTTGGTCACTTTGGCCCTTTGGGGGGCATCCTGGTGCTCTTTATGACTAATCTGCTCCTGCTTGTGAGGTATGTAACTTGCTCCTGGTCACCCAGAGAGTTTCCACAGCAGAATGGAGTTTGAAACTCTAAGTACTACACTACACTACTCTGGCTTGGAGTGTGGTGCGGGAGGCTGCTGCTGCTGAACAGTAGCAAGCAGGCATGAGTGAGTCATGCAAGCAGGGTGAGTCATGCAAGTTTTGTGTTATTATCCAGTGGTTATTGCTGGCATTGGCCTTGATGAGTCCTCCCTCAAAGGCCAAAACAGCCCCAGAAAGGGTCCTGCTCCTTAATTTTTTCCTGGCAGAAACCAAGCCTGGAATACTTGCAAACTATTGTTGTTGTCGAGCGACAGTCACTGAGGAGATCTGTTTCTTTTTTTCTTTTTCTTTCTTTTTCTTTTTTTTTTTGACATCTGTTTCTTAAAGCTACAGACATCCCTTTTATTACTTGGGTTTTTTTTTAACCTCTGCCAATGTTCCTTGTTTGTTTGTTTGTTTTAGATTTCACTGTAGTCTACTTTGCCTTGCAAACATCTCTCAGAGATGTCAGTTCTGAACATCTGTAATTATCCTTTCTCAGTTGGAGATTCCAGGAATTGAACCAGGGACCTGCTCTATCTGTAGCATGTGCTCCGCAACTCAGTGACAGCCCCTGTCTGCAGAGCTTGCTACATAGTTGAAGATTTCCTACACACACAGGGAATAAAGAGCCAAATTGGTTTCCTCTACTCGGTGACTATACAGATTCCTATTGTGGTGGTTTGGTTGTCACCCAACTGAATCATAGCCCAAAGGGAAATGAAAAATACCACATTTCCTGGCATCACTACTTAGTATCACTTCCCATCATTTTTACTGTAAGTATTTATGAGGCTTGAATGCACAACAAAAAAGCTTTGTGACTGGAATTCATTTACTTTAACAATACTGCAAGTGTATATATTTATTAAGAAGGGATGAAGGATGCAAAATTCAAATATCTAGAATCAGCCTTAAGAACAGAAATTAGCATAGAATAATTTGAAACATTCCTTGATGTTGACAGTAATTTGTCAGATTTGTTTGACAAAGCAGCAATGACTTTCTTTGTTTAGGATCAGATATCCTACTTTCCTGATTATAGTGAATTACTGATCTGAATTTCTGGAGGAAGCTAATTGCTTCTACAGTTCTCCACACAGGAGTGTAATTATAGAGTTGGGTATCCACTAGCTGTAATAATTTGATTTGTGGGGCTTTTTGTTATAGATGCAGACATTTCATGAGGTGCTACTGTTAGCAATACTTTTGCTCCACATATATATTGGAGACCACATTCGGAAGATATATCTCCATGAATTAAACATTAGTCAATCAATTTCAGTGGGACAAAGAAAATAAGCACTGCTTTGGGGACAAGGCTGGATACAAATGGTGCACCATTTAACCTTTGACAAAGCCAAAATGATGCATTGAAAAAAAACACCCTGCTTATTCAACTTCATAAGTTTGTTTGGAAAGGTTTCACTTTGATTACAAATAAGACACTGCAACAGCTTTTGGACTAGATTCCAAATTCACATTCGGATAAAATCTTTAGTTCAGAGTTTCTCAAGCTTTATAAAATTATATACTTTTCTAAAATAACTAAACTCCTCCCTAGGGCCGGTGCCAGAGTTCCTGGTGCCTGAGGCTGAGGGCAGCTTCAGGGCTGTTGCCGCACCCAGACTGCGTGATGACATCACTGCGTGTGACATCATCACACAGCATGCTGCTGCGAGCTGGCTCCATTGGCATGGAAGGCAGCTGGGATGGTGTGCGGGTGGCCTCCCAGCCCTCCCACTCAGTTGCTCTGTGCTGCCCCAGCCCCCTGCTGCACCTGGCCTGTAGCTGTGTGCAGGCGGCAGCAGCACAGGGCAACTGAGTGGAAGGGCTGGGAGGCTGCCCACTCAGACTGCCCCATGCTGCCGCCGCGAGCATGTGCTCCTGGCTGGGCACAGCAGCTGTGGGCCAGGCATGGCAGGTGGCCGGGGCGGTGAGCGGGTGGCTTCCCAGCCCTTCTGCTCAGCCGCCAGCACTGCCTCCACCAGCTCTGCACAAGTACAACAACCAGGGTCACAAAAATTAATCATGCAAGGTTGATATAAATTTTTGTATTAAATCCAAAGTGCAACAGTGCAGAGGTGCAATATATATCAAACAAGATTTAAAGCGCATATATATACAAGAAGAGGTAGTCTATCGGGTAGACAATAAATATATTTCTATATACAATGAATATTCTGGTGGTGGGAGAGTGTAGACAGATGGAAGAATGCACACAGGAAATGTCCATATGTCCAAGAGTGGAAAAAGGACGTGTCCAGAGACACCTAGCCGACGGGCTACAGCTTGCTATTTCCAATTCCCGTTTCGGTCTTTCTTCATCCTGGGCTAGACTCTATGGACTATAAATAAAATTAACCCATCAGTAATAAGCATTATACACAGCCTGACCAATGTAGCTACTGGTTTACAATCTAGGCAATTAAAAGTTTCCTTACTGTCACCTTTTGCAAGCGGAGGCGAGGTGGATTTTTGAACTCAAGAGCCTGACGCCGGGGGGTTTAAATCTTACAATGGATTATTCCTGTTTCCTAGGATAAACAGCAGGGTGTTTCCATCTATGATTGCCTGATATGTATATACTATGGTCCATTCTCTGTATTTGCCTTGTATATGGATTAATTGTACATGTATTGCCTCTCTGTCATGTTTGCATTTGTTGCTGTATTGGTTACTTTTCTGTTTTGTGTCCTGCTGACACTGCCCCTTTAAGGGTTTTTTTTTCCTAATTGGATAACCCTAGGCTTGTTATATAAACATGGGGTGTGTCTGGTACTAGTTGTAACTATCAGTGTACTTGGAACTGCAATGGTGTGTGGAGTGAGGGGAGATGCCAGTGGACAGTAAGGAAACTTTTAATTGCCTAGATTGTAAACCAGTAGTTACATTGGTCAGGCTGTGTATAATGCTTATTACTGATGGGTTAATTTTATTTATAGTCCATAGAGTCTAGCCCAGGATGAAGAAAGACCGAAACGGGAATTGGAAATAGCAAGCTGTAGCCCGTCGGCTAGGTGTCTCTGGACACGTCCTTTTTCCACTCTTGGACATATGGACATTTCCTGTGTGCATTCTTCCATCTGTCTACACTCTCCCACCACCAGAATATTCATTGTATATAGAAATATATTTATTGTCTACCCGATAGACTACCTCTTCTTGTATATATATGCGCTTTAAATCTTGTTTGATATATATTGCACCTCTGCACTGTTGCACTTTGGATTTAATACAAAAATTTATATCAACCTTGCATGATTAATTTTTGTGACCCTGGTTGTTGTACTTGTGTTGTCTGTATAGCCAGGGGGTTCCTTTTGTTGGTTTGCTGTTCCACCAGCTCTGCGGCATGCCCCCTCCCCGCCCCAGTGCCTCAGCACTCGAGGTGGCTGCCGGACCCACCTCCATGGACATGCCAGCCCTACTCCTCCCCCATACCCACACTAAAAATTTCTTAGCATACCTTTACTTCATTCTGCACCTTCCCCCCTACTCAGCTCACATTACATTTTATCCCATTTTACTTTCCTATATCTTATATGTAATCTCTTTCCGTGCCATGTAATATCCATCCTAATGTGATCCACAATGTGACAGTCTTGACTCCATTTCTCCTTTTCAGCATTCTGATTGGATTTGTCATGTAGCCAAGAGTCTTGATGGGAAATCACCTATTAGAATGCAAAGTATTTTGTACCTTCCTTGTTGATGTCCTGAGTAACTCTAGAGAGCCTTGTCTCCAGTTTGAAGAATACTGTTTTATTCATTGCAATGCTTCTGCAACAGAGATAAATTCTGGTATTACTATTATTACCCGAAGTAGACCAATATATTAACTGTTAAGAAGAATTCAGATGCTGTGTGCAAACTGTATTTACAGCCACCACCACCACATTTCCTTGTAGGGTTGCCAGGTCCCCCAGTGCCCAACTCAGGGGACTGGGGGAGGGGGAGGGAGGTACACATGAGGGAAACTCAAGAAATGTGTGCACACTCTGGAGCCTTTGTTGTGCTGAGAATGCTGGCATTCCCAACACAACAAAGAAGGGAAGGCCTGTTCATGGGGCTATTTTTTGCTTAAAATCAGCTGAAATCATCATTTCATTTCAATCATCATTTCAAGAACAAGCACACAGAAGGCTCCAGAGCACACAGGAGCTCCTGTTTGTATTCTCCACACCTTTTGCCTCCCTATTGCCAGGTAAGAGCCAGCAGGGGGTGGAGACTGGGACAAGGGGAACTGGGAACCCTATCTCATTGATTGACTCTCTGCTTATGAGTGGATTTTGTAGCTATTGCTTTGCCTGTAAAGGCTGAAGCCTTTGCCACATTCCATATGTCCAAGCAAAGACCTAGCAAGTGAACTACCGGGTGACAGATTGCACATTTTATAAAGCCCAGAAGGGGTGTACACACAACACAACTGAAGGACTGTTAAGAATTAAGCCCTTACAGAATCAGAGAGCTTTGGGTGACAGGCTACTCCAAGGGATCTGACAGGATAGCATCAGCTGGAAAGAGGAGGGTCTGTTTTCAGTCCTATTAGAGCAATCAAGTGTGAACAATTGGGAGATGGAGTCCTAATGGAGACCAATTTTAAAACAGGCAGAAGAACTGGGGAAAGATGGCAAGGAGATTTAGAAAGTACGTGCAGACTCCCAAATGGGCCACAGAAAGAGGATAGGTCTTTTAAGGAGAGGAGATTTTCCCTACCCATTCAAGCAGGGAGGTGGCTCTGGAGAGTGAAGAGATCCCTGGTCAGGTATAGTTGGAAACTGCCTGTGGAGACATTCACATTAAGTTAACAACTGAAGGAAAGCACTGATGTTTGAAGAAAAGGGGATTGGGATACTAGAAAGTGGGTACCAGCATTCTTAATTCCAGAAGAGAAAGAGAATATTAAAAGAAAGTATCATAGAGTGCTTGAGGAAATACAAGGGGACCAAAGCCTAAAAACATAGGCCTTTATGTATCTATGAACAGCATAAGAACTGGTCTGTACATATTCTGATTTTACCTCAGATCTCTCTCTCTCTCTCTCTCTCTCTCTCTCTCTCTCTCTCTCTCTCTCTCTCTCATTATCTCAGAAATTTTCAACCCCTGAATTCATCTGGCTTTTCCCTCTACAACAAATTAGTTAGTTATTTTTGGAATTTTAACAATTCCTTTGGTGCCATTTCTGTCATTCAGGATGAGGGAATGTTATACACCTCTTCAAGAGGAGTCCAGAAATTAACATAATCTGCTAAACTACCATCTTAAACAGAGTTACACTCTTCTATGCCTTGGCAGCTTCACTCATGTGAACAGGGCCTTCTGCAGGTGCCATCCTATAAATGTGCAAAATCAACAATTGCACATACATGCACTCTGTTTTGGCCCCCACTAGAGGTGTGCAAGGAAAAAACTTTTGGCTTTCTTGTTTCGGCATTAGCCGAAACAAGAATCTCTATCGTTAAAGCCGAAAGCCAAAACAAGAATCTCTTTCGGCTTTCGGCTTTCGGCTTTCTTTCGGCATTCTTTCGGCATTCTTTCGGTTTTTTTCTATGGGAAAATGCCTCCGTCTTCCAGGACGCCTGGAGGAGGCATTTTCCCACCGAATAAGCCCAAAATTGGTGGGGACCTTCCTCTAACCCTTCTCTAACAACCACCCAAGTTTCAGACAGATTAGACTTTGGGGGGGGCATGTTATGGCCCCCCAAAGCAGGTCCCCCATCCTCCCATAAGAAAGCGAAGGAGCAGCATATTGTTAGCATGCTGCTGCTAATCTTTCTTCATTATTTCCTATGGGGAAAAATGAAGAGGCAGGCTTCCTTTGCCAGGGGTGGCATTTTGCATGCAAAATGCCCCCTTACCCTCAGGGGCCCTTCTCCCACCCTTCCTCCCACCCCCCACCAAGGCTCAGCCTGCTCCCACTTGGGGGGGCCATTTCATGGCCTCCCCAAGTAGGTGCTCTGTTCTCCACCAATTCCACCTGGGGGAGGGTTGTCTTGCCAGGGGTGGCATTTTGCATGCAAAATGCCCCCCAGCCCTCAGGGGCCCTTCTCCCACCCCTCCTCCCACCCCCCACCAAGGCTCAGCCTGCTCCCACTTGGGGGGGGCATTTCATGGCCTCCCCAAGTAGGTCCCCTCAGCCCCCAAAGTCCACCCCTCACAGCCCCACACAAACCCAATTCCCCCCCAGCTGCCACACACAGACCCAAATCCCCCCAGTAGCCCCTCACAGACCCAAATCAACCCCCACCTGCCCCATACCCACCATAACCCCAGGAACAGGCTGGCCTGCCCTCCCCTTTTGGGAACCCCTAAACTCTCTTTCCCAGGGCAATTCCGCACAGACCAGGGGTGCCACAATGGTGGCAGTGCCAAATCGTCCCTGGGAAAGAGCACCTGCCCTGGCACACAGACAACCTCCCCCCTGACCCCCCCCCCCCACCTGCAGAGAAGGCTGGCCAGCCTGCCCCATTGTTCCCTATGCTGGGAACCAACCTCCCATCAAAGAAGGGAACACACACACAATGATTAAGTTTAAAAAACCTTTATTTTATAATTTTCAAATTACAAGTGGTCAACAAATCACAACATATTACACTTATTGTTCCTCACAGCACAACACAACACAATTAACTACACATCAGAGAATCTTAAAAACAATTTTTCTTTTGAAATGGACAATCTGTAAAGTTTTGAACATTTCCACAGGTTACATAGTAAGCGGGCACAACAGGGCATGGAAACAGAAGCCCACACTAGACAAGATGATCATAATAACTACCAGCCTAATACAACTCTCCCTCCATAAAACGACTTAATGGGGGGGAACCACTGCAACAAAATCCCCCCCCCAACCCTCTGGGGCCCTTCTCCCACCCTTCCTCCCACCCCCCACCAAGGCTCAGCCTGCTCCCACTTGGGGGGGGCATTTCATGGCCTCCCCAAGTAGGTGCTCTGCTCTCATCTCTACCACTGACAGCTGGGGGAGGCTTGTCTTGCCAGGGGTGGCATTTTGCATGCCAAAGGCCACCCTTACCCTCAGGGGCCCTTCTCCCACCCTTCCTACCACCCCCCACCACATGCATTCCTTGACAATCAAGAAATCTGGAGTTAAATATAATGTGCATGTAAGTCCCTCAAAGACAGAAGCAATATGGAGGTAATGATGACCCATTTGATTTCCACAACCTCAGACACAATTAGGGATCCGTTTCCCCTTGGTGGGGGATCCCCCACTGTCACCTATCACCCCCTGTCACTGCTTACCTGGCTGGAAGGGGGAAAGTCAGGGAATGAGCCTTCAAGGTACGCTCCTGGGGCTGCTGCCGTGATGTCACTGATGTCATCTGGCTGCCCTGAGAGTATTCCTGTGCTTTGCAGTGGGCTGATTTGGGGCCTACAGGCCAAAGCAGGATCACTTGTGGCCCAAATCTGCCTGCTGTGAATTGTGCGTGCTCCCCAGCCTTGTGTGATGATCACATCACTTCCTAGAACAGACATCATCATGCCAGAGCATTGCCATGAAATGATCATGCGTGTGTGAACAGTCCCTAAGTATCCTGTAGGCTTCAGTGATGGTATAGTATGTCAGTAATGTTTTCACACACATTAGAGAGAGAGAGACAGAGACAGAGAGAGAGACAGAGACAGATGGAGAGAGACAGAGAGAGAGAGACAGAGAAGGGGGGGAGGCACTGAACCTAGATTATTTCTTCTATTTTACTGTCCCCTTCCAAAGCCAGGGTGGCATTGGCACAATGCCCCCCTCCCCCCGGCCAGAGCCTTAGTAACAGTATGCATTGACAGGCCCATGCATCATAGTCCTTTTTGAGACCCAGCCAAGTTGTGTGCCTTTTGGAGAAAAATGTTCAAGTTGCTGGTGGGGGTATGAACAATTTTTAGATATCCACTGTAGTGCAATGGCTAGAGTGTTGGTCTAGAATCTGGCAGACTCTGATTCTGTGCCTTGTAGGCTTGATGGATGTTCTTGGCTCAGCCTAAGTAAACAATTGTGTTGTGTTTTCCAGAGGCAGTCTAGGTGATTTTGGGGCCCTGGACAAATGTTCTGGACGGGGCCCCAGAACCAGTGCCGCCCCACCACTGGCTCCTTGCCAAGGCCAAGCAATTTGGTCACCTAGGCCCCAGATAGAGTGGGCTGGA
This sequence comes from Eublepharis macularius, assembly GCF_028583425.1. Classification (NCBI taxonomy): domain Eukaryota; kingdom Metazoa; phylum Chordata; class Lepidosauria; order Squamata; family Eublepharidae; genus Eublepharis; species Eublepharis macularius. The sequence goes on from NC_072792.1 coordinate 100,626,821, forward strand.
GTGCGTTGTTTCCTTCCTCCCCCCCCTCCACCCCCTCCAACAACTAAGAAGGCCATCGGTGGATGTAGTCACTCCCAATGTGAGGCATGGAGCAGCTGTCTATTGTTAGCCTGGTTGTGATGAGGGTGAAACAAATCAAGGGAGAACAGCAATGTGTAAACCACTATAGGTTCCCATGGGGGAGAAAACCGGGGCATAAGATAAACCTTTAATTTGGTGGGGAGGGGGTATATACATTTTATGTGTATGTGTCTGTATGTTTTATGCATTCAAATCACTTATGGTGTACTTTAGAATTATTGAGCTCCAAAATATCCCAAAAACCTTGTCCATGTATTGCAAACCGAAGTCAATCTACCACATCTAGGGTATTCTTCTTTTCCCTACTGCCTTCAATTTTTCCTAGCATTATTGTCTTTTCTAGTGAACCTTGTCTTCTCATGATGTGACATAAGCACTATCATCAATTGATATCTTCAAGGGAGAAAGCAGGCCTGATTTGGTCTGGATGCCACTTACATGTCTTTTTCGGAGTCCATGGTACATGTAAATTGAAACTTTCTTCCCACTTAACAGTATGAATGCGTTTTCTTCCTATGAGCTTTGTCTAAATTTTACTGTACTGATACTGCTCATTTGGCCAAAAGGCCTGCCCTTGAGCAATGCCACATTAAATACTTCATAATAAAAATATGTTTTTAAAACCATTTAAAAGTGTCTTTAAGGGCCATACGCTGATTTAAAAAACATAAGCTAAATGTTTGGGTACACAACCAGATATGTGAATGACTGAAATGCAGCCCAATCCCACTGCTACTTAAAATCCATTTTTGATGGAGGTCTGGATTGTCTTACATTGGTGTCATTGAGCTTGGAATCAGGAACCTGGATGTGTTCCATGGGGGCTACAACTTTCATGCCAAGGCTAAGAGGGTGGGAACGGGATCTCTCTGGGGTGGCAAACTCTGGCCTTGGAAGTTACTGGCAATTTGGGGGTGGGACTTGTGGAAAGGGAAATCTGAGTAGGGATCTCCCCCAGAATCCATGGTCCACATTTGCCCTCTAAAGAGATTGCCCTTGGAAGCAGCCAGTTTCTCTAGGGAACTACTCTCTCTAACCTGAACTCCAAGCCCAACCAGGAGTTTGGCAGCCCTAGGAAAATTTCTGAAAAAGATGGCAAAGCCAGCAACTGATAGAGGCATGGAAGCCCACACCAGGACAGTAGCAGGGGCCTACTTGGGCACAAAGGACAACCAGTGCTCTCATCCCCCATAGTCCACTCCTTACAGCCCCACACAAACCCAGTTCCCCCACCCCAGCTGCCACACACAGACCCAAATCCTCCACTCAGCCCCTCTCAGAACCAAAACCACCCTCAGCTGCCCCACACCCAGTACCCCAGGAACAGGCTGGCCAGCCTGCCCCATTGTTCCCTATGCTGGGAACCAACCTCCCATCAAAGAAGGGAACACAGACACACAATCATTAAGTTTTAAAAAAACTTTATTTTATCATTTTCAAATTACAAGTGGTCAACAAATCACACAACATATTACACTTATTGTCCCTCACAGCACAACACAACACAATTAACTACACATCAGAGAATCTTAAAAACAATTTTTCTTTTGAAATGGACAAACTGTAAAGTTTTGAACATTTCCACAGGTTACATAGTGAGCGGGCACAACAGGGCATGGAAACAGAAGCCCACACTAGACAAGATGATCATAACTACCAGCCTAATACAACTCTCCCTCCATAAAACAACTTAATGGGGGGCAACCACTGCAACAGGGTCCAGCAGAACCTCTGTCATTTCCTGTGGCTGTGCTTTCAGTTCAGACACAAAAAGCTGAACTGGGCACTTCCAAGGCACTGGACAATGGTATTTCTGGAGCAGTTCTGCAGAGGTCTCCCCCCCGCCACCAGCCTCAGAATTTACCTGGGAACATCTGCGAGAGATCATCATTGGCCGGTGCCCATCCACCACTCTTCCCGCATCCCCCAACCATGCAAACCCAACATTAACATCAACAATTTTTTGGGGTTTTTTTTTTTTTAAACGTGAACAGTCCATCAACTCAGAAAACACAGAATAACATTTTTTTTGGTTTTTTTTTTTAAACATGAACATTCCATCAACTTTTAAAAAACATAATCACAACATTTTGGGGGGGGGTTCTTTTTTTTACATGAACAGTACATCAACTTTTAAAAAACAGTACAACAATTCTTCTTCAATTTTTTTTTACAAAGATTTCATCTGATAAAAACACCTAAGCAATCCCTATCTAACCTGTTTCTCCCTCCAGTAGCAATCCATGTTTCTGGGGCATTATTTTTCATAATAAATTTGGTCCCACAGGGTCTGTCTCAGTGATGGGAGATGTTTTGAATACCCTGGGGGGGGGCTTTCAAATTGCTGGGTGTTTTCCCTTTGCCACTGGTTCCTAACCACCCTCCCTCTACTGGCCGGTTTTAACTGTATATACAGGGTTTTATACAGGGGAGAGCGCGATTCCAAAGGATTGGACTCACAGAGGATGCAGGCCACAAGTTGGGCTCACCTCAGTCACTCTGGAAGTCCAGTCCTGAGAAATCGAAGAGGTGAGAGTTGACCTTCAGGAAGGTCAACTGCTCGACTCTCCATGGGAGAAGGCGAGTGCGATGTGGGCCGACAATGTCGCCCGCATGTGAAAAGACGCGCTCGCTCTCCACGCTCATCGGAGGGCATGAGAGCAGCCGCTGCGCCTCGAGGGAGAGGTCCGGCCAGACCGACTCCTTCCTGGCCCAGTAGCTGAGCGGATCAGTGGAGAGCGACTTGCAGGGCTCCGCGAGGTAGTCCCTGACCATCGCCTCCGCCGGATCCTCTCTCACGGTCCTCACGACCCCAGAGGGGACGAGGGCCCACCGGAGCATCTCCATCTCCATCGGCACTCAGGTGGTGGCCGCAGGGGGGGCCTGCGCAGAGGGGGCGTCAGAGGGACCCGCACGGCAGGGCCCCTCTTGCGTCCCCCCTGTCGACAGGCATCCCCTCTTGGCCTGCCTGCATCTCACCCAAGAGCAGAGCCCGTCTCTGGCTTGGGTGAGGTTCCCGTCCCGCTCGGCGAAAGTGCCCTTTATGCGCGGGTCACACACGGTCGCCAACATGTATGACTCTTCCTTAGTGAGAGGAGTTAGCCTGGCAGCTATGCCCTGCTGCAGCCTTCTCACTAATGCGCGCACCGCTGGAACAAGGTCAGCACGGGGCGCGACCCGGTCTGCAAAGGTGGCCAGATTCCTCTGGAGCGTGTGCACCAGGGAAATGACCAGACCGAGGGTCGCCGTGTCTGACGAGACCGCCACAGTGAAGTCCTTGAAGGGCTTCAGGACCTCCACTGTCTGGGTGACGGTGAGCTAATCCTCCTGGCTGAACTCACCCACCTGACTCGCACTGCGGTTCTCGGAGAGCCATGCGTGGAGTGCGGCCTGCTGCTCCACCAAGCGCTCAAGCATGGCGCAGGTGGAGTTCCAGTGAGTGCTAACGTCAGTGATCAGAGCGTGCTCTGGCACACCTGTCCTGACCTGTGTCTGGCGTAGTTTGTGCGTGGCCTTCACGCTGCGTGAGAAGTGACCCGTGAGCCTCCGACATTTCTGGATAAGTAACTGGAGTTCATGGGTCCGGGTATCCACGGGTTCCTTCGAGGAGCCCAACCCCAGCGCATCTCTCACCACTAGGTGAAGTTTGTGAGCGGCACAGTAGACGCTCTCTCGGCTCACTAGATGCGCCGCTGCCCTCATGTTCTTGCCACCGTCCGTCACCATGCATCCCACGGTGGCGGGTCCCTGGCCTATCCACTCGTCCAACTGTCTTCGCAAGGTGGCAGCGATGTTCTCCGCCGTGTGGGACACGTCGAGCACCTCGGCGTGAAGCAAGGCCTTGCAGTAGCCGGCCTGGCGGTCTCCCATCCTTCCCTGTCTAGCTGTGCTAGGCACCTCCCCCCGGCCCCCACCCAGAACCGACTCGGGTTCCCACCAGTGAGCAGTAAGCGAGAGGTACGCTTGCTGCACATTTGGGCAGGTCCAGATGTCCGATGTGAAGTGCACAGTTCTCCCGGCAACCCGGGACAGCTGTGCCTTCACATGATCCCTGGCAGCCCTGTAAAACGAGGGCACCACCGATCTGCTCAACGACATGCGAGCAGGGACAGCGTACCAGGGAAAGCAATCTCGGAGCAGCCCTGAGAAGCTGAAGTCTTCAACTACGGAATACGGTTGTCCATCCACTGCTATCATATTGACGATGTGGTGCGTGATGCGCCTGCTCGCCCTCCGGATCCCCTCTCTGGGCACACTAGCGCCCTGCATACCAAGCATCTCCGGGAGAGAGGCTTGGCGTCCCTTTCCTGCAGGTACCCTTAGGGGGAGAGCACCAGAGGAGTCTGCCTCCTTCTGGCTAGCTGGCGGCCATGCGGCGCCACTCGAACCCTCCTCCTGAAGAAGCACCGCCTGGTGGTGCCTCTTCATATGGTACCTCAACCCAGACGTGGAGAGATGCCGCACATCTTTGCCACGGCTGACGTGCTGCCTACAATGCAGGCACAGGGCTGCTCGGGGATCCTCCGCTGTCTGGAAGTGCTTCCAGATTTCGGAGGAAAAGGGCATCCCACGCTTCCAAGGAGAAGCGCTTTCTGGATCACCCTGAGGCACCTCCTGTGAGGTGCTCTGGCCGGACACACCGTGTCCCACTCTCGGCCGGGCAGGTGGGGATGGATGAGGCTGAAGGGGCAGAGATGTGGGCTCTTCCACCACAGTCTCTGCCTCTTCCTCCCGCATCCTCTCCTCCTGCACAGCTGTGAGAGGCCTGCTGCTGGCCTCAGAGGAAACTGGGGTGGACCGCCCCAGGGGGGGTCTCACGGGCAGTTCCTCCAACATCCTCTGGGTTCCTGGGGTGAGCGGGAGCGCAGGGAAAGTCATGTGCTCCGCGCCCATCCCAGGAGACACCGCATGCTGCCCCTCCTCCAGCAGCTGGCTCGCAACCACTGGAGGAGGAGGAGCCTCAGCAGCAGGCCCCCTCCCAGTGCCAGCACCTGCCTCACGCCTCTGGGTTGGGGGTGGCCCTCCAGCAGCTGTCTCAGGAAAGAGAGTCTTGCGAACCCTCTTCCTGTCACCAGAAGCCAGGCTGGTGAACGGCAGCAGCGCAGGGGAGGGCCTCCTCCGCTCAGATGGGGGGGCTGCCGCAGCAGTCCCCCTCCCCCTTCCCTCCTCCCCTCTAGATTTCTCCCTAGCCTTTCCCCCGGGGCCCCTCTCTGCTTTCCTCTCTGACATACTTTCCCCTCCCGAAATCTACCCTAACTAATCAGAAAAGATTTGGAAAACAAAGGTCAACTTTGTTTTCAAGACCTAACTAACCTGCTCTAAATCTGTGCTTCTAGTGGCTCTGTGACTTGGAGATGAACAATCAAGTGCCTTTTTAAGCAACCCTATTTATGTCAGGGAACCTGAGCCTGCCAATCAGCTGAATTCCTCTGGAATTGAGCTGGCCCTAAACCCCAATAACAGAGGTGACTAAGCCTTAAACACTCACACACTAGTATGCCCGGGCCGGCCTGGCACCACCACGGGTGCCAGAGATGGGCAGTGGAACCCTAGTTATGGGGGCACTAATGGGAAGCCTATTGACAGCTATTACAAATTTTTTTATATATATATATATAGAATTCAAACGTAACACTCACTCACTAATGTTTTCCCTGCTGAGTCCCTATTTAGTTTTTTTAAAAAAACTAGGCTTGGTTTCCCTAATAATTATGTTGAGGGCAATTATACACTGATCACCTACCAACTGGCCTACCTACCTAAGAGACACTATTTAGCGGGACCAATGTATCTGTGGTATGTCGGTGTGGGGTGTGGATGTGGTGTTTTGAAGATGAGCCTCCCCCCTCCCAAGCTAGCAAGAACCCACTCCCAAGCCCACCCAAATATGAACCCGGACTCGCTCACTAACACCAGTCCTGCAGTCCAGCGATGTTCAGGTGGTCTTGCAGCTGGTCCTCCTCTCCTCCGCGATGCTGTCAAGAAAATTGGAAATGTTAACAGAGTCAACACCACACGCCGCACACGCAACCCCCAAAATTCAAGGCCCCGTTGCACAAGCCAAGTCAGCCCCCCCCCCTGAAAGGCTAGGGCCAACCAGCAGCAAAACAAAACACATCCACCCAGCAGAGCTTCTGTCTGTGCAGGCCAAAAGCTGGCACACTCATTTTTAAGTCCTGTGAAACAGTAGTTCAAGCCCACCCCACACTCAAACTTGACAAATGAAACATGAAAGAAAGCAGGCACTGCAATCAATGCTGGCCCCCCCTAACCCCCAAACAATGTCCTCTTGCCCAACCAGAAAATGCCCCCCCTAGCCCAAGCCATAAAGACCGAGCCAAAGCATATGCTCGCAGGTAGGCACAGCAGCAGACATAAGCTCAAAAAACAAATTTTACAACAACCCTACCAGTCCACCACTACAGATGTCCAGCAATGTTGGTCCTCCACGCAGAGATCTGCAGGCCGATGTCCACCAAGTGCAGTCCAGTCCAGAAGAGGTCCACCAACGATAAACAACCTGATTGTGAAGCAAAACAGTGAGTGCCAGGCCAGCAAACGGGAAGGGTTACCAAAGCCGGAGCAGCAGGCCTGTAAGTGGGCCGCAGGCTGGCACAGTTGTTCAGGACGGAGCCTGTTGGAAAGCCTTGGAAGCAGGGGGCCAGACACAGGAAAAAAAGCCCACACCATTCCAGTTTGTGAAGCACAACTGTGACTGCCAGGCCAGCAACCAAAAAGGGTTACCAAAGCCAGAGCAACAGACCTGTGTGTGGGCCACAGGCTGGCGCAGTTGTTCAGGACGGAGCCTGTTGGGAATCCTTGGAAGCAGGGGGCCAGACACAGGAAAAAAAGCCCACACCATTCCAGTTTGTGAAGCACAACTGTGAGTGCCAGGCCAGCAACCAAAAAGGGTTACCAAAGCCAGAGCAACAGACCTGTGTGTGGGCCACAGGCTGGCGCAGTTGTTCAGGACGGAGCCTGTTGGGAATCCTTGGAAGCAGGGGGCCAGACACAGGAAAAAAAGCCCACACCATTCCAGTTTGTGAAGCAAAACTGTGAGTGCCAGGCCAGCAACCAAAAAGGGTTACCAAAGCCAGAGCAACAGACCTGTGTGTGGGCCACAGGCTGGCACAGTTGTTCAGGACGGAGCCTGTTGGGAATCCTTGCAAGCAGGGGGCCAGACACAGGAAAAAAGCCCACACCATTCCAGTTTGTGAAGCAAAACTGTGAGTGCCAGGCCAGCAACCAAAAAGGGTTACCTTAGCCAAAGCAGCATACCTGTGTGTGGGCCACAGGCTGGCACAGTTGATCAGGACGGAGCCTGTTGGGAAGCCTTGCAAGCAGGGGACCAGACACAGAAAAACAAGCCACACCATTCCAGATTGTGAAGCATAACTGTGAGAGCCAGCCAGAAGAAAGGCACCAAATACACCCAGCAGAGCTTCTGGCCTGTGTAGGCCCAAAGCTGGCACACTCTTGTTTTAATCTTAAAACAGTAGATCAAGCTTAAAGAAGGCAAGCACAACAACCAATGCTGAACCCCCCCCATCAAACATTGTCTGCCCAACCTGTCCCCCAGGCCATGCCAAGAATAAACTGCAACACCTTTTTGCAGAGGCAGGCCATAGCAGCACATTGCCCAGCATCAAAAAAATTTTCAAAAATTTTAAAAAGGCCTACCAGGTGTCCTCTCAGGATGTCCAGCAGCACAGTTGATCCTCCAGGCAGATGTCCTCCAGGCTCCAGGTGCAGTGCAGTCTCTCTTCTTCTTCTCTCTCAGTCAGCAGCAGCAGCAACAGAGGTGCTCCAGACAGTCTAGCTCCAAATTTAAACCCCCTGCTGCAGCCTCAGCCAAAGATTTAAATCTATTGGCTGGCATGAAAATACAGCAGAGGGATTGGTGACTCCTAAAGTCCCCCCTCCCCTGCCTTTCCCCACCCACACTCCAAGAGTCACCCTCCTCCTGCTCCCCCTCCCCACCTGTTAGTTTTGGCGGGAATCTCTGCTGCTTTGCAAATGCAAAGTGCAATGCAATGCTTGCACCTTGCATTTGCAAGGCAAAGCAGGATTCCCTATCCTCCTTTGCAAGAGGGGTGGGGGGGTGACAGAAGGAGTGAGTGATTCACTCTTTCTCCCCCCCTCCCCTCTTCTAAGAGCCTGCATGAAGCCTTTGCTTCCAGCAGGATTTTGCTAGCCGCTTGCTAAGGCAAACGGCTAGCAAAAACAAAATGGCGATTCTCGAATGCCGAAAGAAAGCCGAAAGAAGCCGAAACGTTTTGGCTTTTTTTCTTTCGGCTAAGCCGAAACGTTTCGGCTTCCTCCGAAACGTTTCGGCTTATCCGAAAGAAGCCGAAACACTTTTGTTTCGGCTTTCTTTCGGCATTCGGAAAGCCGAAACGCACATCCCTAGCCCCCACCTTATAGAATGGCCTGCCTAATGAGGTTAGAAAGGCTCCCATTCTCCTAAACCTGCTCTGTTGTGTGCCTGATTGGACCCTTGAATCATTTTAAAATCACTTTAAAATGACGACAGTGTCCTCAGGGTGAACATGAGGATGCTGTCACATTTCATTTGGCCCTTAGGCAATCAGCATCTCTGTTCATTGTAGTGTGCTTTAATTTTAATATAAAAATGCTCTGTAGTAGTACATCAAGAAGATATATATGACCATCAGTTTTCATGGCTGTGATTTTAAATGTGGATCTCCCTTGAACATCAGCAAATCCTGTGTCCAGTTATGAAAGCGAAACTTATTTGAATCAAAACAGTTGGAAAACCTACATTATTGAAAGAGTACAGCCTTTTCCAGACAACAATTTACTCCTCTCTTTTTGAGCGTTCACTCCCCAAGGATTGGATTTGTTTTAGCCACCTACCTTTCCACATGCCGCTTTTAATGCTGCTGTGAGTGCCATTTTTTTTGTCCACACCACTATGAAATAAAGGGAATTATATGGTGGGGTGTGGACGTCATTGTTGATGTCCATGTCAGCATCACCGTTGCCATCATTGTCACATCACCACCACCGCCTTATTAAAATTTTTGTGTATGTCCAATCACGTTATTACATTATGACATTATGAAAACTAGAGGTGCCAAGTAGCAAGTTAGCAGTGGAAACCCACCCACCCCAAAACAAAAGAGAAATGAAAGCAAAAGGAAATCCAACATGGCATGTGTGCAGTGTTGGTGCAGAGTAATCCCAAAAACATAGACAGTTAATCTTTGAAAACCTAAAAGCAATCCATGTAACCACAACACAAAGTAATCCTGTTGTTATATTGTTGTGATGTTATAATGTCATTATGCTTGGTTTTTTAAAAATACCCCCTGACACATGACAGCCATGCTCCAAGTAAACATTTTGTTTATGACCCTCCCCATGGTCCAAACCAGAGAGCCTCACTCAGACTGAGCCAGAGTTAGGAGGCCAGCACCAGTGAGGCCAACCAACACAATGCAATAACAACAACTTTATAATGTTATAACATCATAAAGTTTTCTTTTTTTTTTAAAGGTGCTTCTTGGTAAAGGAGGGGGATGAGGAGAAAGAAGAGAGAGAAAAGGGGAGGGAGGAGCAGAGAGGAGGATGGAGATGCGACTTGAGTAAACATTTTTATTTTTATTTTAAAAGCAAAGAACAGTAGTGAGTGACACTGACAAAGCCTTTCCTTCCATAATGTCAGTTTTTCCTGCAAGAGAGGGGGGAAGAGAAATGGAAGAGTGTCAGTTTTTCCTGCAAGAGAGCGGGGAAGAGAAATGGAAGAGTGGAAGTGGAAGAGTAGTACTGAAGGGAAGTTGGGTCACTAATAAGTCTGCCTCTATACAAGGTATGACAATAGAAAAACCCCATTCATAAATGAAGAATAATGCTGCAGTTGCATAGTAAGTGAAATAAATTATCTGAGCATTTTTTCATATTGATAAATTGTTAATGTAATTTTCTAAGACTGTTGACAAATTTGTTGTAAGCTGGGTTGTGCCTTGGGAAAACTTGGGGGAGATCAGTAGTAAGGAATAAATATTTGAATTTTAAAAATGGGGGAAATGCTGAAGCGCAGGATTAATATTGTTTGGATGCTGAGGAAGCAAAGAGTAAACAGTGCCCATAATGGAGAGAAAAAGGCTAGTGTGGATTGGGCTATAGCTAGCTATACAGCCATGAGATGAGCACAAGTCAAATAGTCCTTCCTGTTTGTGCTTTTGTATATCCTGTCCTTGCAATTCTTCTTAATGAAATTCAGAAACACCGGCCCTCTTCAAAAAGGGTTCTGAAATACGGGTTTCGCCCCCTCCATTTGCCGATTTATTTTACATATATATTTGGAAAGGGAATTTCTATTGTATAAATCAGGACGGTTTGAAATGCTGATGTGTATTTTCACATGTATTTTGTGGGAATTTATTATTTATTATTTTATATTCTAGGCTTTATATATAAAGTCACAGCTAACTGGTCAGAAACAGAAGTGTGGGCTACATTATAAATAAACTACTGAGAAGGATGTAAAACATGTTTTGTTCTTATGAAAAACGGCCACTCAGAAGGCATTAAGATTTTGTTGTTTCTGTGGCACTTAAATATTTTATGTGTAGGGTGCATAAGTAAAGAAACATGAAAGAAACAACAACACAAATGTTTAAAGGTGACATTAGTGTAAAATATGGTTTTTCCTGGCCGAAAAGAAGCTAACTGATATTTGTGTTTAGATGTTTACTCCCATAGTTTCATGACATCTATACGAAATGTTTCTTGATTTTCCAGCTGTCTATTGGCTAGAAAGATTTGGACTCTGTAATATGCAGAAGCATTTTTGTTTTGGAGCTGAAAGTTAAGGTAAAGGACTAAGTCCCTTCTGAGATGCACGAGTGAATTATCACAAACAACATTTTTAGGAACAGAATGAATGATTAATTGATTTTTACATCCCCAGCTGAAATGAGAGAATGGGCACCCACAATTTCTCCATGGCTTTTCCAGATAATTCCTTATGGTCCACCAGTTTCCTAACTGGGTGTGGTAAGAAGATCTCAAGGTGTGCCTCATAGCATGAGCAAAAGGGAGGTGGATGCTGGGACTGGTCAAGGGGAGATGAGCAGGAGAAAGAAGACCTACAGCTGCTTTTTCTCTTGCTTCACTTGGGGATGTAAAGACCAATGTCCAGTGTCTGTGGTAAGAGTTAACATCACAACATTTAGTTGACTCTTTTATTTAACATTCCCCATTAAAAATACCTGTTTAGTGAGAAAGACCCCAAACCCTCAGAGGGTTTGTTAATTTCATCTTTACCTCTCCAAAGGAGAGGTGAAATTGACAGAGTGTTCAGGGATGCAAAAAATGAAATTAACAAACCTTCTGAGGTGTGACCTCCACTAGCTCTGTCTTTTTAAACTACCCTCTGGTAGACAGATGAAATTGACAGAGCCTTCAGGGAGGAGAAGATGAAATTAACAAACCCTCTGAAGAACCATCTCCTCCAAGTCTTTTAAAACTATACTTCCTGGCTAACATTGCATCTCCCTACACTTGAGCATCCCCATGTAAGATGTCTTGTGTAGACTCGTAGACAATACACAAAGAAACAAAGAAGAAGCAGACTCTACATGACTTGTGTGTCAAGTAGCCAGCCATGCAGTTGCTTGCATCTATGGAGCATGCCTTACTGGAATAACATCAGGTGCAAGTGGAAGGAATTGATAGTTTAAATTCCATTGTTTGGATGAGTACCACAGAAAGAATAACATTGGCTTATAACAACAACAAAAACAACAAGTGTTGCTTATATACTGCCCTTCTAGACAGATTAGTGACCACTCAGAACAGTGAACAAAGTCAGTGTTATTAATATCCCTACAATACAACTGGGTAACTGGGCTGAGATGAGTGGCTTACCCAGGGCAACCTTCAGGGCTCATGTTAGTACTGGGGCTCAAAACAGCACAGTGCTGATTCACAGCCCAACCACTTAACCTCAGTGCTACAGCAGCTTAGTAATGAACTGCAGCCTTAGTAATGGACTAATACATAAGATCTATTGCTAAATCATTTCAAATAATTTCCATTGCATATACTGATAATAATACCCCTATTTTCTGCTTTTTATTGCTATTTAATAAATGAAGATTATTCTTTAGAACACCTATTTATTTATTTCTTCCATTAATGCAAGGAAAAGGTGATGGCAGAATATTTAACTTCGTTGGGCCAAACAAGCAGGTTAGGAGACAGCCATCAAACTTGCAGAGGTTCAAACAAAATGCTATGATCCTATGCTTAAAACAGGAACCACAGATGGTGTCAAGTAGTGCAGGATCACTCAGATTAGTCATTATTATAGGAGCCATTATTAAAGGAGCTGGATCTGGTTATCAACTGTTATATCTATGCATTTCGAGCTCCATTAGCATTTCCTAACTGGAGTGCTACAAAAACACTCAGCCCATTATAGATCAACAATACAAAGATAATGAGGGACTTGTAACTTTAGTAAATTAAGACAGTTTGACTTTAAAAGTGCTCAGGGAAAGGTCTGGCAACCAACTGTCAGCTAGGGTACAAATAAACTAATTATGTTTAACAGCATTACTTTCCAAAACTATGGTAGTGTGTCTTAATGGCTCTATTGGTTCCTTTTGCTTAACTAGCAGTATAGTTGCAATTAAAAAATATTATTATTCTAAAAAGATCCTGCAGTTCCTAAGTAAAACTTTAAGTAACTATAAAATAGTCTTTTTGCTTTATCTCTTGAAAAGTATATGAACATTAAGTTATATTTCTGCAGTGTTACAGTGAATTTATCTTTTAAATGTTAGCTTTATGGTTTCGAGGAGAATAAAAAGGATGAAAAAACAATACAGGTTTGCAGGCACATTTGGCATAACAGAATCATGTAGAACCAGTTATGTGAGTAGAAAAGAATTTATTTATGGTTTATGGTGATGTATCAGTAAATACTCCACCAGGAAATATTTCGAGTGTTTTATGAGATGACATCTCTGGGAACAAAACTACTTCAGATTTTGTTTTTTTTTATGTTCCCTTTGCCTTTCCTTGTGGTTTCAGCAGAAACATCCTCAGTTTCACTCCAAATCAGAAAGGGGGGGGGAAACCCTTATTGTAGTGTTCAGAAAGTAGTCCTTCATTTTTAGAATCTTATCACTTACTTTCAGCAAGATAGCCAGTGAATTTCATATAGACATGGGCACGAACAGCATTACGAACAGAAAAAATCCACAAACAGCCTAATCTGCTGTTCTCGAACAAGCTGTTTGTGAGGCCCCATCCTAAACGAACAGGGGATCATTGCAAGCCTCCTTCATTGCCTTCTGCATTCATCAAGCCAGACAGTCTGGCACCTGCAATCAATCCCCTTGGCAACCGGAGGCAGGGAGGGTCTGACCTCTGTCTGAACTCCTTCTGCCTTTCCTTCTGGCTTTAACCCTTCAAAGTACTTCCAGCAGAGAGTCCCGTTTTTGCCACTGTGAAGAGAAAATGACAGCCAACAGGGAGACCCGTGAATCATGCCTGTCCCGGGGTGCAATCTCTCTGAAACTTGGGGGGGTCTTCAGAGGACAGTGAGGACTATGTCCCCTGCAAATTTGGTGGGTATTGGACATCGGGAAGGTCACTTTTGTAACCCCTCAAACTAGCTGCCAGCAGACGCTGCTGTTTTTGCCAGGACAGGGCCCTTTAAACTAGCAGCTGGCAGGTGGCAGGGGGGAATCCCCACCTGCCGCCTGCCAGCTGCTAGTTTAAAGGGATCTTTAAAGGGCCTGGTAAGTGGGTTTGAGGAGAAGGGGGCTAAGTGGGGGGGTTTGGGGTGGGGGTGGTTCTGGCCTTCATGAACAAACAAACAACGAACATGTCTGGAAACAGTTCATGTTCGTCCATGTTCGTTGTTCGTGGATGGCAACGAACGATGAACAGGGTGTTCGGGGTTTTTTTTCCGTTCGTGCCCATGTCTAATTTCATATTCATGATTAGAGATGGGCATGAACAGCAATACGAACAGAAAAAAAGCCACAAGCAGCCCAATCTGCTGTTTGAGAACAAGCTGTTCATGAGTCCCCATTCTAAATGAACAGGTGATTGTTGCAAGCCTCGTTTGTTGCTGTTCGTCAAGCCAGACAGTCTGCCACCTGCAATCAATTCCCTTGACAACTTAGGCAGGGATTGTCTGAACTCCTGCTGTTGCCCTGGAAACCCCAATCTAAGCCCAATTTAGCTTGATAGGCAGGTCTTCCTTTCAAGTGTGGAGCTCCAAATTTGTTACAAGGGAGCAAAGACTGAGGGGAGGGGGGCTCTCAGCTCTGGCTTTGCAGACAGTGGAGAGGGAGAGACAGCTGCGGTTGGCATTTTGATAGAGAGAGTGCATTGGAGCTTGAATATTCTTTGTGTGTGGTGGGATAGGGATCTACCCCTTCAGGTTCCAGGGTTGCGGCCAGGCTCTGGGCCAAGCTATTATTTATTATTGGTACCTTTCCTGCTGCCTGCTCAGGTAAGGTTTCTGGGAGTGGTGCAGTAGGGATCTTGATCAGACTTGGATGATGGCTGGAGGAGAGCCTGCTGGCCCCCACGAATGTCCAACCACAAACATGTTCGTGAACAAGTCATGCTCGTAAGTGTTCATGAGTCTCTGTTCGTGGATGGCAATGAACAATGAAAATCATGTTCATTTTTTTCCTGTTCATGCCTATGTCTGTTCATGATATAGGGCTTTTCTTAAGTTAAAAAAAAGTGATCTGCAATTTATTTTTCTTTGTAAAATATCTTTAAAACATACATACTCTAATACAAGAACATTTGAGTTATGTAAAGTCAATTGAACTGGTACATAGCAGTAGTATGACTCTCACACAGCTATATTCTTGGATCATTTTCTAGGTATTGCTGTAACAGGCATAAAAGAAGTTCATGCTAAAACTTGCTCATTCCAGTACTGCAGTAGGATTTCTACCAGATGTGAACATTTATTGCCTCAATAGAATCTTGTATGTTTATTTAATGGTATGTCTCACAGGAACCTACATACTAGCAAGTGTGCATAGAACTACAGCCTTCAAATGATCAAAAGTTTAAAGCTTTCTCCTTGAGCGAAGCAGGAGAGTTGTTCCTCCCGTAGCGTCTGAGGAGTGGAGCAGTCGGGCTGGTCATCTCAGCGCAGGGCAGCGCGGCTTGGCGCAAGCTGTTTTTTCAGGCTGACACCAGGCTCAGCAGAGGTCTCGATCACCATCTGCAACGGCGAGCAAAGAGCTGCATTGGTTTACGTGGCCCGTTTTCGGGCCGCCGCTGTGTTTATCGAGCGGCCCTTGGAATTGCTGGTTTGCCAGGAGTGGGGCCACGTCAGCTAGGGGAAGTTGCCCCCGAGTTGCATTTTGGCTCGGGGGGTGGCTTTTTAGGAGGGGGGGTGGCTTGGCATAGGGGCGCTGTCTGAGGCCTATTTGTTCCCCTGTTTTTTGGTGGGAAGAGGTTATTTAAACTGAAGCTCTTGTCAGAGTTGTTGTTAATTCACCAAAACCAACCCCCCCTCCAAGCATGGCTCTACTTGGCTAGTGGTTATTATAATACTCCCCCCTTTGTGCCCTCACCTTGGTTCTGTTAGAATTCTGGACTGTGGCTGCCAGTTAAGCAGCAGCCATATTACTTTTGGGCATTAGCTGGGGCAGTGGTTGCCTAGGACTAATATTGATAGGCCTGTTGGCCATTTTTGTTTGAGGCAGCAGCCATTTTGGTTGCAGGGCTGGCAGCCATTTTGTTAACACCCTGACGATGCCTTTATATTGGCAGGGTCAGCAGCCATTTTGTTAACAATCTAGATAGATAGTGACGAATAGGAGTGGCTAACCTTTATGGTAGAGCTTTTTACCAGCAGCCTTAATTTGTATAGCCCGCAGCCATTATAGTAAGGCTAGTGTGTGCCTAGGATAAGCCACATTCTAGCCACTATACTTGTTTGCAGTGTTATTTGGGCTTCGGAACCATGCCACCTAAAAAAGGGGAAGGGCGATCTAAAGGAAAGCAGCCTGCTAAACGGCCTGCCCCAAAAAGGCCTGCCCCAGTATTTCCAGGCAAAGATGAGATATTAGAGCAGATTGCTGCTCTGGAGCATTCTAAGCGGAGTGCAGCTGTGGGGTCTGGTAGCAAATGGGGGCGTAGAGATGTCAAGGCCAAATCTGATTCTGCTTTTCACCGTCACATTCTATCTTTGTCTTGCAGCTTTGGGGGACACTTCTGGTGCTGAGGGTCATTGTTTGGTTGAACATCAGTACAGAAAGAGGGATACAGTGGAAGTTATTGAAGATACTCCAGAGGCTACGCCTGTGGAGGTCACAGTTGATCATGGTGAAGTTGAAGGTAAGGCGGGTTGGCCTTATCAGGCATATCCATGGCCTTGGGGGCAGCCGTCTACCTTTGGACAGACAGTGCTGGGGCAGTCAGCTGAGCCACAGCCAAGTACGTCACAGGGTATTTCCCATTCTTCTGTGTGGCCGTATTGGGGCCATGCAACATGGGGTAATGCATATAGTGGCCTGCTGGGTCAGTAGGATCTCAGAATTCACCTGCCACTGGCCAGGGTGGGTCAGTATTGCCTGTTCAGGAGCCAGGGGTCCCCTGGTATTCATTACCATGGGCGGGCTGGCATTCCTCCCAGTTGAGGCTGGCCTTCTATGGATCAGTTCCTTTTAGGGTGCTCCCATTTGGGGATACTGCCCTGCCTTTAGGAGATCATCTCATGTAGGCCACTAGGGATAAGATCCTGCATGGTGAGTATGTGGATGTCTTCACCCTTCTCTTCAGGGAACTGGAGAAGAAAGATAAGGAAGACTTAGATGATAGAGAAAAAGAGCACCTTAAAAGCATGAAAGTTGACAGGACTTGGACTAATTGGTTGGCAGGGATTTTTTATATATGCAGGCATGATAGCCAGGGCTCAGCCGTTAAGGGTGGCTGCCCTATTTCAATACTTGGATATTATTTACAGAGCATACAGAGATTTGGGGGGGGCATCTGGCTTCAATATGATGAGGAGTTTAGGATGAGGGCGGCTCTTAATCTCAACTTGTCTTGGGATCAGATTTACCAGCAGCTATGGCTGCAGGTGATGTCACCCTCGAAACCAAATACAGGGGACCACTCTGATAGCGGCCACCTAATTCACAGACTAGGGCAACCTTCAAGTTCTCAACAGACAGGAACCTGCGTGTCAGCGGGGCAGCCGGTTCAACCCTGGCCACTGCCGGCGTTATAATAGAGGCGGGGTAGGCGATGGCCGCGAGCGCTTCTTTCCGAAGGAGGCGCCGTTGCCTGGCCCCAGCCCCGCCTCCAACAACACCTCAGCCTGACCCAGCGCTAGAGCAGCAGCCAGCGACGCTTCATGCCGTTTGCTTGTGCCTCTCAGTTCTCCCCGGCTGGCAGCCAATCCCCTCCCTGGCTCTCCATGTGGTGTTTGTGTACACACCGGAGCCCCGCTCCACCCTGCCCCGCTCTCATTGTGAGCGTCCTGGTGCGCGCGCCGTGCAGGCTGGCAGAAGCTCTGGGGCGCAGCCGCAGCAGCCCTGCCCCCCCTCCAAGCAGAAGCGCGTGCTGGCCTCTTGGGCTGATTAGCAGCACGAAGCGCAGAGGTTGGGCAGGGAAAGTCTGCAGTTTCTGCAAGAGACGGGACCTGCCTGCATTGTGGGGCCTGGCAGGGGATCAGGCACAGCACAGTGTGCACATATTTGGAAAGTTTATTATCTGTCTGTGTTGCAGCCCAGGGTTGAACTAGCAGGATGATTCTGCTCCTGATGTAATGAACAGCTTGTAAAGCATTTCTGGAAACTCCCATTCACATTCAGTGTACAGGTGGAACAATGCAAGGTGTATGGGATTTCCATCCTTCATATTTTCCCTTGCATTCCTGCTGTACAAAAGAATGAATGTGCTAAAAACCAAAATTTCACCTTAGAATGACACCTTAATGTCAACCTGGATAGAAGCTCTCTTGGTGATTCACAGCAAAAGAAGAATCCAGGCAAAGTAAATTTCCAAAAATAGTTTTATGAGAACGCACACACAGGTTGCTGACCTCCTCCTCCTAATCTCCTGACATCCCCATTTTCATCCTGCCAGGAAAAAAAGGCATGCTATTGGAAGGGGTGTGCATGTTTAATACAGGGTTTCCATGTCTGTGTTGTGTTTGGACAACCTTCTTTATTTATGGTGTTTAAGACATGGTAGGTGACAAGATGCTGCTCCCCCAGTTTGCTCAAAGGAGAGACAGGCAGACCTTTTAAAACCTGGACTTCCCTAAAGCTTTGGTTGCCAACAGCCAGGAGGCAGTAGCAGAGTATAAATTAGTGCTGTCTCTGCCAAACCATTCTGTTCCTTGTGCCATTTATGCATCTGCAAACTCCTGCCACTGTCCAGGAGATCAAAGTTTGGACAGACTACTGTCAGTTCATATTCAACCTTTCTCACTTGGCCTCACCTTCCTCACAGGGTTGTTGTTGGGAGGATAAAAATGTAAAATGAGGAAGAGAGAACCTTGCATGCCCTGTGAAAACCTTGCAAGAGAAAAGGCACGCAAAGTAAGATTTTGACGTGCCTGAAATGAAAACATGCAACAGACATAATTTTGACATTACAGTTCACAGGTTTATTCAAAGTTATTTGTGATTTATCTGTTTCCTGTTTAAGAAAGAAAAACAAAAGATTTATTGTTATTTATTCTCACACTTATTTAAAAATTTAAATTTAAATTAAGAAAAAATTAAATTAAAAATGTAAAAAGTTTTAAGTTTTGCAATTTTCATTTTTCCTACATTTCTTCTGTTTTTTATAATTGGTTAGTGGGGGGGGGGGCGCAAGTAGGTATCTTGCCTCAGGCGCCAGAAACCCTGGCACCAGCCCTGACCCTGGCTGCTCTGTTGGGAGTTTGCATATCAAGGGGTATGCTCCAGGAAGTTCTGCAGATTTGGACATGAGTGTCCAGTCTGTAGAGGCCCTCTCGGCATGTAAGAAGTATCGCCAATCAGGAAAGAAAGTAGGGGGTAGTGGTGGTTCCCAGCAAGCTGGAAAAGGGTCCCAGCCCCATAAAGGTGAAGGAACTTAAGCAATTGTTAGACATTTGTCCCAAGCGAGCTGATGCAAAATACTTGTGGGAAGGATTTTCAGAGGGATCTAGGATCCCTTTCCAGGGTCCTAGGACCCCTTTCATGTCAGCGAACTTGCGTTCGGTGGTTGGCATGGAAGGGATTGTGTGCCAAAAAATAGCTAAGGAATGTGAAGAATGTGCGCCCCCTGGTGCCCCCCCTCAGTTCATAAGAACATAAGAACATAAGCAAAGCCATGTTGGATCAGGCCAGTGGCCCATCCAGTCCAACATTCTGTCACACACAGTGGCTAGAAATCCAGTGCCATCTAAAGGACTGTCAGTGAGGCCAGGACACCAGAAGCCCTCCCACTGCCTTCCTTCCAGCACCAAGACAACAGAGCACCACCTCCCCACAAAGAGAATACCATCTATCTCCTGTGGCTAATAGCCACTGATGGACCTCTGCTCCATATATTTGTCCAGTCCCCTCTTGAAGCTGGCAATGCTTGTAGCTGCCACCACCTCCTGTGGCAACGAATTCCATGTGTTTATCACCCTTTGTGTAAAGTAGTATTTTCTTCTATCTGTTCTAACCCGACTGCTCAATAATTTCATAGAGTGCCCACGAGTTCTTGTATTGTGAGAAAGGGAGAAAAACACATCTTTCTCTACCTTCTCTAACCCGTGCATTATCTTGTAAACCTCTATCATGTCTCCCCTCAGTCGTCTTTTCTCCAGGCTAAAGAGCCCCAAGCGCCTCAATCTTTCCTCATAGGGAAAGTGTTCCAACCCTTTAATCATTTTAGTTGCCCTTCTCTGTACTTTTTCCAGTGCTATGATATCTTTTTTAAGGTGTGGCGACCAGAACTGTACACAGTACTCCAAATGAGGCCTCACCATCGATTTATACAGAGGCATTATGATACCGGCTGATTTGTTTTCAATCCCTTTCCTAATAACCCCTAGCATAGCATTAGCTTTTTTTATGGCAGTCGCACACTGTGCTGACGTTTTTAGTGAGTTATCTATCATGACTCCAAGATCTCTCTCTTGGTCAGTCTCCGCCAGTTCAGACCCCATCAACTTGTATTTATATTTTGGATTTTTGGTTCCAATGTGCATTACTTTGCACTTGGCTACATTGAACCTCATTTGCCACATGGAGGCCCACTCTTCTAGCCTCGACAGATCCCTTTGGAGTGCCTCACAATCCTCTCTGGCTTTCACCACCCTGAACAATTTCGTGTCATCTGCAAATTTAGCCACTTCACTGCTTAATCCCAATTCCAAATCATTAATAAACAAGTTAAAAAGCATTGGACCCAATACCGACCCCTGTGGCACCCCACTGCTCACCACCCTCCACTGTGAGAAGTGCCCGTTTATACTCACTCTCTGTTTCCTATTAATTAGCCAGTTTTCGATCCACAAGAGGACTTGGCCCTTTATCCCATAGCTACTGAGCTTACTTAGGAGCGATGGTTGTTGGGGGTTTTCCGGGCTGTCTTGCCGTGGTCTTGGCATTGTAGTTCCTGACGTTTCGCCAGCAGCTGTGGCTGGCATCTTCAGAGGTGTAGCACCAAAAGACAGAGATCTCTCAGGACACTAGTTTTCCACTGCCTAAAAGAATCCTTTTTACCTTTTACAGCTTCTATTACATTGCTTGTTAACCATGCTGGCCTTTTCCTAAACCTATTTGTGCCTTTCCTAACCAGCGGTATATATTTAATTTGAGCTTCCAGGATTGTAGTTTTAAATAGTCTCCAAGATTCCCCAAGTGTTTTGACCTTTTTTACTTTCCCTTTCAGTTTCTTCTTCACGTACCCCCTCATCTCAGAAAAGTTACCCCTTTTGAAGTTAAACATGGCTGTGTTGGTCTTATTTGGCAATTTCCTATTTATACATATGTTGTACTCAACATTATGGTCACTGTTCCCAAGTGGTGCAATCACATTTACATCTCTCACCAGGTCTTCAGCATTACTGAGGACCAAATCCAGGATCACCTCTCCCCTAGTAGGTTCTGTAACCATCTGTTCCATAGCACAGTCATTGAGACAGTCTAGAAACTCACTTTCTCTCCCCCGATTCGAACACCCATTGGCCCAGTCAATGTGTGGGTAGTTAAAATCACCCATTACAACACAGTTATTTTGTTTAGCAGCCATCTTTAATCCTGTCATCATTTTATAATCCTCCTCTATTTTCTGATCTGGAGGGCGATAACAAACTCCCACAGTTAAGTTTCCATTTGGGCCCGTAATTTCAACCCATAGCATTTCCAGAAGCGAATCTAATTCAGTTACCTTCTCAATCTTACTGGAATGTATACCTTCTCTGACATATAGAGCCACCCCACCACCAACCCTTCCCTCCCTATCCTTCCGATATAATTTATATCCAGGAATCACCGTGTCCCACTGATTTTCCTCATCCCACCAAGTTTCTGATATGCCCACAATGTCTATGGATTCGCCCAACACTAAACATTCCAGCTCCCCAATTTTACCTCGGACACTTCTAGCATTTGTATATAAACACCTGTAACTTCCCCGGCACACTTTGCCTCGAGACGTAGTTAGGTCATCTGCACTGTTTGTCTCCATCTCAGTTGACAACTCTAATCTATCTCCCTGTAGAAGTGTTATACCTAGCCCTTCATCTCTCTGAGATGAACCATCCTGAACCAGAGACACTTTATCTCTTGTCGGCTTTCCCCTAGCATTTAGTTTAAAAACTGCTCTGCCACCTTTTTGATTTTAAGTGCCAGCAGCCGGGTTCCTTCTCGGGACAAGTGGAGACCGTCTCTCTTGTACAGCTCCCGCTTGTCCCAAAAAGAATCCCGGTGCCTAACAAACTTGAACCCTTCCTCCCTACACCATCGTCTCATCCACGCATTGAGACTCCTGATCTGCGTTTGTCTCTCTGGCCCTGCGCGTGGAACAGGTAGCACTTCTGAGAAGGCTACCTTGGAGGTCCTGGCCTTGAGTCTCCTGCCTAACAGCCTAAATTTTTGTTCCAAGACCTCACGACTGCATTTCCCAACATCGTTGGTTCCAACATGGACCACGACCGCTGACTCTTCCCCAGCACTATCTACCAGCCTATCTATAACACGCGTAATGTCCGCTACCTTCGCACCAGGCAGGCAAGTCACCATACGGTCAGAACGTGGTTGTGCCACCCAGCTATCTACTTGTCTAAGGATCGAATCACCAACTACCAAGAGCCTCCCTCCCGCCCCACCCAGGGATGGTTCCTTGATGCGAAAGGCTGTAAAAGGCCTTATGGCTGTAAAAGGCCTTATGGCTGTAAAAAGTTCCCTGCCTGCGTGTCTCCCCATTGGGCATGGTGCCTAAAAAGGCCCCTGGTGAATCTAGACTTTTTCACCATCTTTCCTATCCGCAGGGGAAATCTGTTAACAATGCCATCCCAGAGCATTTATGCTCTGTTCACTATACCTCTTTTGACCAGGCCGTCCATGTGGTTCGGTGTTGCAGGGTTGGGGCAGAATTGGCAAAATGCAACATTAAGTTGGCATTTCATCTTTTGCCAGTTCACTCTGCAGACTTTGAGCTGCTGGGGTTCTCATTTGATGGGCAATTTTATATGGATCGGGCACTACCAATGGGGTGCTCCATTTCATGTGCTGCATTTGAGCGTTTCAGCACCTTTCTGGAGTGGACTTTGCATCACCAGCTTCAGTGCCATGACACTTGCCACTATTTAGATGATTACCCCCTGGTGGGCCCTGCAGGAACTGGTCAATGTGCTAGGCTTCTGGACGGCTTCGTCCAGTTGGCTAATGAGTTGGGGGTACCGTTGGCGCATGAAAAGATAGAAGGCCCAACGACTGTTGTAACATTTTTGGGCATTGAATTGGATTCTGTGCAGCAAGCTTCTCATTTGCTGGAATCCAAGTTGGAGGATTTGAAGAATCGCCTTATGGCTGTAAAAAGAAAGGGGAAAAAATCCCTCTTGGAGTTGCAGCAACTTGTGGGTCATTTGAATTTTGCTTGTAGAGTAGTGGCCCCAGGGAGAGCCTTTTTAAGGAGGCTCTGTGATGCTATGGGATAGTTGCATTTACCGCATCATAGGTTACAAATTAGCAAAGGTATGAGGGAGGACCTCTTGGTTTGGGAGGAATTTCTTGATTCCTTCAATGGGGTATCTTTCTGGAGGGAGGTTTTGTTGCTTGAAGCTGAGCTTCAGGTGACTTCTGATGCTTCAGGTTTCACAGGCTTTGGGGTATATTTCAGGGGGCATTGGTGTGCTGCCGAGTGGCCAGCAGACTGGATCAGTATGGGGTTAACCTCCCACTTGACCTTTTTGGAATTCTTTCCTATCTTGGTGGCACTGCACTTATGGGGGGGGGGAGCTGGCCGACCACTGTGTCCACTTTTGATGTGACAATTTGGCAGTGGTTCATGTCATTAACTCCCTCTCTTCTAAGTCACCACGGGTCATGGGATTGGTGCGGTGGTTTACGCTCTGTTGCCTGCAGTTGAACATATTGTTCAAGGCCAGGCATGTCCCTGGGGTTGACCATGGAGTGGCGGATGCGTTGTCTCACCAACAGATGGAGCATTTCCATCAGCTTGCCCCCAAGGCTGACTCACTGCTGGCTCGGATGCCCCAGAAGCTGTGGATGCTTGGAATGCGGAGGCATTAAGAGCAATGCGACTAGCTATTGCTCCAAGTACCCACAGGTCACATGATCACGTAGTTCATTAATTTTCTGACTTCAGGCAGGGGATAGGATTGCTGCAGACATGGCCGATTCCTGTGGAACACATGATGCAGTTTTGTGTGGAAGGTAGACTGTGGGGATTATCGTAAAGTCAATAAGGACTCAGCTTGCTGCTTTAGCTTTCACAAGCAAGGCTTGGGGTATTCGGGAGTTCCCAGCAGAATTTTAGGCTTAGAAAAATGTTGGAGGGGTGGTCTAGGGAATCTGGAGTTAGCAGGGATCAGAGGCAGCCCACCTCTCCTGCTATTTTATGGGGTTTGCGGTCGATTTGGCCTACTGTTTGTAGTTCTAGTTTTGAAGAGTTGCTATTTCATGCAGCATCTCTGACTGCCTTTTTTGGTGCCCTTAGAGTAAGCGAGTTTGTGGCACAGTCCCTTAAGGACAGGTCGGGGAGAGCTTTGTCCATACAGGACTTGCAGTTTATTGGGGACAGAGTTACAATTCGTGTTAGAAGTTCCAAAACAGATAAGAGGCAAGGCACATTGTTGGAATTGGGTTCTTGTGGGGAGGAGGATTTATGCCCAGATCGGGCCCTGCGTAGATATGTGGATGTTAGGGGTGAGGGTGCTGGAGTGTTATTTCAATTCAATTCAATTCAATTCAATTCAATTCAATTCAATTCAATTCAAATACCTTTAATGGCATACATTAAAGTGTTATTTTGTCACATTGATGGGGCACCGCTCACGAAGTATCAGTTTTGGACGGTTACAGGTCGTGCACATGCTAAATTAGGATTAGCTAGGATTAAATTTTGCACCCATTCCTTTAGGATTGGGCTGCCTCGATGGCAGCTGCCATGGGTTATTCTGGAAGTGAGATACAGAGGGTTGGTAGGTGGCGGTCGGCTGCCTATTGATCCTATGTTCATTCTGTGCAGTTTTGAACATGTTACTAATTCTGTTTTTTCTTAGGTGCTGTGTCTCACTGGGAGAGGCTTCGAATCCTCATCTGCGGACCCAGCTTGGTTTTCTGGGTGACCCACCAAGCCAAGAGGAAACGGATCGGGTCCCAACTTGGGCTTAGTGAGTGGGCTACTGTGGAGTGGCTGGGCCGGAGAGGTTTGAGATGGCCTGGTCTACTGCCATTGCTTTTTGATGGAAGGTCAGCTCCTCCTCCTCATATTTTGTTAATACATTTGGGGGGAAATGACCTGGGTTTGATCGAGGGTAGGGCTCTATCAATGCAGGCTCATGCGGATTTACAATTGATATGTAGGAGGTGGCCTGGTGTTTTAATTATGTGGTCAGCAATGCTTCTGCGCCATGGCCGTTTCCACACGGCTTACCTGAAGCCGGGCCATGGTGTAACTTTGCAGATCATGCTAGGGAAAATGCAAAAGATCGCATTTTCTCGTGCGAGTTTTGCGCAACGTCACACAAAACTCGTGTGAGAAAATGCACTATTTCGCATTTTCCCCGGCATGATCTGCAATGTTGTGCCATGGCCCGGCTTCAGGTAAGCCATGTGGAAACGGCCCATGTGTGGCGGGAGGCTTGGGACCCTAGAGCTATCGAAAGGGCAAGACAGAAGGCCAATAGTGCCCTATTTAACTCCTTGCAGGGTGGTTTGGGAGTTTATTTACCTCATCTGCACATATGGGCCAATCTTGCAGACCTCTACAGAGGGGATGGGGTCCACCCTTTGGTGAAGGGCAATAGCATTTTTCTGGAAGGCTTACAGCAAGGGCTTCGGCTGGCAATAGGCCAGCTGTGGGGCGCAGAGGCCTAAGCAGAGGCTTGGCCCCAGCAGTGGCAAGTTTAGGAGGGGTGAAATGAGCAGGATGGTGAGTACCCTTGGCACATCCCCATTTGGGGGGGAATTGGGGTCTGTCAGGATCACTGGTACTGCTTGGTGGCTGCCAGCTGAGAGGGCAGACTGCCGTTTGGCTCCCCTAGACAAGTAACGCCCTCCTGCTTTATGGCGAGGTGCTATAGGCTTGGAGTGGGGAGCCTTTTGCCTGGCCAGCTGGGTTCCAGCCATGCGTGTGGATGGCTCTTGCCCGGGGCAGCAGGACTCACCCAGACAGGTCAGGGCAGAGGTCCAGTAGTGACTCCAGGGCCTGACCTGTACTGCTCGTTAGGCCCTTGCCGTGTATATATGTTGGTTTGTGCTGTTGCCAAAATAAATATGGCCTGTTTAGATCTCCAAACTGGCGTCTGTCTCTTCTTTCCATGTGGGGTGGCAATGCGGCACTCCTAGCTAGCAGCTTGACTGCTTAAAGCTGGGGGACGTGTTTTGCCACCCCAACGGCAGAAGAATGACAGGCGCTTTCCCAACATCCGGGGAATGAGGTGAGGGCAGAGCCAGAGGGTTTATAAACCAGCTCCACCCCCAGCACACCCACCCACTAGTCTTGGCAGATGACTAACCATTCTGGCTCCAGAAGCTAGCCTTGCTACTTGCAAATCAGAGTTCTTAAACTTTGATTGATTACATACTGGGATTATTCAGAAGACCCCTTTCCATGGATATTTGGCTCTATGGTCATAGAACATTCTCATACAATGAGAAAACTATTTAAACCAATCCTTAGGGTAAATGGTTGTAAAGATGACAAATTTTACCCTATCCTATTTTTTTTATTTAGTTTCTTATTTGCTTTTGGTGATTAACAATACACTGACAGTCTTATAAATTCAAAAGAACCATTACAATCATATAGGAAGCATTTGTTTGTTCGTTTGTTTGTTTATACCTTTCTCCACAACAGGACCCAATGCAGCTTATACCATCCTACTCTCCTCCATTTTATTTTCACAGCAGCCCCCATGAGGTAGGTTAGGCAGAGGTAGGTTAGCATTCTGAGAAGGCCACATGTATATAAAATATTTCATTGTTTATGACATTAAAAAGCAGTTGACAACAACCAAATCTGGCAATAGAATAATAATTAGGTGAAAAAATATACTGGTATACATATACATACACCAATGTAAACTCACACATAAACTTTAAGGTTTTGCATGGCGATGTCACAGTTAAAAGAACTGTACGAATTTTAATGAGCCTTTTCTAAGCACTCAGTCACAGGCTAAAAATACATCAATTCAAATTAAATATTTGTATGGCCCAGGCAGCTTTACAGTTCTTTAATTAAAATACCTCAGATATCATTAAATCCATATCCATAAAAATGATCTTTGAAGAATGGCTCTGCTTATAATAACTGGCTCTCATATCACCCTCATAAAATAATAGGAAGAGATATTAGGAAGACAGTGCACATTTCCTGTTCATGGCTGATGACTTATATATGCTAAATATAAAGAGCTAGTCCATCTTCAGAATCATTTGGAGGCATTTCCATTGTTTGAGCCATCCACAAACACAGTTGTGTAAAGATCCAGAAATAATTGCAGGGGAATCATTGTGTAAATAGTTCATTATATCCTCAATTGGAGGTATGCTGGTCACCTTTTCTATGGCCACAACAATCTCAACTGGGATATGATCATGTTATATACTAATAGCCAAGTGGCCCTGATCTGAGGATACTTAAATCCAGAGACTGGAGACATGAAAGGACAAGACAGATCTTCCTACATACCTGAAAAATGACTCGAGATAGCAGAAAAATCTGAAATCTGTTTTTTTAAAATGTTTTTTTTAAAAAAAAATGATAAAAGGAGCATGCGTAGCTTTAACCAGACACCCCCAGTGGGTGTTGCTAGGAAACTATAACAGTTTAGTGAGAATTCTAGGTAGGGCTGCCAATCCCCCGCCAAGTAACAGTGCCACCTAGGGTTGCCAAGCAAAGCTTCTTTCTTCTCCTCAGTGGGTACTCAAAACAGCTTATTTCATTCTCCTCTCCTCTGTTGTGTTCCTCTCAACAGCCCTGTCAGGTAGGGTTCCCAGGTCCCTATACCCTCCCTGTAGGAGGTGGGGGACCTGGGATTTACTGACTGGAGCACTCCCAGAGAGGCATGCCAAGAAGTGATGTCACACTGGCCATAGGTGTGCTTCTGCACTTCACATGGGGGTATTTCTGGTCCATTTGTGGCCAAAATTGGCCCCAGTAAAATGTGGGAGCGTGTACGTGGCTGGCACGATATCACTTCAAGAAATGATGTTGTGCCCTGCTGGGAGCACACCTCTTTTCTGGGTTACCTGCTTGTGGTGGGTGATTGCTGGCTAGGTTGCCACCTCTTGCTGATTAAGAACCCAAGAATGGAAAATCTACACCAGAGACCCAAAGGAGACAATCTCCCACCAATAATTGCGCTTTGTACCAGGGTGTCTCCTTTTGTTGTTGTTACCAGCAATCAGCGGGCAACCAGGAAACCCCCTGGGAGATTCACTACCACTGGCAGGCAAGCCTGCTGTTGGGTAGGTTAAGCTGAGAGAATGTGACCAGCCCAAAGTCATCCAAGAACCTTCCACAACACAGTGGGGATTTGAACCTGGTTTTCATGAGGTGGCTGCTGCTGAACAGTAGCAAGCCGATGGACCTAGGTGAATCATTCACGTCACCCAGTAGCTAATGCTGGGCCTAGCCCCAATAAGTCCTCCTTTAAAGGCTACAAGAGCCCTGGAAAGAACCCTGCCCCTGCCTTTTTCCAACATAAACCAAGGACTGACGACTGGCAATAGTGTTATTCTTCAAGATGCCCTAAAACACTTTCTGGTTTTTCCAGTAGCACACTTACAGTTATGCCCTTGGGTTTAGAAAGGAATAACTGTGCTTAGGATTGCACTGTAGCATGGGTATCTTTCTAGAATTTTTCTCTAGTAAGTCTGTGATGCATTATATAGATAAGGAGTGCATGAAAATTGTAATAAGAAGTGCAGTCTTATATCCAAAGAATGCCTACAAGAGCTGTTTTTCTCCCAGAAGGACTGTGATGCTTTTTTTTTAATGCCCACCCCATATTCCTTGTGAATGGCATCTGTGAAAAGCTGGACAGACATCATAAGAGTATGAAGTACTAGGCACCTTCATATGTGTTCTCTCTGGTGGCTTTATAAGAGCCCTGTGGCACAGAGTGGTAAGCTGCAGTACTGCAGCCCAAGCTCTGCTCATGACCTGAGTTTGATCCTGACGGAAGCCAGGTTCAGTAACCGGCTCAAGGTTGACTCAATTTTCCATTCTTCTGAGGTCAGTAAAATGAGTGCCCAGTTTCCTGGGGGTAAAGTGTAGATGACTAGGGAAGGCAATGGCAAACCACCCCGTAAAAAGTCTGCCAAGAAAACGTCATGATGCTACATCCCCCCATGGGTCAGTAATGACTCGGTGCTTGCACCTTTACCTTTACCTTTACCTTTACCTTTACCTTTACCTTTACCTTTACCTTTACCTTTACCTTTTACCTGGTGGATTTAGCACAATCATATTTCAGTCTCCCCAGCCTATGCTATTCTGAGTTTTAATTTTATATGATAGCTAAGAGGAATTTAATTTCTGTCATTCCAGCTGACAATTTTTGAGAGCATGTACACAAAGCCTATACATAAAGAGGGGGAAGTGAGAGGGGAAATATCTGCAGAGCAGTAGAAAAGCATCTGCTTTGCATGTAGAAGGTATCTGTTTCAATCCTTGTTATCTCTAGTTGTGCCTGGAATGGGGACTTGCCATGAGTGCGGGGATGGAAAAGATGTCACAAACACACTGTGCTGCAGAGAATTAGGCCACAACCATATTGATTACAGGTTCCACAGGTCTTAGCATAGCATAGGCTGGAGACACTGAGCACAGCTGACAGCCCAACTGATGCCAGCACCATTCTTACCTGCCAGCTGGGATAACTGAGGGGAGAGGGCTGGTATTAGGGCAGATGGAGTATAAACCACTATTTCTACCCATCTCCATCCTTCTCAGGATATGGTCAATGCATCAGCTCTGCACTCCCTGAACCTCTTAAGGCCCCCCTTTTTATGGTCATGCTGGGTGCCCATCCCCGCACAGCCTGTATTATGTTGCCCAGGAAATGCCTACTCGTCACAGGGGGCCAGCAGCTTAGCTTGCCTGGCTCCACTGCCAAACCATAGAAATCTGTAATATGTGTATCAATCTAGTTCTAAGATTGCTAAACCATACGTTATTGCCTTTGGCAGAGAGGTGTATGCTATCTATTCTGTAGAAACCGTTCTGACTGGGAAATTTGTGGGTTCTCAATCTCCTCATCACCATGGGCTAAAACAAAGGCTCTTACTGCCTTATCGAATTTCTTTTGTGCACAATCAACTCTCCTGGGATTCCAAGAACCCAGTTACCTCTGCATGAGCTCAGGCCAAACTATCAGTCAGCAATGAATGGCTAAGCTTATCAAAGTTTTAAAACTTTGCTGCTGCATTCTGAAGACTTAATAAGTAAAGATTTAAAGTAAAGAAATAAAAATGCCAGGGTAGTGTTTTGGCCAATTCTCTTAATACATTTCTAAACACACAAACAGCCAGCAAAATATTTGTCTTTTACTTTCATTCTTGAATTGCTGTGAACGTTCAATTCCATTCATCTGCCTCTAAGGATCATTTGCATCATTGATTTTGCTAAGAGAATTGATTAATTCCAAGGTTCTTGAAGGCCTCTGGTTGACTTTAATGCAGCAACACAGATGCTGTTGTCTTGGTGCTTTTGACTAAGAACTCCAAGTGTCAGAATAGAAATCAGAAAGACATGTTTAGCTACAGATGCTTCACTGGGAAACACAGGAAGATTCTTCAGTATCAACTGACCTTTTAACAGGACTACTCAATGTGTGTTACACCTGAGAAAACTGTTCGATAGCAATATGGTAATTTGATATTAATAATTAACACCTAATCTAATTGCAATTGCTAATTGTGTTGTAAAAAAGTTGAATGACCTGCCATTCAGTAATGAAGATCAGATATATCCCCTCTATAAATCTTTGCTGGGGCAAATGAAATAAAGATTATCAGTTCTGTTTGCTTTAAAATGGAACAAACTCACCCAATCAAATGAATGAGAGACAAGGATCAAGGCTAAAAGGACACTTTATAGTTATATATGCTGTGCTCAGCTACTCCTAGTGTGAAGGATGAATAGGAAGATGTTTTCTCAGACTACTCATGGGACTCAATGCCAGATCATTCCTAAAATAAAGGGAAGGAAGGAACTAGGATGTAGCTACCCAGGAAGCTGCTATCTATGAAAATATTATTTGTGAACAGTCACAGTAGCCCTTATAACTAGGGCCTGGCAGAGGCTTTTTCTTGTGACATTACTATCTAGTTCAAGGGTGGTCTTAGCGAATGGGCAACAAGGGCAGCTGGCCCTGGTGCCACACTAGGAGAGAAAGAAATGAAGAAGAAGAAGAAGAGCACTCTCCTGCTGTCACTCAAGCCCACCCCATCTTGGGTTCAGGCAACTGGTGTCTGCTGGTGGCAGTAGTTCCTACTTACCTTATACAGGGTGAGGCCCAACCTTTGCTTGGCCCTGGTGAAGGGTGGCAGCAGTGGGGTGGCAATTATTCTGGTGCTCTGTTCTAGAGTTTTGTCCTAGAACTGCTAGTCTTTCCCTGATCTGTTTGTTCCAAAGGGATTGGAGCTAGGGCTATGACAAAAGTATGTTAATACCCCTTAATAACAGGAGATGTTTCCTCAATAGGGGACAATTTGTTAGGAGATTATTCTGTTCAAGAATCCACTGAAACATGATGAAGGTGACCTGGTCTTGCCTGGAGAAACAGCTATTTGATTTGGAAACAGACAGTGTAGGTTCTGTTTACATTATACATGTTGATTTAAGCACACATAGAGGGGGGTCAGATTTAGAGTACTGGCTTCACCCCAGTTCTTCACTGCATCTACATGTACATTATCTGGATCATGAACAGTATAAAAAGCACCATTTCTGATCATGGGGACAGGGTTTATATGCATATCACTGAGTTGATCACTCATAATTCAGTGATCATGTGTCAGAATGGATAGGACCAGCTGTTTTAGATGTTGTATTTTTTTTTTTTTGAAAAATTTTTATTGGGTTAGAACATTTTTATTTTTACATTACAGTCAATTTTCCCCTAATTTTTCTTTTCTAACCCCCTCCCTTTCCTCCCTTTTGTTGACTTCCAACAGCTTTCCCACCCTCTGTCCCTTTTCCCTTACTTCTATTAAGTTCCTCTGTCTAAAACAGATATACATTCTCCAATATATTAAGCAGTACATCTTTAACTCCTTTACTTATTATACACCCAAACTATACGTCTTTAGACAAACAATTTATCCCATTTTCCAGTTTTGAGTAATTCTATATAAACCTATATATCATAAACCATAAAAATTTCCCACATTTAAATCAAACAATTTGATTTGTTCTCTATATATTACTCATTTCAACTTTTTATGGTAATTCTATATAACTCCTCAGATACTCAATCAATTTAACTCTTCTATACATTCAGTTTGGTGCATATAAATCTTGTCAAAGAAAGAAAATATTGTTAGTTAGTCAATCCTCATGTTTAAACCTTATCATTAATTATTCTCTATCAATTGACCTATACATATCTATATATATCTCAATCAATTAATCTAACTGCTTATAAATTCACATTTCTCTTCCTCCCCCGGTAAAGTCACCCCTCTCTTTTATACTTTTATTATATTTCAGTAGTTCTCAAACTGCCACAGTTTTCCTCCCACCTCCCATTTCTTCTCCAGGTATTGTTTCAGCTTCTCCCAGTCTGTGTTGAACTGCCCTGAGTCCAGATCTCTCAGTTTTCTTGTCATCTTGTCCATTTCAGCCATATACAGCAATTTGTAGATCCAATCTTCAATAGTTGGTACTTCTTGTACTTTCCATTTCTGCGCATACAAAAGTCTAGCTGCTGCAGTCATATAAAAAATCAACGTCCTATGATGGGCTGGAATTCCCTGTTTTAGATGTTGTAGATGGTTCGGAACTGGCTGAAACATATAGGCTGCTTCCACACACGTTGGATAATCCACTTTCTTTTTAAAAAAATTTTTTTTTATTGGATTAGAAATCTTTAAATTGTACATTACAGTCAATTTCCTTTAATTTCCCCAGTTCTAACCCCCTCCCTTTCCCCCCCTTTTGTTGACTTCCAACAGTTTTCCAACCCCTTGTCCCTTTTCCCTTACTCATTTCAAATTTATTATATCTGTCAAACATTAACTTTCACTTTCTTCTAAGCTTATCTATATAACACAGTGCTTCCTCTGTCTTCTTACTTACTTTAACAACTAAATAATGCATAACTAAATAATACATTCTTGGCATATATTCTTTTAATAATAGTCATTTAACTAATTTTGGTACTCTATACTCTATCTTATAATCTCATCTTCAATATGGGACAAACAATTTATCCCTCATTTAGCATAATTTTAGGTACTTCTATAAACAATACATTCAATATAAGTCAACCAATTTAACTTATATTCTATATATTACTTTTTCTGCACATCTTGTCTTCATACTGTTTTAATTATACAATTCCTCCATTATGCAGCTATCCACCAAAAGTAGTCAACCAATTTGACCCATATATACCTCAGTCGATCAATTTAACATATAGTCTATACATTACTATGTATTTTTCCCACCTTGCTTAGGTTTCTTCATTGCAATTATAAAATATCTCCATTATACAATTATTGCCAGAAATGAAATTAATTAGTTTCTATCCTTATAATTAGTTAATTTCTATCATTATAATTCTTATAATAACACCTATGATACTTAATACTATATATAATAGTCAAATAAAATAGTTGCTTAGAAATTCTCATTTAACTCTCCACCCCCCGGTAAAGTCACCTCCCTCTACTTTTATTGTATTTCAGTAATTTTCAAACTGCCACAGTTCTCCTCCCACCTCCCATTTTTTCACCAAATATTGTCTCAGCTTCTCCCAATCCGTGTTAAACTGTCCTGGATCAAAGTCTCTCAGTTTCCTTGTCATTTTGTCCATTTCCGCCATGTACAGCAATTTGTAAATCCAGTCCTCAATAGTTGGCACTTCTTGCACTTTCCATTTTTGCGCATACAAAAGTCTAGCCGCTGCTGTCATATAAAATAACAATGTCCTATATTGTGCTGGAATGCTCTCCATTCCCAAGTTCAGCAGCAGGAGTTCTGGGTTCTTATTTATTTGAAATTGTAAAATCTCGCTTATCTCTTTTATTATTTCCCCCCAGTACTTCCTAGCTACCTCACAAGTCCACCACATGTGATACAAAGATCCTTCATGTTTCTTGCATTTCCAGCATTTATTAGACATATTCAAGTTCCCTAGCGCAATTTTCTTTGGTGTCAAGTACCAACGGTAAATCATTTTATAAACATTCTCTTTAATATTGGTACATGTCGTAATTTTCAGCGTATTTTTCCACAAGTATTCCCACGCCTCCATTGTTATAGCCCACTTCACCATTTGCACTTTAACTGTCTCATCTTCAGTATACCATTTCAGCAGCACTTTATATACCTTAGAAATTTCCTTTTTGTCCTCTTGTAGGAGTGCCTGTTCTAGTTCCGAATTCTCCATTCTTATCCCTCCCTTCACACAGTCCGAGTTATAAAGATCTCTGATCTGTCTATACTGAAACCAATCGTAACTTGGAGATAACTCATCTTGCGTCTTTATTTTAGGTTTAGAAAATTCCATTCAGGTTATCTCCTTGTACGTTAAACACTGTTGTTCATTATCAACAGTTCTCGGATCTATTACTTCATATGGAACCACCCATGAGGGGATTCCATCTTGTAGGTAATTTCTGTACTTCTTCCATATTGTGTATAGGCTTCTCCGAATATAATGATGTAAGAACATAGAGTCCGCTTTTACTTTCTCATACCATAAGTATGCATGCCATCCAAAAAATTTTTTATATCCTTCTAAGGCCAGTAATTTCCTGTTTTTCAACGTCATCCAATCTTTCAACCACACTAAACAAATTGTATCATAATAAAGTCTTAGGTTGGGCAGTTGCATTCCGCCTCTTTCTTTTTTTTTTTTTTGAAAAATTTTTATTGGGTTAGAATCCATTATTTCCACATTTACATTCAATTTTCCCCAATTTTTTCATCTCTAACCCCCTCCCTTTCCCCCCCTTTTTGTTGACTTCCAACAGCTTTCCAACCCTTTGTCCCCTTTCCCTTACTTTTATTAGCTTCCTCTATCTAAAACAAATATATATTTTCCATTATTCTAAGCAGTACATCCTTAACTATTTTTAACATTATATGCCCAAACTGTAAGCCTTTGTTTCCATCTTAGATAAACAATTTATCCCAATTTTTCAATTTCAGGTATTTCTATATATCATAAACCATATAGATCATACATTCGTTTATATCAAACAATTTGACTTATTCTCTCTATATATTACTCATTCTATCTTTTTATAATAGTTCTATATATCTCTCCTCACGTAGTCAATCAATTTGACCCATCTATATCTTCAGACATTCAGTTTGGTACAAAACTTGTCAGAAAAAAAAGAAAATATTGTTAGTTAATCGCTCCTTATATTTAGTCCTTATAATTAATTATTTTCTCTATGTTCTGTTTGTTAACCTATATATATCTATATATATGTCAATCTATTAATCTGACTGCTTATTAATTCACATTTATCTCTTCTCCCCCCGGTAAAGTCTCCCCCCTCTACTTCAATACTTCAGTAGTTCTCAAACTGCCACAGTTTTCCTCCCACCTCCCATTTCTTCTCCAGGTATTGTTTCAGCTTCTCCCAGTCTGTGTTGAACTGCCCTGAGTCCAGATCTCTCAATTTTCTTGTCATCTTGTCCATTTCAGCCATATACAGCAATTTGTAAGTCCAATCTTCAATAGTTGGCACTTCTTGTACTTTCCATTTTTGCGCATACAAAAGTCTAGCTGCTGCTGTCATATAAAATATCAACGTCCTGTGTTGGGCTGGAATTCCCTCCATTCCCAAGTTCAGTAGCAGGAGTTCTGGGTTCTTATTAATTTGAAATTGTAAAATTTCACTCATTTCTCTTATTATTTCACCCCAGTACTGCCTGGCTACCTCACACGACCACCACATATGATAGAGGGAGCCCTCATGCTTCTTACATTTCCAGCATTTATTAGAAGTATTCAAATTCCCTAGCGCAATCTTCTTTGGTGTCATGTACCAACGATAGATCATTTTATAAATGTTCTCTTTGATATTAATACATGTCGTTGTCTTCATTGTAGTTTTCCACAAGTATTCCCATGCCTCCATTGTTATTTCTTTATTAAAGTTTATAGCCCATTTCACCATTTGTGTTTTAACTATCTCATCCTCGGTATACCACTTCAACAGTACTTGGTATACCTTGGATATTCTTTTCTTATCTTCTTTAAGAAGGGTCTGCTCTAGTTCCGAATTCTCTATTCGTATACCTCCCTTTACAGAGTCCGAATTATATAAGTCTCTGATCTGTCTATACTGGAACCAATCGTAGTTAGGTGATAGTTCCTCTTGTGTCTTTATTCTAAGTTTGGATGCTTCAGTTTTAGTTATTTCTTTATACGTTAAACATTGTTGTTCATTATCAACAGCTCTCGGGTCTATCACCTCATATGGAACCACCCACAAAGGGGTTCCTTCTTGTAGATAAATTCTGTACTTCTTCCAGATTATGTATAAACTTCTCCGAACAAAGTGATGCAGGAACATCGAGTTGACCTTTACTTTGTCATGCCATAAATATGCGTGCCATCCAAATATTTTTTTATATCCCTCTAGGGCTAATAGTTTCTTGTTCTTTAATGTCATCCATTCTTTCAACCAAACTAGGCAGATTGCATCATGATAAAGTCTCAGATTGGGCAGTTGCATTCCGCCTCTTTCCTTTGCATCTTGTAAAACTTTCACTTTCACTCGAGGCTTCTTGCCTGCCCAAACAAAATCTGATATTTTCCTCTGCCATTTTTCAAATTATTTGGAGTCTCTGATGATTGGTATTGTCTGTAGCAAAAACATTACTCTTGGTAACACATTCATCTTAACTGCTGCAATCCTGCCCAACCATGACAAATTCAATCTATTCCATTTAATCAAGTCTCTCTCTATCTGAGTCCATAGTTTTTCATAATTGTTTTTGAATAGATCTATGTTCTTTGCAGTTAATTCGACTCCCAAATATTTCACTTTACTTGTTACTTCACAATCCGTTGTTTCCATTAACAATTGTTGTTTCTGCTTAGTCATATTTTTGCATAATATCTTTGACTTCTTTTTGTTAATGAAGAAACCTGCCAAGTCTCCAAACTCCTTGATCTTATCTATCACTCTTGGCATGTTCTCCAATGGGTCCTCTACAATTAACATTATGTCATCCGCAAATGCTCTGACCTTGTATGAATAGTCCTTTATTTTTATTCCACGAATTTCATCATCTTGACGTATTTGTATCATCAGAATCTCCAATACTAAAATGAACAACAATGGAGATAACGGGCAACCTTGTCTTGTTCCTTTACTTATCGTCAATTTCTTGGTCAATTCATCATTCACCACAATTGCTGCAGTCTGGTCTCTATAAATTTCCTTAATTGCTCTGATGAACCTTTCTCCCACTTGTAGCTTTTCCATAGTGGCAAACATAAAGTCCCAGTTTAAATTGTCAAACGCTTTTTCAGCGTCAACAAAGAAGAAACCAACCTCTTTGTCACAACGCTTGTCATAATATTCAATAGCATTGATCACTGTCCTTAAGTTGTCTCTTATTTGTCTGTCTGGCAAAAAGCCTGCTTGTTCCTCCTCTATGACTTCCGAGAGCCACCCCTTCAATCTCTCCGCCAATATCTTCGCAAAAATTGTATAGTCATTGTTGAGTAGCGATATAGGTCTATAATTTTTCACATTAGTCAGGTCTTGGCCCTCTTTTGGGATCAATGATATATTCGCTTCACTCCAAGTTTCTGGAATCCTTTGATCCCTTAAAACCCCATTCATCACCTCTTTTAGGAATGGTGCCAGTTCATTAGCCATTGTCTTATAGAATTTAGCCGTAAGTCCATCTGGCCCTGGCGCCTTTCCTAGATTTGCAGATTGTATTGCCTTACTTATTTCCTCGTCAGTTACTTCACTATTCAACTTATTTCTCCAAGCTTCCGAGATTTCTGGAAGTTTGGTTTTCTCCAAATATGACGCTATTGATTCTTTGTTTACTTCTTTTTTATTATACAGCTTAGCGTAAAATTTATAAAAGGCTCTACTAATGGTAGCCTGCTCCAAATACGTTTTGTTATCTTCGCAAATTTTATTTATTATCTTCTTTTCCCTTTTCTTCTTCAATTGCCATGCCAGGTACTTCCCAGGTTTATTAGCACCCTCAAACGCTTTTTGATTCAGTCTTTTGAGATTCCACTCCAATTCTTTATTGCTCATTGCTGTTAGCTGTTCTTGAAGTATTTTAATTTCCTGGTATACCTTCTTTTTCCCTGGTCTCTTTTTTAGCTGTATTTCTTTGGCTTTTATTTTCTCCTCAATCTCTTGTCTTTTCTCCTCTTTCTTCTTTCTTGCTCTACCATTTAAGTCCATTAGTATGCCCCTTACAACCGCCTTGTAAGCATCCCAAACTTTATTGGTTGGTACTTCTTTATTCACGTTGTATTGTATAAAAAACTTTGTCTCTCTTCTCAGTATTTCCATATTCTCTCTTTTCTGTAACAAGTCCTCATTTATTCTCCATGCTTTCCTTTTTCTCTTTTTTCCAAATTTCCACATAATTGGGTTGTGATCTGAGCCTACCATAGGCATTATTTCTACCTCCTTAGTCCATAATGCTAAGTCTTTTGAGGCCCAGATCATATCAATTCTTGATAATGTAGAATGCCTTGCAGAATAAAAAGTAAACTGTCTGCTTTTAGGATATTCTCTCCTCCATACATCTTCAAGAGTCTCTTGTTGAATCAACTCAAAAAAAAGCTTTGGTAATAGTCCTCTTTTCTTTTGTGCCGTTGTAGTCTTTTTGTCTAGTTCCAAGTCTGTCACTCCATTTAAGTCTCCAGCAAGAATTATCTGGTCGTATACAAGATCGTCTAAATGCTTCCTTAAATCCTCAAAGAAGCTTTCTTTTGCACCGTTAGGTGCATAAAGTCCGACTACCAACACTCTCTTTAAATTCCAAATACATTCCACTGCTACAAATCTAGCTTCCACATCTCTCATAACAAATTTTGGCTGTAGCTCCTCTTTTATGTACAACACCACTCCTCTTTTTTTCTTGTTGGAGGCCGCTACATATTCTTTGCCCAATTTTCCAGATTTTAAATATTTTACATCCTGCTTTCTGATATGGGTCTCTTGCAAACAAACAATGTCACATTTTTGTTTTAGTAGCCAGTGAAAAGTATTTTTCCTCTTATTCGGTGAGTTTAGTCCATTTACATTCCAAGATAATACTTTACACTCCATACTCATGATCTTGTTGGTAAGTCTTTTTCATTGTCCTTAATAAATCGCTCCATCTCTCGCTCAGATCTGATGCGTTTTTTGGCCCCTCCAAACTCAAAGGACACTCCTTCCGGTAACTCCCATCTGTACCTGATTTTCATGTCCTTCAAAATCTGAATTAGCACTTTATATTTTTTCCGGTCCAGTAACACTGATCTGGGCAGTTCCTTCATTATAATAATCGTCTTGCCATCAATCTCCAATGGATCTTGAAACTGTTTTGTCACAATCCTCTCTTTCATATTTCGTGTTGTAAACTGCACAATCACATCTCTTGGTAGTTTCCTCTGGGTTGCTATTCTCGAATTCACACGGTATGCCACATCTAGGATAGCCACAACTTCCTCCTCCTCCTTCCCCAGGTACTCAGCCAACACCTCAGTCATCTGTTCTTGCGCTGACTTTCCTTCCACTTCTGGCAAGCCACGAAAATGTAGCTGCTTCTCCATATGTTTAGTTTCTGCAACTGACATTCTCCCCTTCACCAATCTCATCTCTGTTTGTTGCGTGTCTGCTAAATTCTCCATCGCGTCTTCTACTGTTTTAACTCTCTGCTGTGTTCCTTGTAATTCACTTCGTATTGTTTCCATACCTTTTTTCACTTCTGACAGCTCCGATTTTACTGTCTGTGTAACCTCTTTAACCTCTTTAATCAGCTCCAATTTCGTGTTCTTAAGTTCTTTAATCATATCTAAAAGTTTTTTGTCCAGGTTTTTATCCAGGTTTTCTATTGCCGATTGCCACTCTTTTTTTGACATTGTGGGGCTTGCTTTAGCTCGCTCCCACGAATCCGCTCTCTTCCTTAACTCCGTGGCGTAAAATTTAACGTTTTTCTATTTTAAATGTCCCGGTCTTCTTATAGAAATTAAATTTTAAAGAGTCCAAAATGTCGGGCGTCTTTTCTCTATGGTTTCTCTATGATTTTGTAATCCAAGATGGCCTACTTCCTCTTCCACTGAAGCCGCGACCCTTCCCCTTTCAAAAATGGCGATTCCCTACTTCCTGCCCTCCAGCAAGGGCCGCTTCTCTCCAGCCACTCTATTGTTATTACGCACTTCCTGTCTCCCGTCTTCCCACAGCAGATCTCGCGATGGTGTCTTTTTCTCACAGCTCCAAAGCCACAGGTATTCAAAACAATAGTCCCATTTCTTTAATAACTTCTTTAAACTTAGTCTCTTTTTAAATTCGATTCCTGCCGAGTCTTCCCCTCCTTTTCACTAGTCTGTTGCAGTTTAAAAATCTACTTTTTTCCTCTCTGTTTTTATCAATCTGTCCCGTCTCAGAAGATAATGATCTTTACCTTCTCTTCACTTTTCTCGGGTTGTAATCGCTGTTTCGATTTTAAGTTCTCCTCTCAGCTTCTTCCCCCAATCGATGCTTGGGTATGTAGGTCTTATGCCAGCCGAATTGGCCCCAAAACTGCCGCAGAGATTATAGCCGACCCGTCGCAAGGTGGGACCTCAAGGATCGGGGGGAGACTCGTTGTGTAGAGCCCCCCCTCGTCCGAGATCTAGCTCACCCTAGGGTCTTGAGCGTTCTTTGCCTGCTCCCCGCCTGAGAGCAGTCGGCCGCGGGCTATTTTCACCCCGCCGGCCGGTTAAAACGGCAGTCCGGTCAGCTCCGCAAGTGGAGCTGCGTTAGACCTCCATGAATCCCAAACAGGAAGTCGCATTCCGCCTCTTTCTTTTGCTTCTTGTAACACTTTCATTTTCACTCGAGGCTTTTTGCCTGCCCAAACAAAGTCTGATATTTTCTTCTGCCATTTTTCAAACTGCTTAGAATCTCGAATAATTGGTATTGTCTGTAACAGAAACATCACTCTTGGCAACACATTCATCTTAATTACTGCAATTCTTCCCAACCATGACAAGCTCAATCTGTTCCATTTAATCAAGTCTTGCTCTATCTGAGTCCACAGTTTCTCATAGTTGTTTTTAAATAAATCTATATTCTTTGCAGTCGATTCAATTCCCAGATATTTCACCTTGCTTGTTACTTCACAGTCTGTTATTTCCGTTAATAGTTGTTGTTTTTGTTTAGTCATATTCTTACATAGTATCTTTGACTTCTTTTTGTTTACATAAAATCCTGCCAAATCTCCAAATTCCTTTATTTTCTCTATTACCTTTGGCATATTTTCCATTGGATCTTCCACAATTAACATTACATCGTCCGCAAAAGCTCTGACCTTATAGGAAAAGTCCTTTATTTTTATTCCACGGATTGCATTATCTTCTCGTATCTGTATCATCAATATTTCCAAAACCAAAATAAACAACAATGGCGACAACGGGCAACCTTGTCTTGTACCTTTACCTATAGTCAATTTCTTGGTTACCTCATCATTCAGCACAATTGCTGCACTCTGGTCTCTGTAAATTTCCTTTACTGCTCTTATGAATCTTTCTCCCATTTGTAGCTTTTCCATGGTGGCAAACATAAAGTCCCAGTTCAAATTGTCAAACGCTTTTTCAGCATCCACAAAGAAGAAACCGACCTCCTTATCACAACGTTTGTCATAGTATTCAATAGCATTTATAACTGTCCTTAAATTGTCTTTGATTTGTCTGTTTGGTAAAAAACCAGCTTGCTCCTCCTCAATAACTTCAGAAAGCCATCCCTTCACTCTTTCCGCCAGTATTTTCGCAAAAATTTTGTAATCATTATTAAGTAACGATATAGGTCTATAATTTTTCACATTGGTCAAATCTTGCCCTTCTTTGGGGATCAATGATATATTAGCCTCACTCCAAGTATCTGGGATCCGCTGATCCTTTAAAACACCATTGATCACTTCTTTTAGGAATGGTGCCAGTTCATTAGCCATTG
This sequence comes from Eublepharis macularius, assembly GCF_028583425.1. Classification (NCBI taxonomy): domain Eukaryota; kingdom Metazoa; phylum Chordata; class Lepidosauria; order Squamata; family Eublepharidae; genus Eublepharis; species Eublepharis macularius. The sequence continues at coordinate 100,668,967 of NC_072792.1, forward strand.
CCTTATAAAATTTGGCTGTAAGTCCATCCGGTCCTGGCGCCTTTCCCAAATTTGTTGACTGTATTGCCTTTCTTATTTCTTCCTCCGTTACTTCATTATTCAGTTTGTCTCTCCAAGCTTCCGAAATTACTGGGAGCTTCATTTTCCCCAAATATGTCGCTATTGAGTCTTTGTTCACCTCTTTTTTATTATACAATTTGGCATAAAATTTATAAAAGGCTCTGCTGATAGCTGTCTACTCCAGGTACACTTTATTGTCCTCACAGATTTTATTTATTATCTTCTTCTCTTTTCTCTTCTTCAGTTGCCATGCCAAATATTTCCCAGGTTTATTCGCGCCTTCAAACGCCTTTTGATTCATTCTCTTAAGGTTCCATTCCAATTCTTTGTTATTCATTGCTGTCAACTGTTCTTGAAGAATTTTAATATCCTGGTAAATTTTCTTTTTCCCTGGTCTTTTCTTTAACTGTATTTCTTTGGCTTTTATTTTCTCCATGATCGCCTGTCTCTTCTCCTCTTTTTTTCCCCTGGCTCTTCCATTTAAGTCCATTAATATGCCTCTAATTACTGCCTTGTAGGTATCCCATACCTTATTGGTTGGTACTTCTCTGTTCATGTTATATTGTATGAAAAACTTTGTTTCTCTTCTCAACATCTCCATATTTTCTCCCTCTTGCAGCAAATCCTCATTTATTCTCCATCCTCTCCTTTTGCTCCTTTTCCACATAATTGGATTATGATCTGAGCCTACCACAGGCATTATTTCCACATCCTTAGTCCAAAGCGCTAAGTCTTTTGAGGCCCAGATCATATCAATTCTTGATAACATAGAATGTCTCGCGGAGAAAAACGTATATTGTCTGTCTTTGGGATTTTGTCTTCTCCATACATCTTCTAAAGTTTCCTGCTGCGTCAATACGAAAAACGTCTTTGGTAATAGTCCTCTTTTCTTTTGTGCAGTTGCTGACTTTTTATCCAATTCCAAGTTTGTCGCTCCATTGAAGTCTCCTGCAAGAATTATCTGGTCATAGGAAAGTTCATCTAATTGCTTCCTCAAGTCCTCAAAGAAGCTTTCTTTTGCTCCGTTAGGTGCATAGATTCCAATCACCAATACTCTCTTTAAATTCCATATACATTCCACTGCTATAAATCTGGCTTCCGCATCTCTCATCACTAACTTTGGCTGTAGCTCCTCTTTTATATACAATACCACTCCCCTTTTTTTCTTATTGGAGGCCGCTACAAAGTCACTACCCAATTTATTCAATTTTAAATACTTTACATCCTGCTTTCTAATATGAGTCTCTTGCAGGCACACAATATCACATTTTTGTTTTAATAGCCAGTGGAAAATACTTTTTCTCTTATTCGGTGAATTAAGGCCATTTACATTCCAAGATAAAACTTTGCACTCCATATTCATAATCTTGTTGCTGGTAAGTCCTTTTCATTGTCCCTTATAAACTGTTCCATCTCTGATTCAGATCTAATGCGCTTTTTCACTCCTCCAAATTCAAAGGACACTCCTTCTGGTAATTCCCATCTGTACCTTATTTTCATGTCCTTCAGAATCTGAATTAGAGCTTTATATTTTTTCTGATCTAACAACACCGATCTGGGTAGTTCCTTCATGATAATAATCGTCTTGCCATCAATCTCCAATGGATCTTGAAATTGTTTAGTCACGATCTTCTCTTTTATGTTTCTGGTTGTGAATTGCACAATCACATCTCTTGGTAGTTTCCTCTGGGTCACAAATCTTGAATTTACACGGTATACCACATCTAGGATAGCCACCACTTCCTCCTCCTCCTTCCCCAGGTATTCAGCTAACACCTCAGCAATCTGTTCTTGAGCTGTGTTTCCTTCCACTTCCGGCAAACCACGAAACCTCAGCTGCTTCTCCATATGTTTACTCTCCGCAACCGCCATTCTCCCCCTCATCGCCTTCATCTCTGTCCGTTGCGTGTTTGCTAAATTCTCCACCGCACTTTCCACTACCTTGACTCTTTGCTGTGTTCCCTGCAAATCGTTTTGCATTGTTTCCATACCTTTCTTCACTTCTGCCAGCTCATTTTTTACTGTCTCTTTAACCTCTTTAACCTCTTTCACCAACTCCGGTTTCATGTCCTTGAGCTCCTTAATCACTTCTAAAAGTTTTTTATCCAAATTCTCTATCGCCGATTGCCACTCTTTTTTCGACATCGTGGGGCTTTCTTTGGCTTGCTCCCACGAGTCCGCTCTCTTCCTTAGCTCCGTGGCATTTGATTTAATATCCTTTTAATTTAAATGTCCTGGTCTTTCCAAAAAAAACTTTTAAATAATCCAAAATGTCGGGTGTCTTTTCTCTATGGTTCCTCTATGATTTTTGTAATCCAATATGGCTTACTTCCTCTTTTGCTGAAGCCGCGGCTCTTCCCCTTTCAAAGATGGCGATTCCCTTCTTCCTGCCCTCCGGCAAGGGCCGCTTCTCTCCAGCAACTCTATCGTTGTTACATACTTCCTGTTTCCCGACTTCCCACAGCAGCTCTCGCGATGGTAAAACTTTCTCACAGCCTGATATCTCCTAGCCACAGGTATTCAAAACAATAGTCCAATTTCTTTAAAAGCTTCGTTTAACTTAGTCCTTTTTCTAATATAATTCTTGCCGGGTCCTCCCCTCCTTATACTGAGTCTGTTGCAGTTTAAAAGTCTACTTTAATTCTTCTTTACTTTAAGTAATCTGTCCCATTTCAAGAGATAGTGATCTTTACCTTCTCATTCACTTTCCGTGGGTTGTAATCGCTGTTTCAATCTTAGATTCCCATCCGCTCTTCTTTCCCCTGTTGAAGCTTGGGCATGGGGGTCTTATGCCAACCGCATTGGCACCAGGACTGCCGCAGAGATTATAGCCGACCTGTCTTAGGGTGGGACCTCAAGGGTCGGGAGAGGATCCGTTGCGTAGGACCCCCCCTCGCCCGAGATCAACGCGCCCTGAGGTACTTGAGCGTTCTATGCCTGTTCTCCGCCTGAGAACAGTTGGCCGCGGGCTTTGTTTTGCCCCGCCAGCCACTTAAACAGCAGCCCGGTCAGCTCCACAGTTAGAGCTGCGTTAGACCTCCATGGATCCCAAACCGGAAGTCTAGGATAATCCACTTTCAATACTCTTTAGTGAAGATTTGAAACTGATTTTCCATGTGTGGAACAAAAAATCCACTTCTAAAGGATTACGAAAGTGCATCGAAAGTGCATTATTCAACGTGTGTGTAAATGGCCATAGTGAAGGTATTTGGGGATCTCTGTTGCTTGGAATTTGATATGGGGTGGCAGATCTGCTGCTAGGAGTCTCTTTGGATTCTATTACTATATTTGTAAACTGAGCTAAACATAAAGATGCCACAAGCCTCTATTGTTCTCTAATCCATAAGGAACTGTCTCAAGAAGCCCTTAGAACTCCCTCTCTAGGAGAAAAGGGAAGCATATAATAGAATTGTTTGTACTGGTTCTTTTCAAATGTTTAGTCATGACTGTTTTAAATTTATCTTTTCCTGCACCCAAACCTAGAGCTGGAGCTTTAAAAGGGGGACAGAACCTGAGATGTATTGGACTGTGTCAATTTTTCTTGAAAAATACCCCACTAAAATGGAAGCTTGTGGACAAAGCTTTAATTAAGACCTCTAAAAGAATTGCAGCTTTTAGTTTCTATTGCTCAAGGCAGCAATTAATCAGAAAGTGCTTCTCTGTGTTTTACATTTGCATAAATTTTTTCTTAAGGAATGGTTGTCCCATAAAGTATTCTTAGTGACAGGCATGGACTTAAGAAAAAAAATTATTAAGAAAATAAATTGATATCCAGAGGAAATTTCTAGCTTATATTAGCTTCTAGATTTGCTGACCTTGCTATCATATTACCTAATGACACTTGCTTTCTTCACCAATTGTTGTGGCAACTGTGTCTTGAAGTGTGTATACTTTTTAAATACTGGATTGTCCTTCAGGGTGTTTTCTGAACATAGACTACATATCCACAAACATAAACACTCCTGATATGCAAACCTTAGACAGCATGCTTTTTCCTCACTTAGTTTACTTACACTTTTTAGCCAATTAGAATCCAACTAACCAGCTTATTGAAAACACAAGCCCAGCCAGGATGATGGAACCCACAAAGTAAGTTGTATTTATTTGTGGATGACATGTCACTTTCTGTTAAGTTCCTTACTACAGATAATGTAGGAAATTAAACTTAGGCACAGAAATAAGACAGATGAAATTCTTAACATGCTGGTTTCTTCAGCAATTAAAACTAAAAATTTAGAATCATTATTCCTTTAAATGTACGGAAACATTGAAATGTATGGGGATTTATATTTCCACATATAAGGGTGTAATATTATAGAACATTATAGAAATTCAACATTATACAAAACAATAAAGGAAGATCTCTCAAAAGTGAAAGATATTAGATTATCTTGGCTTGGCATTGTTGCGCTCAAGGCAAGAGTGCCCGTCTCAGGCGCCAAGGCCAGCAGGTGGCTCACCGGTAGTGTAGGTGGATTTCTACCTATGTGCAGTTTACTGAGATTTCCCAAACCACACCGAGTAAGAGGAACAGGCAAAACTGAGTCCAGAAGTCCAGTCAAGGGTCAGAGCCAATAAATCAGTCAGATAGAGGAGCAGGCAAGAGACAGTCCAAGAGGCAGGCCAAGGTCAGAGTCCAGTAAGTTAATTCCAGACAGGGCAAGGTGCTAGGCAAGGTCAGGTCCGGAGCTTCCAAGCACAGAGCTGCTGGTTGCAGGGAGTGGCGAACAAAGTTGCTTCCACTTCTATGCTGCTCTAACGAGGTACAGGTGTTGCTTCTTCCTCTGATAGCCTTACCTCATTCTCAGACATCAGCCTCACCCTGTGCTGTGCCTGCAAGACAGCAGGCCTCCGTCTTTCCCACACAGCCGCCTTTGCCTTACTATTCCTTTTCTCGGCTGGCCCGGGAGGCTCAGGTTTTTCTCTTACTCTGTGGGAGTCTTCGTTTCCAACAGCCTCCACAGAGGATCCTGGCTGCTCCTCCTGGGTTTCTTCTAGTGCTATGGCTGCCATGTCTGGCTCTAGAGTAGACCCTGCTGGCTCTTCCAGCTCCTCGTCCTCTAAGAAGGACTCTGTGGTAAGAGGCAAGGTGGCAGTTTGAGGCTGATGCACGTCAGGTCAAGGCTGATTCATAATAGACGTATCGATTGTGGTACAAATGAATGTGTTGCTGATAGTGTTGCTTTTGTTTCCAATGATACCAGCATTATCTAGATATTTTGATGTCTGGCAAAAGATGACAGATGAGCATGGGGCTGACCCTTCTCCCATCTCAGCAAATGCCATCTGCCATTGCCTTGGGAGGTGGGAGGGCCTGCAAGGCCACAGAATATGGAGGCAACTTTATTCCTTCTCCTCCCTGTGATTCCTGCACACTCTTTCTCTCTGAGCTGTGTCACATCTTCCTGCCCAGCCTGCTTTGGCCTGCTTTATATGGGCCTTCTGGGTCTCCCTTCCGAATGATCTGGTCTCCCTAGTAACCAGAGAGATGGTTGGGGTGATGTGAGAATTTTGGGGCTTGGGGGGTGTCCCGGCTCCCTCCCCTGGCAACCCCTCAGTTCTTTTCTGAGGCTAGCTTCCCTTGGTTCGTTATGGCTTCTGAGACTACTCACTAAGGTCCCCGGGGGAGTGTGAATCAAAAGTAACGTTCCTCCCCTGTCCTCTCTCCGTACGCCGCTCTAACACAGTGACGTGAGCAAACAATATTCCACAGCAAAGTTCTTAACTGTCCTCAAGGTTTATTTTGAGTAAAAAGTAAAACAGTGGAACATTACATACAGTTCAGAGTTCTGATGATATTCGGTCAAACTGCCCTGCTGGATGGCAGGCGCCGGGCAGTCTAGGCAATGGTTACAGAAAGTACAGTGATAGAGTCTTAACCTATGAACCTTATAACAAAAGAAGAGAAATCTATCTTAACAGAATATCACAGTCCTAAAAGCAAACCCCTATATAAAACTTAACAGCTAAAAGAAAACAGGGTTAACATACCTGTAACTTTTGTTCATCGAGTTCTTCTGTGCCGACACACATGGGGTACTGCGCACGCGCAGGCCAGCCGCCGGAAGATTTTTTATCGCTTTCCCAGCTCCGAAGGGGCCGTTTGCCGCGCGCCTCAGCGACCGTTTCCCGCCCAAACGGTCACATGCTCCTCCAGCGGCCAACGGCCCCTTCCCTCAGTTCTCCCTTGCCGCCGCTCATCCAACACACAGAGCCATATCCCCGAGAAGACTAGAGCCATAGCCCAGCCAAGTACAGCGATCTGCGTTGGAGTTCACAGCGGGGTAGGAGGGAGGGTTGTGTGTCGGCACAGAAGAACTCGATGAACAAAAGTTACAGGTATGTTAACCCTGTTTTCATCTTCGTTCTTCTGTGCCTCCACACATGGGAGAGTACCAAGCTTCACACAATAAGGAAGGTGGGGTGAAATCCAACTCAATTTTATTATACAACAAGAAAGGAACAAGACAACATATATACACATACACATATGTTACAAAAGAAAACATACCAACCCCACAACATCCAGCAAGTATAAATACATATCTATATATATATATACATCATATACAGCGCCTCCACCTCCCCATTGGAGCATATTAACCAGCATACTCCTAGGGAAACAAGGAATGGAGGACAGCCCTAGCAACAGCTACATCCTCATTGGCATTCACATCCACAGCGTAATGCCGTACAAAGGTATCGGCGGACGACCAAGTTGCAGCCCTGCAAATATTAGCTAAAGGTATACCCTTGAGCAGGGCCGAAGATGTCGCCTGGGACCGTGTGGAGTGAGCCCTGACACCCAAAGGACAGTCCACCTTAGCCGTGGCATAGGCCTTCACAATGGCTGTCACAATCCAACGTGACACCGTCTGTGCAGACGCCCTGCGGCCCTTGTCCTTCGCCCCGAAACACACAAAAAGGTAAGGACTGTTCCTGAACACCCTTGTTCTTTCCAAATAAAAAGCCAAAGCTCTCCGCAGATCTAAACTGTGGAGGGCCTTTTCCCCCTTAGTAGAAGCTTCAGGGAAAAATACAGGCAGAGAAATCTCTTGTGAAAGGTGGAAGGTTGACACCACCTTGGGCAGGAACGAAAGACACGGTCGCAAGACCACCTTATTCGCATGAAAGCGAAGGAACGGGGGGTCTGCCCTAAGAGCAGCCAGTTCGCTGACCCGTCTGGCAGAAGTGATCGCCACGAGGAATGCCACCTTGTAGGAGAGCAAGTCCAGAGGGCACGTAGCCAAAGGCTCAAAAGGGGGCAACATCAACCTGGCCAGGACCAGGGAGAGAGACCACTGGGGCACAGGGGGTGACACAGGCGGGTAAAGATTAAGCATCCCCTTCAAAAACTGGCGGGACTTATGGTGAGAGAAAACCGTGCAGCCATCCACCCGATCATGGAACGCAGAGATGGCCGCAAGGTGCACCTTCAGAGATGCTACACTAAGGCCCTGATCTTTCAGCTCGCAAAGATAATCCAAGACCATCCCCAAGGGGCTATCCAGAGGCGCCACCTTCCTAGAGGCAGCCCAAGCCTCAAACCTACTCCACTTCGCCTTGTAGGCACGCCGTGTGGAGGGCTTCCTAGCGTTCAGTAGGACCTTCCTGACGGGCTCAGAGAAGCCTAGGGACGGGGCCGAATCCGCCAAGCGGTCAGGTGTAGTTTCCTGGGCTCGTGATGGAAGAGCTCCCCGTGTAGGAGGAGATCCCTCCGGGGCGGAAGGGCCACGTAAGTTCGGCCGGACATCTCCAGCAGCTTTGGGAACCAGAGCTGCCGTGGCCAGAACGGAGCCACTAAGATGCAGTCCGTGTTGTCCCTCTCCACCTTGCACAGCACTCTGGGTATGAGAGGGACGGGCGGAAACATGTAATGTAGTCCCCGGGCCCAAGTAAATTGGAAGGCATCCCCAATAGAGAGGGGATCGCTTCCTGCCCGAGAACAAAAGACCTCGGCCTTGGTGTTCGCCGACGTCGCAAACACGTCTATGCTTGGGCGACCCCACTTCCGAAAGATCGGCCCAGCGTACTTTGCGTTGAGCCCCCATTCGTGATTCAGCATGTGTACCCTGCTGAGAGTGTCCGCCTGCACATTGTCCGACCCAGCTACATGAATGGCGCGAAGCGTCACCCCATTCCTGATTGCCCATTCCCAAATGAGCCTGGCCTCCCTGCAGAGGATCATGGACACCGTGCCGCCCTGTTGGTTTAGGTAATACATAGCGGTAGTGTTGTCCGTCTGCACCAGCACCTGATGGTTCTGCAAGATTGCTGTGAACGACATAAGTGCAAAACGAACAGCCCTCAGTTCAAGCACATTAATATGGAGACCCTTTTCTCTCTCAGGCCACACATCCTGAACACATAGCTCCCCACAGAAAGCCCCCCACCCCTGCAGAGAGGCGTCCGTGGTTACGGAGAACTCGGGATGATGGAAACCAAATGGGGTCCCTTTAAACAAATTAACATCCGACAACCACCAGTCAAGAGAGGATATAACGGCTCTGGGAACAGAGAATTTAGCAGTCGGAGGATGCTGTAAAGCATTGTATCTCCTCACAAACCAATTCTGGAGCGGGCGCATCCGCAGCCTCGCAAAAGGGACCACCGGGGTCGCAGCAGCCATATGCCCTAGCAAGCATTGAATCATGCGCACTGGCTGATAACGATTCCGTTTAAACAGGGTTACCAGTCTCTTCAAAGAACGTGCCCGCTCTGGAGGCAATAAAGCCTTAGCCTCCACTGAGTCGAACACTGCCCCAATATAAGGCACAACACGGCTAGGTGTCAGCTTAGATTTTTCAAAGTTAACCAGGAGGCCCAAGCGTTCGCAAGTGTCTAGCACCAATGCCACATCTTGCAGCAGCTTAACCTCCGAGCTCGCTGTTATGAGCCAATCATCGAGATAGGGGTAGATGGTACAGCCCTGCTCTCGAAGAAAGGAAACCACAGGAGCCACGCACTTAGTAAACACACGTGGGGCTGTGGAAAGGCCGAAGGGGAGAACCTTGTAACGGAATACCCGTTGCTTGTAAACGAAGCACAGAAATCTCCTGTGCTCCTCCAAGATCCCCACGTGGAAATACGCGTCCTTTAAATCCAGGACAGCGAACCAATCCCCCTTCCTCAACAGGGCAATTACAGCAGGCAGTGTGATCATCCTAAACTTGGTGACCCTTAGAAAGGCATTTAAGCCCCTAAGATCCAAAATGGGACGTAGACCCCCGTCCTTCTTAGGGACCAGGAAGAACCGGGAAAAGAAACCCTTCTCAGACTCCACAAATGGCACCTCTTCCACAGCACCCTTAGCCAAGAGGGACCTAATTTCATCCTCCAGCTCAACCAAGGTATTATTCACCGCACTCAGCGGTGAAGTACACATCGGCAGTTCAGTGAATTCCAGCCCGTACCCCTTATCAACAATCGTTAAGACCCATGAGTCAGATGTTATTGACTCCCATTCAGACAAAAAAGGACTGAGTCTGTCCGAAAAGTTCAGGGCTGCCGCAGGGCCGGGTCTTCAGAACTGCCTCCCAGCCCCTTGCGGATCTTTCTGCTGGGGTGGAGGTTGAGACGAGCGGGGCTTGAATGGCCTACGCCTCCTGCCCTGGTGTTGCGCTGGGGTATACTGGCGCTGCGAAGTAGGGTACTGCGGATAATACGGACGGGGTTGGTATCTGCTGCGGTACTGGTAGGGATTATACCTTGACGAGTACCGAGGCTTGAACGTGGACCTGTCCGCCGGAGTGACCCCCAGGGAGCGAGCCGTCTGCCGGTCCTCCTTCTTCTTTTTAAGCGCCTCGTCGGTGGTGGTAGAGAAGAGGGAGTCACCCTCGAAGGGCAGACGTTCAATCTTGGCCCTCACCTCCTGCGGGAGGGCAGTCGACCGCAACCACGAGTGCCTCCTCAGAAGCACCGCTGACGCCATACCCCGAGCAGCCGTGTCAGCCGCATGACTTCCAGCATTCATCTGTTGTTTTGATAATCGTACTGCCTCCGTCTGCAGCAACGACACCACCGCCTTCTTGTCAGCAGGGAGGTCAGTGACATAGTTGGCCAGCTTCTCCCATAGGTAGAGCTGATAGCCCGCCATAATTGTTTGATAGTTGGCTATCCGGAGGGCTAAAGCAGCGACTGAGTACTGACGTCTACCCAGTGCGTCCATCTTCTTTCCCTCCTTATCCGGTGGGACGGAAGAGGACCCCGACCTCTTGTGCTGAATCTCCTCGGCTATCAAGGATGATGGTGGAGGGTGCTTGATGAGAGACTGCCACGTCCCTTGTTTGATCTTATACATCTGTTCGATGCGTTTGGACGTGGCAGGCAGGTCAGATGGTGACTTCCAGACCTTGTCGATGATCTCCTCCAAGCCCTCCAACATAGGAAAACCTACTGTAGCCGGGTTCTCTCCATAGATTCTGCACAGCAACTTGTCTTTCGTCTTCGGGACCACGGAGGACACGTCAATCTCCAAGGCCTTGGACATGCGGGCCATTTGGTCTGCATAAATCCGCAGGTCCTCGAAGGGAGAGCTGGTGGATGGGCCAACATTGTCGTCTGGAGATGGTTCAGAGAACGACTCAGAGCGATAGCCGGACCCCGCATCCTCGTCATCCTCATCAGACGCAAGAGCTGACACCTCGTCTCCTGGGAAGGGTGGGGGCAACCACTCACGACGGCTAGACGACGACAGCCCCGGATCCGATGATCTGAAGCCAGGTGGAGCCCCTTTCCACTGGCACCGATAGGCCTCAGGTAGACCTGTAGCCTGCTGGTGACGCGCAGCCACAGACCGCTCGGATCCGACTCGCTCGGATCCGACACTCCCCTCCGACCAGTACCGCTGGCTACGGGCAGACTGTGCAGGCGACTGTGCAGGCGAAGGATCCCTGGTCGTCTCTCGGATCCGACGACGCGGAGTCGGGCTCGATTCCGGTGTTGGCGAACGCCGCCCACTCGACAGGACCACATAGGCCCCCGGATCCGGCACCTCTTCCTCAAGGAGGGGACGGTCAGGGGAGTCTAGGTGAGGTGATGGCGTAGGTGGAGACACCAGGACCACCTCCTCTGCAGGCCGGCGCCGAGGGGACCGAGAGCGATGTTTGGTCTTCTTAGCCTTCTTCTTCGGCACCGATTCGGAGGAAGCTTTTGGAACCGATGCCCTCTTGGTCTATGCCTTTCGTGCAGCCTCCGGTCCCGGGACTGCCACAGGCCTTTCGATCGACGCCGGGGCTGACCGTATCGGATCCGACTCGCCCGGTTCCGGCCTCGGAGTCGACCTCCCCGGTTCCGACCTCACCGACGCCGACTTGTGCGGGGACTTCGCAGACCTCGCCACCGAGCTTGCCCTCGACGCCGGCTTGTCCGCCGGGCGGGATGTAGCCACCGATTTTGAAGAGGTTACAGAGCCCGCTCGAGACCAGCTCCCGGCATGGGTGGAGGTTCGGCCAGACTTCTCCGCGGCCCCAGGTTTCTCCGCCTCGGAGGGCCCAGGGGCGTCCAAGACCCACTGCCACAGTGAAGCCTTGAGGCGGGCGGACCGCTCCTGCCTGGCTTTATGCGTAAAGCCCTGGCAGATCTTGCAAGTGGGGACTACATGTTCCTCCCCCAGACAAAGCAGGCAAAGGCTATGCCCATCCGTTTGGGCCATTTTAGCACGGCACTGGGCACAGTGCTTAAACAGGGCTGTAGAAGCCATTCTGGGGGGCAAACCAAAAAGCGAAGTCAAACACAGTCCGGGTCAAATACTTCACCAAGATCAGTCCGTCCAAATCAGTAAGCAGAAGAGAAGTCAAATCCAGATCCAAGTCAGTCACGAGAAAGCAATCCAAAGCACAGGAAAAAAGCACGGAGCTACAAGCAAACGTTCTCCTCAAGCGGCGGCAAGAAGAGAACTGAGGGAAGGGGCCGTTGGCCGCTGGAGGAGTATGTGACCGTTTGGGCGGGAAACGGTCGCTGAGGCGCGCGGCAAACGGCCCCTTCGGAGCTGGGAAAGCGATAAAAAATCTTCCGGCGGCTGGCCTGCGCGTGCGCAGTACCCCATGTGTGGAGGCACAGAAGAACGAAGATGAAACCTAAGATCTTAATTCTTAACTATAACTTACATTTTAAACTAAGTCCTTAACACAGAAAAATTCTAACACTTTACTCCAAAAGCTAGCTTAAAAATCCCCCATCAGGTACCTAAGTTCCCCTTCTGGAAAGCCCCTCTGGACCAACTTAGATCTCTTGTGGGCTTCCCAGAGACCACCTGTTGACAGACACAAACACGTGTGTCTTCCCAAGAAATGGCAAGGGACTAGCTGCTGTGCTAGTCTTTTTATAGGAAAAATCATTGATGTTCTGATTGGTTGGTAGCTGATTGGCTGTTACCTGGTTTACAGGTTAATTGGTTGTTGCTACCCTAATGCAGGTGTCACTCCAACTTTCCTGAATCTCTATTGGTCAGTAACACTTCTGACCAGGTGACTCTGGTTAGCCAATGAAATCAGTTCTGAAATTCCTCAGATGTACTTGTCCTTGAGGGTTAAAAGTGGCACTTGGAACTTTTCCCAGTAACAATTGGAATGCAGTTATCAGCAATTTACCTATAATGAAAATAACCATCTTTCCCTGCGTAGCTAGAAGGGAGGGGGAAAGAGTGAACTTTCACCTAGATGTTACAGTGCAGGTTTTTCTCTATATTAGTCTTATATGTCAAAACCAAATACCTTTCTTAATTTTAATGCTCTTTAATTAGTTATACTTAATTTATGCTTAAGGCAAACTATCGCAGCCTTCTGCCAGCTCTCCCATAGGTTTTTAGTGCACATGAACCTAAAGTAAGAACTTTTGGAAGTTGTTTTGTACCTCAAAGTGAAATTTGGTTATGGGGTTTGGGTTCAAAACAAGCCAAACTCTAAAAATTCTTTCCACATGGGGCAGAGAAATGGGGGGGGGGGGGGAGGAGTTGATGTTGGCTGTGTTGCTATGTCACTTTGGGGGAAACCCAAAAATCAAGTAAAATTCACAGAATTTTTGGTGATTCTTAGAGTTACCCTATAGCTCTTCCAGGTTTTCCCCATGAGTGATGTAGCAATGTAGCCAACATCATGGGTTTTTAAAAATCTTTTGCCAACTGGAGTCTCCAAATTAACCCAATGGCATCAACTACACTGTCTCTGGCTCTTACAGCTGCTCATCCTCCAATCTGATATATGCCCTCATGTGCCAACAATGTCCTTCTGCTCTGTACATTGGACAAACCAGCCAACCTCTACGCAAAAGAATAAATGGACACAAATCTGACATTAGAAATGGAAACGTCCAGAAACCAGTGGGAGAACACTTCAATCTACCAGGACATTCCATCAAAGACTTAAAGGTTGCTGTAGTTCAACAGAAACCTTTCAAAAACAAAATCCAACGGGAGGCTGCTGAACTGGAATTCATATGCAAATTTGACTCTGTCAGGCTGGGACTGAATAGGGACTATGAATGGTTATCCCATTATCACAGGTAACAGATTTCCTTTACAGAGGCGGGGTCTGGGGGAGCTTAGTGGCACCTGGCGTGGGCTTTCGGGGACCACAGATCTCTTTGTCAGATGCATCTGGCAAGGAGAGCTGTGGTTATCGAAGGCTCATACTGCATTGGAATTGGATGGTCTAGCTGTTTGGCTGCTACAAACTAACAGGGCAAACTCCTTTGAAACCAACTGATCCACACACCAAAAGGAGATGTTTACATATACTAGCAAAGGAATGTTTTGGTTGCTCCCTCCCCCTCCCCCCTAATTGCCTCTTCTCTCTCTTCCTCTTCTCCTCCCTCCTCTTCTATATTTGACCAGTCTCTGTATCATGCATCTGACGAAGAGAACTTGATTCTCGAAAGCTTATGCTACAATAAAATTGGTTAGTCTTAAAGGTGCTACTGGACTCTTTTTGATTCAAATTAACTCTGAAGTCCTATGTAGACTGCATCACAGTAGTCTAGTTTCGATGTTACCATAGAGTGGATCCAGGTGTCCAGGTTGGCTGTGTCATTTTGCAGGGTATATTGAGCTAGAGGAAAACATTTTTTCAGCTGCATAAACTTGCTTCTCCACCTGTAATGTTGGATCTAGTATTACCCCAAAGCTCTTAATGGAGAAATTTTGAGAAAGGGAACAAATCTCTATCTTTGCTTGTATAGAGAATGCATGACTGGGCTGCATGCTCAGTTTGTGATTCTAATTATAATAGATATGCTTGAAATATCAGGAAAGTTGAAATTTGTACTAGTACCTGGAATTTCCCCTGTTTCACCACTTGTGTTATATCTGTTTTAATTCTGGGAGAAAAGAGAATACAAGAACTGGAGCAACTGTGGATTAGACAGACTTCAGTATGGTATTGATTAGGGCAAATGTAAATGAAAAATTAATATTGCAGTCTAACGACATTAAAGGTTCTATTATATAAAACAGGCATTTAAAAAATCACATTCCCGTTCTTGGGAATGGTCTGTGATACGGTACAAAAGGCTGCGATTGAATGGAGGGGGGACTCACCCTCCTTTGCACAATCCCTTGCTCCATTTGTACAAGAGCTCACACTACAGCGTTTTCTGCTCAGGCTGCATCCCCCATCCTGTGCTGCTTTCCGTTGTTGCATGCAGCCTTTGTGAGGAGGCCTAGATTTCTAGAAGCTTGTCTCTGAATTCTTTGACAACAGACTCATCCTTGGTTCCCTGCAAAGCAAACTTGTATTAGAAATAAGAATGGTACTCTAGTAAATCAGTAAAATAACCCAGACACCAGTGTTCTTTCTGTAACTCACAAAACTGAAAGAATGATCAAAGTAAATGGTCAACATCAAAGGTTGCTGGATTGACATGTATGCACCACACCATGTCATCCCCAAATGTCCCCTAACCCTCAAGAGTGGCTAGTGGCAGCTCAAGGGGATTTAATAGAAAGTGGAAGGTATCAGTGATTCTTTCTGTGAATTCCATTCCTTTCCTGGTTCATACAATCAAGCTTCAATTCAATTTCAGAACTGTATAGTTTTTTTTAAAAAAAAACTGTTAATTGAGAGAATGGCTTGAAAATGGATTTCTAAAAAGAACTAGGCAGCTATATACCAGAAAAACATGACCATTTTTTAAGTGTTTATCTCAGGAAAATTTATTATACTGTTTATTAGAAAGCCCACATCTTCCGGTTCTGATGGTCCCCTTCCTCCAAGTCCTACTTTGCAGAGTTATAATTCTCTGTCCCACTTCTCTGTTTTTTCAGTTGCAACAACCCTTCTAACCCTTCCCTTTCCCTCTCTTTCTCTGTTACGTGCACCCCCCATGGATGGACTTTATTTGGACTAGTCGTGGGTTAATATATTAAGCTTAAGCAGTATGGCTTCTAGTAGGAATTGTTAACATTGCTTGTTGGTTTCTTATTCCCCAGTTTGTGTGATTTATTAGCATTAGTATATTCTCCAAGTTCGGTATATTTTCTTGCATTGCCCTTGCATCTGCAATCATTTCAAATTTTTCTTTCTGCTTATGTTTATTCAGTAAAGAGCAAATCTGGTTCAGAGTTGCCATCTCTTTCACCATTATAATTCCACCTGAAAAGTAGTCCCCAGACTAAGATCCTTGTAGCCAGAGTCCACGGCTGCACATGAGGGGACATATACATGTGTCGAACCTGCCATGGGTGTCTCCTGGATGTAAACAAGGGGAAATACCTCCACTACAGTGTTCCTGCCACCCTTTTATGTTATTTCCTGCATTAAACATCATTAACCTTAAAAAAAACCCCTGTCAGTCAATTAACCAGGGGTATAAAATTAATGAATTAAGCATTATAGCCCTAATTTCAATGGATTTCAACAAGGTAATGGGATCTTTCATTAGATTCTTTCTAGAATTATTCCATTGATCTAACTCTCTGGATACAATGTTGCCATGTATCCTAAGTCTTCATCCATACACAGCTAAATAGTGACATCCAATGGCTAGTGAAATAAAGCTCAGGTATTTATGTTCACTTCACCTGGACTTGTTCATGCATTATGGCCACAAGGGGGAGGCTGCTTTACCACCGTCTAGTCAGGCATTCATAAACAGCTCAAGACATAAATTGGATGATTTCCTTCATGCCATTTCTTGAAATGGTAACTAGTTCCTATTAACACTCTAAGGTGAACCAATTATGATTCAGTAATAGTTAAACTTACCAGAGCTTCAGATACTGAGAAGGCACATGGCTGGTCCTATGAAACAAAGAGTTATAGTGGTTATAACAACACTAGAGTGTAATAGCTAAAATTTGGGGACTGGGTGTAGAAAGCCCAGGTTGAAAAATCCTCACCTATGACAAGCAATTAACTTAATAGCCCATGCATGTCTCACATGGCTAAAAATCCATTTTGGGAAAGGAGGGGATACAAATCAATAAAATAGAGTTGTAGTCCAGCCATTGCCAAACTCTCACTGGACCTTCCCTCATCTCCAGCTCTTGGAATCTATCCTCTTTCACCCAAGGAAATCCCATCGATCAACCATGATAGCTAGATGGCATCTCCATTTTCAGAAGTAGCATGCTGCTGATGCTGAATATCAGATGCTAGGCATAAACAGCAATGGAAATCTTCACATTCTCCTTAACGCCTTCTAGAGACATGGAGGCCAGCTCATAACTTCCCTCCAAAACTTATTAGCCTCTCTATTACTTCCAAAACAAATGAAAATTCCTATTTTTTTACTGACTGTCAGTTCTTTATTATCCATACAATCATTCAGCTTTCAACTAGACATGGGCACGAATGGAAAAAAACTGAACATGCTGTTCATGGTTCATTGCCATCCACGAACAACGAACAACAAACATGGATGAACATGACCTGTTCCCGAACATGTTCGTTGTTTGTTGT
The DNA here is from genome assembly GCF_028583425.1 of Eublepharis macularius. Lineage (NCBI taxonomy): Eukaryota > Metazoa > Chordata > Lepidosauria > Squamata > Eublepharidae > Eublepharis > Eublepharis macularius. Next base: position 100,685,922 of record NC_072792.1, read on the forward strand.
TCGTGGGGGCCAGAACCACTCCACCCCAACCCAACCCCCCCACTTAGCCCCCCTCCCCTCAAACCCACTTACTTGGCCCTTTAAAGATCCCTTTAAATTATCAGCTGGCAGGTGGCAGGGAAGGATTCCCCCTGCCCCCTGATAGTTTAAAGGGCCCTGTCCTGGCAAAAACTGCAATGTGTGCTGGCAGCTACTTTGAGGAGTTACCAACTGACCTTCCCAATGTCCAATACCCACCAAATTTGCAGGGGACATAGTCCTCATAATCATCTGAAGACACCCCCCCCCAAGTTTCAGAGAGATTGCACCCCAGGAAAGGCATGATCCATGGGTCTCCCCCTGTCTGTCATTTTCTCTTCACAGTGGCAAAAACAGCAGTGTCTGCTGGCAGCTAATTTGAAGGGTTACCAACTGACCTTCCCAATGTCCAATACCCACCAAATTTGCAGGGGACATAGTCCTCACTGTCCTCTGAAGAACCCCCAAGTTTCAGAGAGATTGCACCCCAGGAAAGGCATGATCCATGGGTCTCCCCCTTTCCTGTCATTTTCTGTTTACAGTGGCAAAAACTAGACAGTCTGCTGCCTGGAAGCTACTTTGAGGGGTAACTTACAAGCCAGAAGGAAAGCCAGAAGGAGTTCAGACAGAGTTCAGACAGTCCATGCCTCTGTTGCCAGGGGAATTGATTGCAGGTGCCAGACTGTCTGGCTTGATGAACAGAGGATGAACGCGACAAATAAGGCTTGCAACGACCACCTGTTCATTTAGAATGGGGCCTCACGAACAGCTTGTTCGCGAACAGCTGTTCGGGGGTTTCATGGCTTTTCTTGCTTCATATTGCTGTTCGTGCCCATGTCTACTTTCAACTAATGAACCTCAGTCCACATTTTTCACAATTCAGTATCATTTGGGAGCAACCCCTTTCAGTCGCCTTCCATGGAAGAAGACTGGTCCTAATGCCTGTATTATCCTGGATCTGCTTTCAGGTGAGAGAACAAAGCTGAAAACATTTAAGATGGGTAGCTGCTGCCCAACCAGCAATTACCCACCAGTTTTATAATAACCACTTCTGCTGTCTCCATTTTCATCATATCACAATGCAGCTGCTTTTGTGACACTCTACATTATTACAGAGGGGAAGGCCTCTAGTTTGTGGCTCTCTAGAGGCCGTCTATAGAGGAGAATAGTATGACCATGGAAACTCTAAAGTATATGACCTCCTCAAATACTAAGGGGGCTTGTTCTGTGATACAGAGAGTTATAGTGGTAACAATAACAATAACAATAAACAACAACATTTGATTTATATACTGCCCTTCAGGATGACTACACTCTCTCAGGGCAGTTTACAAAGTATGTCATTATTATCCCCACAACAAAACACCCTGTGAGATGGGTGGGGCTGAGAGAGCTCCTAGAAGCTGTGACTGACCCAAGGTCATCCATCTGGCTTCAAGTGGAGGAATAAGGAATCAAACCTGGTTCTCCAGATTAGAGTCCCGTGCTCTTAACCACTACATCAAACTGGCTCTCCCTATGGTGTAATTGCTCCCTCCCCTCCTTCAAATTCCTGTGCTACTTAGTTGAAGCATTTGAATTGTTTTTCAAGTTGCTCTTCTCTTGGAATCGTATAGGGAAGCTTGGAGATCATCTTAGAACAGGCAGACGATGCCAGCTTCCTCTCCTGTCAGTGACAGTGAATGTAAATGAGTCATTTTTTATTCTTAAGGTGCTACTACGGACATTGTGGAAAGTGACTACTTATATTCTATATACATTGTTGATTTCTAAGGACATAATTGGATCATGAGAAGAGAGAGATGGCTATTTAACATATAATTGATTGAAGACTGAATATATTATTCTTTAAGGATTATCTGAATTGTGAAGCTGAGTAAAAATTCATTACAGTTATGAATAAAATCTAAATATTAACATGCTAATTGAAGGGTATGCTGAGCTGAGAACTAATGAATCAGAGTATATTGTGCCCTAGTGTTTGATAAGTCAAACATATATTTAATTTTTATGTAAAAATATACTTCATTGTAACATGTGAGAAAAATGTTAGAATCAGAGTCTGCAGGAAACAGAGAGAGGCAATTTTTTAATCGGATGGGTTTCTTCATTCTTAGGGCTAGCATTATTTTTATTGGTAGCTTTTGTTTCTGGCTGTACCTGGCTTTTGCCTTTGTTGGCCTGTGCCTTACTTCCTGCCTGCTGTCTGACCTGGCCCTTTAAAGCTACTACAGACTATGGGCAGCATTGCTTTTCTCAGCAATAACATAGTGGTCACGTCCTTTGAAGACCAAGAGGAAGCCTTGTCCCTGTGGGAGAGGCATACAGCTGGAATAAGGTAGCTGCTTGTCTCACATCAGGAGTTAAGTGAAGAAAGTGTGCCAAGCATTTCTGTGGCTTGACTCTTAAGTCATTATGTGGGGTCTTGTGTTTTCAGTGACTGCCCTTTTTCTGTGCATCAACTTGCTAAGAAAGCTTTGTCAGGTTACTTTTTGGAGTTTCACTTTAGACAGCATTTCAAGTAGCCTTCATGACTAAAGGGAACCTCTGCATTTACGGGCAGTAAACCTCTGAATACCAGTAAGTGGAGGCAACATCAGGAGAAGGATGTATGCCCTGTGGTCGTTCCTCTCCAGAGTAACTAGTTGCCCACTTTGTGAAATAACGGACTTGATGGGCCACTGATCTTCTTATATTCTTATAAGGCTGACAGAAGTCTTGGGAAGGATAAACTAGCTCTTGATACCTATGTTGGCGAGATATCTGTGCATACTCTGTGACTTGCACTGCATTTGACTGGTGGTATGTTTTAACAAAATGCTTCAGTAGTTTGAAAAGTTAAATTGTGTTTTTTATTTTATATAAGTTGCCTTGGGGATCCTTCTGGATTAAAAAGTGGGGCAGAAATTAAGTAAATGAATAAGACTTATCTCAAGTACCTTGCTTACAGGATAACCGTATCATTTCAATTTAACAGATTTTTTTCTCATTTAAATAGTTCCTAAATAAGTTATAATAGAGCTCCATGATTAAATTTTAGATACTCCATGATAAGATTTAGATTAGATATCTTCAGCTCCTTTTATGAATGTACTACACACATTTTTCATTCTTTTGTCACTCTATGGATAGGAATTCCTGCATACCTAAGCATTTTACCTTTGGATGCTCCCTCCCTAGGCAGTTCCAAAAATAAAGTTTATATTAGATGCCATACATACAGTATTTTTATTACCCAAAGGTAAGGTCTCCTTTCGAGTTTAGTGGCAAGGAGAAGGCAGTGAGAGGGGGTAAGTGAGGGATCTCCGCCAATGTATACGAGGATTGTCCCAGCTAGAGAACTCTTTTCAATGATCAGATGTTTCAACCAAAAGGGAGATTTTTATTGAAAACAACGAAGATCAATGACACACACAACATACATTCAGAGCTACCTAGAATGAGAGTTTGAGGTACTGGGTGATATTTACCATCCAGACGTCTGGGAGAGAGGAGGAGCATTGAGTGGCCTGCGTTTCAAGCAGAAGGATATGTAGCATTGATTAATTCAGGAACTCCGGAAAGGCCCTGTTGTATCAGGATACTTAGCGTGCCTCCGAGGCGTGGGAGGGGATGAGCTGGCCTCGCCTGTCATTTCTCATGTTTGCACGTTCCATCTCCTGGCCAGGATCTGGCTTCCACATTTTTGTCTGTTTGGGCAGCTAGTTCCATTTTTCTGCTTGCCCGGGCATTAGTTTTAGTGCTTGAAGCACGTTCAGAGAAGGGGCTTATGGCATAATCATAATCATAAGCATTCTAATATTAAGGGGGAAAGTCTGACCGCTAACATTATGGCCATACCATTCTGCTATGGAGTACACTACTATATTGCCATTTTTTGCACAGTGGTTTAGTAACATAATTAGCAATTAACATTTTTAATGCTTCGTTCCTAAGTAACGAGCTTATGTAGTCACTGGAAGGATTAAAAAATGCAAGGTCTGTAAAGGGAAAGAATCCTTATTATTGTATCTTTACCTGAGGTTGATTCCAAAAATAAATAAATATATGGGATCTGCCTTGAAAATTAAGTTATTAGAACTGATATTAGGGCCGACTGATGCTTACTGTAATAATATTACAAGTGGTCTGTGACCTCACCAGAGGCAGAAAGAAACAGGAAGTTTGCTCCAAAGATTTAACATTAACTTTCTCTTTGAGTTCCAGTGGGTGAAAATAAGACTGTTTGCATTTGGAGTAGAAACAATTATGACTAATGCATATCCTCCCAAACATTTTATTGCAGAGATTACCAACTGTTGAAGAAAAAATTCCTTGAATCAAACTGCTGATCCAGAAATTAAACCCTTAGGAACTGAATTACCTCCAATTACCTCCAACCTTCATTGCCAGCAGCCCAGGGGATCTGCAGTCAGGTGTCTTAAGGTGAATCTGACCCCTCAAATCAAAATCATTTTTGCAGAAGTTTTATTTATGCTGCATTCAAACATCACCCATCCTATTCTTGCTTTCTCTTCAGCCATAGCTGTGCTCCGCAGGAGCGGGGAAGGGGAGGCAAGTGTTGTATAACCCTGACAGATACTTCAGGGATCTATCACCCTTTCTTAGGCAGCATTTGTACTGCATGTCATACCAATAAGATACCTTAGAATTTAAATGTATCTGGCATGATACGTATCCTGCAGCAAAGGTAACTGGTGCTTTGAGCAGTTTTTCCTCTCCTGTACAATCTCTGTCCCTTTGATCTCCTTTTGCTTTTTCACTCTTTGGTATTTTTTGTGCATATGCTTATCAAAGCAGTTGGAGAGAGTCTCTGGGAAGGGAACCTCTGGCTGATCTAAAGGCTGGAATTGGTGAGCTGAGCTGCTCTGAGTCATATTTGCATGGCTGATAGTTTTTATATTTTGCACATCAGTCTATCATTATGGGCTGCAAAGTTCAGAAAATTGCTCATTATGGCTGTGGAATAATGCCCTAAAACTTAACTCATTTAGTTGGAAACAAGGGCCTCTTCGGCATCCTCCTCGGCATCCAGCACCCACACCGAGAAGGGTTGCATGTTCGGGCATGAGTGTCCCATATGCAGGGGATGAGTTTGGGCATGAGTGTCCCATTCCTTCACAGTGTGCAAGCAATTTAAATCGTTTGGCAAATGAGGGGGTGCTTCTGGAGGGCAGCAGGCTTCTGATAAAGGTGCCCAGCCCAATAAATCTGAAGGTACTTGAAGCCATGCTGGCCAGTTACCCTAGGCGGGCTGATGCTCAGTTTTTGTTGAAAGGTTTCTCTCATGGTTTTCGTATCCCATTTCAGGGCCCCAGATCCTCCTACATGTCACCCAATTTGTGCTCCGTGGTTGGCATGGAGGAGGTGGTCTGAGTTAAGATAGCAAAGGAGTGTGCTAGGAGGGTAGGGTTCTGGGGCCATTCTCTTCTCCACCAGTTCCTCATTTGCAGGTCTCCCCCTTGGGGTTGTTCCCAAGAAAGCAGCCAGTGAGTTTCGGCTCATACATCATTTGTCATACCCCAGAGGAAGTTCCATAAATGATGGCATTCCTGAGCTTTTTTGCTCTGTTACACTTCCTTTGACCAAGTGGTCGGTGTAGTAAGGAATAGACATGGGCACAAACAGCATTACGAACGCAAAAAAAGCCCTGTTCGTGAAAAGGCTGTTCGTGAGGCCCATTCCAAATGAACAGGTGGTCATTGGAAGCCTGGTTCATTGCTGTTTGTTGCTGTTCATCAAGCCAGACAGTCTGGCACCTGCAATCAATTCCCATGGCAACTCAGGAAGGGATTGTCTGAACTCCTGCTGTTGCCCTGGAAACCCGGAATCAAAGAGGAGTTTAAATGCCTGTTTCCGTGCCTCTGCTCAGCGGCACTGAAAGGGGCATTTAAACCCCTGAATCAGCTGCTCATTGGGGGCTTCCCTTACGAGCGGCTGAGTGCCGGCTGCCCCTCTCCTGGTGTAAGAGGGATGGGGAGAATCTCCCTGCCCCTCTTAGCACCAGGAGAGCCAGCACCATGTGGTTTCTTCTGCCTGGTGCAAGAGGGACAGGGAGAATCTCTCTGCCCTGCTTGCACAGGGCAGGAGCAGCCCCGGGGCACCAGCCCTGCCAGGTGCAAGGGGGACAGAGAGAGTCTCCCAGCCCCACTCGCATGAGGCAGGAGCAGCCCCGGGGCACCAGCCCTGCCAGGTGCAAGGGGGACAGGGAGAATCTCCCTGCCCTGCTCACATGGGGCAGGAGCACTCCTGGGGCACTGGCCCTACCGGGTGTGAGTGGGAGAGGGAGAATATCCCTGCCATGCTCACATGGAGCAGCCCCAGGGTGCAGGCCCTGCCAAGTGCGAGCAGGACAGGGAGCATCTCCCTTCCCTGCTTGCATGGGGCAGGAGCAGCCCCGGGGCGCCGGCCCTGCTGGGTGTGAGCGGGACAGAAAGAATCTCCCTGCCCCGCTCGCACGGGGAAACCCAGAATCAAAGAGGAGTTTAAATGCCTGTTTCCGTGCTCCTGCTCAGTGGCATGGAAAGGAGCATTTAAACCTCTGAATCAGCTGCTCATCGCGGGCTTCCCCTATGAGCAGCTGAGTGCCAGCTGCACGTCTTCTGGTGCAAGAGGGCTGGCCCCTCTCCCTGCCCCACTCACACAGGGCAGTAGCAGCCCCGGGGCGCCAGCCTTGCCAGGTGTGAGTGGGACAGGGAGAATCTCCCTGCCCTTCTCACACCCGGCAGAAGAAGCCCCAGGGCACCAGCTCTGCCAGGTGCAAGCAGGAAGGGGAGAATCTACCCGCACCGCTCACACCAGGCAGAAGAAGCCCAGCATCACTGGGGTGGGGCAGGGGGTGGGGTGGGGGTTGTTTGAAGGGCCCTGCCGCTTGCAAGTGGCAGGACAGGGCCCTTTATATTATCAGCTGGCAGGCAGCAGGAGGGAATCCCCCCTGCCGCCTGCCAGCTGATAGTTTAAAGGGATCTTTAAAGGGCCAGGTAAGTGGATTAGAGGGGTGGGGGCTATGCGGGGGGTTGGGGTGGGGGAGGCTGCAGGCCCCCATGAACAACATCATGTTTGTCAATGTTCGTTGTTCGTTGTTCATGGATGGCAACGAACCACGAACAGCGTGTTTTTTCGCGTTCATGCCCATATCTAGTAAGGAGATGTGGACCTGGGGCGGAGATGGTGAAATGTAACATTAAAGAGTGACTTCACATCTGTTATGGAATATAGTTCTCTCATCTTTCACTAACCACAATCAGCTTTCATTTTTAAGATTATGGAGAACATAATCCAGGCTGAGAGGTATGGTGTTTAATCACTCGTTAAAAACAGAAATAAAAGCTAAATGAAGATCTTTGAAGGTAGGTAGACAGAATGGGGAATGAGGAAAAGAGTTCTTTTCATTTAAAGGGTTGTGTCAGTTTGATCAAGAAAACAAGGGTGTGTGTGTGTATGTGTGAATGTGCATAAGGTTAATACCTTCTTTCCTTCCTTGTGCACTCCTTATCTGAAGTGGAGCCCTGCATTTATGTAATTTTAATACACTGGGAAAAAATCTCTCCTGTTATGAGATGTTTGCCTGTGATGGTTGCAAAGGTTCCTGAGCCTCTTCCTTTTGAGTCTGAACTGTACTTAAACATCTAAACCAAACAACCAGGTACCAGAATAATGAAGAGAATATTAAATGTCATTGGTTTTCCTATTTGCTTTCTTTATCCTATTAACAATCATGAATGACACTGTAATGCATATTCCTGCATGCCTGTCAGCAGTTACTTCTTGGAAATAATTAACACAAGCATGAGAACCTCATGGACCTATGGGGGTCCTTAAGGTTATATATTTAGATTTCAGATTTTTCTGCAAACCTGGGGCTTTCCTCAGGTTTATATAATGGTCTGTCTTGTATGTCAATGGCCCCACTCTCCAGATTTAAATATACACAGATTATGCCATGTTGAGAATTAGAGATACTGGTATCCTAGAATGTGACATTCTGTATGATCCTGAAGTAACTCTAAAGAGACATTTGAAAAATACTGCTTTAGACAATATCTTGTATTAACTACTCATGCACTGCTACTTTTAAAAAAATTTAAATCTGTGTATCTGGAATTGTTTATTAAGTTGAGGTTCTATGGGGAAACAAATATTTCAAGATTAATCGAAAAATGAATTTTACTTATAATTTATTGACCACATACAATATTTTCACAATTGTAAACCCTATTCTATTGTATTGACTATATAGTGCTGCATTTGTTTTAAAATTTGCAAAATGAAAAAAGAAGGCAGTTTATAAGATGTATTTCCTAACAGACTTCAGAACAGCAGGGAGAGTTCAATGAGTCTCCTGAACAGTAATAGGAACCTACGCTGCTCTTGTTGCTGGTTGTTTACAGCTATTGTATAGCCAGGTGAATTACAGTGTTCAAAAGGAAACATCAAAGGGCTTTCATTGGAAAGGAACATCTAACTGAACAGCACCTAATGTGCTTTATTGCTATATAGAAGAAGGTGTTGCGGTAACTGTGGAACTCTAACAGTGTGATTGTGTGCAGTTTCTCTACTCTAAGCCCATTGAGTCCAATATGTTTTTCTGAACATGCTTTAATTTACATGTCTTTCTATTTATCTTATTGTTACCTGTGGTTTCTTTGTTATTTCACTATTGTATGATGATTTTATAAAAGTTAATTTGTAGCAGCTTTGAATGTATAAAATAAATATATTCTCCACCTCTTCTCCATAAAAAGTGACATGCATGTGATATTATTCTCTGAGCTGTATGTCTCTACATGAGGACATATTTCATTCTCTAAACAATAGAGCATTTATCTACATATGTATGCAACAAAGTTACATAGATCAGACGCGTATGTTTACAAGCATGTTGAAGAACTCCTTGTTTAAGATTCAAGGACATAAGATCCAAATGCTCTATTTGAATAAATGTGAATATTTGTTTTTTGCAAAGTATTACGTGTTGACCATGATCCAACAATGGACTAAACATGTGTAAATCTACTTTAGATCATAGCCTTTGTTTTCAGCTGAACTAGGGATGATAAAATTTGCTGTTTAGATGGAAAAGTGTAAAATATGTGCTCACATAAGTCTGCCAAGGCATTGCCAGATTGGCCAGGCCAGGCCAGATTGACCAGGACTTTCAAATCTTTATTTAAAATGTGTGAGCATGCAGGTATAAGCATTAGTCTCTTCTATTAATGTGACCTCTATGGAGAAAACATTTTAATTTATGGAAATTGTCAGCAGTAACAAAGCTTTATCTTTTCCCACTTGAAATCAGCCATGCTATGTATTTCTTTCCTTTCTTTTTTCTAGTTAAATTGAGTTAAAGTTGTAATTAATTTTATAATGTATTGCTAGTAAACGATAGAAAGCTCCAGGTGATTCACTGCTTCTCCAACAAGCAAGAAATTATGTTGGTAGCTGCACTGCAAATGGTGTTTTGAAAAGAGATGACCTGGTCATAAGGGACTCGCAGAGGTAACAAATGAGGAACACTGCCAAGTCTCCATTTCAGTAGTAGGACTATGGTGTAGGTGGAAGAGACCTTTGCATTTCAATGGACAAGTCTATTTGCCTGGCATTAGTTGTCATCCAAACGTTAAATTCAGATTGGAATAAGAAGTGCTAGTTAGGACTGGGACCCATGGGACCCAGGGTGGGAGGCTCAACCCCCACTGGACTTGCTGACATGAACCCCACCCCCCACCGATTCACCAGGCGATGACATCAAGGAGCCCAGGGAGCCAAAGGACAGCATGCTGGCTGCCAGCCATGCCGGGAGTGACACGCCAACCATCAGGCAGGCCACAGCAGCAGTGCACCTCTCAGCTGAGCTGGAGAGTGGTGCAATCACTGCAGAAGATGCCGGCGAGGAACAGCTCCCAGCTGGGCCAGGGAGAGGCCCAAGAAGTGCCAAGGGAGCCCCCACTGGATTTTGTTTTTGAAAGGTTTCTGTTGAACTACAGTTACGTTTAAGTCCTTGATGGAATGTCCTGGTAGACTGAAGTGTTCTCCCACTGGTTTCTGGATGTTGCCATTTTTAATGTCAGATTTGTGTCCATTTATTCTTTTGCTCAGAGGTTGGCTGGTTTGTCCAATGTACAGAGCAGATGGACATTGTTGGCACATGAGGGCATATATCACATTGGAGGATGTAATTGTATTTCCTGGGTAGATGTAAGGGCAGAGCTGGCATCTGGGTCTGTTGCAGGGTCTGGTACCTGTGCTGGTGACTCTGCTACAGACAGCCCCCCAACCTGAAACGACTTCTCACTTACAATCATGAATCGGCTACAGGACCCAATGGCAGTACACTGTCTCTGGCTCTTACAACTGCGCATCCTCCAATGTGATATATGCCCTCATGTGCCAACATCCAGAAACCAGTGGGAGAACACTGTAGTTCAAGAGAAACCTTTCAAAAACAAAATCCAGCGGGAAGCTGCTGAATTGGAATTCATATGTAAATTTGACTCAGTCAAGCTGGGATTGAATAGAGACTATGAATGGTTATCTCATTATCAGAAGTAACTGACTTCCTTAACAGAAGCAAACTGATCTCCATATCAGAAGCTACCGTTTGCATCTACTCCGCCCTCCCCTCTCCACCTATATATCTGACCAGTTTCTTCTTGCCCTCCATGCATCTGACGAAGAGAACTGTGATTCTCAAAAGCTTATGCTACAATAAAGTTGGTTAGTCTTAAAGGTGCTACTGGACTCTTTTTGATTTTGCTACTACAGACTAACACAGCTAACTCCTCTGTGTATTAGATACAGAGATTCTCTGCGTGTACCTTAAAGTATTTTGAAATGTTTATCTCTATTTTTATATAAAGCACAAGTGCTTAAATAATATTCCAGCCTGAGCTGGCAGAACGGCTCACCTTTCCATCCATGCACCCACCAAACTTCTCTTCTCACCAGCCAAGGTGCAGCAGCCCACAACAGAAGAGTAGCAGCTGCTTTGACAACCAAGCCCTCACCACCTGCCTCCCCTGGCTCTAAGGACCCAGCCCAGTTTGGATAATGGCTGACAAGAGAAGCTATTCTGAGATGGGGTAACATAGCAGCATGGGGTCCAGACTTCCTTGGTCCAAGACCTGTGCCGGGCATGGGAGACCACCTGGACCATGGCTGGTGGTCCACCCACACAGCCTGTGGTGCCCAAGGTTCCCCTTCACATTGACTCACCTTGGGTCTGATGAAGATGTCGAGGCCAACTTGGAAATTTTTGAACAGACTGCAGATATAGCCCAGTGGCCGAAGGACCAGTGGTCCTATATCGTGGGCCCATACCTGATCGGGGGAGTGCAAGCAGCCCTCCGGGCATTGTCCAAAGACCAAGCAGCTCACTATGATACCTTAAAAGCTGCAATACTTGACAAATACAAGATCACCAAAGAGACCTTCCGACAGAGGTTTTGCGCTCGTACCTGGAGGAAAGGGACCGGCCCTGCTTGGTAATGGCTGAACTCCGGGAGATGGCCACATGCTGGTTTGGCCTGAAGACTGCCAGTGAGAATGCCATCGCAACCAAGATGGTTGCCGAGCAGCTACTCCAAATCATCCCTCCAGAGGTCGGGGCGTGGACGCTGTGCAACAAGCCACAAGCTCTGAAGGATCTAGCAACATTATTGGAGAATGTCATGGCTGCAGAATCTGCCAGCTGGTCCCTGGAGGCAGCTAGTGCAAACCAGCTCGGGACTGGTTGACAGAGTGCCCCACAAGGGCACCATGGATGAGAGGTAGTTCTGATCACAATCCTGCCACTGTCCCTTGGCCCTCCTTTTGTTGGACCCCTCTGGTTTAAACCCCAGGTGGGACGACTCCCACGGCCACCAGTTGTGGCCAAGAGCCCCCAGACGAGGCCAGGACCAACTGTTGTGCACCCTTGCCCAAAAGAGGGCCATGCTTCTGCAGCCAACTAGGCCACTATCGTAAGAACTACTCATTTATGGAGTGCAATGCAGGATAGGACATTGCCCTGCCAGGAAGCAAAGGCCCTGGAAGGGTCTTGGGACTCCTGGCCCCCATACTCCTATGCAACTGAAGGGTACATGACCTGCTTGACTTAGGCAGCACCATCTCTATGATATGGGCCCACCTACTGCCTCCTGACCTCCCAGTATGGTGGTGGACCTAGGTCTCATGCATATACTGGCATGCCCACAAATGGCCTATTGTCCAAGGAACCCTGCAGTACAGAGGAAGATCACATACAATCGATGTGGCCATGGTCCCAGACCTACCATACCCAGTGCTGCTTGGTAAGGATGCACTGGAGTTTGCGGAACTCCTCTGAGAGGTCCTGACACCAGTGACAGTTTTGTGGGGAGAGGAAGAGGGGGACAGGGTCCCCAGTCCAGATGCTGCCCCAGAAGCCGGATGCAGTGGCCCAGCCCCTGATGCCTGACAGGGAGATCCCAACTTCATTGCAGCACAAGGAACTGACGCCTCCCTCCAACATCTATGAGAGATCATGGAGGTGAGTGGAGGGCAGATCCAGGACACCTGGCATGCTATCCAGTTGCCCAGAGTCGAAGAGAGGTGCGGGGTATGGCTATGTGTGGTCAGACACCGAGGTGGTGAGTTGCTCCAGCTGATGATCCCGGCTGCCTATCGGGGAGGTCTTCCACCTCACCCATGAGCACTCATGGGCCAGGCACCAGGGGGCCACCAAGACCCTGGCCAAGATCCTGGTCCTTGGCCAATGCAGATGTGAAAGACCACTGTCATTTATGCTTGATGTGTCAAAGAGTCTCTGATCAACTCCCCCTCCAGCCCCCCTTGACAGCCCTGTTGCATTAGATTGCCATAGACTTCATAGAACCCCTGCTGTGCACCCCCAGGCACCTCCACTAGGCTCTAGTGGTGATTGACTACGCTACCCAATTCCCCACCACCCAGTTCCCTGAGGTCATACCACAATGGACAATGCAGATACCCAGAATCGTCAAGGCCCTTCTGTGATTCTTTTCCATGGTGGGCCTGCCAGCCAAAATCCTTACTGGTGGGGGCTGGCCAGTCCTGCCCTATAGGGTGATGGAGGCCCATGGAGGGGCCAGGGGCAGACCAGAACCAAAGGAGAAGCCAAGGGAGTCTGATAGCCCTGGCAGTCACAGGGGAATAGGCCGGATGGCCCTGGACAGCGTGAAGCCTGGGGGGAAGGGTGGGAGCCTGCTCCAGGTAGGCTATATAAGGGCTTAATGCAGGGTGACAGACGAAAAGTAGTTGCGAGTGGAGACAGCAGATGGAGAGAAAGAGAGCGCGGCAAGGCAGAGAGAACAGCGCACACTTGCAGAGCTCACCCCATGTAGGGAGAGAGGGAGCAAGGGTGTATGCAATGCCCCTCCTCTCTCCAATTCTGAGGTCTACCCTGCATCTAGCCTAATGCATAGGCCGTCCTGGTGGGCAGGGGCCCCCCAGGCTCCAATGACCCTGGCACGGAGTCTGACAGTGTCATAAAATTTACTGCTGCAGCTTTGCCTTACCTGTCCTTCCATTGCCATTTTTCATTTCTTTCCCACCTGCAGCCATCACCTAACATCTTTCTTTATATCAAATAGTTTCATAAGTTGTAGCTTGTCACATATTTTTTCACAGGGTTGGAAACGTTAGCTTGGATACAATGGGAGTGTTTCCATGGATGGAAGGATATCTGGGCCAATTCCAGATGGCCAGAAATTGTGGTTTTTCTGCGGAAATAATCGCTTACCTGCCACGCGTTCACTTTCGTCTCCATCTGCTTTGTCTCGCAGTGTGCCATGCCATCCCGCTTCCGGATGTTCGCACGGCCAACTGAGGTACCCGGGATTGGTTGTTTCCTCCCCGTCACAGTTGACGTCGGGGGCATTCATTGATTCGCATTTCGGTTTTTTTTAAAAATTTTTTTACGTGTTTTGCGCAAATGCGCAAACGCGCAGGTATGCGAATATGCAGTGTTTACTTTTGTGCGCTTGTGCATTTGTGCGCATTTGCACAGTTCGATGTGCGCAAACATGCAACTGCGCAAATGGCACCCTTTTTTTAAAAAAATTAAGGGAATATTGTTGCCAGCCAGCTGGCAAAGGAAGGAGGAAAAGGGGAGGGCCTCTCCGTGGTGATGAAGCGTCCAGAAGTGTGCAAACCCGCAATACCGCGTTCACACCGTCCGCTTATAGAGCGCAACCGAGCACCATGGACCGCAGGTAAGCCGGGACAAGAAATTGTGGGTTTTTACGAGTGAGGTCACTGAAAAAGCAAAAGCACTCGCTCTATTTGTGCCCATCTGGAATCGGCCCCGCTTGCTGAAAAAAAACCCTTCAGTTTCCCCTTCCTGCTGTTGTCCAAAATGCCATTCCTGGGGTTACCCACAGCATTTCAGGCTGCAACAAGGGGGAGAGGTAAGAAAGTCATTCTCCACAGGTGAAAATCTTCTGTCCATGGAAATACTCTATGGGGAGCTGACAAGGGAGAGGCTCGGCTGAGCCTCAATCATGGATTTTAGTTTTCTTTTTTTTCCTGATATTTAGAACACCCAGAATTTGCTAAGCCTCCATGGACTGCTGCTTTCAGCTTCCAGTTGGCTGTGGAGTGCTTCTTTAGCCTTGAGGTTAAGGAATATTTTGAAAATACAGATACAATTTGCTGGGCTGGGGGAGCCTCGGCGTCTCAGCGTTTTGCTATAATTAGGCCAGGTGTGAGGAGTTGGCTATCAGACAGTGAGAGTTTCCTCTTTTATTTATCTTCTTTCATCATTATGACAGACAAAAAGTGGAGTTGTACTGATTCTGGGTTGCCTCCCCCAACGAAACAGCTAAAGACTAATGACTTTGAATTTTTGAGGGAAGATTAAAAAAAAAACCTTGTCACAGCCATTATAAGGAATAGGAATGCCGCTCTTGAGACAAAAGAATCTTCCCAATCTTCAGATAGCCTCCTATCACTTGGTAAAACTTCCCTGTTTGAGCAGGAGCCCATTCAGGACATTTGGAGAAAATGCAGAAGCATGTTAGCAATGAAACATGGCATTCTGATGTCATGGAATTTGTGGCCAAGCAATATTTATTAACAGCCAAAACAGTAATTGACATTTACAAACAACTTGCCTTGGTGTCTAACAAACTGGAATGGCTGTGAACCTCGTTAGAAACTTTCACAGGGAAATATTTGGAGAGACGCATTTTGACAACTAATTGTGCAGCCTCTAATGTTAAAGTGCCACGCTTCAAAGAAGATACTAGATTAGCCAACTTGCAAACGTATCCAATTGCACCCTAAATCATTGTCAAACTGCTGCTCAGGTCGAATGTGCTACTCAGGATTGCAAACGGATTCTGCAGCATTGGATGGAATGCTGAAAGCTGGAACTCACGCAGAAATATCATCAGTTCCCTGAGCAAACTCCTCCAAATAGATCCACAGTTTGTAGATCTAACCACCATTAGTTGGCTGCAGGGCTGGCACGTCCATGGAGGCAGGTCTGGCAGCCGCCTTGAGCGCTGAGGTGCTGGAGGGGGCACTGGGGGTGGGGGACGCACCGCAGAGCTGGTGGTGGCAGTGCTGGTGGCTGAGTGGAAGGGCTGGGAAACTGCCCGCGCATCGCCCCGGAAGCCTGCCACACCTGACCTGCAGCTGGGGCAGTCTGATTGGGCAGCCTCCCACCCCTTCCACTCAGTTGCCCTGTGCTGCCGCAGCCGCCTGCATGCAGCTGCAGGCCAGGTGCAACAGGTGGCCGGGCGGCACGGGGCAACTGAGTGGGAGGGCTGGGATGCCACTTACGTGCCGTCCCAGCTGCCTGCCACACCAATGGGGCCAGCTCACAGCGGCATGCTGTCTGATGATGTCACACGCAGTGACATCATCACGCAGTCTGGGTGTGAGCACACATGCTTTGCACACGCGCATGGGAGCGGCAACAGCCCTGAAGCTCTGTCATGTATGCCAGCATCCATGCCATTATTGTACTCTGCATCCATATCAATTTGTGTTATATGTTTAGTTTAGTTTAGTTTATTTAATGTTTAACCTGCCCTCCCCACAAGTGGGCTCAGAACGGGGTACAACAGTCATAAAATACAATTGCATAGAAAATTCTACAATAAAGTTCAGCAATTAAAATTATATATATACAAAAACCTTATGTAGTTGGCTACACTATATGCCATTGTTGTATTCCACATTTCATACTGAAAGTGATATGAGCCCCTATGCCATAATTGTCTTACATTACATCTTAAACTCATACTAATATAATGCAAAAGTTCAATACTGTATGTTATACGTTTTAGAAAAGTCATCTAAAGGTGTCCAGATTGCTAATACTAATTTCTAGAGGAGCAAGTGGCCTCTTTTGCTATCTCTAAGAAATATGCACTTTCACTTTTGAGTGGCCTTGAGCCAAAGCTGCAGCTGTGTACTGAATTGTATCTTTTCACAGGAAGAAATTATTTCACTCTGTACTCTGTCTAGACTAAACTGCTTTGTTCCCATGTAACTTTTGAGTTTTAGTGCCTGAATGCAACGGGGTGGGAGAATGTCCCTCTATATCAATAGTCCTATTGTTTGCCTAATCACT
The DNA here is from genome assembly GCF_028583425.1 of Eublepharis macularius. Lineage (NCBI taxonomy): Eukaryota > Metazoa > Chordata > Lepidosauria > Squamata > Eublepharidae > Eublepharis > Eublepharis macularius. The sequence continues at coordinate 100,702,519 of NC_072792.1, forward strand.
TCTGTCAACTTATACCTATGAGTGAATACCTGAACTGAATAGACCTCTAAATAAAGTTTCTTCAACGAATGTACCTGTTTGCTTGCTGTGAGGGACTTGGGGATCTTACTGCCAGGGACTGACACCCTAGGACTGACAGCTGCCCTCGACCTCAGGCGCCACAAACTCTGGCACCGGCCTTGGTTGGCTGCCAATGATGTCAGCAGTCAAGAGGGTGCTTTTAGGGTTGCTAGGTCCCCCTGTACTCCTGGTGGGAGGTGGGGGCCCCAGCACTATCTTTTGGTTCTCTCCGGGAAGTGATGCCATCCCGCAGATCATCTCTGATAAATAGGGACCATTTGAGCATTTTGGTTTAAGACTGAGGCAGTAATATTTATTTATTGTATTGTCATTCAGGATGATAAGTAATGAAAAACAAACAACATTCACATGAAGCTCTGACCACTACCAATTAAACAGATGTAATTTATTTATAGCACAGTTTATTTATGATCACCATTGCTGCCAGTTTTGGTATTGACTTTTCTGCATGCTGGTAACTGTCTTCTGATGTTCTGTACAAAACAAATGCTAGAAAATGAAAAGTTAATGCACGTTGGTGTGCACTTTCTAATTTATTCTCCCCCCCCCCTGCTTTAGTTTTGCAACACTGAAATATAGCTAGTGTTTGGTTACTCCGTAATCAACTACAAACAGTAAATTTAAACAGGAAGCAATAATTATGACTCTTTCATAGGCTTTGTTAAAGCTTATTGCAATGGATAGCGATAGTGCCTGTGAGCAAACAAGATGTAAATTAAACTGATACTAGGTTTATGTAAATTAAATTAATACCAGGAAATAAAAATTTCTAAGAAGCAAAAAAAAAAATCTAAAACCTAAAGTAGGTTTGGCCCACTCATTACATAAGTTTTAATCCACAGCAAAATCCCTTTTAGTAACATATGGACTGCAATAATTTCCGGTACGCATTACCTCTTAAGCATAACAAGCTTATCAGCCAACCAAGGGAACTTTTATTTGTTAGAAGTGAGTACAAAAATTCAGAAAAAAATTTCCCAGAGGACCCATCCAAAATAATTGATAACTTTTAAAACTGATGGTTAAAATACTATTATTAAAAATTAATAAAGTGTTAAGTGCTTCAGCTTCTATACATTATATTAGCACTGCAAAAATAAAATCTGGATTCAGATTTTGGCTCATTAGTTATTTTAAAAACCTGAGTCAAGAGATCTTTGTATTAGGAAAGCTGTCCAATAGACAGCTCTATTGGTTTTAATAGGAAACACATTTCTGGGTATAATGTCTGTCTCCTGCCAAGTTCTCTGATGGAATTCACAGAGCTTCTACCTTTACCTGAGATATCTTCTGCAAATTTCAGGCAGATAGAAAAGATCATCCCAGTCTTATAGACAATTAAAATTCTCATTTGCAGAACAGGTGCAAAGAAGTAGTCTCTTCTCTGCACTGGCTGTATTTTTGTATGAGTGCAATTTCCCCTCCTTTCCCAGGCTACACAAGTGGAGTTGGGGAGGTCATTTAAACATTTTTTTTTTACAAAAATAGTCACCTATTCCCTGCTTTATCACACTTCACTCCAATCCTTTAAGCATTTTTCTTCCTATATTGGAAACTGACTGGAAGAAAATACACTGCAAATAGCAATACAAGGCAAGGTGGAATGGGGTGGAGTTCCCTTCATCCATATGTTCCAATTTTGTTAAAAACAAATGTGCATTTTGGGACTCTCACAGCTGCACTTTTAAATATTTCAAACATATTTGGGAGACCTCACCTGAATCAGAGGTTCTTCCTCACATAGAGAGATAGGCTGTTCATCTCTGGTCTCTCTTTCGTTTCCTAAAGGTGTTTTTTCTTTAGTATTACATGTGTGCAGGGAGACTCCTCCAGTTTGAAGCAAAGGTGGGCTACCTATCACCTGAGGGCAAAACAAAGCCTTTATTTCCTCCAGGTTCTGCTTCCTTGTCCCTCTGGCAACTTATTAAAGTAAAACTGTAGCCTTTTTCATCTGGTACTGCTCCTGTGCTTCATATAACAACAACAACTTTTGATTTATATACCGCCCTTCAGGACAACTTAATGCCCACTCAGAGCGGTTTACAAACTATGTCATTATTATCCCCACAACAAAACACCCTGTGAGGTGGGTGGGGCTGAGAGAGCTCCAGAGAGCCGTGGCTAGCCCAAGGTCACCCAGCTGGCTTCAAGCGGAGGAGTGGGGAATCAAACCCAGCTCTCCGGCTAGCCCAAGGTCACCCAGCTGGCTTCAAGCGGTGGAATGGGGAATCAAACCCAGCTCTCCGGATTAGAGTCCCATGCTCTTAACCACTACACCAAACTGGCTCTCATTGGAGAAGTTATCATTGGAGAAGATATAATGTACTTTGGGCTTTGTCTCTATATCCCACCACCACCACACTAGTTTGCTCATCTATTGGGGTGTGCTTGCAAAGTCTTTGCTCCAGCTTAGTAGGCATAAGCTCAAATAATGAAATAGCTGGTTGTCGCCTATGTGTTATCTTAGTCTGCGTTCCGGCTCGAATGACTCACACGACACCTGTTTTGGGTTAGAAAATGGCCACAACTTTATTGATTACAGCTAGATGGAGCATTGGCCCGGCATCTGGGCACGGATCCCCGTTGGCATCGAGGGCCATCCTGCCGATCGATGCATCTTCCGCCAGTCCCGTGCTGGCCCAACACAGCAAGTGTCATCCCCCGCCAGCACATGCCAGGCGGCCTTCTCCTTCCAATCCGTCGGGGTAAGCACACCCGTGGCTGACTCACCCTGTTGGGATCCGGCCCAATGCCACAAACCCGCCAAACCCATAAAGTTGTGACAGTCCTCACTCCCTTCCATTGAGTGGAGGGTGGGTGGGAAATGCGCTGCTCCTGCCGCAGTCCTGGGAGGAATGGCGCCCACCACGCTGCTGACCGGATGTGGGCTGTGTGCTCCTCCCCATCCTGGGTGTAACGCCTTCACTTCGTCTTTCACACGGCGACAACTCTGCCCGCTGGAAATTCAGCGAGCTCCTTTTGTCGCCTATGTGTTATCTTAGTCTGCATTCCGGCTCGAATGACTCACACGACACCTGTTTTGGGCTAGAAAATGGCCACAACTTTATTGATTACAGCTAGATGGAGCATTGGCCCGGCATCTGGGCACGGATCCCCGTTGGCATCGAGGGCCATCCTGCCAATCGATGCATCTTCCGCCAGTCCCGTGCTGGCCCAACACAGCAAGTGTCATCCCCCGCCAGCACATGCCAGGCGGCCTTCTCCTTCCAATCCATTGGGGTGAGCAGACCTGTGGCCGACTCACCCTGTTGGGATCCGGCCCAATGCCACAAACCTGCCACTGGAGGAGAGCTGGAGGCCCGACTCCCGCCAAAGCTCCAACTGCTGCAACCAACAAAGTTGGAGCCACTTCCCTCCCCTAGGGTCCCCGATGTAGATGACCAGAGGAAGGCAAAAACCCCAAGGGGCCCCGGCCAATCTGGCCCCTCGTAGGAAAAATTTCTTCCTGGCCCCCGCAGGCGACCGGCTTGAATAGCCCTGGGAATCTCCACCGGGATGCCCAAGAGGGCCCCACTGCTTCCTCATGGCTCCAGGCTCATGCTTTGCTGCCTGTCTTGACGGCACTGTCTGTCAAGTGTCTGTCCTTTGCCATCGTGCCCCAGGGGATGGCCCATCTTTGACCAGCATCACTGCACTGCTGCATTCATTCTTGATGGGACCGACCATGCTCGGGCAGCCCCTGGCCATTCACTGCTGAAATCTGGAAGTGACCCCGCACAGCCGCTGGTGCCCTGCACACAGCCGCTGGCATGACCCCCTGGTGCTCAACGGCCACCAGCACCCATGCTCAGGAGGCCACCGGCCAATCGCCGTTGTTGTCTGCGAGCCATCCCGCCGTGGCCGTGGATTCCGTGACTGCTAGTGGAACAGACAGCGTTAATGTGTTTTCTTCCGCCATGACTCCTGAGCGCTCAGGAAGTCACCAGCACCAATGCTCGGGAGACTGGCCCAGGTGCTCAGGAGGCCACCATGCCTGCAACTGGAACAAACAGCATTAGTGCATTCACTTTTGCCCTGCCACATACTGTTCCAGCGACCCCCTGCCGCTTGCCGCCGATATTTCCAGGCAACCCGCCTCAGCCACTGGCACCATGCCTGCAACTGGAACAAAAATAGCATTCGTGCCCTCACTCTTTGTCTGGACCCATAAGCTCTCCGGTGGCCGCCTGCTGATCACAGCTGCTGTCTGCCGTCCACCCCAGCTCGGCTGTGGGAGCCATGGCCCTGTCGGGATGTGCTGAGGCCTGGCAAGCCTACCCTTGGTGGGCTGGAACTCAGGGGCAGCTGAGCAATGGACCCTCTTGAGCTGGCTGCCGGTGTCCCGCGCCGGTGGTTGGCGGGTCAGGCCGGGAATCTGCCCGATGCTCCCGGCTGACTGGCCCGGGGCAATGCTGGGCCGCCGAGGACCCATGGCTGAACCATTCCCAGCATGCAGGCCTCCCACCCTGTTTGGACCAGGGGACCCGCCCCCCAGGCGGGATCCTGTGTCACATTCCGCTGTTCCTCCAGGCAGTGCTCAAGCAGACAAGCGGAATAATTGCTTGGATCGTGAGGAAGCGGAATAATTGCATCGGATCGTGAGGAAGGGGGGTGCGATTGTCACCCCTGGCTGCATGAGCCCCCCCCCCTTTCTGCTTGCTCCGTGCGTGGCTATGGCCCATCTCCCACGCACACCCGTCTGACTTCTCCTGATAGGACTAACTGCTGTAGAATCTCTCCTACCGGGCTGGTCGCATTCGTGTTGTGACGAGCTCCATCCCGTGGGGGCCCTGCTGTGCTGCCTCACTCCCAGTGCTTCCCACCACTCTGCCATTGGCCATGCCTGAGGCGCTGTAGGTTCATTCCCTCTTAGGGGGTGGCGGGCCCCCCTGATGCCCGCATGCATGGTGTGCCCTTTGGACTGAGGTGCCGCTGCCTTGTTGACCTATCTGACCTCATGCCATGGTCCCGGTCTCAGCTGTCATGGTTACTGCCACCCCCCTTCTGCTTCCTCGGTTCCTGGCTCCCCTTCTACCCCTGGGCGAGACGGAAGCTAGCATCATGAGTCATGGACTTTCGCGTCACCGGGGACGGCGGCGGTCATGAATGAATGTGGAACGTCCAGCGGGCTCCGGGGATGGGAGACCGCAGTGGGAACCAGCCTCGCAGCTCGCAAGGCCCTTCGACATCTCAGGCCGGCCAGGACCCCCGCTCCCGAGGGCTGGACCTGACCGTTCAGCCCATGTGGCATGGAAGAGCACGTGCTCCCCACCCCCTGCAATATTCCTTCCTCCTCTGGCGGCCCATGAGGCGCTGCCACCTTGGTCATTCCCCTGCTCAGCGGGCACCCCCCGAGGGTTAGATAACTTGACTTCGCCTGATGGCTCCTCATAGCTGAACTAGTCTGGTACCTGACTGAGGAGTACCCAACATGGGCTGCCTCCCGCCTAGATGTTGCCTCCCAAAACCTGCTTCATGTTCCAGTCCTGCAAGATAGGACGCCCCGCATCACTCCGCTTTCGCCACCTTCTGCCGAGGGCTGCCCCCTAGCTAGCTGTGTTCACCCGACTTGGTGGGGGGGCTCAGCCTTGACCCCGGGATGACAACCCTACTGCTTAAGGTCCCCGTTTGCTGCCCTGCTTCTACCCCCGGCTTGCACACCCTGAACAGAGCTGACCCTCCTGCGGCTAGACCCACGGCGCTGGGTGGAGAGACCCTCGATGGGTGGAGAGACCCTCGATGTTTCAGCAGCCCTTGGGCATGCCATGGCTGTTGAGGCGCCCATGCTTATGCCAAGCTCCATGCTGTCTAAGGGCCCCCACCCGCCGGGTCGCCGCTGGTCACAGATGATTTGAAACGCCAACCCTCTCTCTCTTACCAAGGTGCAATGCGAATTCCATGTTCCCAACGGCCCCGAGAAGCTAAGCTCTCCCGTGCACTTGCTACGATGCATCTGTGCATAAACACCCAGCACCATTGCTTCTACATCATGCTTGCTGGCCTTTGCATGCTCCCCTTTTCCCTCTGAATGCTCAACCCAGTGGTGATACTCGAATGGACGCTCCATTCGCTTGTTACAATGCCTCTGCTTGTGAACATACGGCTGCTATTGTTCTTTCCAATTCCATACACACATTTTCCCGTGCAATTGAATAATCCGGTGGTACTCCCGAAATGGGACTCTCTATTCACTTATTGCAGCGTACCTGCCTGAAAACAACAAGCTCCTAGTGTTTTCCATTCTGTGCTCACATTTTTCCTTGCAATAGCTCAATCAGCTGGTGTTCCAGAAATGGGACTCTCAATACACTTATGCAGTGCGTCTGCGTGTCAACAAGCTCCTATTGTTATTCCATTCCATTCTCACGCTTTTCCTTGAAATGGCTCAATCAGGTGGTGTCACAGAAATGGGACTCTATACACCGATTGCAGCACGCCTGTTTGCAAACAACGAGCTCCTCTAGTTTTGCCCATTCTGTACTCACACTTATCCTTGTAATAGATCAATACAGGTGGTGTAACAGAAATGGGACTCTCTATTCACTTACTGCAGTGCCTTTGCCTGTAACGACCTTAGCATGTAAACAACAAGCTCCTATTGTTTCTCGATTCCATACTGACGCTTTCCTAGAAATAGACCCATCAGGTGGTGTTAAAGCAAAAAGGGGGGGGGGGCTCACTATTCACTAATTGCAGGCATCTGCATGTACACAACGAGCTCCTGTTGTTTTACCCCAAATTCCGTGCTCACCCTTTTCTCTGGAAAAGATCCCTATAACGGTGCATCTGCATGCAAACATTCGGCCGCTGATGTTTTCTGGGTGCCCTGCTCGCACCTTTCCCTAGAAAATAGATCAATCGGTGGTGCTGCAGAAGTAGGACTGTAAATCATCCTTGTAATTAATTGTCAATTAATTAATTTTATTCATTTGTACTTATAATATGCTTCTGCAGCATGCCTGTGCACTTGACCTGGCCATGATGGCAATGAGGGATCCGATCTGAGTCCCCTCTGCTTTTTCGACTGCCCCAAGCCACCTTGAGTCATGCCTGGTGTGATTTTCAGTTCCTGCCCAGCTAGACAGACCTAGCTCAACTTTGTACTGGCTTCCCGCTGGAATCTGTCCTGGTGTGATTTTTCAGTTCTTTCCCAGCTAGAGAACCACCAGCTTGAATTACTGTTTTTGCCCACACACGCACGCTAAACTAACCCCCAGCTTGAAATCTTCTGATTTCCCTTGCCCGCATGCATTAGCTTCTCAAGGGGGGGGGGAGCCACCCCTGACATGCGGTGCCATCTTCCAGTACTCTGTGGCTGGACGAACCAGTCTGACATTTTGTGTTTGACTTGCCCCTGCGCGCCACTTGCTCCAGGGAGCATGGAGCTCCAAACAGTGATGTGACCAATAATGCAGTGAAATGACTGAAGGGGTAAGCCCACTCAGGCTCCTGGCATGCCAGTGTCCTGATTCCGTGACGGTCGGGGGAGTAACCAACGTGCAACGCCAGCTCCGGATCCCGGCTTGCCTTGGCTGGCTCACACCACCTACTAGACAGCCTCATCTCCTCAGAGGCTGAAAGCGGAGCCTGCCTTCCCCTGATGCTGATATTTTGTTGACCACAGCAAAGGTTCCCCGGAGGCGGGGCCAATGACTGCTGCGCCGGGCTCATCTGCCCTGAACAAATGCAGAGCGATGTTGCTGGGTGCATGCGAGGAGCACCCTCCCAGGCAGTGCTGTTGGCCTGAGCCAATGAGCACCTCACCTGCGGCGCCGCTGAATGAGGCGGCCAGGCCTTTCATCCACCCTGATCAAATGCAGAGCGATGTTGCTGGGTGCGCGCAGGGAGCACCCTCCCAGGCGGTGCTGTTGGCCTGAGCCAACGAGCACCTCACTGGTGTCACCACTGAATGAGGCGGCCAGCCCATCTGCGCTGCGAGCCCCCCAAGGTGATGCTGCTGGCTGGAAGCTAGCAAGCGCTCCATCCCCACCGCGGCCGCACTGGCAGGTGGCCGAGCCCGAGCAAAGCCTCAGGCTGAGCAAGGCGGTGGGCAGTGCCACGCGGGAGGCAGCGGGCTGAGCTACACCGTGAGCAAGGAGGCGAGCCAAGAAATGCGGTGGGCTGTGCCCCGAGGCGAGCAACGGGCAGAGAAAAATTGGAGGGTTGGCCAGGGCCATGTTCACAGCAGCTGCTGAGGTCCCGCAGCACAAGGAAGACAGTCAGGCCACCCCGAGGGCCGGAGAGGTGAGGGGCAGCGCCGTGAAGGCAAGCAGGGCGGCGGGTCGAGCCACACCATGAGCGAGGTGGCGGGCTGAGAGCAGCGGAGGGCCGCGCCATGAGCACAAGGCAGTCGCTCTGCACTGCCCAACTGGAGCAGCGCCCCGTGGTCTGGCAGCGCAGAGGGCCCGCAAGCCAGCTACATGTGCCCCCCCCAGTGCCCAGCACCGGCCGCCACCACCGCCGCTGCCCCGCACGCGAGGCAGCGGCACGAGCAAGGACAGGAGACTTGGCGAGCCCAGGCAGCACGAGCAAGGACAGGAGCCTCGGCGAGCCCAGGCCAGTGCGGCATGGCGCGAAGCAGTGAATGAGCGAGGCAGTGGGGGTGGGCTGCGCAGCGGAGAGCTGGGGCGAGGCAGCGGCATGAGCAAGGACAGGAGCCCCGGTGAGCCCAGGCTGCCGCACGGTGCGAAGCAGAGACTGAGCAAGGCGGCGGGGTGGGCCGCGCCAAGAGCAAGGTGCGGAGCCGGGTAAGGCGGCCACCCCTCAGCCCCCCCCCCGGGGGCTGCCCTGGAGCACAGCCCCTGCTAATGTGCGTGGCGGGCACACCCGCCCTCCTCCCCGCGAGAAACCCGGCATGAGCCCAACAGACCCGAAAGATGGAAACGCTGGAAAAGCGCTGCTCCTGCAAACGCGCTGCTCCTGCCGCAGTCCTGGGAGGAATGGCGCCCACCACACTGCTGACCGGACGTGGGCTGTGTGCTCCTCCCCATCCTGGGTGTAACGCCTTCACTTTGTCTTTCACACAGCGACAACTCTGCCCGCTGGAAATTCAGCGAGCTCCTTTTCAAACAAGAGCTGCACTTGCAGAAAATCAGAAAGACTTCCTAAAGCCAGGGAAACAATGCATTGATCCAAAGAGAATGGAAAGCACAGAAATGCCAACCAGGGCAATCCTGTTTGGTGGGCATGTGGGTTAAATCTTCTAGTTGTAGGGCATCCTTGTCATGTTGTATCTGTTGAGTCACTCTCTTCCCTTGCAGCCCTTCTTGCTGCCTGGGAACATGACAACAAGGCACCATTGTTAAGTATTATATCGGAAAGTGTTTGACCAGGTATAAATGTTAGAAATAATTCTGTTCAGATCCAAAGCACTTACAATAGTCACAGGTATTGCTCAGGTTGAATCTTGATTAGTTAATTTCTAGATGACCATCCCTACTCTACATCAAATGGTACATTCTGCCGAAGAACTAGGGGTTCCTATGGTATGGCTTGCTCAGCTTCATTATCTAGGAAAAGAGGATATAATGAGAACTTACAGATCAAATTATTATCTAAATCATTCACAGTGCTGACTTATTATTTTTTAACTCTCTGTATATGACTGAGAGAAAATAAATTTTTCTTGGAATAATATCTGAAACACTTCTGCTACAGTAATCAATCCTTGCCTTTTGCATCTTTTTACTTGTGCTGTTTTTTTTCCTTAACCAGAGTCAGCAAATTGTTTCACACCAGAAATAAGCAGTTCTCAGATTGGTTTTCTATAAGTATCACATTAATTTAATTTTAACTGCAGCAGTGAAGGTAATCTATATAAGGATGGAAGTGAGATCTACTTCATGAAACTTTAAAGTTTAATTACCAATATAAATATACTGTGAAGTTGAACTATCTTTCTAAATCAATTCAGATCTTCATAATATGTGTTAACACAATATGGCATATTTTGTTCATACTTTTAAACCATGGCCTGTATCAGTACAGTTACTGTTTAGGACTGTGTCTTTTCTTTTTGAGATATATCTTTGAAAATGGCACTGTTACCCTAATGGGGGATCTTCTTTTGAGTTGGAGGAATTAGAATTCAAGGAGATGCAGTGAGAGGGGGTAACTGGGATCTCCACCAATATATACCAGGGTTGTTCCCTTAGAGAACGCTCAAATAAATAGGAAGATGTTCTACAAGAAAGGTTTATTTTCTTAACAGAGAAGTAAAAGGCAAACATGCAGAGAACCACATACAACAAACACACAGAGCTAGCGAAGAGAAAATTGAGGGAAGTGGGAGAGAGTAATTGCGATGGGGTGATATTTACCAGTCCTTAAGAGAGGAGGGGTCTGTGGAAACCGCAGCAGAATGACCAGCATTTCATGGAGAGAAGAGGTGGATCAAGCGAACTTGAGGGTGGGTGTTTGGATCCACAACACACACACTGAGCACATGGCTAGACAACCCAGTTACAGACAAAAAAAGGTACCCTGGAGCAAAACTAACACCTTGCTTCCAAAAACAATGCCTTAATGGCTTGCTTGGAGGTGGAACAATAAGTTGAGAAAGATGTGATATGACTATCTGGGCTGGACTATAGGTAAAAATATCGCTTGATGACCTGGTAAGTGTTGGACAGGAAAGCTATCTAATTTGCTGAATAGCCTGATTAGATTAGCTGGGTGAAGGGAAGCACAGAAGAGCGTTGATGGGATTAATCTGGAAGTCTCCTCAGGAAGCCTCAGTATCTCTGCTGCTCTCCAGGGTGTGGGGACTGTTCAGTCAGTCATTCCCTATGATTCATGACTTGGTAACTTTCCAGTCTCCAGGCCAGCTGGCATCCATTCTGCCTGGGGTTTATGATATTCCATATCCATTACCTGCCCTTTCAGTATGAATAACAGGTCTGACTGCTAACAGTACAAGCAGGGGGCTGTTGTTTTTTCTGCATTTTTCAGCACTGCAGCTTTACTTCCATGTGGGAAAATCTGGGCATGAACCAACATCCACAGGTCAACTGCAGAGGCTGTTCTCAAGTTGCCACACATTGCCTGTGTAGGTAGCCAATTCATACTGAATTTCTGCCCCCCTCCCCCACTAAGTCCTTCACCAAAGTACAACATTACATCGAAGGGGAGAAGTCCTGTTCGTTTGTGGGAACCGTCCTTCAACAGTGTTGGATTCACATATTCCACCATGCACACCTGGATTGCTTCCACCCAGAACTCTTTCTCCACACTATCAACCAACTAGCAACATTTTTGAAAATTTGGACTTCTGTGAAACATCAACATACTTTCAGCTGTCCTCCCGGTTTCCCCCAATTCTGCTGCAGCTTTCTCGTCTTTTGGTAAATTTTTCTAGGAAGATGGAACCCAAAGTGGGTTTAGGAATACCAGGGACAGGAAACTGGTTTTAGAGTCATAGAATCGTAGAATCATAGGGTTGGAAGGGACCTCCAGGATCATCTAGTCCAACTCTCTGCACAATGCAGGAAATGCACAACTACCTCCCCCCCCCCCCCGTGACCCTGCTCCATGCCCAGAAGATGACAAAACACCATCAGGATCCTTAGCCAAACTGGCCTGGGGAAAATTGCTATCCAAATTGCTACCTGAGCCAAAGTGGTGATTGGCATTACCCTGGGTATGTAAGAAGGGGCCACGAGAACTAAGCACTGATATAACCCTTCCTGCTTTCCCTTTCATGATCTGCCTTGGTTCACAGAATCAGCATTGCTGTCAGATGGCCATCTAGCCTCTGCTTAAAAACCTCCAAAGAAGAAGCGCCTACCACCTTCTGAGGAAGCCTGTTCCACTGAGGGACTACTAACCATCAGGAAGTTCTTCCCAATGTTTAGCTGGAAGCTCTTTTGATTTAATTTCAACCCATTGGTTCTGGTACGACTTTCTGGGGCAACAGAAAACAACTCTGCACTGTCCTCTATATGGCAGCCCTTCAAGTCCTTGAAGATGGTTATCATATCACCTCTCAGTCGTCTCCTCTCCAGGCTAAACATACCAAGTTCCTTTAACCTTTCCTCATAGAACTTGGTCTCCAGACCCCTCACCATCTTCATTGCCCTCATCTGGACACACTCCAGCTTTTCTATATCCTTCTTATATTGTGGTGCCCCAAACTGAACACAATACTCTAGGTGAGGTTTAACCAGAACAGAGTAGAGCAATACCATCACTTCGCATGATCTATACTTCTGTTGATACAGCTCCAAATCACATTTGCTTTTTTAGCTACCACATCACACTGCTGACTCATGTTCAGTGTATGTTCTACTAAAACTGATCCTTTTAGCAAATTCTACTGCTAAGACAAGTCTCTCCCATTCTATAATTATGCATTTGATTTTTCCTTCCTAAATGCAGAACTTTACATTTATCTCTGTTGAAATTAATTTTGTTTTAGCCCAGGTTTCCAGCCTGTCAAGATCATCCTGTATCCTGACTCTGTTATCTACCATATTTGCTACCCCTCCCAATTTAGTATCATCTGCAGATTTAATAAGCATTCCTTCTATTCCTTCATCCAAATCATTTATAAAAATGTTGAACAAAGCAGGTCCCAGGACCGATCCCTGAACCACTCCACTTGTCACTCTTCTCTAAGAGGATGAGGAACCATTAAAATCCACCTAACAGTAATGGGATCCAAACTGCATCCTACCAACTTGTCAACAAGGATATTATATGGATATATTATCAAAAGCCTTACTGAAATCGAGATAAACTAGGCCTACAACATTCCCCTGATCCAGCAAGGTGGTAACTTTCTCAAAAAAAGAGATAAGTTCAGTCTTGTTCTTGAGAAACACTCCTTGCCCACATCCAGTACCACATCCAGAGCCATTTCCTCTGCACTCACCATTCCTCCCCTACAATCACCAATGGGCTTATTGCCATTTTTATCTTACCAGTTATAGATATATCTTTATAGTGCCCTAATATTATAGTGATATTTCCACTACCAATTTAAAGAACAACAACAACAAAAAGCCCTCTGGAGGTTTGTGTGGACTGTGGAGGGGAATGGTGGGCATGAGGGGAAAACTCAGGGAATGCCCTCATATAAGAACTCCATTGCTCCTGCAAATACCTTTGCATTTACAACAGCAACAAAAGCAAAACAGGGAATTGCCCACATGCAGAAACAACCCTAGCCAGGGTAGGATGTTGATGGTGGGAGATCTAACTGACCAAGTGATTGGTATTTTGCCTGGCATCATATTTATTTGGGAGATTTATAAGTTACTAACATAAAGTTTCACAGTTAGGAAAGACATGGGAACACGCATAGTAAACACACATAAGGCAAATATATTCGAGATAAGGCTTACTTTTATTGAATTAGGCTCACATTTATTGTAGTAGAAAGAAAGCCTAATCTAAAGAATATTTTTTTCTAAACCAGCTATCTTATCTAGCACTAGGTGAAAGCAAGTCTGATTTGGTTAGGTATGTTTAAATAGGAGAGACCCACAGTGGTCTCTTGCCTGTTGCAAGACCACAAGGGTAATTGAAGAAAAAGGGACAGGAAGAGAAGGAGTCTGAGGAACTCACAGTTCACAAAAGGAGAGGCTCCTGTTCAGTAAGAAGACAATGTACATACAGTCTGGTTCTAAAGGAAAGAGAAATATAGCACCCTGCCACCCTATGCATGCTGAGTTGACTTCATTAATATTTACTTCAATGTACACAGCCTGGAGGTATTCCTAGATTCGGCACTGCTCCTGAATATACTGTTTGCACTTATTGACCTGAGTGCAGTTTACTAGTTTTTATCAGTAAGTTGAAACTTTCCTGGAATAGAGAGGCCTTGGTCCAAACTGCAGGAGCATGGTTGAGCATGACTGACTGAGCATATTGAGGTAGTGTTGAAAAAACTGGATTTATCAGTCAATTCCAACCTTAAATTCAGGTAGTGTGAAAGAGATGGCTGCAGGATTCCGTAGGCAATGCTGAGATCAGAGGATGTCCTCTGCAGGATAAAGTAGGCCTGCCACCTAGCAGTAATAGGTCCTTCCCAGCTATGGCGTTTTGTTCCTTGGCACATCCATGGGACATAGCATACTCTTTGTTGTTGGTCTTTAGGAAGAAGATCAAAGCTTTTAAAAAATTGTCTCTTGTCATTTTGACCTGTTTTTTGACATTCTAATGCTCCTTTATGGGTTATTTTATTTAAACTGTTTCAATGACTGTGATATTTTAGTGATTCTATTATTGCTTGTTTGCTTTGAAAACATCCTGAGGGCATAGGGTTCCCAGGTCCCTATACTCTCCCGGGAGCATGTTGGGGAACTAGGACTTACTGGCCGGAGTGTCCTTGCACATGCACAAAATGTGCATGCACTCCCAGAAAGGCATGATTTATTTATTTATTACATTACATTACATTTCTAGACTGCCCTCCCTGTCAGATGGGCTCAGGTGATGATGACATCATTTCCAGGCATCTGATGAAGAGAACTGTGGTTCTCAAAAGCTTATGCTACAGTAGAGTTGGTTAGTCTTAAAGGTGCTACTGGACTCTTTACTATTTTGCTACTACAGACTAACACTGCTAACTCTTCTGGATCATTTCCAGAAAGTGACATTACCACTTCAGCCATGGGCATGCTCCTGCACTTTGCATGGGGCTAATGTTGACCCATTTGGGGCATGTCCATTGTCAATGCTAGGGGCATAGATGTTCCAATTTCTGGGGGGGGGGGGCTAGGGCTGGGCCAGAGGCATTGCTATGCCAGGTCCTTAAAAGAACTGGGGCCCAGTGACATCACAGGGAGGAGACAATGACATCACAGGGAGGGGCTTCTATTGCCACCATCTATGGAGGTGGGGCTATGGGGGATTTAGGGAAGGGCTCCTCACAAATTTAGGGTGACCCAGGCACCCATAGGGACCCCCCATAACAATGCCCCTGGGCTGGGCCAAACCTAGGAAAAAATGTGACTTGGCCAGTGGTTATAGTGGTATCTACAAAGGCATGACAATAACCTTTCTGAGGTGCAGGAGTAAACAGGTATGGTAAGGCCTGTTCTGATAAGTTTAGCTAATTCTGGTAGTACTGATGCATTTTCCTTGTCTGAATATTCTGGGCTGTACACATTAGCTTTTCTATTTTGGTCCTTGGCAAATATGTGTGAATGTCTGCTGGGACAGGTTTACCTGGCTTGTATAGGCAGAGTGTAATCCCTGCAGCTTCTTTTTTGTAATAGCATTTCAAATTTACCAAAATGTTTTAAAGCTTTTTATCCAAACAACCACCATGCAAAGAAAGCCACAGTGCAATAATACTGTTATATGCTTGAAAGCAGTTCATGTTAGCTGTAGCTGCCTAGCTGATGAATGACTGTCAATAAACACCTACTTTACCAACTGTTTAGAGTGTAAATAGTTTAAAAAGAATGCTTAACAGGTTTACTAGGGCTATCAGTTAACTTTAAAAAGGAAACATAGCAAACAAAGAAAATTACAGGCTTAAAGAAGACACAAAATATCTATCTACTGAAAGAATCCCCAAATCCTATAGCAATACATTTGCTGTAGTTTTGAAAGTGCTACTCAACTGTTTTTTTTCAATTTCTTATCTAAGCATTAGATAGTTGGTCACCCCTTTGAAACTGTACCACACCATTTTAGGTACCAGAAAAATGCAGAGTGTATACATGTACAGAGTGCACATTCCTTGCCAATGTTCTCTCTAGGCTGCACACAGGGTAAAAGGAACTTTTTAAAAGGCCTCTGATCTGCATCCCCCTCCAATCTTGTTCATGCAGATGGGATTTCTCATTGCTTCAGAGAGACAGCACTCAATTTTAGGAATTGTCCTTTTCTGCTATAGATACCACCCCTCCTTTTAAAAATGGACTGAAAATTGAAAGAGGAGTTTAAGAGTGGCTGAAGCACCCTCCACACACTACCATGAAAAAACTAACTGTTCTCCTACACCCAGAAAAAAGCAGCAGCAAGCAGGCAGGCAGGCAGGCAGGCAGGCAGGCAGGCAGGCAGGCAGGCAGGCAGGCAGGCAAACAAACAAACAAACAAACAAACAAACAAAGCTATGTAAGCCTGTACTGAAAAAAGGGTTTGGGGCCTAAGACCTAGGTCTGATTAATAGACAGCAGATATATAGATAGACTAGACTAGCAGACAGGACTAGCAGGTGTACCTAGGTTTGTATTAATTTGCATGTTCAGCAAAGGCTCTTGGGGCATGTTAAAAAAGGTCATCATGACTAGCAGAAGTGGTATAATGCAGGACTAGGCTAGCTGAAAAGATTGGAAGAGAGAGGAGTGCTGAAGCTACTGCTCTTTGAAAGGCAAAGCTTTTCAAGGCAAAGCTTTCCAAGCTTTGGCTCTAAGAAGGTCATAGAGCTGAAACTGCTAGCTGGGTTGAGTTGAACCTTTCTTCCTGGGAGAACAGCAGTAGCTGGGAAGAGCTGAAGAAGCAAGGAAGTGCAAAGACAGGAATTGCTGGCAGCTGAACTCTTCGTTGACTGCTTGAGACAAGCACCCTAGTACAGAGCTGCCCCACTTTGTCTTGCCAGGAGGAAATGTGAACTGCTCCTAGGGTAACAAGCAAGCGCTGGGATTCATACAGCATCTTCACAAAAAGAATCCTGCTGTTGCAAGGCCTTCTGGATATTTGGGACGCTGTTTCAGGCATAGCCTCTGGCCAGACCCATAGAACTGTCTCCGCAATCTACCAAATGGATTGTGAGTAGGACTCTGCTCTATGGTTACTGGTTACTGACCCAGTATTGATAACTTTGGGAATGTTTTCATAGTTGTATTCTGTTATATTTAAATAAATTAGATTTACATTTTGAATTTGTAAACATATTTCTAGTTATTGAACCTGGCTCTCGGCACTCTGGGGATTACAGCTATTTCAACAAGGAAACATAGGGCCTACCTTTTCCCAGTGTTCCATTTCCAAAATACAACATAATGATAATGTAACTGAAAAGTAAAATAAAATAGAGACTCACTTTTTCCCTATTAAAAGAAACAGAAACTGGTCCTTAACAGAATAGCATTGATTGCAGAGAAAACGTGATGATGGGTGGTTGGAGTGTGCTGGCTGGTGTGTGAAAGAGAAAGTAATAAACTTACACTTGCCTTAGTTTTAGAAAAGAAGTAAGAGTTCTTTATTATAGGAACACCATACTTTGATAGGAAAGTGGAGAGAGAGCTTCCTATCTACCGATCTATTCCTGAGGAGGAAGTCCTGAGATTAGCAATCTACACATCAGAGGATAGTTCAGGGCAGTAAAGGAGTAAACAGTAAACAGATGCCCTGACCTGTCTATCTTTCTAACTCTCTGGTTTCTCCCTATCTGAAACCTGAGGAAAGGGACAATGTTAGAAATGGAGTCTTCTAACATTCCCCAAATGTCCAACAGAGGCCTTGCAATCTGACTGTTGCTACATTGCAAGTGGGTGGAGCCAGCCAGGGTTAAGGACTAAACTACTTAGTGTGGGCCATAGCCATAGGTATTTTAAGGCAGTGTATAAATTCTTTTTTATATAAAATTTATTTTTATAAATATAAGCAGAACAGAAAAAGAAAATAAAAATGATAGCACAATTGTAATTACTTCAAAAGAAAAAGAAAAGGAAGAGTAAACATATAATATAGTAAACAATATAAATAACTCAAGTTTTTAAATATCCAGCACATATCAATCCTTGAATGTATTTGGTGTCTGTCAGAAAAGAAAGTATAGTCTCCAATATTTAGATTTTTTTTATCCGCCAAGCATCTTCCAATTATAAATTTCCATATAATTAAACATATTTTGGGAAGTTTGCCTTCTTTGTTTTTTTACCTATCTTTTTTTAGATCCATTACCCCATTCATGTCTTCGAAGATCATTACCTTCTTGAAAATCGAAAATGGATTGGAAAACATTTTCATAAAATTTTTCTCTTGCATTGTTTGGCACATATATTGTTGCTAGTGTGTAAATCTTGCCTTCCAGGAGCCTGATTTTCAAAACAATATATCTTCCATCAGAGTATCTTAATTCTTCTGTAACATTTATTTGTAAATTGTTTTTATATACTGACTTTTTAGAGAGGATATTTTTTTAAGGCAGTCATTTCTCTCTTTCTCTCTGGTTTTGTTTAAAAACGAGGCTGTACTTATGGCGATCCCTCTAAAGAATGCTTTGATTGTTTCCCAAATACAAATTGGGGAGCTCTTGCATTGGATATTTATTTTTAAATAAAGCTCTAATTCTCCTTGAAGTTTCTTCTTAATTTTACAATTGTTCATTAATTTATTTAAACACCATTGTTTATTTGGAGGTTTTTGATAACTCATAACTAAATAAATGGGGCATGGTCTGCATAGATAAAACTTCCTACTGTTGTATCTTCTATCCTATTTACTAATGTTTTGGAGATCAAAAATAAATAAATTCTCAAGAAGGAATTATGAACCTGTGAAAAATATGTGAAATCTTTCTCATGGGGATGGCATCCTCCATATATCTGTTAACTGAAAAAAAGATACGGTCTTTTGAAAAAGGGAACTGAGTGATTTATTGGTTGTTTTATCTCTCTTCTGTTTTTTAGTATTTTGCTTTTTAGTAGTTATATCTAGATCCATCTCCATTACTGCATTAAAATCTCCTCCCAATAAATCCCCTTCTGTGAAAGCTACAGGTTGACTATGGAGATTCCTAAAAAAGGTGTCTTGATGGTTATTTGGTGCATATACCTTTCCTAATCTTCCTATCATGTACGTTTCCTTTAATTAAGATGTATTTACCTTCTTTATCGCAAAGGATTTGATTTAAATGATGGGGTTTTTATATAGATGGCTACTCCTCTTGTTTTTTTGTTTAGAGGGGCATTATAAAGTTTACCTAGAGTTGGTGCCAGAGTCAAAGTCGGACTGTCAGAGGGCCATGCATAATAAACTGACTCTTAGACAAAGCTGAAATGCCCTGGTGGATTCCTTTTTGCACAGTTTGTGAAGTGAAGTGCAAATATCTTACTCCATCCAGTAATATAAAAAGTTTGGATGCAAATGCATCTTTTTATGGATTACATGGGCCAATATACTCAAATACTTATATTCAGGCTTTCCTTGTATGGGTCAAAAATAGTATTGAAGACAAAGAAATGTTAAGGCTTAAATTCTCATCTCAGCTGTATGCCTGTTTGATGTAAGACTTCATTTGAATACAAATACTCACTCTATTATTTCCCCCAGGAATATAGTGGTTTCCATTAGTAATAAAAATAAAAGTATCTATAAAGCAGTTTGGGTTAATAACTTAAGTGTTTGAAAATTGCTTTAGAAATCACAGTTGGCCCTAGGCATTGTTAGCGGCTTCAGTTGTGGATTGTAGCGAATTGTAATTCACTAATCCTTTTTCTGTGCCTTCACAGTAGCATTGCCAGCTCTGAGTTGGGGAATTCCTGGAGATTTTGGGGAGTAGAACTTGAAGGTGGTAGGGTTTGGGGAAGGGAGGGACTTCAGCAGGATGCCCCCAGCCCCGCTCTTACCGGGGCTTGGTGTTTGCAGGGCTTGCAGGCAGGGGAGGACGAGCAGGTGTGCATTCCCCTCAGCCCCGGCTCTGCAACGCGCGGCTCTAATACGAGCCGTGCGGAAGCAATTCCTAGCCTGCCAATCAGTGGCTGGCTGGGAAATTCAATTGAGGGCCGTTGCAGGACCTGAGGGAAGAGGTTTTCCCTCAGGTCCTCGCAAAAATTATTTAAGCCGGGGCCAAGCGCGTCTCGTCCAGTCGGCTCCGGAACTGCGAACCCCTCCCACCCTCCGCTTATTTACATCTGGGTTAGCGTCTTAAGCCCCATGGAAGTCAGGTTTGGCTTTGTATTAGCATACGGTTAGCGTTCTCTGTTAATGGTCTGGAATACTGTTTGATTTGGTGTTAACTGAAGAGACTCTTTGGAACAGTCTCCCTGTTAAAATTGCCACAACTTTGGGTTAGGCGGTTGGGCGTTGGGCACCGATCCCTTTGGGGGAAATCAGGGCTTGCTGGCACTATTTCCCATAGATGGGGATCCCCATAAGGGATCTTGGATCAGGCATGGCAGTGGCAGGCCCAGCTCGGGGGGCTGCCGGGGCATGCCTGCTTCAGGTGATGGGGGAACCACCCAGAGGCTTCCGCCCGGTGTGGACCCCATAAAACGTCATCCCGGGGTGTCCCCCTTCAGCAGGCGTGCTGAGGGGGTGAGAGAGTCATCGGCTGGCAGGCGGGTCACCCGATGCTGGGATCCGTGCCCTACGCTGCCAACGCTACTTTTCCCTCCTGTAACCAATAAAGTTGTGGCCTGTCTTTATCCAACAAAGCTGTTGCGTAATTATTTCCCGCACTAGGACCCTGCCTTTGAGCTTGCCCCGCAAATAATGCTATACAGTCCACATTTCAAAGTAGCCATTTTCTCCAGAGGAACTGCTATTTGTTGCCTGGAAATCATTTGCCATTCCAGGAGATGTCCAGACACCTGGAAGTTGGCAACCTTACTTCACACTGAATAGCCATATTAATTATCTTTGCAAGACACAGGGAAGAGATTAATAGGCAGTTGCCCTAAGAGCAGTTGTAAGGATGGAAAAGTCTCAAAAGAGGCACAACTGTTTCTTTCTTTCCTTGTTCTTTGAAGGAAAAATATAGGTAAAATTATTCATCATTCCAGAAAGTACTGCTCAGTTTCACAACTGTTATGATATTTGAAGATGCTGTCTAAAGTATCTTTTCCATTTCCCTTTGGCTGATTGGGACCTAATAAGAGAATCTAAAAAACTGCAGGGTTGTTGTAACTGTGGGATCTAGTTACAGGGCAAGTTCTCTGACACAAAGCATCCAAACAATTGCTAGAGGCAGCAAAACAAGGTGAGCTGTTGTCGGTGGTGGTCCAAGAAATAGATTTTAGGTGCTCTGGATACCTGGACATGTAGAAGGCTCAGCATGGGACCTGCCCTATCTCTTCTCTGATACCTGAAAACAGGTGTTTTCAAAGGCTACTGTACTTGTTTTACATTCTAGTCAGACCAGCGAAGAAACTACGCCATGATAAACTTACTAGAAAAATATTTAGTATTACAGTTAAAGATTAGTATAACACTTTTCAAGGGTCTCAAATTTAGAAATACCATCAACCCGTAGTACATACATTAGAATATGGTTACATAGCAAAGGCAGAGCACCTTATGAAAGTTCAAAGTCACTTTAAAAATGGCAAATACAAAGTGCCAGGTGCAAGAGTAAACATCACATATTTCTTATATAGAAAACGAAGTGCCTGTGCCTGAAACTGACAACAATACACACCTATAATAGAGGATGGCTTCTGATGGCATTTGAGAGAAATGAAATGTTTGATTGTACTTGTTTTTGATCAATCTGTATTATAATGACTGCCAGGATGAAGATTTGAAACGGGTCAATTTGATGGCTTCCGGTCAGTTATTATTCAGGATTATCACCACTCAAAATTGTTACCTTGGATCAGAGTGGCAGTTTGAAAATTACTGAAACACAACAAAAGAAGAGGGAAGTGACTTTACCGAGGGGAGGAGAGTTAAATGAGAAATTCTAAGCAAATATTTTATTTGACTACTATACATAGTACTAAGTAATAGAGGTGTTACTATAAGAATTATAAGGATAGAAATTAACTAATTTTATTTCTGGCAGATAATTGTGGAGAAATTATATAATTAAGATAGAATTGAATATAAGATAGAAGGAAGTAAAGAGCAATATATAGAGTATGAGTTAAATTGATTGACTTACAGTGAATGTATACAATGCTTATAGAAGTACTTAAAGTTATGCAGAATAAGGGACAAATTGTTTGCCCCATATTGACGAGACAAGAATGAAATAAGACATAATATGGAGTACAAAAGTAGACAAATGACTGTTATTATTAAAGAATATATGCCAGGAATGTAACATTTAGTCGATAAGTTAAGTGGGAAAGGGAATAGAGATAGCACTGTGTTATAATAGAAGCTTAGAAGAAAGTGAAAGTATATGTTTAATAGAATAAAATAAGTTTGAAATGAGTAGGGGGAAGAAACGGATAAGGGGTTGGAAAACTGTTGGAAGTCAACAAAAGGGGGGGGGAAGGGAGGGGGTTAGAACTGGAATATTTAAAGGAAATTGATTGTAATAGATATTATAGAGATTTCTAATCCAATAATTTTTTTTTTAAATGTTACCTTGGATCATTTGAATCTTTGTATTTTTCTGCACCGTCAATAACTAGACTGATTCTGTACAGCATTATGGTTACTTGTTAGACAATATTGTTGTCATGTAACCATATTCTAATGTATGTACTACAGGATGATGGTATTTCTACATTTGAGACCCTTGAAAAGTGTTATACTAATCTTTAACTGTAATACTAAATATTTTTCTAGTAAGTTTATCAATCTTTGCTGGTCTAGTATGGTACCGTGATACTCTCCTTTTCTCCATTACATTCTAGTCAGACAAAGGGTTAAAGTGACTCATTCTAAATTCCTAGAGAGGGCTTTTCTTGTGCTTACCTTCTGAAAAACATTATGCTTCCTGATAGGGTAAGTATTGCACATGTGAAATACTTTAAGTGCCTATGCACTCTATGAAGAAGAGGTAGCCCATCTATCTTCCTACCCCTTCCCAGACAAGCATTCCCACTCACGAGTCACAACTGCCCCTCTATCCAATCATGAAAATGCTATTAAAACTCATGCTTCTCCCTCTCTACCCATTTCTGCCTCAGTTTGATTTCCCCATCATCCTGCATCTGTTTTATCCTTCCTTTCCTCCTCCCTCATGCAGGCAGATACAACCTGAGCCTCTCCATGATTCCTTGTCTCCTTGGGGCTTGCAGGAAACACATTAGACTTGTATTTCTCTTGGTTCTGTCACTGCTTACTTCCTCCCCTCCTCTTTCCACCCCAACTCAGTCATGCCCCCTGACCTTTGTTGCAGGTCAGTACAACTCTACTGTAGATTGATTAAATGTCAGGCCATCGTACTCTGCTGTGGACACATTCTACGCTACCCAGTTCCTAAAGACAGAAAAGTGGATTTTTCAGGATGTAATACATTCCAGTAATTATTTATTTACTCATAATCTTTCTTTCTCACTGAGATCCAAGGCAGATTACAAAGTGCAAATGAAAATTCAGTATAATTAACAGCTAGGACATTCACCAATCAAGCTACAATAATGAACAGCAGTTAGAACATTCAGTGAAAGAAAAGGGCATAAATATTTCAAGAATCATTTGATTAGGAAATCTATTATGACTATATGGGAAAATGTGCCGGAAATTTACAAGAAGGTTCCACAATGGGTTTCACCTTTAGAAGCATTCTTACAACCAAAGACGTTTTCCCTAGATAAGAGTATTAGATACAGAGATCTTTTAGATGATAAAGGAGTATTAAAATCAAAAGAAGAACTCCAAAGACAAGGTTTTAACTGGTGGGCAAAGGCTCAGATTGAGTCCAGATACAACAAAGATAAAAAACTGGGAGGCTTTTACTTAGAACAAAATGTATTTGAAACTTTGCTGTGTAACTGATGAGAAACTGATAAAAAAGATGTACGTGTTTTTAATGCAATTGGAAAAAAGAAATGAGGGAGTGGAAGAATATAAAATGAAATGGTCACAAAACTTAGGATATCATTTGGATTTGATGCAATGGAATAAGATATGGAAAGTTAATATTAAAATAACTAAATCAGTTGCTTTCAAAGAAAATCTGTGTAAGATGTTTTATAGATGGTACTTGACACCAGATAGACTAGCTAAAATGTATAAAAATATGTCAAACAAGTGTTGGAAATGTGTGAAACACACAGGAACATTTTATCATATGTGGTGGACATGTAAAGAAGTCCACAAATTCTGGATAATGGTGCATAACCTGTTACAACAAATTTTACAATGTACAATCCCTTTTAAACCTGAGATATTTTTGTTAAATTGTGTACCAGAAGAAATTGGAAGAGATCAGAAATATTTTATAATTCATGGAGTAACAGCAGCAAGAACTCTATTGGCATCCTTCTGGAAAAGAGCAATAATACCTCGAGAAGAAGAATTGATAGCGAAGATAATGGAAAATGCAGAAATGGACAAACTAACTTCATTAATGAAAGGACAAATAGAAGAAGATTTTGCAGGCCCATGGACACCATTCTATGAATGGATAAAAAACAAGTATACTGACTTGAATGTAGTAACTATATGAGGGAGCTACTGTAACGTATTATTAATAATTACAGTTAAATGTTTGATAAAATGTTATGTGGAAAGGACATAGATAAGTAGAACTATAATTTGAGCAGACTGTATGATATATATTTGATATTCCCTCCCTACCTTCTCCCTTGCCCCCCCCATTCCTATATGAGAAAACTAATAAAAAGCTATTTTAAAAAAAGAACATTCAGTGAAAGAGATACAATAGGGTACGGAAGCAGAAAAAACATGGAAAACAAGCATAAGGCCAACCAGAGATGAAATCTTTCTGAAACCAAGTATAACTAAATTACATGGCATGTTTAACAATGGCATGCCTGCCAGTACTCAATAGAGTAGTGTACAGTCCCTGCCCAAGCCAATGCATCTCTCTGGGCTATGATGACACAGCCCTATTGAAACAGCCCTATTATCTGGATAGAAAGCCCTCCTGAATAATTCAGTTTTGCATAGTTTGTGGAAAGCCAGGAGAGTGGGCGCAGGCCATTCCATTAGGTGGGGGCTACCACAAAAAATGCACATATGCAGGCCTGCCCAACTGTAGGGTGATATCTGCAGAAGGCCCTGTTCAGATGAGCAAAGCTGCTGTGGTAGTGCATAGAGATATGAGGGGCCAAGGTTATGAAGGGCTTTGAATGCGGTAGTCATGACCTTGAACTGAGCCTAGTAATGATGGGAAGCCAATGGAGTGACTGATAATGGGAGTTATTTGCATGCTCTGTCCAGCTCCTACAATAAATGAGCTGCTGCATTCTGCACCAGCTGGAGTCTCCAAGTCAACTCTGAGGGAGACCTATGCAGATTGCATTACAGTTTCAATGTTACTGTGCCATGGATCCAGGAGGCCAGATCAGCCATGTTAAGGAAGAGGGCCATCTTCCAAGCTAATTTGAGTTGTGAGAAGGCCTTTTTAGCAGATGCATTTACTTGCTTCTCTAGCCGCAGCACTGGATCTAGTATAACCCCTAGGCTCTTAACTGAGTCCACTGGGGTAAACTAATGTCCTTCAAGATCTCTGTTTTTCCAATCAGCATCATTTCTGTCTTGTTTCGGTTCAAATTTAATTTGTTTACTTTCAAGCCAGTTGACAACAGCTGTCAAGCAGTGACTTAGTGCCTCTACTGTATCACCAGAGGATTTGGATAACAAAATATAGAGCTGACTTTCATCTATATATTGATGGCATCCAATTCCATAGCTATGAATTAGTTCTCCTAAAGGTTTTACACAGAGGTTGGATAACATGGGGAATAAGATTGTGCCTAGTGGAATCCCACACAATAATTCCTACACTGAGGATAGCTGGTCTCCAATAGCAACCCTTTGGGTCTATCTCATAAGGAACTATTTAAACCAGTCCAACGCACAATCCCTGGTATCTACTTCTGCCTCCAAACGTCTCAGCAACATGGTGTGGTCTACTGTGTCGAAGTCTGTAGATAGATCCAGGAGGCGCAATAATGAAGGATGTCCTTTGTCTACCTTCAGGCTGATCAACTAGAGCTGCCAGAGCTGTCTCCAACCCATAGTCTGACCTAAAACCAGACTGAAAAGAGTCTAAAGCACCAGAGGTCTCCAGGAAAACCTGGAAATTGTCGGCTTTGCTCAATGTTTGGTCTCAAACATTGACCAAAAAAGTGTAGATCAGAGATTGGCTACATCATATTTGTCTAAGGATTTTTTTTTAACGTAGTGGGCAGGTGACTGCCTTTTTGAGAGGCTGAGAAAAGTTTCCTTGAGTTAGTGACTGATTTATGATGGACACCAAGGGTTCCTTTATGTGGTATTTACTAGATTTTAGTAGCAAGGATGGGCAAGAATCCAGAGTCCAGTAGTGGCCTTCACAGATGCTAGAATTCAGTCAATATCCATCATTGTGACTGGTTCAAACTGATGAAGAAATGGACCAGACAGTTTGTAAAGCATTACTTTGGACTTTCCTATATTACAAATAGTATCCTGATCACAGCATATTCAAGCTATTTTATCAGCAAAACACTTTGCAAAAGTGTCACAGCTAATAGGTTTGAAGCATTTTTCTAGTGTAGTTTATGGGCACAAGCCTTTACCCACTTGCCCCCCTCATCCCTGGGTGGAATCTGCCAGTCTTAAAAGAAAAGTTGTGAGATCACTGGGGGAGAGGAACTTGGCAATTCCACCCAGCATGGGGGCAGCGGGGAGAGACCTGGCAGAATCCAAGCTGGGGAGGGGGGACTAAAGGCTTGTGCCCATAAACTATTCTAAAAATGCTTCAATCCACAAAGATCCCAAGGGACTCTTTTAAAACTACAGTTCCCAGGTAAAATTGTGTAACCCAACAATTGACAAACATGTGCAAGTTGTCACTTGTAGTTCAACTCTAACACAAGCATACTGAACTGAATCCTAGGGAGGCCCCTTCCATACATGCTGTAATGTTTTGCATGTAAATAAATGTGTGTTAATGTGGTTTTTAAAATATATATATATTGGTAACAGTCTGTTTACAGGCAGGCCTCTGAGGAAAGAAAGGAGGCTAGATGGGTGAATGGAGTACGCTCTAATTGGATGGTAGCTGAACCCTAGGGAGCACTGTGAACCCCAGTTTTTAGTCAGAGAGCTGAAGGAAGAAGTTTTGAGTCAGTCTTTGTATATCTTAAAGAGAGGTTATGCTGGCTAAGTCAGGCAAACTGTGTGGGAAAGCCCACGTGAATCTACGTCTGTATGGATGAGAGGAGTGTTTATTCTGTTAGTGAACATTTGTGTGGGTCTGAGAATATATAATTATTTTTGAAACTATTGTAGTGTTGCAATGTTGTTTTTAAGAGATCAGTAAAAAACTGGATTAAAAAATACGGGAAACACAGAGACTCCTGTACAAATTGTCATCCTAAATAGCTTATGTTGGTGAGATGATTTACTTCATACTGCCAAGGTTAGCATGTGCACAACACACATAACAAACAATTATGACTTTTTTTTAAAGGATGAAGGCCAAGAATGGTGGAAGAAGAAAGGGGGGAAAGGATGTGGTTACACATTGCTGTTCAACCAATCAGGACTCAGGGAGATAAAGGGCAAGGTGAAAGGAAGGGCTTGCACTGAAAAAAAACCTTTCTGTTCTTCAAAAAAGCTGTGTGTTAACTTGGCTCCAAAAAAATTGGGGTACACATGCAGAGAGAATAACTGCAGATAATTTGGGGGAAAATCAATTCTGCAGCAGATGCAGTCTTTCACTGTGCAGAACTTGAAAGAGTAAGAGAAGCAATATGAAGACTGAACTGGGATATTTTGACTGAGAGTGCAGAACTCAGGGGATACATTGATGCTGTATGGGCCAGAACAGACAAAAAACTCCATGCAGAAGAGCTGTTTGTTTGGCTAATCTTTCCTATGTCCTGGAAAAGCCTTGATTCCCACCCACCCCCACACTGTAGGAAACAATGGAGAATGGCTAGGTGCAGCTGGTTCAGGGGCCTGTGGAAATGGACCCTTTGATCCAAGTCACTTAATCCAATTCACTTACTTTTGGATCTGACTATTGGAAATACTAAATATATATGATATTCTGGATATCCAAATAATACTTTTTTTTAAGTGTACACCCCTAGACGGTAGCATAACTAAATGCTGCCAGTACTGGTCCTGTCATGATCTGTTACTTTTCTTATGCCTTGCCCACCCTAGTATACTACTTTTACATCTTGTCCCATTCAATACCTGTTAAAAATCCCCCCTCCAAAGTTTACAAGCTGAAGAATGAACCAGATTGTAATGTGTAGTTTATATTTTTATACCCTGACCTGGATAGCCAAGATAGCTCCATTTCTTTTGACCTGAGAAGCTAAACAGGGTTGGTCTTGGTTAGTAATTAGATGGGAGACCACCAGGATTGCTATGCAGAGGCAAGCAATGGCAAATCACCTCTGTTAGTCTCTTACCTTGAAACTCCAGCAGGGGTTCCCATAAGTGAGCTATGACTTGACGGCATCAGTTAATATTGATTTCTGGTATTTCCTAAAATTATTATTTGTATCTTTTAGCCTAATTGCAAATTTCTAATTGTAGATTGTGATATTTTAATTCAGATATGTAGAATCTATTCTCTCCTTTGTTGCTGATGTTAAATAGGAATAAGTTCTTCCAAGCAATATTCAATCCTACAACTGTACATTGAAGGAATTTGTTTTATATAAATAGAAACATATTTTGCATATTACTTATTCATATGGTTCTTGCTAATGATATTTATTTATATAAAATTTCATGGTAATACATCATCAATACACTTTCAGTATATGTTCTAGACTATTTCAGAAATCCTGGTACTCCTTGGGACCAATAGCCTCATTTATCTATAGTGAATATTCAAGAAAGTAACTAACAGTCATTTAAAAGCAACATTGTGTAATTTTTACAAATGCACACTTTTATTCAAAGTTGTGATTCTGTTATACAAGAATGCTGTGTAAATGACTTAGTAATTTGGCTTACAGGAAAAATGTTTCTGATAGAAGTGACAACCTCAGAAGATTTCATTTCAGATGGTACTGAAATAACCCCATTCTAGAACAACACGGCTTCTCTGCTAATTTTAAATTGGGATTTATAATGAGCAAAGTACACTTCAGCATTCCAATGATCTAGTTCAGCAATTATCAGACATTTCATAGATATTTCTTCATGAGCCTTCAAGCATTCAGAGAAGCAGAAAACTGAAGATAGTATAATGAGAATGTTTCCACCATGGAGAGATTTGATGCATCCATCTCTGTCTAATGAAATGAAATGATTTCTCTTGACTTTTTTGTTTTATTAGCAGTTTCCTCTGTGTTTAGGCAATTCATAAGTTTCTTTTGTGTTCATTTCCTTCAATAACGTTATCGGAATTCATGGCAGCAGCCTAATAAAGATACATTGTTCTTATCACGAGTAATATCTCCTGCTCCAAGTACTTGTTACGGCATAAGCGTTTACTGCACAAACTTTAGATTTTCTTTAGAAAAGAGCCATTGTTGTAAATCACTGACTGTAAGAAAACCAAATTTAATACCTGACAAAAGAAGATTCAAAATACAGTTTTTCTCTCCAAATGGTCTATTACCCCTCCCCCATTTATGTTAATGTACCAGGCAAAGTAAGACAGACGTGAGAAAGACTTCTTTAACAAGCATTCAAATAGGACCTTTGGACCCTGTAGGTTAATCCCCACTTTTTCTTTTGTGATGCTAAACTAGGTGGTGAGTAATCAATTCTAATTGCTCCTGAATGAAACAAATTTTACAGATACACATTGACCTGGTTTCTCACCTTGCTTTGAGATGGAAACCGTTTTAGTTATTCTGGTGGATAATCTACACTGAAGAGACAATTGTTCGGTATGTTGTTTGGGTATTGTCAGTATGCTGCTGATGATAGCCCACTCTATCCCTCCCTTTTATTGGATCCAGCAGTGGAAGCCCTGAGCTCAGCAATGACTTAGATGAGAGTGAATTATCTTCAATTTAATCCATAAGGAAAGCCCTGTTGTATCAGACCGGTGGTCTATCGAGTCCAGCATCCTGCCTCACACAGCAACCAGCAGTTACTCTGGAGGCCCAACAACAGCACAGAGAGGCTGAGACCTTCCTCTAATGTTGCCACCTGGCACTGGTATTCAGAAGTTTACTACCTCTGAACGTGAAGGTTCCCTTTAGCCACCATGGCTAGTAGCCACTGAGATATGTTTCCCCCATGAACCCGTCTAACCCACTTTTAAAGCTCCCTATAACTGCGACCATCATTACATCTTCCAGCAGAGAATTCCATATTTTAATTACTCATTGTGTAAAGAAGTATTTTCTTTTTTGTGTCCTGAATCTACTGCCTATCAACTTCATTCTAGTATTTTAGAAGACGAAAAAAAGCTCTCTCTATCCACTCTGTTTATCCTGTGCGTAATTTTATAAACCTCTTATCATACTCTTCATTTCTAAACTTTTCTAAACTGAAAAGTCCCAGACTTTTCAGCCTTTCCCCAAAGGAAAGGTGCTCTAACACCTTAAGCACCTTGGTTGCCCAACAAAACTGAACTGATGATCAGTAGGATAGTAGCCTAACCAGCTAAGAAATGCCTGTTTTGGATGGGGTCATCTTCTCTCTAAAAGGGAAGGTTCCTGGAGATACTTCTTGACCGATGGCCAAACTACATGAAACATTTTTAATGAGTTGGGTCTGGGTTCCCTGCAGCCAGGGCTTTTTTTCAGCGGGAACGCGGGGGAACGGAGTTCTGGCACCTCTTGAAAATGGTCACATGGCTGGAGTGGCGCAGAGGGCAATCTAAACTCCCCTCTGTCTGGAGATCAGGGGGCGGGACCACTGGTCATGTGACCATTTTTGCCAAGGTCGATTTAAACTTTAAAAAACTCCTCCCTTGTTTCAGCTAACCCAAAGTGATGTCATTGTGTGGTCCTTAGTTCCACCACCTCTTTTCCCAGAAAAAAAGCCCGGCCTGCAGCCCTACAGCAGCTGTATGGGATCATAACGCTCCCTCATCCTGCCTTCCCAGTTTGTGTGGACCATAAGGGTCTGGCTTATGTTTCTTTTAAAAAGACTAGAGGAAAACCCTTTCTCCCACCCCCTTAGGCTTTGGACCCTTATCCTTTTGTAGAAATCTGCAACTGCTAAGAAAAAATCTCCCCCTCCCTTTCGGTGTCCCTTTCTGGTGCTCTTGTTACCCAGTGGGGAGTATGTATGTGAATGCCTGAGAGATGAAGAAATGAAGCTCTGTTCTTCTTCCCCTTCCCTTTTCTTTCTTGTCCATCTATTGCTGTGCTAGTGCTGTTCTGTCAGCACCTGGCTAGACTGTGGTTATGTGAAAAAATGGTCAGCTTTGTGGGAATATTCTCAACTACAGTCAAGCCACACATAAAATCACTAAAGGAACAGATATTTAATAACTAAACACAAATCCCTCTGAACACAAATAACTGGGAATACTCAGAAGACAGTTAACAGCGGCCACACACTAAGCAAAATAACTGAAAGCTATAATGATATCTAAGCCTTTATTACACAGAGACCTGTTCATTTTTCTCCTTTGGAATCAGTGCAAGAAAATAGAAACCTGACAAAGACTGCCTTCAAGTCTTGGCACAAACTTCAGTCCATGAACACAGATGCTTCTTGGTGCAACACGTCAATCCAGGCTGAAAGTTTTTTCCCTTTTTCCCCCCGCAGCCTAGGAGTGCCTTTTTAAAACTAATCCTGCTCTCGGGGGTCAACTAACAGTTTCTTGCCAAGCCTGTTGTGGTCAATCCCCCACCTCAAAGTTTTCATAATAGCCCCCCAAAGTTTGCATGCATAATAGCCTCCCAAAATTTGCGTGCAATCACGCCCCCCCAAGTCTGCATGCCCATTCATTGGTCACGAGTTTTGGAATGATGCTGGACTCTTCTCTATCAATGGAGGGCCAGGTCGTGGCAGGTGCCCAGTCTGCATTATTTCATTTTTGGCAGGTCAGGCACCTTGCACCCTCTCTGTCTACTCAGTCATAACCTAACCACAGTGGTCCATGTAACATTCACCTTTAGACTAGATTACTGTAACACTCTACACAGAGCTTCCCTTGGGTCTGACCCGGAAATAATAGTGAGTCCAGAATGCTGCTGCACATGTCTTGAGGAATATACCACATTACAGGGCACATATTACTCCGATCTTGCAGCAGCTGCACTAGCTCCCAGTAGAGTTCCAGATCAGGTTCAAGGTTTTGGTCTTAACCTTTAAAGGCCTAAACAGACTGGGACCAACATACCTGAGGGACTGCTTCTCCCCATATATCAGCAGGAAAACATCTACTGGTGGTCCCCGGCCCCAGGGAGGCTTGGCTGGCCTCAAGCAGGGCCAGAGCCTTTTCAGTCCTGGTCCCAATCTGGTGGAATTCTCTGTTGGAGGATACTCGGGCCTGCCAAGATCATATATCTTTTCAGCGGGCCTGTAAGACAGAGATGTTCTGCCAGGTGTACGGTTGTGGCCAGTCTAAGGTTTTTTAGAAATTCCTCCCTACTGGTCTCCCGCCAAGGGAGGGGGGGCTACATAATCATCTGCCCCCTCATATGTAAAGTTATAATGGTGACACCAGTTTATGCCCCCTCTCCTCCATTATTTATATTTTGGTTGGGAAAGAGTAAAGGGGGCTGCCATCTGAGATTTTGATTGTTTGTGTGTTTGTGTGTATATATATATACACACACTTGATACCCGTACTTCGCTACGGTATTTAACTACTTTAAATCTAGTTATAACATTTTGGTTTTTTAGTTGGTTTTGTAGTATAATAGCAGAGTACCCGAGCTTCACAAAGGTGTTTGAATAAAGTGAAGCATGTTGATGCCAAAAACTGATGAAGTAAATTTCACAAATTTCACAATGCCAAGACCACGGCAATACAGCCCGGAAAACCCACAACACTTGGGTTTTATAGACAGGCTGGGTTTGCAGCCAGCTGCTTGGGAGCTATCCTGTGCTCACTCCTCATCACTCTCAACAAACAGCTGGCATCTGGCCAGGAGGCGTGCATTTTGCTGCCTCTCCTGCAGCTCCACCTGCTGCTTTTGTCTGTGGCGCTCTCTGGGTGAGGCTGGAGGTTTGGGCATACTTGGCTGTGCTTCACCAGTGGTGTTGGAGCTGGAGGGCATTGGTGCGTCTGACTCAGCTGCAGACTGAGGACTTTGGGCAAGTGATGGCTGGACTTTACCAGTGGTATTGGAGCTGTAGGATGTCGGTGGTGTTGGAGCTGACTCGGCTGCTGGCTGTGGACTCTGATTAGCCAGCAGCTGTTCTTCCTGATCACTGGCTTCTGCTGAGTCAGGGCTGGCTACATGGAGCTCCTCTTCTCCTGAGGAGTCAGGGCTGGCTACACGAGGCTCCTCTCCTTCTGAGAAGTCCTCACTTTCAGTGAGCCCAGACTGGCCCATGACAGCCCCGGCCACCTGCTGCACCTGGCTGCAGCTGCTGTATCCGGCTGGGAGTGCATGCTGGTGGCAGCAGCGCAGGGCAGTCTGAGCGGGCAGCCTCCCAGCCCTCCAACTCAGTTGCCCCATGCTGCTGTCGCCACTGCCGCCTGCACACAGCTGCAGGCCAGGCACAGCGGGCGCCTGGGGCAGTGTGGGGCAACTGAGTGGGAGGGCTGGGAGACCACCTGCGCACTGTCTCAGCTGCCTGCTGCGCCAATGGGGCCATCTTGCAACAGCATGCTGCGTGATGACTTCACATGCATTGATGTTATCACGCAGTCCAGGTGCGCATGTGTGTGGGGGCGGCAACAGCCCTGAAGCTGCCCTCGGCCTCAGGCACAAGAAACTCTGGCACCGGCCCTGGGTCCAATCTCCCTGAAACTTGGGGGGGCATTTAGAAGACTGTTAGGAGTAGATCCCCTGCACATTTAATGGATTTTGTTTGCAAAATACCACCCCTAGTCTCCTGGCTAGTCCCCATAGTTTTCCCCATAGAGAATAATGGAGATTGGAAGTGGCTGGGTGCACCTTCTTTGGGGGAGGCATAAAATGCCCCCCCGGTCCAATCTTCATGAAACTTGGCAAGTAGTTAGAGGGCAGTTTGGAATAGGTTCCATGAAAATTTGGTGAAATTTGGTCCCAGGCCACTGGAAATTTCCAAATTGAGTCTCCCATAGGAAACAATGGCCAAATTTTACCAGATTTGCTCTGTATTACTGAACCAAACTGGAGAATGAATTCAATATTCCTTGAATTCTGAATTTTTTTCCAGATCAGTATTACGGAACCGAATCAACCAAATTTTTTTATTGTGCACACCCCTACTCATAAGGGCTTTGATCAGAATAGTATTAGGCACATGCTACAATATTTGTTCTCTGCCTTGAATGTTTGTAGATAATTCTCCCTTGTTTTGTAAAGTGCTTATATGCTAGAGTTCTCAAGCATGCTAGTGTTTAAGCATGCACAAAATCTGTGTTACCAACTGCTTGCTGCAAAAGCTTTTTCCTCTGCATTGATATGATAAGGCTAAAGGTGCAACTAACACTACAACAATCTGATTAACCTCAATAGTACATGAAAAACTCAGAGGTGATTAAGGAAGGAAGGGAGTGACTTGCAACCCTTTACTCCCCTTTGCCTTTCCTAAACCTGGTATAAATCTTAATTTATATGTTTGCCTTCTCCTTTGAGCAGAAGCTGCCTATACCTAGGAATTATCAGTCCAAATCCGTTTGTCATTGTGGAGGCAACAGCTATTGGAATTTAACTTCCACCAACAGCAGAGGAGATCATAAGCCTTATTGTGAGTCTCTCCTTGTTCTATGTCAACATCATTCCCATTGTAATTGTTACTTGTAATTGTTTTGTTTCTCATATTATCCAATTTATTAAGATAAAAGAGGCTGTACCTCTTCTGCAACATTTAATAGATCTGGAAATAGAATAGCTCAAGCAAAAAAACAAACATCCTATTTCATGCAAGGGAAATAAACTCAGGGGAATCAAACTGTACGTGCCTAACTAGTAAACAACCAGTATTTTTCACAGTCTCTCAGGTGATCACAAATACTTGTCTAAGGCTGTAAAAATGTTTAGAACTCCCTCCTCTGCAGTAGGAATTTGCTTTTGTTGACAAACTGAAGCCATCTCGCATTGTTGGTACAAATATAGCATGTTGTTTGTGACCTTTCTAGAGGGAGAAAAATGTTTCTCTGGCAAAAGGAGGAAGTCATGAGTCCTGGGTTGCTTTACAAATTCTTCTCATAATGGCAGAGCAACTCTATATCCAGGAAGAGACAGCCGCTTTATTGTAACAATGCAGGAAAGCATCGTTGCAGGACTTCTCTAAGCTGCAAAGTACTGCAGTGTAAACTGTTAAGAGACATCTTGCACCAAGTTTCTGTCTGGCTATCAAACTCCATTTTATTACAAAGGAAAGGAATGTGTTCCCTGAAGAAGAGGTTTTGTAAAAGAATGTTGCCTCATTATTCTCATGAATATTTTACAGGTAACTTAATGTTTCACTATTAATCTTTATTAAGAGAGAGAACAATGAATAACTAATGGCAGTTGTATGCAATTAAGGCTGAAGGACTTAAGGCCAAACTACACAGGAGGATGCTGCGGGTCTGTGATATTGGATCTGATGTGTAATTTAAGGTCAAATGTACCAGAGAACCCCCAATGTGGATCAGGGCCATGGTGATGGGCCAGAAGAAATTAACTCTTGCCCCAATTCACTTCCTTCAGAGAAACTACCCTCTCCACAAGCTGATGTTAGAGGGGAAAGACAGGTACAATAGAGAGCCTGTTTCTTTTCCTACATGGCCTAAACAAAGTTTCGGGGCCAATTTTTCTTTAAAATATCATGAGGAAAAGAGTTGGTCCCAATCCAAATAGGCCCCCATGGCTGCTTTTTGAACATAAATTATACATCAGGAGTTCAATCATAAGATTCCCAGTGTCACACATAGTTTTGTCCATAATATACTATTAAAATAAGGGTCAGATACATATGCACAGGTTCCAGGGCCCTGATCCAACAGTATTTTTGTGTAGCCATTTAAAATAAGTCACAATTCTTCCTGGTGGGAGAGAAAATGGAGTGAAAAGAAAATCTGAAATTAGAGGTAGAGCCCCAAACTAGCTTGTCAATTAAATCAGTTCTCTAACACTAAACTTTGAGAACAATGAACCTGACAGAAATATTGAAATGCAGGGTCTGGTTCAGCTCTCTTGCATTACAAAATCATGTTGCAAGCAGCCTTTGACTCCTCAGGAGGCCATGTCAGGAATAATATTAGCCATAGGGGTAAATGAGAAAATGTAGTGTGAGTGAAGCCTGAACAAATCATAAAAAAACATGTACACATTGCAGGGTGCACACTCTTCTAATATACCCTAGACAATAGACTGTCATGCTAGGTCAAATCCAAAGACAACTCCAACTGGGAGGAATAGGGATAAACTGAACACTACTCATTGTATTGGGGAGAGAAGATAGATCATATGTCATATTCTTAAAAGTTCACTGGTTAAAATATTTGCCCTGAAGCTGGACAAATCATAATCTAGAATCATAATTTAAGATTGTAATAAGGATAAATTATGCATCTAAAACTCTTTGCACACTGAAAACAGCAAGAAACATTCTTTAGTACTCTTTCTGTATGCTCAGTTCACATATCTTATCTTGTACCAGATTGTACAACATTATTCACCCAATGTTTATTCATTCTGACATTTCCTCACAGTTCTTGTCCTGTACTGGACATTTTCCCAGTAAAAGTTAAACCCTAATTTAATCCTTTTGAGGAAGTCATCATATGTAATAATAAAGTGGCTGGCCCCGATGCCAGTCATGGAAGCAACAAAACATGGCTACCCTCAGACATGGCAGAGGTACCTACTTACTATACAGAAAAATACAGCTGTATAAATTAACCACAAGGGGAGAAAATCCAAAAACTACCTGATGAGATTATCTTCCAGGATCATAGAATATCGATGAGAGTCTGTTAAAGGAGAAAAGATGGAGTAGGAAAATTAAATTGCTCAAATACCTCAAACTTGATAGAATCTTACAGGGGGCTATTTTTGAGGGAGAAACTCTAAATTGTTGCCCCCTCTTGCAATTATTTCAAGGTCCCCTGTTTGTGTAATGTAATATACACTACTACTAGTTTTTTTTCTTTCCAGCCAATAATACATAATAGATAGCTATATATCTAATTGTTAACATGGCCCCATCAGCAAATACTTAAATCCTCATATGGGGGACATGTAGACACAAAAGAAATATTTCTACAAACCTGAGCAGACACACAGGTTTGCAGAAAAAAACAAAAATAAGAGGCTTTTTTTTTTTACACAGCCCCCCCAACAGCCATCTCAGTTGGCTGGGGATGTGTATACTGTTCTCTGGAAATGGTGGTAGAGATGGGAGGAGGAAAAGGCCAGGAGAGTAGGAGCAGAAGTCACTGTCCTCTGCCCACTCCGCTGCTGAAGCTGCTGGAGATGGGAGGGGGAGGAGTGGCAGCCCTCCCTGTTGCTTAGGCTGCAACTCTCCCCCCTCACTGAAGTGTCAAACTGGAGGTGGGCAGGAGAGGAGACATAGGACCCACTGGCCTTCCCCACTGCTGAGGTGACCATACCTGAAGCTGATAGAGAGGAAGGCGCAAGACACTGCTAAGGCAGTGAAGCTCCTTTCGCTGCATCCCACCAAAGAGAGACACTGGAGAGGAAGGGGATGCAGGAGTCATCATGGACTCCCTGGCCACTGAAGTGGCAGTGCTGGAGGTAGGCAGATGGAGGTGGAGCAGAAGCCAAAGCTGCCATGGGAGCAGCCTGGTGAGTGGAGAGTGGTGGTGTTTCTCCATGAGTCTATTCACAGTGCAAACATAAGCAGGTCTAGTTGGAAAGCTCCTCATGCTTATTCATTGGGGCCTACTCCTGGGAAAATGTTCTTAGGATTGCAGTATTAGGAAGTTAAATGCTAGGATTAAAACCTAAAACATTGGAATTGAGCACAGGACAGGGGGCAATGGGCATCTGTTTTCATTTAGGCTGAGGCAAATGGTACGCAAGGATGAAAAATGTGGGTTACAGTCTGGGAGGCAAGACTAGGAACAGAAGACATCAGGGGAAGTATTTGTATTGTTATAGGGTAGCCAGCAGCTTGGAGCCAGCTTTTGGAGAAAATGATAGGTATGATAGGCAATGTTGGCATGAGGGCAGTCATATGTGACGAAAGGAATGAATATTGGGGGAATGGCCTAGAAATGTGTGGTGTGAATTCAGTGACAACGTTTTCAGAACATTTGAGAACGTGGATATTTGTAGGAGAAATAGGTACTCAATGCTACATTGTGTAGTCACACAATTAGAAAGTGGTGACAGATTATGTGTATTCATTGTCAACGTCTGGGGGAGGAAAAGGGTGGCAGAAAAGTTTAGTTTGAAGTGGGGGCAATATTTATTTTATTTATTTCATTTATACCCCACCTTTCTTGCTACTTGCAATTCAAAGCAGCTTACATTGTTCTCTCCTCCATTTTATCCTCACAGCAATCCTCTGAGGTAGGTTAGGTTGAGTGTGTCTAAATGGCCCATGGTCACCCAGCAAGCTTCATTGGCAGAGTGGGATTTCGAACCGGGGTCTTCCTGATCCTATCCTAGCACTCCAACCACTACACCACACTGGCCCTTTTTAAACAGAGCATTCAAGATGTGGTGTGGGTGTTTATAGAGGAAACAAGGTTAATGAGTCTGACGTATCAGGCTTGGGGAAACAAAGGTGAGAAGTACTGTGTATGTCGATAAAGGGCACCTCCAGATGCTAGGATGGTATGTATGTGGGCAATTCAGAATAAATCCATTCACAGTTCTCACAATTGAAAGGATTCAATGTGCTATAGCATAACTGTATTGAATATATGAAAGAATTGTTCTCAAAGAATAAGGGACTCATAAGGTCAGAGTTGGAATCCTCAATTAGTGCCATCTTCTCAGTACGCTCACAAAGTGCTAGCCATTAAAATCTTATTCTCAAAAAAAAAGAAAAGAAAGAAAGTAGCTGAAACTGATACACAGCAAATTGATACAACTTCATTTAGGCTGCGATCTGCAAACCAAAGAACCTACCATAGAATGTTTTGGGTTAGGATGGTCTCAATGGCTTCCGCAGGACTACTCAGGACAAAATCAAACTACTCTGCAATAACTCATTTGTGGATTAGGTCAACTGCTTCTGAAAACTAGAAAACAAATGTCAACGTTTAAAGGATGTTACTGTTAATAAAGGCATTCATTGCATAGGACTGTATGAATTTTCAAGCACAGATGAACAAATTTGCAGATTAAGAGCTATTGTCCTGAGAATGAAGGTTGAGCACAGGTAGAGATATTAAAATGCATTCTATGTTGAAAGTAATGTTCAGTTGCTCATAGTTCTCTTAATACCCTATTTACCTTAATACCCTATTTGCCTGAAATGAAAACTGTTTTTTTCCCCATATGTGCACTGCAAAATGGTTTAATACTGCAACACTGCAAAATGTAAGTGTTAAACACAATGAAAAACATGGTATCACATTAGTGGAAACAGTGCATTTTCCTGGACCAATCTGTTATGATGCAGTCCTATTTCCTTTATAAAAAGTCCTCCAGAACAATTCTGTTTTACATAGTTTGTGTAGTGTCAGGTGCAGAGGAGCCTTCCTGACTTCCTCAGGCTGGCCATTCCACAGAATGGGAGACACTACCGAAAAGCAGTTGTTGATCTGGCCCGTCTGCAAGATGAGCAAAGTTGTCATGGCAAGACACAGGTAGAGAGGCAGTCTTGCAGATAAGAAGAGAAAGAGGAGAAGGAGTTGGTTTTATACCCTGCCCTTCACTACCCAAAGGAGTCTCAGAGCATCTTAAAATCACCATCCCTTCCTCTCCCCACAATAGATACTCTGTGAGGTAGGTGGGGCTGAGAGCTCTGAAAGAGGTGTGACTAGTCCAAGTCCACCCAGCTGGCTTCATGTGGAGGAGTAGGGAATCAAACCCAGTTCTCCAGATTAGAGTCCTGCCACTCTTAACCACTACACCAAACTGGATCAATATGAAAGTATAAGGCCATGAAGGGCTTTGAATGTAATAGCCAATACCTTGAATTGAGCTTAGTAACTGATGGGAAGCCAATGAAATGACTGCAGAATGGGTGTAATAGGCATGCTACATAAGGCTTCCAATAATAACTGAGCTGCAGCATTCTGCACCGACTAAAGTCTTCAAGTTGATTTTGAGGGGAGACTTGTGTAAAGTGCATTACAGTTGTCTAGTCTCAATGTTTCTATGGCATGAATCCAGGTGGCCAGATAAGTTGAGTCAAGGTAGGGGCTGTCTTCTGGGCTAAACTGGGCTGGAAAAAAGTATTTTTGTGGCAGTATTACCTTGCTTCTACATCAGTAACGCTTGATCCAGTATAGCACCTAGGCTCTTTTTATACAGAGATATATTTAACAAATCATGAAATCCAACAAAATAACATTATGCACATGCTACAAACAAACTTCAAAATATGACATGACCATTTCACTTCCTATTACAATAACAAACTCAACATTGCTCATTCAAACTGTTAATCTTTCCTTTTTACTACTTCTTCATTTCAGCCTATACATTCCTCTATATACATCTATACCACTCTTATAATCATCGTAACGTCACACAATTAAACAGATCTATATCCCTAACCCTAACCCAGCCCCCTCAGCCAAAACTAATAAAATGCTCATCTATTATTTGAGAAATAAGATTTCATTGCTCTCCCATCTCTCAATTGCACTATTTCAGTTAATTTCAACAATTTTGATAATTGCCAAACTTTAGTTACCTGTTTTGATATTCAAGCATTTAGCATTTCTTCAATTGGCAGCAATCACCAACCTTTTTGCAGTTAACGTATCTTCAATCAATTCTCTATAATTATACAGAACATATGCATTTAACAACCTGGGACCAGAACAGATCATTTATTCAAAAAGATCTGTAGTTTATCTGCTGCTGCTCTCTCCATCACATTGCTGAGGCAGGGCAGATTAGAGACTGGGTGATAATTGGCCACAATATTTTTCTAAAGGGATTTTTAAAAAAGTAATGGACAGCTAACCACCTCTTTGAGTGGCTGAAGGAAGGTGCAACAAATCAGTGACTGATTTATGATGGTAATTTAGGGCTTATTAATGTGAGTCTTATCATAATTTTAGCAGCCAGGATGGGCAATGATCTAGACAATATGTTAGGCTTTTCTTCTGTCTGGCATATATTAGTCAGCATCCAGATCAAAACATATTTGTGTTATTTTATCAGTGATATTTTTGCAAAACTGTCATAGCAAATTGTTCCTGAGACAATAAAAACTCAGATTTAGGGGCCAGCAGATTTTGATATGTCTAAAAACAACTAGGATGGTCATGAACTAATGGTTATAGAAAAGTAACATTTCTTTGTTGCTGTCACCACCAGTTCATAGGTGAGCTCTATATTGTGCTCTGTCAGATTCAGTACAAAATTTCCACCAGTGTTCTAAACACTTAGGTCATCCAGCTCAGAGGTTGACAAGAAGCAATCTTGTCAATAGTTTCAATGAGCCAGTATGGGCAGATTATTTCAATTACCCCTCCTCACTTTTTTGGGGTGCCAGTGCTATTTCACCATTGCCTTGAGTAGTTAGTGGTCAGACTACAGTTCAGGCCAAATCTCCAACTCCCAAACAAGACGTCGCATCAAAGCCTCAGTGCAAAAGATCAGTGATGTAGCATGGGTTGAGAGTGCCAGGGGCAACTCCCAGGTACCACGCGCATGCGCGCGTGCAAAGTGCACGCGTACTCCCGCAACTGCACAATGATATCACTTCTGGGAAGTGATGTCATTGCGCAGGGGCAGCTGCCCCCTGGGAGCGCTCCCGTGATTCGGGCCACTCGCCTCCCTGTCCCTTACCAGGCAGCCCTCCACAGCAGCTGCTTGTGCTGCCGCCGCTGCCAGCTCGATGCACTCCTCAGCTGCAGGACAGCCAGTTCACTGCCCAGTGAGCCCGCCGCCCTGTTGGCGCAGCAGGTGGACAGGGTGCTATGGGCGGCCAGCAGCCAGGCTTGCTCTGCGTGCGTCCATGCATGCACACGTGTGTAGTAGCCTCCTTGCTGCCGCCCTCTCTTTGACAGCGCCTGAGGCAAGTGATCCCCCCTCCCCTAAATATGTCCCTGCAAAAGATTAAATCCAAGGTGTGTCTTGAGTCTGTCATGACTTGAGAGAGGCCCAAGGCATCAAAGAAGCTATAAAATCTTGGCTTGGCCCTGGCTACAAGCACTCAGCATGAATGCTGGAGACATCCAAACAATCAGTCTCGGTGTCTCCAGCACCACCACTGAAACCACTGCTGCCAACTGGGAATGCCCACTGGGAAACAAGGAGGCTTATAAACAAGCAGAATGCCTAATGTGTCCTTAGTACTCAACATAAGGAATGTACAATTAATGCCAGTTAGTTTGTATTGGAAATTGGTGGAAGTTGGAGGTCTTACGAAGCATAATAGGAACTCCTACTCCCTGGCCACCAGAGCAGGGCTGATGATAGACTGCATAGCCAAGTAGAGTTAATTGGGACAGAAGATAACATTTTCTTCTAATCACATCTCTGTTATGCAAGCCAGGTTAATTTTCTTCTGTTGTAGGAGCCTGGCCAGATGTGCAGTTTTGTGCTTCACTGACCTGGTATTGCACAATATTAAAGAAGTGGAAGGAATAGGGGGCCTTGCATCATCTTTCTAGATGCTAGATAAGCAGTGAGCATTCTTGCCAAGTATTTGCCATCTTTGAACATACTCACTCCCACATCTACCAGATCCCAAATGCACTGAAATGTTATATTCAACATCCATCTTGTGGCAGGTACAAATTGTAACCAGAACCACTAAGAATCTCCCATACTCAGTATGCTACCAACCACAGAGGAGCCATAAAACGGTTTGAGGTGCTGTCCATCACGTATTCTAGACCTGCAAGTAGGTGTGTACTCCCTCCCCCATACTGGTGGACACTTCTTCCAGTTGTCATGTGGCATGCCTGGGCTCCAGGCTCCACACCCCAGGCTAACAGCCACAGGGAAGAGCTGCTGTGTTATCATCCTTCTGCACATGCCAAGAGGCTTGCACCTCTGGTGAGGGACTGACCTGTTTGAACTGGCTCCCAGCAAGTTATAACTTACCTTAAAATAAAGGATTCCAAAGACAGAAAGGGAGTATCTGTCTGGCCTGCTTCTTCCAATCAGTGGCAGAGGTTCTGCATCTATCCCTTTGGGGTAAATATGGTAATACTGTTTAAAATATTCCTCCATGTTTATTATTAATCCTATACCTCACAAATATTCTGAATTTACGTATAAAGCACGATTTACCTTTTTTAAAAAAAACATTTTTATTAGGAAAGGATCAGAAAAAAAGAAACAAAACAAGGTAAATATCTATAATTGATTAAGCAAAGCACAATGTACTTTGGACTGGATTTGAAACTTTTACAAAGGAGGGGGCTATATTTGTTCAGGCATCTGTAAGCCCCTTTTGGTATAAAAATGTTTTCAGTGGCTTGTTTTTTAAAAATTGCTTGTTCTGTTTTTATATTGGTAATTTATGATGATTTTATGGTGCTTTTACTTGTAAGCCGCCTTGCGTAGATGGCATAGACACATCCTAAATAAATAAAAACCAGACCCCCCAGCAGACTCATCAAAAATGTGGTGGACCTGTTTATTTTAGACAAAAACTGGCAGACCATTATTGAAGTCAGAATGAGCTACATTCACTTATTTATGAATTATATAATCATTTATATCATGCCTGTGAAACTCAAAACCACACACACAGGGTCCCTGTGAAGCTTCATGTCCAGGAACTGACTAGACCCAGACTGTCTGAGCTTTAGCAAGATGGCTGCATAAATTGTCTCCATCTTCAAGAATATGACCCATCTATGATGCTTAATATTATCACACTGCAGGAAAAAGGGATTTAGATTAATAACGAAGGGAAATAGACAGTTAAATCCCTCTCATCCTTTTCTATTATTTGA
Source organism: Eublepharis macularius (assembly GCF_028583425.1). NCBI lineage: Eukaryota > Metazoa > Chordata > Lepidosauria > Squamata > Eublepharidae > Eublepharis > Eublepharis macularius. The sequence goes on from NC_072792.1 coordinate 100,746,443, forward strand.
AAGATTTGATTGTTAATAGTCCAGTTTCTTTTTCTTCCCATGTCAAAACAATTCACTATCAAGTGTATAGCTTATGATCCCTAAAGTGAGAAAAAGCTCACCAGAACAACATTCGAGGATCAGGAATCTAGACCTCTTTGGTGCTATTAAGGAAGCCTGCAGCAGTCCCAGGGGTTAAAAATAACAGTGTTGATTGATTTCTCACTTTGCAAAGGCATTTTATTATTGCTAAAAACACTGCATTATGTATCACAGTCACTTGGGTGGTTGACCTATATCAAATGGATTGTTTCAATTATCTGCACTTCAGAATAATTAAGAATCACAAGAAGTCCAAAGTGATCTATGGGGGCGGCTGGCAGCGCACTTATCAATGACAACATTACAAGGATAGATACAACCAACCCTCCCTGACCTCAAGTTTGATCTATGCAGTTTACAATAAACCCCAGGGCAGAAAATGGTTAGTTTTGTTCCACCCTGCCATCTTATTTTCGCCAGCTGATGATTCTGGTGCTATCTTCCAAAGACCTTCACAAAACAGAAAAATGGACCATGCTGACAGAGATATATTATCCTGTCTTAGTTTGTACAGAAAACACAATAAAGTGTTTCTATTGGATCAAATAACAAGATTGTCATCAGCTAGCTGCAGCAAATGCATTCATGCAGCAACACAACAGAGCGGGCAGAATGTGAATTAGTCTGTAGCCAAGGATAAAATAAGCCCAGGCTAGGCTGAAGAATATGTGGGCTTATTATCAGTCCATATATTTCTAGTGTTTTTATTTAAGTTTTCTGAATGATAGGCCATTTGACAGACATAAAAAACTCAAACGAAGAGTGAGGGAGAACTACTGTAAGATGTGAGCATGTGTTGAAATTTCATATTTAATTCTATTTAAAATCCAGTGAGTCATGAACTAACTATCTCACCTTCAGTAGACTGCAGCATGTTCCACTGCTTAACTCTGGCTACAAATCTGAGGCAATTGGGGAATGGAGAAAGCTGATGGTAATAGCGGCACTTTGCATAGTGTTGTCCCAGAATCTGGTCAATGACCACCACTGACTCCTTTATACTAGGAAGTATAAAAATACTTCCTAGATGCCTTGTATCTAAGCCTTGCTGATGCCTTGCTTTATCTTCTTCCTGTACCTCGTGATCCCTACTGCTCTTTGCCTGTGTGCGTTCACTCTGCCTTTTGTGCCTATTATTGTTCTGTTTGGTTACAGACTTGGCTTGCCCCTAACTAAGCTTCCACGCTTTTGCTATGAAAGCATTTAATGATTGCTGACTTGGCTCATCTTTGTTTTTGGCCATGTGGGTTGCTTTTAGAATGGCCCTCTCAGTGGTGACTGCCAAGTGTCTTAGAGCACCACACCTCATTCTTGCTCCCACATCTTGGCTCCAATTGTACTGTTAAACATAACAGAAGCTGCCAATAGCTTTGGCTCCTTAGACTTGACAAAATGTAATTTATGAAGTACTGGATTTTGAAGAAATGAAAATAGCACACTTTAACATAATCCTCTGATTTTCCAATTTTCCTCATTTAGATAGAGCCCAACACAGCAAGTTGGACACATATCCCAGAGAGAAGATACCAGATTGCAATAGAGATCCCTGGTACAAGAAGGATACCCTTATAGCCCAGCCAAACTGGTGATTCAGCCAGGGGAAGAACAGTCTAGGTGGAAAAGTGCCTCCACCTTTCAGAGTCAGCAGCCCAACTAGACTTACCCTTCCAACTATTCCCGAGGCAGCAGTTAAATAGCCTGACTCACCAGAGATGTCAGAGAACCCGTGAAGAGTTTTTTTTTTTTAAAGTAAGCTCAGGTCCTTTCAGGAGACATTCTTTATCCTTGGGAGGGTGTAGTCTGGCTGGGTCTTCAAGAGTCTGTGTCTTCTTACTGACACTTGGCCTAACACACTGAGGTGACAAAAATCCTATTCCACTAAAGAGGAAGTTGGTCTTGCTCTGACATTTTTGGAGCATAGAGTTGGCCTTGATGTTGTCCATGATCCTACAACTTGTATCCAGCTAAATGGTTTCTGGTCCCTGTGGCCTATTCCTAACTACTTGTTCCTCTGATGAGCTGCTCCTATTCTTGTGATGGTATCACAAGAACAGGGATACTCCTCTTCTTACGATTTCATATATTACATTATATACTGTACAGGTAGGGTCAAGGCCTGAAGTCATGAAAGGGCAAACTGAAAACACATTGCATAGGACACTAGTAGTGCAATCCTAAACAGAGTTACTCCAGTCTAAGCCCATTGATTTCAGTGGGTTTAGACTGGAGTAACTGTTTAGAATTGCACTCTGAGTCCTCTTTATTATAAAACAAACTTTTCTAAATAGCAAGTGTTCTCTAGTAGGGGTCAAGGTAAAGGACAGCTAGCTCAAACAATTTGTTATCATAATAACGTTTGGGACCAACAATTAAAAATATGTTCATTAAAAATGTAATAACAAAACTGGAACTCTTGGCTACAGGCATGGAGGAAACAAGATATATTAGGTTGAAAGAGGGAGTTGATTTTTATAAATTTGAAAAAAAAAACCTGGAGAAAAGAGAAAAGAGTTGTACCATTGATTCCAAATAATGGATGGCAGACAGAGTTAGAGGAGTATACAGGATGCTAAAGTAGCAAGTGGAGGAGAGGATGGAAGAAATGAAGGGATAAATCAATAATCAGTGAATAAAGAACCACAAATGGAAGGTTCTACAAGGAAATGTGGAAAAGGGAATTGCTAAAAGTTAAAATAAATATTATAGGACATTATGAATAGATCTGAATATACCATACACTCCCTGGCCTAACCGTTGCACAACCGTTTGTTTTCTGTATCATTTTAATAGCCCTGCCTTTTCTAATGTTGCATCAGTGTTGCCATTTACTTACTATACCATATTCTAAGTACATGCTAGCACAACAAGATTTGGGATTAGGCCAACCTATTTCTTCTTGTAAGAACAATACCCCCCCCCCAACAATATTAGTAGGAGATATTTTGCGCACTAAGATTGACAGCAGCAATCCCTTGTTGCAGGGTTGGACAGCACCACCTTGTCTGAGTACAAAGTCATCAGCAGTGATAAACACTGTCATAACTGAAAGTGCTTGACAGTTCAGAGGCTTACAGTAGAATTCCAAACAGTTACCTTCTAAGTCCATTGACTTCAATGGATTTAGAAGTGTGTAACTCCACTTAGGGTTGCACTGTTCATCAACAATCCGCTCCAGCCAAAAGCACCATGCCTGCATCTGCTGGGCACAGCATTTTTAAACTTCTGTAGCATCCTTCTGTGCAGACTGTTCACCTTCCACAAAGCTACGTGAAGATGTTCTTCTGCACATGAATGAATTTCCCTTATTGAATCAAGGATGACTATATTTCTTTGTTGAAGCCTTTGGGTGGTGAACAAGCTGTACAAAATAATATGAAGGGAATATTCTTTTCCCTTTCAAAAACAGGATGCTGATTATATTTAGATGAAGATACCTGTGTTATGTGACTTTGCAAGTAGGCTCTGAAAGAGCTTGTCATGTATAATGTATCAGGTTTCCATTTGGAAATTTAAATGCTACAAACATCTGCATTGCATTGCTGAATGCAGTCAGGTAGGAATTTTCAAACATAGCCAAACAGCCTGAAGTTAATCCTTTATATGGTATTTCTGGATTCACCCGGTTTTCTTGACCACAAAACTGAAGAAATCTCATTGCGGCATCAGTCACGTTCATGACATTTTCACCTCATTGGGTGGAAGTCTCATGAGTGCAACTATTCTCAAGTCTCACAATTTGCATTCTAGACACAGAAATATGTTTTTATTGCGTACTGAACATTATCAAAGCTGTGAGGAACATGCTTAGAATACAGGTATGATGTTAGGCAGACATAGAAGCAATTTGGTAACTCAATTTATGGTAAAATGATTCAACAACTTGTGTTACATTATTGTAAGCAATGGACAAAACCATGGGCAACTTGTTTTTTAACTCACAGGGAAATTTCCTGGTGGGCTGCTGCCCACCACCTAGTGGTGACTAGATATGGGTATGAACGGGAACCCCCCCCCCAAACACTGTTCATTGTTCGGTGCCATCCACGAACATGGACGAACATGAACTGTTCCCGGACGTGTTCGTGGGGGCCAGAAACCCCCCACCCCCACTTAGCCCCCCTTCCCTAAAACCCACTTACCTGGCCATTTAAAGATCCCTTTAAACTATCAGCTGGCAGGTGGCAGGGGGGGATTCCCCCCTGCCGCCTACCAGCTGATAGTTTAAAGGGCCCTTTCCTGCCATGTGCAAGGGGCAGGGCCCTTTAAACACCCCACAAACTGACCTTCCCAATGTCCAATACCCACCAAATTTGCAGGAGACCTAGTCTTCACTGTCCTCTGAAGACCCCCCAAGTTTCAGAGAGATTGCACCCCAGGAAAGGCATAATCCATGGGTCTCCCCATTGGCTGTCATTTTCTCTTCACAGTGGCAAAAACAGGACTCTCTGCTGGAAGTACTTTGAAGGGTTAAAGCCAGAAGGAAAGCCAGAAGGAGTTCAGACAGAGTGCAGTCCCTCCCCACCTTTGGTTGCCAAGGGGATTGATTGCAGCAGGTGCCAGACTGTCTGGCTTGCCAAATGGCTGCCGAAGGCAAGAGGCTTGCAACGACCACCTGCTCATTTAGGATGGGGCCTCACGAACAGCTTGTTCAAGAACAGCAGATTAGGCTGTTCGTGGGTTTTTTCTGTTCGTAATGCTGTTTGTGCCCATGTCTAGTGGTGAGCAGATGCAAGCAGAGCCAAACCCCAGCAGCTCTGCCAGTGCCTCAGGGTCACTGGGCTTGGACTCCCCAGGGACAGTGATAATTAGTGTCATCTCATCAATTGCCTCCTCCCACACTGCCACTAGTTCGCGGAATAAAGCAACGGGTGAGCTAATGTCCAATGTTGGATCAGTGGTTGTCCTGCAGGGGCCTCTCAGCTTGGCTTGCTCCAGAACATTTTAACTTCCCAGCCCACCCGTTTGAAACCACACACGGTGCTGGAGATCTACACTTGGACTCTTAAGACACGCAGACAAAAGCAGATCCTGAGATGAACAAGACCATGGAACCGGGGAAGATGGCAAATTTAATCTCTCCTCTTTAGTTATATTTTTGAATCAGAAATCCCTTCTTGTGCTTATTACATGCATCATAATGGAACAGTCTGTCCCCCCTGCCCTTGTGTTGGCATTAAAAAATAAAGGAGAGCCCAGGTTCAGACCACCACTACAGAGGGAGGAAGGGCTCCTACCTTCCCCAAATTTAGTCATGCCAGAGAAGCCACTAGGAGGAGTTATTTCCCCTTTTTTTGATGGAGCAGCAAAACCAGAAAATACCACCACCACCCTGTGCTGTTTAGGCACAGGAAAAGTGCTTGATGGGAAGGCAGGAGTCCTTCCCCCTGCCCCTGGGGAGGATATTGGGCTCTCTTTTATTTTTAACAGATGTTTCCAAAATCTACTGTGTGGCCATGAGCCTTTCAGGGGAGCCAGGACCCAACTCGTTAAAAGTCTGCATGTCCAGTTTGGCTCTGAGTTTGGCCAATTCCTGATTTGTAAGCTAAAGGGAACATCACATCCCTCAAGCTGCTTTAGGCACAAAAAAAAGAAAAGAAAAAGGATAAGATAATACAGGTACAATCCAGATCTTTTCCCTGCATCCTGGGATTAAAGCAGCTGGGGTAATTCCAAATGGGAATATGGGCCTGGAAGGCAGTGAAGCCTCTGCTCTTCAGGCTGACACTTGACACTCCCCCCTCCCACACATGAGATTATCTTTTTTGTGTATGTGAATGTGTGTGAGAGACAGGGTCCAGTCACAGGTTCCCAGCATGACCTGAGTCTAACCCCTTAGGTTTCCTTCCAGTACAACTCCATCCCATGCTAATATGTATTTACATAAACACACTGTTCTGCACATGCAACTTATTTCAAATTCCAAAAAACCAAAGGCTGCCAACTGCCTTTTAGAATAGACATTTAACTACATTTGCATATCTCCAGAACCTCAATGGCTAGATTTCAAAGAGCTACAATAGGCATCTCCAGTGGCTTCACCATGTCCATTCCAACTTTGGATGATTTCTGTTTGCATCAGAAAGCAGACACCTATGTTGACTCACAAGCTACCTTTAAAAGTCTCTTCAATCTCTAATGTGTCTTCCCATGCAATGCTGGGGTGGGGGGCACTACTGGGAAACACATCCATAACATGCTATATGCCTGTGAGGGCATATAGTTAATCGTGTGGTTATTGGATCTTGGACAATATAAGTAACTGCCTTTTCAAGATAATGAGAGTTTGCATTCCTTGTAATTTAATAAACAAAACACACAAGATACACACTGCTTATAATGTTAGTTAATTTTTTAAACTGTTTGCTGCCTGGAGGACTCAAACTGGGTTGAAAGATGGGATAAAAATGGTTGTTGGGGGTTTTCCGGGCTGTATTGCCGTGGTCTTGGCATTGTAGTTCCTGACGTTTCGCCAGCAGCTGTGGCTGGCATCTTCAGAGGTGTAGCACCAAAAGACAGAGATCTCTCAGTGTCACAGTGTGGAAAAGATGTAGGTCATTTGTATCTACTCAGGAGGGGTGGGGTTGAGCTGAGTCATTCTGTAAGAGTTTCCCAGGGTGTGGAATGCTAATGGAGGGAGGCTTCACTGTATCCTGAGGAGGTTCTTTTGCATATGGATTGGTGCTTGATGTGCTAATCTTCTCTGCAGGGCTATTGTTGGGTGTGGGGAAAGCTTATGGAAAAACATAACCTTCAAGCAGTATTCAGACCCACCCGAAAAATACAACAGATGCTACGATCAGCAAAAGACAGCAGAGACCCCCTCACCTCTGCAGGAGTATACCGTATACCCTGCAGCTGTGGACAAGTTTACATCGGGACCACAAAGCGTAGCATCCAGACAAGAATAAAAGAACATGAAAGACACTGCAGACTTGGACAGCCTGAAAAATCAGCAGTGGCTGAACATAGCCTAACTCAAACAGGGCACAGTATCTTATTCCAGGACACCAAAATACTGGACAACACTTCCAACTACTTTGTCAGACTGCACAGGGAAGCCATTGAAATTCACAAGCATAAGCAAAACTTCAACAGGAAAGAAGAAACCTTAAGAATGAACAGAGCATGGTTTCCAGTTCTGAAAAACACCAGGCCAACAAAACACTCCACACCTGACAATAGCCCTGCAGAGAAGATTAGCTCATCAAGCACCAATCCATATGCAAAAGAACCTCCTCAGGATACAGTGAAGCCTCCCGCCATTAGCATTCCACACCCTGGGAAACTCTTACAGGATGACTCAGCTCAACCCCACCCCTCCTGAGTAGATACAAATGACCTACATCTTTTCCACACTGTGACACTGAGAGATCTCTGTCTTTTGGTGCTACACCTCTGAAGATGCCAGCCACAGCTGCTGGCGAAACGTCAGGAACTACAATGCCAAGACCACGGCAATACAGCCCGGAAAACCCCCAACAACCATCGTTCTCCGGCCGTGAAAGCCTTCGACAATACATGGGATAAAAATGTTTAAATAAACCAACTAACTAATGTGTCCTGCTAATCAAAACCAGTTACAACCCTCTCCACAGCAATGAATTAACAGACATTTTCCTGATTAACCTTTGGATTAAAAGTTGCCACTCCAGGCTTTTACATGTTAATGCTCTACTCAAGACCACAGTATTTGCAAGTCACCCACCACATGGACCTGTTTAGACTACTCTCATGCTTGTGCTGCATGTACCTGACAGTCACAAGCATGGGTACTCTCCATGTGAACAGCCCACAGTCCAAGCATTTTGCGACTGTCATAGCTCCACATGGAGCTTCTTTGGCTCTTAGAAACTTCTCAAGCTATTCCAAAACATTTTACTAATACACTGAATTAAATACTGGCAGAGCAATGAATAAGTTAGCAAATGTGGCAGCGAGCCTGGTCTGAACAACATCTCACACGTAAAAAGCTTTGGGCACTGAAATTTGTTTGACACAGAAAGGGAGCAGTAGTCAGCAAATAGCAGGGATTTCCAGTTCAGGGTACGTCAGGCCATTGGCCAAAGACAGGCAATGGGTAACATGGTTTAGATATCAAACAAAACCTGAAAGTGGTATTTTAAACAGTATGACCCTTCCTGTAGCTGCACTGAAATATTTTGTTATTGCATACTAATTCTGGCTCTAAAGTGGATCTTGAACTGTTGATGCTGAGATCTAGGAGATTTGTTAATGTAGCCTCTTCATTTCAAAGTTATGAAATATGCTTCAGAGACTGTATTGTCAATATGGATTTAGAGCATGCATTTTATACTTCATTTTTAAGATTGTGAAAAGGATACAACCATTGTATGAGTGGACTGCATATTGAACTGAACATGGTGCCATAAATCAGGCGTGATTACCTGCATAAAGGACTGGAACAAATTAGGTTCAATTCATGTGAGAGAATTTTTCCTCATAAGGGAGAGTCTAGACCCTCTGAGCTCTTGATATGTGTAACAAGTTCTTTCCAGTCCCTTACACAGAAAATCACGCCTGATTTATGACACTAGGCCTTTCTTACCAACTCCTCTCTTTCCCCCTCCCTTGAGATTTTCTCCTCATGGCATCTGTGAAACAAGCTCTGATTCATGAAAGCTCATACTGGAATAAACGTTATTAGTCTTGGACTTCTGTTTTATTTTGTACAGCTCAGCTTGTGAGATGGTTCATCCCATAGTGAACTATCTGCTCCATGTAATTAGATGTTCCCAGTAAGAGTCATTAATTGCAGCGAGTTTGCCATTTGTATAATGAGAAAACTATGTGGGTACTTACCACAGAAATAGCACGCCTGTTCTCAGTCATGCTGAATTGTGACCATCATGTATATATTACATTTTGTATACTTACTCAACAGAAGATAACTCCTCTAACCAATGGAACAGATCCAACTCTCACCAAATCGGAGCCAATGTCTACCTTCTACCAAGTCTTCTTATGATGAAGAGACTTGATCCATTGTGAGAAGACTTACATGCCCAGAGTAATGCTGATTACCACTTTGGAGTCAGGAAGGAATTTTCCTCCATGCCATATTGCCTGGGGATCCTGGATACAACTTTTGGCATTTTGAATGACTAGAAGAACTCAATGGGATTGCTAGGGAACTGCAGTATCAGGATATCTCTATTTGTGGATCAGTATGACAGGCTAGAGATTTTATCCTCTATTTCTTAACAACCCTAATATGCTTCTTTCAAATTTGTGACAGGGAGTACAGCAATCGGTTGCTTGTCATAGGCTGCTGCTTGCCTGGCACAAAGTGGTCGCTCATGGAGGCAAATGAAACTTAAAGCTGCAAGATATAGGAATGTTTAATTAAGGTGAGCAGTTTTTGTAAAGCGATTGTTTTTTTTCACTCTGTCTTACAGTCTGTGTTTCAGGGAGTGTGCCTTCCTCATGTGAGGAAACATAGGCCAAATCCACATGCACTCACTATCCGCTTATCTTGCGCACTCATGGCAGTTGGGTTCATTCCGCTACTATGCTGTGCATCATCACATTCACCCTCCCAGTGTGTCTTTGTGGTGCAATGAGTTCTCCACACGCCACTAAAGAGTTATAGTGGGCGGTTCCCTCCTCCGTCGTCAGTGTTGACGGCGGACGTCACTTCCCTTTTTTTTTTTAAAAAAAGTTAATTTTGCGCTATACCGATATTCCGACTTTTAAGAAATAGCAAGGTACCCTCCCTCTCAACTTTGATTGGCCCATTTTTTGCTTCTCACAGACCACTTTCTAACAATTGGCTGGTTGTTATGGCAGGCAAATTTGAAAATAATTTGTCACATTAAAACATTCTCCAGAAACCCTGCTGCTCACTAAGTAGGTTTTCCGGTATACCGACCTTTCTTTATTGTGCAAATGCGCTGTGAAAGCCCATTTTTTTAATGGATATAATGGATTTCTGCCATTATCACGTGGTATGGAAAGGAGGTGCAATTGTGGCGCGGTGATGGCGGGGAACACGCAGAATGGGAAAGCGTGTGAGTATCTGCTTGAACAGCGGCGCAGTTGTGAAAAAGGTGCAGAAACAAAAAGGAAGTGTGGATTCGGCCATACTTGTTCATGCAATCTAAAGCCAGTCCATGCATCTAATCCATTTGTCAAAGTTGTTTTCCATTTGTTTTCATGATACTGGTGTACTAAACACATTTCCCCATAGGAGATGATGACTATCATTTCTGGATCTTCAAAACAAGCAAGGAAAGAAGGAATGACAGTTTACTTGTACTCCTTCTTTCTTTCTCCACTCCCTTGGCTGGGATATCAGAAATCTTAGCTTCTCTGATTCTGAAGAGCAAAGTAAATGCTGGAAGACAGACAAACAGAAAGCAACTGGAAAGGAGATGCTGGAGCTTCACTTGCACTCTTTTGCTTCACTGCAGGTGGAAATCCACACCCACAAATTCTGAAAACAAATTATGATCTACTGAATAAATCTCTGGGCAAATTTTACATTGGATCATTTACTTGGCTGACTTAGGTATAACCTATATATTCTTAGCTTCTGTTCATCTCATTGCAACATTTATGAAGCCAGTACTTGAAGTTAAGCAAAATTAAAGGTATTTAAAGTGCAAAATCAATGGGCTAACATTAGTGGTAGAATCCTATGCAGAACAGACATCTTTCTGTGTTTGCTCTGCATAGGATTCCACCACTAATGTTAGTTCAGTTGAGTAAATTATCACAATGCCCTTAATTGGGTGACCTAAGATAGTTCTACATGCTTACAGTTTAAGCTTCAACAAAAGCCTTTTGTAGCATGTGAATAGCTCAAGTGTTTGCTTTTGAAAATTATACCACAGAAATGTATGTTCAGGAGCTAGCACTCAATAACGTATTTCCTCAGTTTTGTTATACTGATTTGTGTGCTTGTACTTTGCTTCCAGAGTACAGGCATTTACATGATTTTAGAAGTAAAATAAGTTACTAGTATGGTCAATGTGTTTCCCATTTCAATTTTGTAATTTTCTGCCTGAGAAACATTGCCTTGTGTCAATGAAGTGGAGACTATGGTGACTGACTTTTAAATTGATACTTGTCCATGCATCCCCATTACGAATCAAGACAGGAAAGTGCAGAGGAAATAAAAATTGTTAATCATCAGTCAACCATATTCTGGCACAGAATTCAAGACTGAGTGCAGACCCTACCAGCTGATGAGCGATATAGCACTGCTAATTCTTTTGTTCATGATATCAAGGAATTAGCAGGTAATCTTGTGTAAAGCAGCTGTAAACTATTTTTAAGGAACTGTTACTGCTAGTCTTAATTTCATTCAGGGCTCTCCAGCATTTGACCCTTCTAGCTGGTTAGAATCGTGGATCGTATGATGTCATGTGACTTTAATGTATTGCTACAGATGACCAAGGCAAAGCAAGGTGGCCTTAATGAAAAATACCTCATCCTCAACCCCCCCTCATACTAAATGCACACAGCATGCTAAGATTCTACTGACTATTTCAGCCAACATATGGAAGAAGGGGGCTGGTATTTGGCCTGTATTTAAATTTTGAGATTAAGTCTCTAGCCCTTAACAAGTCTGCTGTCTCCATGGAGAAACATGCGTAAGAATTAGCCATCAGTGCTGAAGTAGCACTACTCAAACTCAGGTAAGCCAAAGCTCCATCAGTATTCCTGTGATAATTGGCTTCATGGAGATCACTCTCATAGAGAACCCTCTGCAACTAGGCAAAAACAACATCCACGTAATACCTTTTATTAGGGCCCCAAAAAAGAAAACTGCACACTAGCAAGTGCTCATGTTTGTCAGGACTCTTCATCAGACAGTATATTACAAAACAAAACAACGGGCTGAACTAGTGTGCAGATTTTAAATGGTGCTTCCCTCAGTGCAATGGTGTTAACATAAGCACCATTTGAAATCTGCATACCTGCTCAGCATTACACACAAGATACATACAAGATGAGGCCTTAAGATCATAGCCTGAGACATCTTGTTTTGTTTTGTTAGCATCCACCCTGACAAAGAGTTTTGGAAAACATTGAAATCTTACATGTCAATATGTGTTATTTTGGTTGATCCTAATAAAAGACGTCACGTGGATATTGTGCTTGGATTTTGCTTTGGACCATTCTGGCAGCTACATGCAACCTCTTGAAACTTATACCAGTCTTTGCAAGCTATGATGTATCATCCAGACCATAAAATCTGTCACAAGAATTGCATACATTTGCTTATAAGCTGGGCTGGTGCAATAGTGGTGGTGAAAAATATGATGGCATTGCTCATAAGCATAAACCTAAATGATGGTTTGTAGAAAACTATCTGGCCCAAACTGTCAATTGTCTCTACCTGACACCAATTTATCTCATCGTTGTGGACCAGACTTGGTAAAAGAGAGGATGCCTTGCTTGAGGCCTGGAATTCTTCCAGAATTACAACTGATCTCCAAACTAGAGATCAGTTCCTCTGGAGAAAATGGCTGCTTTGGGGGCGTGGGGTGGACTCCATTGCATTACACCCCGCGGAAGCCCCTCCGCTCCCCAAATCTTATCCTCTCCAGGCCTCTCCCCCAAATCTCCAGGAATTTTCCGACCTTACTTGCTTGCCGTACAGTGGATGGGCGTATGGCAGAGAACTGCAGCTTATTGCTACAGCCAGGACAGAGAGCTGATCCAGGACTAGATTTCTAAAATGTTTCCAGCCCTGGCTCAGGCTTGCTCGGTTGCTCAGTGGTGAGAGGAAGGCACTCTGCACGCGCTCAGCTGTATTCTCTTGTTACCACTGCACGCGTCCCCACGCTCGGGAAGCGGCTGGGGGCTGAGTCGAGAGGGGCCAGCGTTCGCCTGCTCAAAGATGTCATCTCCGAGAACCGGCCCTGGGCTTTGAAACGCGGCGACGGGGCGAAAACTTCCAGGAGGCCGTCGCGAGGCGGGTGCGCGCGCTCCAGGGGGAGAGGGTGACGTCAGCGAGGGATTTGCGCCCGCTCCGGCCGATTTGCCCAGTTCCAAGTCGCCGGGCCCTTTAACGAGCCCCGATGGCAGCGCCCGCTCCGGCCAATACGGCGGCGAGATGTGCGCGGCTGGTCGGGAGGCGAGCCGAGCGAAGAGGCAGAAAGTAGTTTAGCAGGAAGCAAAGGTGGCCGCAGGGCTCAGGCGCTGCGAGGAGAACTCGCCGCTTTCCTTGCTTTTCTTTTAGATGCAGAGGAGTTAGCTGTGTCCACCGTCTTTGCACTCGACGGCAAGTCGAATGAAGGGCCGGGTCGGGCGCTTCGAGAGGCAGCTGGCCACCCGAACGAATCGCGACGCTGATCTCTAAAGAGGAGCCCCTCGTCTGCCGGTGAATGATGGGCTAAAACGATCCCGAGAGCTCGACGCGGATCCCGAAGGAGCCAGATCTCCAGCCGCCTCTTTTTCCTTACCATGAGCAAGAATGAAGGGGGCAGACGCAGCCCCGGTCGGAGCAGCGAGGAAGTGTGGCCGAGGGGCCCAGGCATGAAGCCCGGCAGGGAGTGAGGGAGATGGAGAGCCCCCTTTGCTGCCAGCCCGGGGACTCTGCCATGGAGGCCGGCAGGGGACTCTTCCTCCTCCTCCTCTGCCTCTGCCTGGCCGCCCCTCCAACTTCCCAGCAAGTGCTCAGGATCGGTGAGTGCCGGGCGAGGGCGTGGAGCGGTCGGGGTGCTCCTTCCGGGAGGGTCTTACGCCTGGGAAGCAGCAGTAGAAGTGGGGGGGGGGCACACGGGCGGCGATCGATGTGACAGCCGAGGAAGAAGCACCCTGACGAGGAAGAGCCGATCCGAAAAGCAGCCCTCGCCACTGTATGCCCCCATCAGCGCACATACGCCCTGGCAGACGTCGCGTTGCCCTCCGAATTGCAGGGCGAAGCGACTGGGCTGGTGGGCACAGGGAGGCTGGCTGCAGGAAACAGGCTGGCCTCCTGCCCTGGGGCTGGCTGCGGGAGGCCTTGGGAGAGGATTCATGTTTCATCTGTGGCTTGTCCCCCGTTACCCCGAAGCTGGAGTGGTTGGCAGGCGGAGCAAGCGAGGGAAGTTCTGTGCACCTGCCTGCGGTGGGCGTCCCTTACTACCCAGCCTTGAAAAGTTTTGCTTGGCTTTCCTTGCTGTTCTGCTTCCTCCCCAGAATCTTAGTACAGATTTGCAGATCAGTTGGTGTGGATTAATTAGTATCTATTTGCCATCCTGTCCCTCGCACAAGTGTTACAGAAAGAGGATGGATATTTACACCCTGGTATTTGAAATGTTTGCGTGTCAGCACAATAAGCATAATTGGATGTCGTGGCAAATTGATTTTAATAGATATGGGTTGTATTCCGTATTCATGGCACTGTGAGTACAACAATGCAGCAATGTGTGTTTTTAGGCTTAGTTGCTCCATATCAACTAATGTATGATAAAAGAATGTGCTCTTGCACATGCAGCCTCTGCCACCCACTCTACTCTGCACTGGTGATTCTTACCATATAGAAAAATAAAACCTAGAAGAATTAATTAAAATTTCTAAAACGCTTAAAGGTTTTGAAACGAGGCCTTTAGATCTTGAGTTGACAATGTTCAAATTCACATTCATTTCTGGGAGTGGGGGGTATTAACATAGGAAAATAATCAAGAAGACAAAACCTTGCATGAAAAATGTGGTATCTAAAATGTTCAAATACATGCTGGCAGAAAACAATACAAACATGTGAAGAAGGCCAATGATTCTTTGTAAAATCACTAAAGAAACATCAGAAATAACCTACAAAACCAAACCAGAAAGTAATGAGATTCTTTGTTCAGAATCAAAAGGCTGGAGCTAAAACATGCAGAACGTAAATTGTATGGTATTGTTGTTATATCAATTGGCAATTATGGCATGTGATTGCTTACTACAGGCTGACCCTGTATAACCCTCACTTGGCAGAAATATGCTGCAGTCACTGTACATGTGTGTAGGCTTTGAGACTGAGAATTAAAGGGAAAACTTTGCTCCATGGAAACCAGGCAAAGTTCACAGGAAATGTTTCTTCCTACAGTGAGGTTCTTGTGTCAGTCAAGTGAGACAGTGAATACCAAGTATCAAATGAGAGAAAATCGAGTAGGAACTGGGGGAAATAGAAATAAAATGAAATGTGAAATTGAATACCCAACTTCATTTTTTTTGGTTTTCAGTCATAAACTAAGGTAGCCTGACAATCCACAGAAACAAGACCTTTAAGCAGGGAATTTAAATAGGAAAATGTTATAGACATGATATTTATAATTGTGAGGATGGTTCTATTGTAGTGTAATTTAGATGTATCCATAACTATGTACTCTGAATTTATGCATTTATTTACTTCATTTATACTCCATTGACCTCCCTAGCGAGAAGCCAAAGTGCTTTACAACATTCTTCCAACACTGAATTTAATTCAAGATTATTCTCATGTTGATAGGGCCTAATCCTATAGAACATAATCCTATAGAACAGCAAAGAACTCTTGGAAATTGAGAAGGGTTGGAGGATACTTAGTATTGTACATCTTTTTTTGCATCTGTTTATTATATATATTTTCAAGCCATGTAAATACTTTGTGTAATTTTTTTCCTTCTTAAATGCTGTTTTATAACATGGAAGCAGCGTGCCTGATTCATCTGTTGAGGAAGCACATCTGGCAGGGATAAATGTATTCAGAGTGAAAAGAAACAGTCCTTGCATTCATACTTCTGAAATCTACAGGCCCCCATAATTTATGGAAATGGAACATAATAAACCAGTTTTTTTGGAGCTCTTGTTCTTCAAAGTTTTTGTCTATAACATACTTAACGTTGATTTTGAGAACACATCTGCATTTATCTATATGAATAGTCCCGCTAAAGTCAGTGAGCTTCCATCTGTTATTAAACTAAAGTTTGATACCTACTGATGATAATTCAGGGATGTGTAAGTGATTTTAGAATGCACATTAAGAAGGTCTTAAACTATAATCCCTGAACTAGTTCCACTTAATTGTTTTGTTGAAATTTTAGTGGAGGGTATTTCAGAATACTTCAGATGAAAAACTATAAATTAGCAGTCCAAGAAAATGGTTTTACTTAAGCTGTAGTGCTGCAGTTGAAACCTGCAGTTCGTTCTTGCTTTGTGCGCCGGAAGATCCCTGTGCCTTATAAGGTGATGGCATGAATTTGTTGTGACCTTTGTATTTCATATTGGTTGGAAGGGCATATATATAGAGAAAAAAGACAGAAAGGGACCCTGAGGGTTTCCTGCTCCAACTCCCCACTGTGATTCAAAATCATTTGTGCGGCGTAGTTGCTCCATGCAAGAGCTCTGGAGAAATGCTGGCACAGAAATGTTTCGGTTTAAGCTTCGGTTCCAGAACTATACAATCTCTTGTGATGTAGCACAAAAGTTGAGAGCTATCATGTAGATTGCTTGATCCTACATGCTTCAGAAATGTGGCAATTAAAAGTGTTAAGAAAGGAAGAGGTCATATTCTATTGCATTTTGCAAAATGACATGAAATTATAACATGGCAGTAATGTAGGAGTACCTTGCTATTAAGTTTGGGTCTGTATGAACTTGACTCAATTGACTGATGGGAAAGATGTAATATTCATGTCTTATTCTCCTAATCAACATTTTCTTTCAGAAGTTTCAGAGAGTAAACAGTATAAATTTTCTTTTTTCCTAATTATGAATTCCAGTGAATCAATTTCTGTTTCTTTCTTTCTGCTGGAATAAGTCTTGACATACTTATCCCTCCATTCTCTATGAGGTTGAGCTCACGCATTGTGGGATTCTCTAGTGCTTCTTGGGAATGAATATATTTTTGAATCTATAGTAACAGCCTTCAATGGAGAGACTATGGTCTATGGTGAAAGATCTGTTGTTCTATTCATCTTTGAACCAAAGTGCTTATTCTTAAATAAAGTTTTATATAGCCATAGGCATGGGCACTTCAAGAGAGCTAGCAGAAGCGGGACTTCCGGCTTGGGATCCATGGAGGTCTAACACAGCTCAGGGAGCTGGGCTGTCCGAGTCGCTGTTTGTAGGGCTGGAGGGGTGCAAACTGCCTGCAGCCCCTTGTTCTCAGGTGGAGAACAGGCAAGTACGCTCGAGACCTTGAGGGCGCATTGATCTTGGGTGTGAGGGGGGTTCTACGTAACGAGCCCCCATCCACCCTTGAGGTCCCACCTGAAGAGAGGTTGCTGAGATCTCTGCAGCGACTTTGGAGTCAAATTTTGGCATAAGACCTACATGCCCAAGCTTCAGCAAACTAAGAAGGGAACCTGAATCGATTGGATAATCGAAGCAGTGATTACAACCCAAGAGAAACATCTAAGAAGGTAAAGATTGCTATCTCTCATTACGGGACTGATTACAATAAGAAATAAAGTGACAAAGAGATCTAGAAAACTGCAAAAGGTTTGATATATAACTGAGAAAACTCCGGCAAATAAATTATTAAAAAGTGACATTGTAAAGAAAAGTTAGAGCGGAAAAACGATTATTGTTTACATACCTGCGGCTAGAGAGAGATAGTGGACTGTGAGAAACTTTCAACATCGCGAGAACTGCTGTGAAACGGAGTGGAACAGGGAGTGCGTCAGAACCATAAAGAGCTTGGCGAGAAGCGGCTTGTAAGCAGCGGAAGTGGAATATCGCCATTTTTGAAGAGGTCAAAGCTGCGGCTTCAAGGAAAACGGAAGTAGGCCATCTTAGATAAGGGTAAGGGCAGTTGCCTCAGAATAAAACCATAGAGAAAAGACGCCCCACATCTTGGACCGCGTAAACATCAGTTTTTACAAAAATAACTTAAACTTTGACTTTTAAAAATAAAGGAAAATAATAAAATCGCGCCACGGAGCTAAGGAAAAGAGCAGACTCGTGGGAGCGATGTAGAGCTAGCCCCATGATGTCGAAGAAGGAATGGCAAATGGCGCTGGAAAACCGGGACAAAAAAGTTTTGGAAGGGAATAAAGAGCTTAAAGATATGATGCAAGAGATGGCGAAAAATTTGAAAAACTTTAAAGAGACACTTAAATCGGAGATGACAGAATTAGTGAAGAATATGGATCAGGTTCAAAAAGAAATGCAAGTTACACAGCAGAGAGTTAACGCAGTAGAAAAGGCGGCTGATACCTTGGCAGATGTGCAGAGAATGGAGCTGAGAGGCATGAAGGGAAGAATGGCCGTAGTTGAATGTAAACAAATGGAAAGACAAGTGAGATTTCGTGGAATCCCGGAAGTTTTGGAAAAAACAGCCCAAGAGCAGATTACAGAAATTTTGGGGGCATACCTGGGAAAAGAAGAAGAGGAGATTGCAGCGCTTCTGGACGTGGCATACAGAATTAACTCAAAATTTGCAGCTCAAAGGAAGTTACCAAGAGATATGATTGTGCAGTTTACAACTAGAAAGACAAGAGAGTCAATCGTGAGTAAACAATTTCAGGACCCATTAGAGGTTGATGGGAAAGTGGTGAGAATCATGAAAGAACTGCCCAGATCGGTGTTGTTGGAGAGGAAGAAGTATAGAGAGCTGGTCCAGATGTTAAAAGACATGAAAATCAGATACAGATGGGAAATACCTGAAGGACTGGCTTTCGAATTTGGTGGTGTAAGGAAAATCATCAGATCTGGCCAGGAGATGGAAAGGTTTATCAGGGACAATGAAAAAGACTTACCAAAAGGAGCTAAAATTTGATCATGGAGTGTAAAATCATATCTTGGAATGTAAATGGACTAAATTCACCTTTTAAACGTAAGACTATTTTCCACTGGCTTTTAAAACAAGAATGTAATATAGTGTGTTTGCAAGAGACACATATTAAAAAACAGGATGTGAAATATTTGAAACTTGCAAAACTTGGAAATGAATTTGTAGCAGCTTCCAAAAAGAAAAAGAGAGGAGTTGTATTATATATAAAGGAGGAGCTACAGCCAAAACTGGTTCTAAGTGATACAGAAGCTAGATATATTGCAGTGGAAATAATTTGGAACTCTAAGAAGATTTTGGTGATTGGAATTTATGTGCCCAATGGGGCAAAAGAAATTTTTTTCAAGGACTTACAGGAACAATTAGATGAATTGACTTATGATCAAATAATTTTGGCAGGTGACTTCAATGGAGTTACAAATTTAGAAGAAGACAAGAAATCTAAAAGTGCACAGAAAAAGAGAGGACTTTTGCCAAAATCGTGTTTTGCGATTAAGGAACAAGAAAGTCTGGAAGATGTGTGGAGGAGACAAAATCCGAAAAATAAACAATATACATTTTACTCTGCAAGACATTTTACACTATCAAGAATTGACATGATCTGGGCCTCCAAAGAACTGGTGGTATGGACTAGAGATGTGGAGATAATGCCCAAGGTAGGCTCAGATCACAATCCAGTTATGTGGAGATTTGGGGAAAATAAAAAGAAAAGAGGATGGAGGATAAATGAAGACTTGCTGCAAACGGAAGAAAATATGGTGTTGTTACGAAGAGAGACCAAATTTTTTATACAGTGCAATTTGAATAAGGATGTACCAACTAACAAGGTATGGGACACATACAAAGCTGTTATTAGAGGAACGCTAATGGATCTGAATGCAAGAGCTAGGAGGAGTAGGGAAGAAAAGAGAATTGAAATTATGGAAAAAATTAAAGCCAAAGAGATACAACTTAAAAAAAGACCAGGAAAAAAGAAAATATTTCAGGATATGAAAATCCTGCAGGAACAATTGACGGCGATGAACAATAGAGAATTGGAGTGGAATTTTAAAAAAATGAAACAGAAGTCGTTTGAAGGTGCAAATAAGCCTGGGAAATATTTAGCGTGGCAATTGGAAAAAAAAGGGAGAAGAAAATCATAACTAAGATTCGAGAGGAAGATAAAACATTGACAGATCAATCAGCCATTAGTAGAGCCTTTTTTAAATTTTATGCAAAGCTGTACCAAAAGAAAGAGGTGAACAGAGATTCAATAGCGGAAAATTTGGAGAAAGTGAAGCTTCCAGTAATTTCAGAGGAATGGAAAGAGAAGTTAAATAGGGAAGTGACAGAGGAAGAAATAAAAGAAGCTATACAATCAACAAAATTAGGGAAAGCACCAGGACCAGATGGAATAACAGCAAAGTTCTATAGAATGATGGCCAATGAGTTGACACTGTTTCTAAGTGAGGTAATTAATGGAATATTACAAGGCCAAAAGATTCCTGATTCATGGAATGAAGCTAATATATCATTGATCCCGAAAGATGGACAGGATTTGACCAACGTTAAGAATTATCGGCCAATTTCATTGCTGAATAATGACTATAAAATATTTGTGAAAATTATGGCGGAAAGATTAAAGAGATGGATGTCGGAATTTATTGCAGAAGAACAAGCTGGATTCCTACCCAATAGACAAATTAAGGACAATTTAAGGACAGTAATAAATGCTATTGAATATTACGATAAGCACTGTGATAGGGAAGTTGGTTTCTTTTTTGTAGCATTTGACAATTTGAACTGGGATTTTATGTTTGCCACTATGGAAAAGCTGCAAATGGGAGAAAAGTTCACACAAGCAGTTAAAGGAATTTACAAAGGCCAGTGTGCAGCGATTGTAGTTAATGATGATTTGACCAAGGACTTCCGATTTGGGATCCATGGAGGTCTAACGCAGCTCTAAGTGCTGAGCTGACCGGGCTGCCGTTTCAATGGCCGGCGGGGCAAAAAGATCCCCGCGGCCAACTGTTCTCAGGCGGAGAACAGGCATAGAACGCTCAAGTACCTCAGGGCGCGTTGATCTCGGGCGAGGGGGGGTCCTGCGCAACGGACTCTCTCCCGACCCTTGAGGTCCCACCCGAAGACAGGGCGGCTAAAATCTCTGCAGCAGTTCTGGAGCCAATGCGGTTGGCATAAGACCTACATGCCCAAGCTTCAACAGGGATAAGAAGTATTGATGGGAATCTGAGATTGAAACAGCGATTACAACCCAGGAAAAGTGTTTGAGAAGGTAAAGATCACTATCTCCGGAAACGGGACAGATTACTTAGAGTAACAAAGCATTAAAGTAGACTTTTAAACTGCAACAGATTGATTAAAAGGAGGGGAGGATCCGGCAAGAACTATTTTAGAAAAAGGACTAAGTTAAACGGAGTAATTAAATAAATTGGACTATTGTTTTACATACCTGTGGTTTCAAAGAGATATCAGGCTGTGAGAAAGTCTTACCATCGCGAGAACTGCTGTGGGAAGTCGGGAAACAGGAAGTACGTAACAGTGATAGAGTTGCTGGAGAGGAGCGGCCCTTGCTGGATGACAGGAAGAAGGGAATCGCCATCTTTGAAAGGGGAAGAGCTGCGGCTTCAGCGGGAGAGGAAGTAAGCCATATTGGATTACAAAAACCATAGAGGAACCATAGAGAAAATATGCCCGACATTTTGGACTCTTTAAACAATTTTTTTTGCAAAAAGACCGGGACATTTAAACTAAAAGGACACTAAGCCAAGCCCCACGGAGTTAAGGAAGCGAGCGGACTCGTGGGAGCGAGGCAAAGCAAGCCCCACGATGTCGAAAAAAGAGTGGCAAACGGTGATAGAGAACTTGGACAAAAAACTGTCAGAAGCGATTAAGGAGCTCAAGGAGATGAAGCCTGAGCTGGTGAAAGAGGTTAAAGAGACAGTAAAGAATGAACTGGCAGAAGTGAAGAAGGTTATGGAAACAATACAAAATGATTTGCAGGTGACACAGCAAAGAGTCAATGTAGTGGAAAACGCGGTGGAGAACCTAGCTGACACGCAACAAACAGAGATGAGGGTGATGAAGGGAAGAATGGCAGTTGCGGAGAGCAAGCATATGGAGAAGCAGCTGAGGTTTCATGGATTGCCGGAAGTGGAAGGAAAGGCGACCCAAGAACAGATTACTGAGGTGTTAGCCGAATACCTGGGGAAGGAGGAGGAGGAAATTGTGGCTATCCTAGATGTGGTGTACCGTATAAATTCAAGATTTGTGACCCAGAGGAAATTACCAAGAGATGTGATTGTACAATTTACGACTAGAAATATAAGAGAAATGATTGTGAATAAACAGTTTCAAGATCCATTGGAGATTGATGGCAAGAGGGTTATTATTATGAAGGAACTACCCAGATTGGTGTTGTTAGATCGGAAAAAATATAAAGCTTTAGTCCAGATTCTGAAGGACTTGAAAATAAGGTACAGATGGGAATTACCGGAAGGAGTGTCCTTTGAATTTGGAGGAGTGAAAAAGCGCATCAGATCTGAACTAGAAATGGAAAAATTTATAAGGGACAATGAAAAGGACTTACCAACAACAAGACTATGAATATGGAGTGTAAAGTTTTATCTTGGAATGTAAATGGACTTAATTCACCGAAAAAGAGAAAAAAGTATTTTCCACTGGCTATTAAAACAAAAATGTGATATTGTGTGTTTGCAAGAGACTCATATTAGAAAGCAGGATGTAAAATATCTTAAAATGAACAAATTGGGCAATGACTCTGTAGCGGCCTCAAAAAAGAAAAAAAGGGGAGTGGTATTGTATATAAAAGAGGAGCTACAGCCAAAACTAGTTGTGAGGGATGTGGAAGCCAGATTTTTAGCAGTGGAATGTACATGGAACTTAAAGAGAGTGTTGGTGATTGGAATTTATGCACCTAATGGAGCAAAAGAAAGCTTCTTTGAGGATTTGAGGAAGCAATTAGATGGACTTTCTTATGACCAGATAATTCTCGCAGGAGACTTCAATGGAGTTACAAACTTGGAACAGGACAAAAAATCAGTAACTGTACAAAAGAAAAGAGGACTATTACCAAAGACTTTCTCTGCATTAACACAACAGGAAGCCTTAGAAGATGTATGGAGAAGACAGAATCCCAAAGGTAGACAATATACGTTTTTCTCCGCGAGACATTCTACGTTATCAAGAATTGATATGATCTGGGCCTCAAACGACTTAGCGCTTTGGACTAAGGATGTGGAAATAATGCCTATGGTAGGCTCAGATCATAATCCAATTATGTGGAAGTTTGGGAAAAGAACTAAAAGGAAAGGATGGAGAATAAATGAGGATTTGTTGCAAGAGGGAGAAAATATGGAGACGTTGAGAAGGGAAAATAAGTTCTTCATACAACACAACATGAATAGAGAAGTACCAACCAATAAGGTATGGGATACTTATAAGGCAGTAATTAGAGGCATATTAATGGACTTAAATGGAAGAGCCAGGAAGAAAAGAGAGGAGAAGAGACAGGAGATTATGGAGAAAATAAAAGCCAAAGAAATACAGCTAAAGAAAAAACCAGGGAAAAAGAAAATATATCAGGACATTAAAATCCTTCAAGAGCAGTTGACAGCAATGAATAATAAAGAATTGGAATGGAATCTTAAGAGGATGAACCAAAAGTCGTTTGAAGGTGCAAATAAACCTGGGAAATATCTGGC
Organism: Eublepharis macularius; assembly: GCF_028583425.1. Taxonomy (NCBI): domain Eukaryota; kingdom Metazoa; phylum Chordata; class Lepidosauria; order Squamata; family Eublepharidae; genus Eublepharis; species Eublepharis macularius. The sequence continues at coordinate 100,769,954 of NC_072792.1, forward strand.
GTGGCAATTGAAGAAGAGAAAGGAGAAGAAGAAGATAAATAAAATCTGTGAGGACAATAAAGTATACCTGGAACAGACAGCTATTAGCAGAGCCTTTTACAAATTTTATGCTAAGCTGTACAATAAAAAAGAAGTGAACAAAGACTCAATAGCGACATATTTGGGGAAAATGAAGCTCCCAGTAATCTCGGAGGGATGGAGAGATAAATTGAATAGTGAAGTAACGGAGGAAGAGATAAGGACGGCAATACAGTCAACAAATTTGGGAAAGGCGCCAGGACCTGATGGACTTACAGCTAAATTTTATAAGGTAATGGTTAATGAACTGGTGCCATTCCTAAAAGAAGTGATCAATGGTGTTTTGAAGGATCAAAGGATTCCAGATACCTGGAGTGAAGCCAATATATCATTGATCCCCAAAGAAGGACAGGATCTGACTAATGTTAAAAACTATAGACCTATTTCGTTACTTAATAATGACTATAAAATTTTTGCGAAGATATTGGCGGAAAGAGTAAAGGGATGGCTTTCTGAAGTTATTGAGGAGGAGCAAGCTGTTTTTTTACCAAACAGACAAATTAAAGATAACTTAAGGACAGTTATAAACGCTATTGAATATTATGACAAGCGTTGCGACAAGGAGGTTGGTTTCTTCTTTGTGGATGCTGAAAAGGCATTTGACAATTTGAACTGGGACTTCATGTTTGCCACCATGGAACAGCTACAAATGGGGGAAAGATTCATAAGAGCAGTGAAAGAAATTTACAGAGACCAGAGTGCAGCAATTGTGGTGAATGACGAGGTGACTAAGAAACTGACTATAGGTAAAGGCACAAGACAAGGTTGCCCGTTGTCTCCACTGTTGTTTATTTTGGTTTTGGAAATATTGATGATACAGATTTGAGAAGATAATGCAATCCGTGGAATAAAAATAAAAGATTTTTCCTATAAGGTCAGAGCATTTGCGGATGATATAATGTTAATCGTGGAAGGTCCAATTGAGAATATGCCAAAGGTAATAGAGAAAATTAAGGAATTTGGAGATTTGGCAGGATTCTATATAAACAAAAAGAAGTCAAAGATTTTATGTAAGAACATGATTAAACAAAAACAACAGTTATTAATGGAAATAACAGACTGTGAAGTAACAAGCAAGGTGAAATATTTGGGAATTGAACTGACTGCAAAGAATATAGATCTATTCAAGAACAATTATGAAAAATTGTGGACTCAGATAGAGCAAGACTTGATTAAATGGAATAGACTGAATTTGTCATGGTTGGGAAGAATTGCAGTAGTTAAGATGAATGTGTTGCCAAGAGTGATGTTTCTGTTACAGACAATACCAATTATTCGGGACTCTAAGCAGTTTGAAAAATGGCAGAGGAAAATATTGGACTTTGTTTGGGCAGGCAAGAAGCCTCGAGTGAAAATGAAAGTATTACAGGATGCAAAAGAGAGAGGTGGAATGCAACTGCCCAATCTAAGACTTTATTACGATGCAATCTGTTTGGTGTGGCTGAAAGACTGGATGACGTTGAAAAACCGCAAATTACTGGCCTTAGAGGGATATAAAAAAATATTTGGATGGCATGCATATCTGTGGTATGACAAAGTAAAAGCAGATTCTATGTTTTTACACCATTATATTCGGAGAAGCCTCTTCACAATTTGGAAGAAGTACAGAGATTACCCACAGGAAGGAATCCCCTCCTGGGTGGTTCCATATGAAGTAATAGATCCGAGAACTGTTGATAATGAACAACAGTGCTTAACGTACAAGGAGATAACACGAATAGAATTTTCTAAATTAAGAATAAAGATGCAAGACGAGCTGTCTCCAAGTTACGATTGGTTTCAATATAGACAGATTAGAGATCTTACAACTCGGACTGTGCGAAGGGAGGGGTAAGAATGGAGAATTCGGAATTAGAGGAGGTAATTCTACAAGAGGATAAAAAGGAAATCTCTAAGACTTACAAAGTGTTGTTAAAATGGTACACAGAAGATGAGATAGTCAAATTGCAAATGGTGAAGTGGGCCATAAATTTTAATAAAGAAATAACAATGGAGGCGTGGGAATATTTGTGGAAAAAAACGTTGAAGATTACGACATGCACTAATATTAAAGAGAACGTTTATAAAATGATTTATCGTTGGTACCTGACACAGAAGAAAATTGCGCTAGGGAATTTGAACATGTCTAATAAATGCTGGAAATGTAAAAAGCATGAAGGATCTTTGTATCACATGTGGTGGACTTGCGAGGTAGCTAGGCAGTACTGGGGGGAAATAACTAGAGTGATAAGTGAGATTTTACAATTTCAAGTTAATAAGAACCCAGAACTGCTGCTACTGAACTTGGGAATGGAAGACATCCCAGCACAATACAGGACATTGTTATTTTACATGACAGCAGCAGCTAGACTTTTGTATGTGCAAAAGTGGAAAGTACAAGAAGTGCCAACTATCGAGGACTGGATTTATAAATTGCTGTACATGGCGGAAATGGACACAATGACAAGGAAACTGAGAGACCTTGATCCAGGACAGTTTAACATGGATTGGGAGAAGCTGAAACAATATTTGGTGAAAAAATGGGAGGTGGGAGGAGAACTGTGGCAGTTTGAAAATTACTGAAACATAACAAAAGAAGAGGGAAGTGACTTTACCGGGGGGAGGAAAGTTAAAGGAGAAATTCTAAGCAATTATTTTATTTGACTATTACATATAGTATTAAGTAATAGAGGTGTTATTATAAGGATTATAAGGATAGAGATTAACTAGTTTTATTTCTGGCAGATAATTGGGAAAGAAATGTATAGTAACATATAGAATATAAGTTAAATTGTTTGACTTATGCCGAATCTATATTGTGTTTATAGAAGTACTTAGAAATATGCAGAGTATGGGTTAAATTGATTGATTACTACAGGCAGACAACTGTATAATGGAGAAATTATAAAATTAAAATAGAATGAATATAAGACATGTAGAAGGAAGTAAAGAGTAACATGTAGCGTATGAGTTAAATTGATTGACTTATATTGAATATATATAATGATTATAGAAGTACTTAAAGTTATGTAGAATGAGAGACAAATAGTTTGTCCCATATTGATGAGATTAGAATGCGTAAGATAGAGTATAGAGTACAGAAATTAGATAAATGATTATTACTATTAAAGGATATATGCCAGGAATGTAATATTTAGTAGATAAATCAAGTGGGAAAGGGAACAGAGATAGCACTGTGTTATAATAGATAAGCTTAGAAGAGAGTGAAAGTATATGTTCAATAGAATAATATAAGTTTGAAAGGAGTAGGGGAGAAAATGGATAAGGGGTTGGAAAACTGTTGGAAGTCAATAAAAGGGGGGGAAGGGAGGGGGTTAGAATTGGAATATCTAAAGGAAATTGATTGTAATGAGTATAATATAGATTGATTTCTAATCCAATAAAAATTTTTTTTTTAAAAAAAAATGATGATTTGACCAAAAAATTGAAAATAGGTAAAGGTACAAGACAAGTTTGCCCATTATCTCCATTGTTGTTCATTTTGATTTTGGAAATTTTGCTGATTCAAATTCGAGAGGACGATACAATTCATGGCATAAAAGTAAAGGAATTTTCCTTCAAAGTCAGGGCATTTGCGGATAATGTACTGTTGATAGTGGAAGATCCAATAGACAATATGCCAAAAATAGTGGATAAAATAAAGAAATTTAGTGATTTGGCGGGATTTTATGTGAACAAAAAGAAGTCGAAGATATTGTGTAAGAACATGACGAAGCAAAACCAGCAAGAATTAATGGATATAACGGACTGTGAGGTAGCTAATAAAATGAAATATTTAGGAATTGAGTTGACTGCAAAAATATAGATTTATTTAAAAATAATTATGAGAAACTGTGGCAACAAATAGAAAGAGATTTGATAAAATGGAATAAATTAAACTTGTCATGGTTGGGAAGAATAGCAGCAGTGAAGATGAATGTGCTACCACGTGTGACGTTTTTGCTGCAAACTATTCCAATTATCCGAGACTTCAAACAATTTGACAAATGGCAAAGAAAAAATTCAGACTTTGTGTGGGCAGGCAGGAAACCCCGAGTGAAAATGAAGGTATTACAAGACTCGAAAGAAAGAGGGGGGCTGCAACTGCCAAACATAAGATTATATTACGAAGCAATTTGTCTGACATGGTTAAAAGATTGGATAACGTTAAAAGACCGTAAACTGCTGACTTTGGAGGGACACAAAAAGTTGTTTGGATGGCATGCCTATTTGTGGTATGATAAAGTTAAAGCGGACTCTATGTTTTTGCATCACTATATCAGAAGAAGCCAATCTGGAAGAAATATAAGAATTACATGGAAAGTGGTATCCCTTCATGGATGGTACCATATGAAGTAATAGATCCGAGAACTGTTTATAATGAACAGCAATGTTTAACTTATAAAGAGATATTGTCGATAGAACACAGAATACCAAAAATAAAGACACAAGAAGAGTTATCTCCTCACTATGGATGGTTTCAATATAGGCAAATTAGGGATCTTTACAACTCGGACTGTCTAAAGGGAGGAATAAGACAAAAAACTCAGAGTTAGAAGAAGTGATTCTACAAGAAGGCAAAAAAGATATTTCGAAAGTATACAAAATACTTTTAAAATGGTATACGGAAGACGAGACAGTCAAAGTCCAGATGGTGAAATGGGCAATAAACCTTCATAAAGAAATAACAATGGAATCATGGGAATACTTGTGGAAAAATACTTTGAAGATTTCAACTTGTACCAACATTAAAGAGAATGTATACAAAATGATGTATAGGTGGTATTTAACGCCTAAGAAGATTGCGCATGGAAATGCAAATATGTCAGATAAATGCTGGAAATGTAAAAAGCATGAAGGATCATTTTATCATATGTGGTGGACTTGTGAGGTAGCTAAGCAATACTGGGGAGATATAATAGAAATAATTAATGAGGTTTTGCAAACCCAAATAAATAAGAACCCAGAGTTGTTGCTACTGAACTTGGGAATGGAAGAAGTTCCGAGGCAGTACAGAACATTGCTATTTTACATGACTACAGCAGCAAGACTTTTGTATGCGCAGAAATGGAAAGTGCAAGAAATACCAACTATAGAAGATTGGATTTACAAATTGCTGTACATGGCTGAGATGGACAAAATGACAAGAAAACTTAAAGATCTTGATCCAGGAGAATATATTTGCAGACTGGGAGAAATTGAAACAATATCTAGAAAAAAAATGGGACGTGAAAGGAGAACTGTGGCAGTTTGAGAATTATTAATATGTGACTTTATAAAGGGGAGAGAGAAGTAACTTTACCATTAATGGGGAAACGTAGCTATTAATTAAGCTAAGCTAATATTAGTAATAAGGAGATTGTATTAAAAATAGTCTAAACAGTGAAATGTAGATTGATATATTAGAAAATTGGAGATATAGAAGAATTTGAACATGCTTAGAATAAGTGATATAACATATATAGGATTTAGAAAAACTATGGTTAAGAGTAATTTGAGTAATAAGAGGGGTTCGGGGTTGGAAAGCTGTTGGAAGTCAGTAAGGGGGGGAAAGGGGGGGGCTGATATAATTTAGATAAGACGGGGAATTTGTGTATTGAATAACATTGTATGTACTCATCAATAAAATTTTTTTTTTTAAAAAAAGAGAGAGAGCTAGCAGAAGCTGTGCTTTCAGGCTGTTGCCATTTATTTTATGTTAACAGACTCTGTAATTAAAGTGCAAGTGTTCCGTCATACATATCACAATATACACTATGAATTACAAAACTCATATATCCTCAGAGGTAAATATACAAACAATTGATCATAAAGTGCTAAGTCCAGTACAATTTTCAGTCAATTAGAAGTGTCCAAAAAAGTCCACAATAGTTTGAAAAACCTCAGGTATTAACTCCTATAGGTAAATAGGAGTTCGATGTTTCTTCGTCCTGACACGCTTTGAACATAACAAGATGATGATGGAAAACATTAACTAAGAATATTGACTGGGATGAAGAAACATCGAAACGAGCAGAATTATTAGCTGGCAGGCTCATTGCCAACTGACAAGTCTTCGGCTCCCTGGAGCTTCAGCCGACTCTTTGGAATCTTCGGCTTTTTGGAGCTTCACATAGAAGACGTCTGCTGTCCTCTAATACCGTCCACCTTACATTTACCTATAGAAGTTAATACTGTAGTTAACTATAGTTAATACTATAGGAGTTAATACAGAAGCCTAAACCAGAATGATGATGTCAGTAAGGTCTAGAAGAGAGGACAGTTCACAAGGCAATCCAAGCAACAGCTCCAACCTGTATCTTTATAAACAATGTTTGATCTAAGAGCACCTCACATTACATGATTGGATAGAGACACCCATTTTTGGCAACTTAATCTTCTCCAGCCTAATGTGAGGAGATAGTTATTGATAAGCCTCATGAGCCTAGAATATAATTTCCATATTTGTATTGTCAAAGGCTTTCACGGCCGGAGAACGATGGTTGTTGTGGGTTTTCCGGGCTGTAAGAAATGAAATCCGAAGAGCAATCAAACCCAGGATTAATCAAACAACCAAGGAAAAACAGTCTCCTACAGGAAAAGTGTTTTTGCCATATATCAAAGGAATTAGTGATCAGATGGGAAAGCTTATGAAAAAGCATAACCTTCAAGCAGTATTCAGACCCACCCGAAAAATACAACAGATGCTACGATCAGCAAAAGACAGTAGAGACCCCCTCACCTCTGCAGGAGTATACCGTATACCCTGCAGCTGTGGACAAGTTTACATCGGGACCACAAAGCGTAGCATCCAGACAAGAACAAAAGAACATGAAAGACACTGCAGACTTGGACAACCTGAAAAATCAGCAGTGGCTGAACATAGCCTAACTCAAACAGGGCACAGTATCTTATTCCAGGACACCAAAATACTGGACAACACTTCCGACTACTTTGTCAGACTGCACAGGGAAGCCATTGAAATTCACAAGCATAAGCAAAACTTCAACAGGAAAGAAGAAACCTTAAGAATGAACAGAGCATGGTTTCCAGTTCTGAAAAACACCAGGCTAACAAAACACTCTATACTCGACAATAGCCCTGCAGAGAAGATTAGCACATCAAGCACCAATCCATATGCAAAAGAACCTCCTCAGGATACAGTGAAGTCTCCCGCCATTAGCATTCCACACCCTGGGAAACTCTTACAGGATGACTCAGCTCAACCCCACCCCTCCTGAGTAGATACAAATGACCTGCCAACATCTTTTCCACACTGTGACACTGAGAGATCTCTGTCTTTTGGTGCTACACCTCTGAAGATGCCAGCCACAGCTGCTGGCGAAACGTCAGGAACTACAATGCCAAGACGACGGCAATACAGCCCGGAAAACCCACAACAACCAATTTCCATATTTAATTCTCATTTTATTTTTATTAACCCCCAATATACCTGATATCACACACAGTACGTGTACAAGGCTAACTAAGAAAATCAGGGAGGAAAGGGGGAGAAAGCAGTTTAGGGAGGGTGATAACTGCCAGTCCTGAAGACAGAAATCCACGAAGAGAGCAGCAAAACGACCAGTCTTTCACAATGAAGAGAAGATTGCCATACACACGCAAACAGATTTGCGGGTGTTTGGCGGGTCCCAAGAGACACATACTCACTTGTTATAGGGCAAAATGTTCCCTATAGCAAGCTTACGTTTTCATCCCCCAAACAATAACTTGATGTGTTGTCCTGCAGTTGGACAGTAAGTTGGGAGAGTATTGATGGTTCTTATCTGAGGTAGACGATAGGTGAAAAAGTGTTTGACCCTTTAAACACCAGATGGAAAAATTTACCAGGTTTGCAGAATAGCTTTGACTAGGATAGGTGGGTACAGGGAAGTGAGATTGGGTGTTGACAAGAAAAGTCAGGAATTTACTGGGATCCTCATTGTTCTAAATTATGCATTCTCTCTGGAGTGTGGAGGGGCGTCAGTCAGCTGCTCTCACTCACTCTGGTAATTTTCCAGGTTCCTCCTCAGCCGGCATCCACTCTGGGCCAGGCAGTGCCTTGGACTTATGATATATGAGGAGGGGGCATTCATGATATTCCATCCATAAACTACCCCCTCAGCGTGAGGAGGGGTCTGACTGTTACCAGTAACGTGCCCACCATCCACAACTATGTAAGGATTTTAATTCACATTGCTAATGCCCACATTCTGTTCTCTAGGAAAAATTGGTTCAGTTACTGGGGAAACTGCATTGACTTAAAATGGAATTGAGGTGTATCCAAATCCTGATTTGCAAACCAAACCAAATAGAATTTATTTATTACAGTGGAGACATTTGAGAAAAGGATTGACATCAGTATGAATATTATAGGCAGAAATTGGTACCATACAATGCTAAAGATTGATGTGAGTTTTTGTTTTCTGTATACATTTTTGTTGGAAAATGCATTATCCACATGTCCATGCATTAAATCAGTGCAAAATGCATTGACATTAATCAACCTGCAAGGGAAATGAAAGGCTCAACAGAGTGATGCAGTCTTAAAGTAATACAGTCTGCTAGGATGTACTTTTGCACAAACCCCTTGGAAATGAATGTGTGTAACTTCCATTCATTTCAATGGGGTTCCATAAGAGAACTTGCCCCTGAACTGTGTTCTGAATCCCTGCACCCTATAGAAATGAAGTAAAATTTACTGGAATAGAAATCTGAGGAACAGAGATGTTTTGTTCGTGTAATGTATTTGGCTATATAGCATGCTAATATCATTGGCTTACTGACTTTACTATTTTCAAGTACATTTTTCAAGTACATTTTCAAGTACATTTTTTTTAAAAAGCCTTTCCTTAGATAAATGAGCTTGCAGTGTACTTCCCTGTAATAACGGAAATTTATCTATATATACCCACACTCTCAAGTATATTACTGAACATATTTAAAGTTCATGAACCCAAGAAATGATTTGATAACAAAGAATTTTATTTTATGCTGAAAGGAACAGCAACACCTGTACATTATCAACCTACCCATTCCACTTCCGTGGAATTGATTAGAAGCGAGTCTTCTGAGTGGAGAAACGTACATGCAGAACTCCATTCACTCATGCTCAGCTCTGCATGTGCAGAAAGAATGAAAGAAAGATACTGGGAAGCAAGTGGTAGAATTGTGTATTAGGGCAGGGGAGGCAACCTTTTTGGCCCAGGTGACTCCCAAAATGTAATATCTACCTTTGAAGATCTTGGTGTGCTTGGAAATAAAATGGGTGAGGAGATACAAGGGTTGTATTTGGCCAGGCATGCTTGGAGCAAGCCAGTATCACAGGGATTTGCCTTGAAGTCAGCTACTGGCTGTGGAAGTCTGGGATGTGATGGCAGGCACATCATGCCTGTTGCCTTCTCCCACACTGCTGGCCCCAACAGTAGGTTGCTTGGGAGACCTAATCCTGTGTGCCAAGCCAGATGATCTGGGCCCTTTTCACACTGCTTACCGGGACTCACAACGATGCAGAACATCACGCTACAAACACGGAAAATCACGTTTTTTCGTGCGAGGTTTGCACGACATCATGCGAGATTTGCGTGATGTGGCGCAAATCTTGCGCGAGAAAATGTGATTTTCCGCATTTGTAGTGCGATGTTCTGCATCGTTGCAAGTCGTGGTAAACAGTGTGAAAAGGGCCCTGGTGTGCCTCTGCCAGCATATGGGCTAGGGGTTATCTACCCTGCACTAGCAGTTAAGTAAGGCATCATCTTAGAGTAGACAAGGTGCTGGGAAATCTGTGGTTGGATCTTCCCAGCATTTTAAAAAAATGTAAATATAAGCAATCATATGGGGCCCTAGTTCAAATTAGGGCCACAAAAACTTTAACTTTCTACTCCTGTATGGTTTTGCTAATCAAAATGCTCATCTCCTTCCTACACTATTGTTATCCTTTGAAGTGAAAAAAGGAACTTGTCTTTTCATAGTTCATCCTAACACAGAAATACATGTGTACATTCAATGTTCAATCATGTGCTTTTCTACTCAGAAGCACACATGTTAATCAACTTGGCAGGAGTCATTTAGGTTCTATGTTTATGTTCTAGGCTCAGTCACCTTAATAGTAATCATTCTAAAACCTATGGTTATAATAATATACATGCACCCAGGGCTTTTTTTCTGGGAAAAGAGGTAGTGGAACTCAGTGGGTGGCCCTCGGAGAAAATGGTCACATGGCTGGTGGCCCCGCCCCCTGATCTCCAGACAGAGGGGAGTTGAGATTGCCCTCCGTGCCGCTCAGTGGCGCTGAGGGCAATCTAAACTCCCTTCTGTCTGGAGATCAGGGGGCGGAGCCACCAGCCATGTGACCATTTTCAAGAGGTTCTGGAACTCCGTTCCCCCGTGTTCCTGCTGAAAAAAAGCCCTGCATGCACCAACAGTATGTTTCCTGAAAACATGTTAATCAAAATGTGTCAGTTCTGTTCTGTCAATTACTTGCTAACTGATGGTTTCGCTTGCACAAAATAGGAATAGCAGTTCAGCTAATCAGAGCAGGTAATAGAGTGACTTCTACACTGACTAGAAAATGCCTCCTATATTTTGTTTGCTTATCATATCTGATGGTTCTGAATATACACTTTTAAATGGACCATAATAATAGTATGTTAAAATTAGGATATAGCCTTTCTTCATTAGATACAATGGTCAACATACATTTTTAGGGTCACCATGGGCTGGACCTATGGACACTAATGCTATTTGAGAGATGAATTTAAAAATGCTGTGAGGACCAGGCCTATTGCATGGCAGGACCCGGTGATCTTGTTTCTTCTTGATCTTTTCAAGTACCATAACAGTCCACCCATGGCTGTTTCGGCACTTGAAAAAGTGTACACAGGGTAGGATGGGAGGACAAGAGCAGCTGGTGCTGCAGGCCAGATCAGGACTGGGCCCTTGTGACATTTTAAAGTGGCTGAATTCATTTCTAAAACGGCATTTGTGATGGACTGCATGTTTTAAAAGCCTCGAAGTGTTGCATAAACAGCTGAAGGAGTGTTAAGGATTAATCCCTCACAGACACAGAGAGCTTTGACTGACAGGCTACTCCAAGGAATCTGATTGGGTAGCGTGAGCTGGAAAGGGGATGGTCTGTTTTTCAGCCCTAGCTGAGAGCTAAACTACAAGAGACAGATTATACAAGGACACTAATGTGAAGGGAGACATAATGGCCATTTCCACATGCTGTTAAAGAGATGGTCTCCTTACTGAAGGCTGGCGTTTTTTTCCACAGATTCCAGATGCCTCCGATTTCAAAGCAGAAGCAGGCCGTTTGTCTTGCGTCTAATCAGCGTCTTTTCTGAGACCGGGATTTCCTGCTCTTTCCTGTGCCGGGTCAAGGACGCTGATTAGACGCAAGACAAACGGCCTGCTTCTGCTTTGAAATCGGAGGCATCTGGAATCTGTGGAAAAAACCGCCAGCCTTCAGTAAGGAGACCGTCTCTTTAACCGCATGTGGAAACAGCCAATGTTAGCTGGGAAGCCGAGTTTTAAAAGACAGATTGGAAGGCTCTGTCAATTCCCCCTCTCTACAGAGCCAGTAAAGATTGCTCCTCAGAGGGTTTGTTTATTTCCTCTTCATGTGTCTAAGGCTCTGTCAATTTCACTTTACCTTCTAGGGGGCAAAGAGGAAATAAACAACCCCTCTGAGGAGCTATCTTTGCTGGCTCTGTAGAGATGGGAAATTGACAAAACCTGGTGTTTGAAGAGAAGGGGTTTGGGGTGCTAGCATTCTTAAACCCCAAAAAGAAAGAGAATATTAAAAGAAAGTGTACTAGAGTGTTTGGGGAAACATGGGAACAAAAGCCTCTAAACATAAGAATTTAAATATCTGTCAAGAGCATAAGAACTAAAGTTTGTACATGTACTGATTTTACCTTAGAGATTTCTATGTTGAATGACCTCAGAAATTTTCAGCACCAGATTTCCCCTGACCTTTCCCCTCTAAAATAAATAAAATAGTTTTGAATTTTAAAAATGCTTCTGGTGCCATTTCAGCTGTTCATGGACACGGAAGAGGGAAAGAGGAGAAGAGAACATCATAGCATCATTGTCCACGAATTGGACCCATGGATGACATAACATCTAATTTGGCCCCGAGTGTCACATTCCAGATGTCCATTAGCTTCTAGCTGAATTAAACTGTCATTTGTCTTTGTAACAGCTTATTTATTAAGGCCAACATCAAACACGACTATGCAACGGACTGTGCATTGGCTGAGGTTTAGTGCAAATTTCATGCCACTGTCAGGAAGAAATCATTGTAGTGCCTTGATGCTAGTTCTGCAGTAAAGCATAAGTAATTAATTGGCATCCTGTACAACACAAGTTGGGTTTGGCAGCTCTTCTCCTGCTACTGCTAAGTTACTTCTGAACTCTGCCTCTGCCCATGGCCTTAGGAAGTACAGTTCCTTCTTGGGGTTCACAGCTGCCATTGATGTTTTAGCACAATGGAATATCTTTCCCTTGCTTAGATCCAAGTAATCTAGATGCAGAAAGAGAATTTTCCTCTCCATAAAATGTAGTTTGCCTCTGATCAGATTTATATTGCTCATCACTCATTGTCATAATAACAGGTCTCTGAAGAATCTCGAGAGTGAGCAAGATGAATTTCTAGTTTCTAGGAGAATCCAGCAGGCCCCTGCCAAACAAGGACCAGAGATAGCCACTCATACTAATTGTTGCTTAGAAGACCCAAAAATGTCATGAATCCCTCTCATCCTTACCAAGTGAGGGAAAACCAGCTGGACTGACGATGGGAGGCTGGAAGGACACGGTAACCTTAGGAATTCTTCAAGCTACAGTCCTGAGTGATTTACCATGCAGGCTGTCCATGTCAACTCCAGATGTTCTATCCCCAGTGACCTTTGGAAACCAATAGAAAAAGTACGAGCTTTTTCTATGTAACTATTACTGCTGTTTGTAATTTGAATGCAGTGCCTGACACTTTTTATGAACTGGTTCATACCAGTCACAGGACCTAAATGGTCAAAGAGGTAGTTGTGCTTGCAGCAGTTCTTAATATGATAGCAGGATTTTCCAGACAGCATAATGATGAGTGATCTAATGGAAGAAGCATCTTAAGAAGGGTGTATTTCCCTCATATTTTTTGAGGCAGTGCAGCACTCATTCATCTGTATGTGGCCATGAAAAGTGGATGCAGTGTGTGTCCCTGGGCTCAATGTAGGGAGCACACCTCTTGTAGCAGTAAAATGAGTTAGGCCTGGCAATGATCATAGGAATTGCTGTTGTGGCTGGTATGCACAGTTGTTTAGTTCTTCATTATGTTTCTCCCAGGATTTTGCAACTATTTGTGATGATGTATCACATCAGATACTAATACATTGTACAGGGACCTTTGTGTGGGAATGCCACTTTTCCTCCAGGTTTATACCACCATATTGCCAACTATTTCAAAAACTGATCTGGGCATACTATGCTGTATTATATTTTCATAGTGAGCTTGATGGAATATTGAAACAAGAGAATTCTTACTTCAGGTAATTCACACTTTCTGTATAAGTATGCTTGAGCTTGTAATTTTACTTGAGCATAAAAGAAATGAATCAAAGTGCCTGGAAGATGTAATCCCTTGGAAGTTTACGCCTTGGTCTGCTATGACATAGGTGAATGTTTCAGATTTATGCCAAAGGCATTTCCTTGTGACCTGATTGAAACAAATGATTAATTAGTCCTTGTAAGAAAAACTCAAAAGAAACAATGAGCAAAAGGTGATGCAATTAGAAAATAACAGATTTCTAGATGCAGTAAATAAATTTCTCCAAATTGCATTAAAATGGGAATTCTTTCAGAAAGACTGAAACTGTATACATGAATACAAATGATATAGCTAGGAATTCAGTTACTCCACTCACATTCATATGTGCAAAGGATAATTTAACCTACATAGGGAATTAAATACAGAACTGATCAATCCGTCATGATGGGCCCATATAATAGTCTTTAACTGTTTTCTGCAATAGAAACAATGAAAGGAATAGCAGCCTCAAGTGTAAGCTGTATAAACCATCCATAAATCCCTGTACAGTTATGGAAACTCCTCTGCTTGCCCTACTTCACAGGGGTGTTGTGAGATTAAAATGGAGAAAGCCATGTATGATGCACTTGATGCAAGAGTAGGATAAAAATGTAAAAAGTTGATAGGTCAAATTCCTTAAAGGGATAAAAGCTGCTCACAGCAAAAAAAAAAAATACAAAACCATGGCTATAAAGCTTCAGATTGTTTTTATTCCCATTCCAGGTGTGAATTGCAGTAATTTTAGCTGAACGGGGTATTCTCTTAAACCAATAAAAATCTGCTCTGTAGACATGCCTTTGGAGAGGCATGTCTTTGAATATGCTGTATGTTGTTTTCTGATTTGCCGCAGCTGCATGGAAGTGTGGAATTCATATATCACGTATGTCCATGAGATTCTAGCTGGATCACGTCCACTGGTGGTCCCAAGTGCTAGCCTTAGGTCTATAGTTTAGTGTATTGTGTGGATTCTGAATCAATGTTTCATTTTTCTTAAGGTACACATACATACTTTTGTATTCTGCTGGATGAGCAATCAGTTCATATAGACTATTGTAGCTGTGTACTTAGCAAATCAGTAGAGTTACCCGTAAACCAAGAAGCTGCAGATAACTGTTTCAACTTGCGAAGCGTAGAAATGTTCTTATATGTAGTACCTGTAAACATAACCTACGAAACAATTCTGTTTTCCTACAGTGCAATCCATCCTCCCAATTCCCTCCACACTCAGTATACAGCTTCTAATTTTGTATACTTTGAGGATAGCTCTTATCTCTTGCTGTAAACTCTAAGCCATTCCATATGGCCTATCTTCAACTAGCAATTTCTTTTTACTGAGGTAGAGGACATCTCCGGTGCTTTTTCATTATGCACTATTTTGTCCATATTGGGCAGTAATAAAGCTTAAATCTTTCCTCCCATCCAAGTATTTTAAGCAACTCCCTTTAATCTTCTTTTCTCAGAAAGGCTTGATTTGACTGACTGGACCAGAGATTGTTCAGCAGTTAAAAATAATGAAAAAAAAATCAGTTCAAAGAACTGATTAGTTTTCTGCACCACTTTGGAGATATGACCTCGAAGGCTAGGTTGTCCTAGTTTATGGTAAGGTTATGATAATGGGAAAGATTCAGGGAGGTAATGTTCTTGATATTTTTCTTTCTCTGCTGATTCTGATAAATAACAGGATGGTCTGTGAAGCTTTAAAACTAAATCATTTCATGTAATATGAATTTCCTGGGCAAGCACTTCTCAGGGCATCAAACCAACGGCACCAACAACCAGATATGAGGTTTCTGTTTGGCAACTCCTGAAGTAAACAGAAAAATGTTCCTTGGTAACGAAAAACACCCCCTACAACTGCTTGATGAAGACCATGCTCTCTCATTAAGCAGGTGTGGGGCCATCACAGAGAAGGCACATGTACGGGCAACTGTGGATTTAGCTCCATTGTAGGGTGGTATCTACAGAAGACCCTGTTCAGATGAGCGAAGCTGCCATAGTGGAACATAGGCGGAGAGGCAATTGCACAGATATGAGGGGTCAACAACAGCAATGTTGTGCTTAATATTACCACCCTTCTGTACTGATTAGTGCCCACTCACGGCATTGTTCCATCGGAGCACATCTGGTGTGATGAGATTATTCATTTCACAGTGACCTCATTTGTTGAATATAGCCAGTGAACAAGTTGATTACGAAATGGGAATTGGAAACTACGCTGGCAATATACCCATCTGGCTTGATATTGGAGACCAACATTGGCACGTGTGCTCTTCAGCCCCTGTGCCCTTTTGTCTTCCTTCTGAAGCATGGAGGGTCACTTGTGTGAATGTAATTGTGGTATGGACTTTTCCACACACCGTGTTAAGAAGCTAATGTAGCCTTCTCCACTCTCTTATATGGAGTGTTTGTGACTGTTTACAAAAGGAGGTTTTGTATGATCTCGCTATAACATTTATCTTTTGTAATTTGTATTTAATTACCTTCTATGAATTGTGGTATTTACCTCACATGAACCTTGCACTATGCACTTTTGATTTATATTAAATTTTGTATATATAGTGAGGTATCTCCCTGGAGATGCGTGTGGTCCTATTGTTGTGCGAGCCTCCAGGTGGTGGCTGGAGATCTCCCGAAATTACAATTGATCTCCATAAGAATCAGTTCCCCTGGAGAAAATGGCTGGGTTGAAGGGTGGAGTCTATGACATTATACCCTGCTGAGGTCCCTCCCACCCCCAAACCCAAACAGGCTCCACCCCCTAAATCTCCAGGAATCTCCCAACCTGCAACTGGCAAGCTTACCTTCAAGATAGCTGCTTTTCCAACCAGAATCACTTTCATTTACCCTGGGTTCAATTTCAGTTTGTTTGCTTTTAGCTAATTGACAACTGCTGTCGAGCAGCAACTTAGTATCTCTACTTCATCACCAGGAGATTTGGATAATGAGATATAGATCTGAGTATCATCTGCATGTTGATGGCATCCAATTGCAAAAAGATGCGGAACCATTGTTGAACTTGACTCAGTTCAAAATAAACATATAGTAGGATCTATAGAATGTTTTAAATGAATAATAAATGTTTCAATTAAATAATAAATGCTAAAAAATAAAATAAACATTTTAAATAAATATAAATAAATAAATCTACCTGTGGGAGGATAGAAGTTGCTGGATTTTAATGGGGAATATAGCACTATATTAAGTATTTTTTCCTCCCTCAGAAGCTCTCTAATACATAGATGTCAACTTGAGCAGTGGAATTGTTTAACCCTTTGCTTAAGGGGCATAAGGACTGATACAAATTTTGCAACTGTTGATGTAACTTTAAAATCCCTATCACGCAATAAAAACGGTATCATCTCAGACACAGATAATCCAGGACAGTCAACTAAAAGAGGAGTAATATAATGTAATCAAAGATCCTCATAAAAAGAGACTCAAGAATCAGTCCTGGAAGATAAGAAACCATCAATTCAGTCACAGCAAAGGGGCCAGGCCATGCAAGGATTTTCTATTGGATTATTCTCTGGATTGCAAAAAACAAACTAGGAAACTCAAGAAAGCAATCAATCTATTCAAGAATCTAAGAAACAGCTGAAGGAATTCAGAGATTTACAAGGAAAGAATTAATACAAACATCACAAACAAGCCCATTACAAGAGCATACTGAAAGAGAGGGCAACTGGGAAATGGAATTCAGAAGCAATAACCTGGGTTTTGTGGAATGTGACAAATTTTGGACCATACGGACTTAGAGAGTGCATATCGATGGTCAGTACGAGACTGTGTGAAGGTTCAAGGTGACTTTGACCCTGGAGGCCCGTTCTAATGTGATTATCCAATGATCATATGACTTTTTGGAAGTTGACTAAATTACTGGAATCAATTTAAGGCACATGAGTTAGAAGATGGCATGAAGAAAAAGAACACAAATGAAGACTGAGGGGGAGATTTATTCAGAGGCTTTGTTACTTACAATTATTGTTGACTAGGGTTGCCAGTCCCCTGCCCCCACCCTCCACCACCATCCCCGCTTACTTGGCTGGTGGGGAGAGCACGCCATCTGGGGCGCTCCTGGGTGGCGTGTTCCTGCACGCTACAGCCGCCTGATACAGGACTGTTTTAGCCCAAATTGGGTCACTGTAGAATGTGGATGTGCTCCCAGGGCGGCTGCATGATGATGTTACTTCCTGAATGTGACATCATCGCACTTGTTGGGAGCGTGTGCCCCTGAATGCACACACACAAACACCAGCAAGGTAAGCACCAGGTCTCCAACCTCCCACCGGGAGGTTGAGGGGGCCTGGCAACCCTATTGTTGACTTATATAACTATATTATGGAATTTTCTCTCTTTCTAAAAATGTTCTTATCTCTGTGGGTCTTTTTTTTCTTCTTTTTTGTATAACTGGATGGATTTTTAAAAAATATAATGGCAATTTATTAAATTTGGAATGTATAAGTAGTACTAAAATAGACTAATAGTTAAAAAACAAAGTAATAAGCTAAGATATTAAACTTTATCAGGCTGAGTAAAATGTTGAAAACAAAATAACGTTTTACCGTGTGATGAACTCTAAAAATATGTTATGAAAGATCCTATTTAGAAGCATTATAGTGGTGATGGACAGGAAAATTGATAAAGTCTGTTACTTTTAATCATTGTGATTTATACAACTAGGCCACAGAGGTTACTAAATGTTTCTTTTTAAATATTATTATTCTTACTACGGTCTTTTTGCATGAATGGATCAATTTTGTTATATACATAATAGATCAAACTATTAAATTTGGAATGTATAAGTAATATTCAAATAGATTAACAGCTAAACTGAACAGTTAAACTAATAAACTAATATACCAAGTTTTGTGAGGTTGAACATAACGGTGAATACAAAATGTTTAAAGTTCCTCCTTGTGTTGAATCTCCCCCCACCCCCAAATCCTAAAAATATCTTATTAAGTACTCCATCTAGAAGAACTATAACCCATTCACTCTTTCTTTTCTTTTCTTTTCTTTTCTTTTCTTTTCTTTTCTTTTCTTTTCTTTTCTTTTCTTTTCTTTTCTTTTCTTTTCAACAGATTAATTGAAGGAGAGAAGTTAAAGTATGATATTAAGTTTTGTTATATATTGTGCTTACATTTCTTAAGCAGCTCAAATCTATTTTGTATAAGGTTCTATGCGCTTTCTAATGTTACTGCAATTTGTACTTATTTTCTTAAATAAAATTTTATTTTTAAAAAAAGATCCTCATAAAGGGGGCATTCCAATAGCATGTACACTAGAGAATCAGTTGAACCAAAGGAACACGAATAGGTCCTTTCTGAATAAGGTATTAAGATGAACTTATTATATCTGACTTTCATAACCATAGAAGGATTGGCCTTTAATCTGGCAAGAAAGAAAGCTCTTAAAACAGGATTGTCAAAAATAATTATATGATTGCAAACATCTTGGGGGAGGAATACCCAAAAACTGAGCAAGCACAATGAGCACAAAAAACTTCCTAGCATGCTCAATCTCTTATATATATAAAATATATTTTATTTTATATTAAGTACCATGTTAAAATCACAGTTTTAATTCTACTTAGCTGATTGTAGGAAAAGAGTGACTTACAGTGAAATCCTAAGCAGGGTTACTCCAGTCAAAGCCCATTGAAATCAATGACTTTAGACTGGAGTAACTCTGCTTAGGATTTCACTGTAAGCAATTCAAAAGTAGTTATAGTATAATCTTAAACACAGTCACACCACTCTAAACTCATTAACTTAGAAGACTAATGCTTCCCACTCTATTCCAGCATGTTCTTTTATTGAATGTACATAGATTAGTGCTATAGCACTATTGCATTGTAATGATAAGTGTAGCAGGTTCTCTGAAAGTACATCTCTAGCTTCTTCTGTTGACAAGATAAATGCATTTTCCCTTATATCTCTGCAATGGAAGGACCTAGAGACTACTTGTTTAAAAAAAATGAAAGCTGGGAATTCAAAGAACCTTCTACACCTATTGTTGTAACACTATAGTGATATTTTTGTGCTGACTTTTAAAAAAAAATGCAAAAGCCCTGTTGGTCCAAGGGAGGAGGGATAGCTGCTTCCTGTGCCAGAAAAAGCAGCACTGTTTGAAATGGCCACAGAGATTCACATACCATTCATAAATGGATGAAAATGCTGTTTGAAACTGCCACCCCCATATTTCTTTACACAAAGTCAGGGCAGCAATGGATAACAACCAGATTAAAACAGAAATGTGAAAGGGGCCCCTATGTGGCATAATGGATTGACTGCCAGATTATATAAAAACCTCACTCTGCTGTAACTACCATGTAGTGATCATGCTTAGCCTAACACTCCAAAGGGTTCCTGTCAGACTAAAGCAGGAGGGGAGGCATGTATGCCTACCAGTGTTCCTTGGTGAAAAGGCAGGAAAAATGTAAGAATAATACAACATACCTTTTCAGTAGGGTGGAATTAATGTAGTAAAAGCAGACCTTACATTTGTGTTAATTTGTAGGTAGAGTTTATTGGGTTTATATTCACTTTAGAGAAGATCTTAGGAATTGTTTGGCAGTTCAAGAAACATCTGTGGCATGAGTCAACTCCCATTAAAACTGATAAGATAGGAGTCACCCAGTGTTGCTCTAATTGGAACTGAATGCTTATAATGAATTTTTCAGCACCCTGGGATGCCCAGCAGGTTAGCAGCCTTTCAGAAATAAATATTTACTAGCAAAAGTGACAAAGCCCACTGGGGAATTTCCCCCAATATTTAGAGAATACAAACAAGTGAGGAATATTGGGGGCTACCTGACAAAATAAGAGAAAATACACAATACATAGAGAATGAATGTGAAAATCTTTACTTATGCCCTTTTAAACTTTAAAATGCATACAAGTTAAATTTTGACTGCATGTTTTACACAGAAGCTTTGACTGATGAATTAGTGGGGACCAATTTCAATCAGTGGGGCTAGCAAGCAATGACACTTGTTTATTTCTTGAAGCTGTTTTGGTGAGGCATTTCTTAATGCAAAGGAGTAATAGCTTTTATTAAATTATATGCCATATGTCCTTCAATAACTTTTAAAAATCCCTATGTTAACATTGCAGTACTATGCATGTTGATTTTCAATTTCATTTTTTAAAATCAGGTGATCACCTAAAACCTTTAAAGCTAGTTAATAGCATTAGTTAAATATGCAAAAGGAGGGATAAATTTAAACAAAAGAAAATATGTATGTGTAAATAGGTGTCTAGGCATAAATGGAACAGTCTCTGGAAGTTGTAAAATACACTGACCTGCTGACCTGGGAATTAGCAGGAGGGGTGATACAGGGAGAAAACAATGCCACACCAATAGTTGGATATCACTTCTGGTAAATACCACAGAGTTTCCCCCTAATCATACAGCGTCACATCAATTTCACACCAGTGACACACTTCTGGGTATCTGCTGCAATTGATGTTATGCTGCTAGCAGCACCATTTCTTTAAAACGTTTCCTTGTGCTGGCCCTCAGTTGGTCAGTGGGCAAAGAAAGAGAGACATGGTCTACCTACTTTTATCACAAAAAATCCAGAATTTTTGTAGAGGTGAGACATGTAACTAACCTAAAAAACACCAGAATCTGTCTTAGGGCAGTGAATGCACCCCAAATATTCAATGCTGTTGTAACCCGCCCTGAGCCTGCTTGTGGAGAGGGTGGGCTATAAATTGAATGAATGATTTATTTGTGGTTTTTTTTACAAGATTATCATAGGGTTAAAATGTATTTTGTTTCAAACATGTATGTCTGATTTAAGCTCAAGTATGTCTAACAGACATAAAACATACTACTTTGGTATACAATATTAGTATAAACATTGCTGTTTTCTTCCTAGCAGTACAGAAACCTTGCAGTGTTAAATGTATGAACCTTGTTTAACACTGATGAAGATGCAAACCATTTTATAATAGCATCTGTTCATTCTTTTCATTATTAACATACTAACTGAAGAGGCTAGTGCCTCACTGAAAAGACTGGGTGCATAGAGCTGATCAGACTATAACTGGGATTCTCATAATTTTTCAGAGTCCTATTTGCCTCTAAAGTGTCACCCCGTTATCATTAGGATGTCTCTTGTTTATCTCCAAACAGTCCCATTACCTCAAATAGAAGCTATTCAAATATATAGAACCAACCAACTGATAAGCCCCAAATTTCGTACAGATTAAGTTGTCACCTGATCCCAAGAACTGCCTCTTCCTTAATTGCTGGGTCATATACCTGGGCCCACCTGGGCCCCCTTTTGTTTCCAAGTCCAAAAAAGAAAGTCAAAAAAAGAAAGACTTTGGATCCCCCCTATATAATAGGGGGGGGGGATGTTTCATTATAGTGTGTTTCACTGTCCTCTTGGATTTGCAAGGTATGCAGACACTTGTATCTTCACTGATGTTGGATTCTTACCAGGACATTAAATTTGGTAGTTCTCTCCCTCTCTTGTTCTTTTACTCTTTCTCCCATCCACAACTGACTTTTATGAGAAGAGACAAAATCCATAGAGGGGAAGCAGGAGCAATATGCTGTTTTAGCTATCCCATACATGTTTGCTGCAACTGGGAAAACATATGCAGTCTGTCCCTGTTATCAGGAACATCGATCATTCCTTATAATGAAGAATTGGCTTATGTAAATAGATGCTGTGCCCACATGCACAGGAGAGGGCAGGCCTAGTGCCATCCCTGCTCCCCATCAGTATGTGTTGGTCTTGTTCACTAGCATGTTAGCTACAACTGGGTAGCTGTAACTGCTGAGCTGGCAGTGGAATTAGGGTAAAGTCAAAATAAATATAGAAGTTTAATCCACTAGCAATTTCCTTCCCTACCAGAATCCATAGGACATTAGAGAAGCTATATGGGAGAAGCCATAGATCTGTGGTGGACTAACTATTGAAGGTCCCAGGTTCAGTCCCAGGTATCACTCTTTTTTAAAAAAGAAAAGCCTCTTGAGTATCAAATCTAGCAGTGTCCACATCATTTAATGAGGTGAAACATAGTATGATGCCGTATGATTTACTTGAGAACCAGTTTGGTGTAGTTGTTACAGTGTCGGACAAGGATCTGAGGGAACCGGTTTTAAATCCCTACTCTGCCGTGGAAGCCTGCTAGATGACTTGGGCTTCATGCACTCTCAGCCTCACCTATATCACTGGATTGGTCTGAAGATAAAAAGGAGGAGAGGAGAATTATGTATAACGACCTTGGGTCTTCACTGGGGAGAAAGGTGGGGTATAAATGAAGTAGGTAAAAAAGGTAAAAGGTGCAAGCACAGAGACATTACTGACCCATAGGGGGATGTCACATCACGACGGTTTCTTGGCAGACTTTTGTTATGGGGTGGTTTGCATTGTCTTCCCCTGTCATCTACACTTTACCTCTAGGAAACTGGTTACTCATTTTACTGACCTTGGAAGGATGGAAGGCTGAGTCAACTTTGAGCTGGCTACCTGAACCTGGCTTCTGCCAGGATCGAACTCAGGTCATGATCAGAGCTTGGACTGCTATACTGCAGCTTACCACTCTGTGCCACGGGGCTCTATAAATGAAGTAAAATAAAAATAATAAAATATAAGGTTTTCTAATGTATTTGGTCATAGAATTTGTAAGGTTAGAAGCCATAGGCCTTTTGTCCAAACATCTTGGCTTGGATCCTATAATATCAGCCTCCTTGAGCTTCTCTCTGGCTGCTGTGGAGGTTCTCTGCTGTGGTGCTCTTTCCTCTTCCAGTAGCTGTTTTTTGTGCAAAGGATCCCTGAGGAACATTGGTCTTGTGCATGCAGAAGAGCCCATGGCAGAGGAAACAAGCACTTCAGCAGAGGAAAGCATCAGCAGTGACTAGAAAGAGGCATGATGTCACAGGATCCAAAACTGTGTTGCAAATAAGAGCAAGCACCTGCAGGTGCATAGCTCAAGATGAAGTAACTGAAGCAGAAGAAATACAACAAAAGCCTAAAGTGCGACCCATTGTGACTCACCAGAAGTTATTTACTGAAGCCAAATTAGGAGCAGAAACCAGCATGGGGCAATATATGTACAACAAAAAACCTCCCTCTGCTTGTTTTGCAGTCAACAACAATATGGGCAATTGTATATGTTTCCTTTCCATCTCTTGTGACAGCCCACAAAGATGGCTTGGTGGCATTCCAGTTGTGTGAACCACTTTGGAAGCCTGCTGGTTTTCAGAGGTTAGAAATGGGGCAACCCCTCTCCAAAGAAATCTATCTATGGTATAAATTTGAATCAAGGTGGGTTAACATTTTGTCAACAATTTCACTTCTAAGAGTTGTGTCAAGGAGTTATTTTTCTCTTTAATGTTTTGTTTGTAATGTCTGTGTACTAGGGATCACAGTCCTCTGGTGGGGGCAGGGATCCCCTGCTCCCAGCCTCCGCCCCTCGCCACCGTTTACCTGACTGGGAGAGGGGGGAGGTGCAGGGGCTGGGCTTGGGAGCTCTGGAGTGCACTCTAGAGGACTTCCTTGTTGCGCCAGGAATATGTCATTCCCAGCATGACAAGGAAGTGAATGCCCCTGCAAGGGGCTGATTGGGTAAAAATCATCCCCCAACACTTGTAAGTCCCTCCCTTGTGCACCCCCCACAACCCCCCTGGCCCCCAGTTTGGGCCCCGGGAACCTGGCAACCCTACTGTGTACACAGTACATGAAATTATGAAATATTCATAGAGTTGACTTTTAGGAGTGTGTAATTTAATAATCAGGATACAATTTTAATTATGACATTAATATCGTAAATGCTTAAAATACAAACAGAATTATTTCTGACATCTGACAGCAGTCAAACACTTCTAATCTGATAGTTATTCTGGCACCTGCTTTTTGTTTCATGGGCAATGTGAGGGGCAGCAAGGGGAGACACCTAGCAGGGACATTGTTCAGCCAGAGAAGTTAGCTGATTTTCATGCCAAACAGGCTTCAGGAGGCTTTCTAATTCTATGTAAGTACAGGCCCTGTTTGCATGACATATTTTGTTTTTTTGTGGCTACACCTACAAAGGTTTACTTGCAGGTGTCATAAAGCAGGAGGAGAGTATAGGCTAAATTTCCCCACAGCTAATAGCAAGCCCACCTGCAGTAGGGAAAAGAAGAAAAAGCGCTGCTTGAACTCATGGGCAGGCAATGCTGTAGAAATGTGGGGAAATAGAAAACAGGGACCCAGGTTTTCTTTCCCTGGAATGACAGGCAGACAGGCCACCCCACCTGTTCTGGAGAAAAGAGAGTTTTAAGGTTTCTACCTATGTTGCACACACCATACTTGCTTTCCTCTGCTGTTTGAAGCATGTTTTCTTCTGTCTCATGTCTGCTACTGGAATATGGTTGAGGTGAAAGAAAATGCTGAAAGAAATAGAGCACAATAAGAGCTGAACTACATGATGCATTTTTAACAAGTCTCATCCAACTCACTTTGTCTGCAGCCATGACCCAATGCAGGAAATATTGTTTTAAAAGTTGGGGTGAGGTGGAGGGATGGGGTTTGATGTAGCTCAGGACTGTGGTATGAATGGAGGAGGATCTCCTGCCTAGGGTTCCCATTCACCTGATGGGAATAGGTAATTCCCTGCTCCCAGCCTCTGCCCTCTACCACCTCTCACCTGGCTGGCGGGGGGAGGGGGAGGCATGGGAACAGGTCAGGAACCTCCTGGAGCATGCTCCTGCGCACTCCAGAATGCTTCTGCATCATGCAGGGAATGATGCCATTCCCAGTGCAATGAGGAAATGTGGGGTTGTGCCAGGAGCTGATTTGGTGAAAATTGGATCCAACACTAGATTGGAAGCTGATTTTTACCAAATCAGCCCCAGGTGCAACCTGTCACTTTCACATCGCACTGGAATGATGTCATTCCTGGCACAATGCAGAAGTGTTTTGGAGGGCTCGTGCAAGGTAAGTACTCCTATTGGGCCCTCCACAACCCCACCATCCCCTGGTTTGTGCCCCAGGGGACCTGACATCCTTACTTCTGCCTTCTTCCCATGCCATTTTCCCAAGCTGAAATGGCCCCAAGAGAAGGTATCTGTCCCATTTTGGAGTTGCCTCATTTTGGAGTTACGTTGTACAGTTTGGCCTTAATGGGGTCATGGGTTATAGCAGTCCCTGCCTTCACATGTACTCAAGTTTTGTAATAAAGACAGACTTCTCCCACCCTTAGGAAATGAGGAAGAAGTTCACTCACACACAGGTTCGTGCCTGCCTATATCCTCTCTGCAAATGACAGTTTTAAAAAATTGCCTGTAGAAAGTGGATGCTTTCAAACTGGGGAGCCAGTTTGGTGTAGTGGTTAAGAGCAGTGGGACTCTAATCTGGAGAACTAGATTTGATTCTCCACTCCTCCACTTGAAGCCAGCTGGATGACCTTGGGTCAGTTACAGCTCTCTGGAGCTCTCTCAGCCCCACCCATGTCACAGAGTGATTGTTGTGTGGATAATAATGACACTCTTTGTAAACTGCTCTGAGTGGGTGTTAAGTTGTCCTGAGGGGCAGTATATAAGTGGAATGTGATTATTATTATATTACTATTTCTGGTGTTTGCCTGAAATTTGGCAAGGAAGATCTCTTGAATGGGCAGGGTAGAGTAGCATTTGAGAATTTTGTATCAAAGTTAAACCCAAGGATTTGTTTCTAGTGGGAAAAACTAATATGGCTAGATATAATGTCAAAATTAAATAATCCTAAAGTTTTTAAGAACTGAGTCTGAATCTGACCATTTTTTACCCTACCCCCACTGACTTAATTTTAGAACATAACCACCATGTGAAGAGTTTGGTTTGTGCAGTATAGGGTTACCAGCCCTCCCCTCCGGTGGGGGCAGGGAATCCCCTGCTCCCAGCCTCTGCCCTCACACCTCTCACCTGGCTGGGGGGGCGGGAGTTTTGGGAATGGGCTTAGGACCCCCACATTATGCTTCCCGCATCCTTTGGAGCACTTCTGCGTCACTCTAGGAATAACATCATTCCTGGCGTCTTGCAACAGGTCTCACATGGGGCTGATTTGATAAAAATTAGCTCTAAACACTAGATTGGGGGCCAGTTTTTACCAAATAAGCCTCCCATGTGACCTATTGCTTCCGTGTCATCCTGGGAATGGTGTCATTCTCAGCATGATGTAGAAGTGCTTCAAGTAAGTCCTGTCACATACTCCAATGACTTCCTCCCCCCTTTCAAGCCCAGGAGATCTGGCAACCCTAATGCAGAAAAAGATACATCAGGCCATTGAACCATTGTCTTTAGAACAAAGTGGCCTCTGAGAAATAAAGATAGCACCTTTTATAACTAAAAATGTGCCAATTTTATCTCTCAGGAGTACCTTTGTTCTATGGAGAGGAGAAAAAAAGACCAATGTTAAGGGTGGGGGAGGCCATTAGGGAAGGCGGGCCTGCGACCCACTTTCAGAGCCTTCATGTCCCATGTCTGGGTCCTGATCCACAGGTTGGGAAACCCTGTTTTACTGCACAAACCAACTGCAGTAGAGAACTGGACTAGGTTATTCAGTGAAAAGGAAACCTGTGCCCAGTTTAAATTCATAGAATGCCCCAAAGATCCTTTAAATACATTCTTCTGTGTTTCCTTTCCTTCTATTGTTTCCTTTTCCACTCTGTTCCTGTTTTATTGTTATTCTGCCCCACTTTCCTATACATTCTGGCATTGACTTTTCCCTTAGAACAATTTCTTTTTTCTCTTTTGTTATCTCTGAGTCAACAATTGGTATACAAAAAATTTCTTTTCATCTCTTCATACCTACTTCCTTTTCTTAAACAATAACACAGCTGTAGAACACCATAGTCAAAGATGAATGCAAAGCCATGCTTTCCCAGTGGTTGCTATCTTTGAACATTTCATTTCTCATTGGAATTGTTTACTTATCTGCTGGAAACATACCTACATTAAGAGAAGTTTAAGGCTATGTTGCCTAAGGTGCATGCTAATATAGAGGTAGAACTGCTGTTTGTATTTTGTATTAGCTCTTCTAACATTATCTGGCTGTAAATTATAAGTCTGCGCCATGGAACAGAATAAAGATATTTCTGAACCATGCTTATTAAAAGATACAGATTTTTCACTTTGAAGTGAAGTCTGACCTACACTTCAGTGGCTGATTACTCCCTTCCCTTGCTGAAGTGAGATAGGTAGGATAAAGTTAAAAAGTCAAAATACTCATAGCAGGAAGTGTTCCCTATAAATCCTGACAACTATATAATTGGTAAAAGTTCTGAATACATAGAATGGCAATGGGTCAAAATTCCTCCATAAATAACATAAACTAGATTCACATCCCCATTTTGCTATGGAGTTGGAGGAGAAGAGAACAAATGGAAGCCACTTTCTCCACTGGGGAGAAAGATGAGGTATAAATGAAGTAAAAAAATAACAAACTTTTCATATATGTTTTCCACACAGCAACAGGTATGGTTGCTTTTCCCCCACTGGGGGCGGAAGATTCCCTACTCCCAACCTCCTCCCCCCTCCACCACTCACCTGGCTGGTGGGGGAAGAGGCGTGGGAACAGGCCTCCCGGTGCAACGATGTCTCAGGCATGATGCCATCCCGCAGGCCCTGGGAATGCTCCTGAGCTTCATGCTGGGCTGATTTGGCCCATTTGGGGGCCCAGATCAGCCTAGCGCAAAGCCCAGGAGCACTTCTGGGGCCTGCACAATGATGTCACTTCTAGAAGTGACGTCATTGTGCTGTAGGAGTGAGTGTGTGAGAAGGCACCAAAAATAAGTGTCGGGACCCTCCCACCAGATGGGTTAGGGGACCTGGCAACCCTGGCAAGAGGCATTTGTGCCTTCCCTGTTGTTGCTGCTGCAGCTGCCAGCATAGCTCAGTGATAATGAGGCGTCCACATGGCAGGTTTTCCCTGCAGTTTCTATGCAGCATTCCTCACAAAGCAGGTGTTCTTCCTTTCCCTGAGCCTCTAGAGCTTTCCCATTTTTTTAAAAAAAATCGACAAATGAATAATGTTTATAGCAATATGTGTAATGGGTTCTCTGAATTCCCATTTTTTAAAAAAGCCTCTATCCCCTCTCGTTGCAGAGATATACTTTCCCCCTTATGTTTCTGCTACAAAAAAACCCTTGAGAGGTGGGAATTCAACTCATGTTGTTGTAAGTATATATCAGTATAATCATTATATATCCATACTAGCTTGATGCCCGCACTTCACTACGATATTTAACTACTTTAAATCCAATTATAATATTTACGTATATGTAACATTTTTTGGTTTGTGGGGGATTTTTAAAATTTTATTTATTTATTTATTTGTTATAGATATTTTTATTGTTTTTCACAGATACATAAGGGAACATGAGACAGTTATCATTATGCTTGTCTATATCCATTATCTAGTTCTTCACCTCCTATATTTCATCCTACTACATCTTTAAGTGTGAGTTTCATTATATCATGTATTATTACCCTTAATGTTACATTACATTTAGTCATTATATTTGTTTATCATCCATTTGTAGAAGGGATCCCATGGTGCGGAAAAGTCTTCTTCCATTTGCCCTTTCATTAATGAAGTTAATTTGTCCATTTCCACAGTTTCCATTATTTTCTCTATTAGCTCTTCTTGCTGTGGAATTCTTTGTTGTTTCCAGTAAGACGCTAGTAAAATTCTAGCTGCTGTTACTACATGAATTATCAAATGTTTTTTCTCCTTGTTCATATCAGGCATACAGTTTAATAAAAAAGTTTCTGGTTTGAGCGCAATTGATATCTGCAGAATAATTTGTATAGTTTGTGTACCATTATCCAGTATCTATGCACCTCTTTACAGGACTACCACATATGAAAGAATGTCCCTGTATATTTTTTATACTTCCAACACTTATTTGACATATTTTTAAACATTTTTGCCAGTCTATCTGGTGTTAAATACCACCTATGAAACATCTTATATAAGTTCTTTGAACGTAGCAGATTTAGTTATTTTAATATTTACTTTCCATATCTCATGCCACTGTGCCAGATCAATATTATTACCTAAATTCCGTTCCTATAAGGTTTTACATTTCTCCACCCCTTCATTTTCTTTCATTTGCATTAGGAAGATATACATTTTCTTAATCAACTTTTCCTCTGAATCACAGGGGATTTTTTTTAGTTGCTTTTGTAGTATAATAGCATAGTACCCAAGCTTCACAAAGGTGTTTGTATAAAGCGAATCATGTTAATGCCAAAAACTGATGAAGTGAATTTCAAAATTTTATTTATTTATTTATTTATTCAATTTATATACCGCCCATCCCAGGGGCTCTGGGCGGTGAACAGTTAAAATTGATAAAAACAAAACTAAAATCAATATACAAATAATAAAACAAATTAACAAGGTGCAGTGGTGGGGAGAACCTTCCCCACCCCAAAGGTGGGAGGCCGACATGGCACCGCCCCCTTCAATCACCAAACGCCTGGCGGAACAGCTCTGTCTTACAGGCCCGGCGGAACGATAATATGTCCCGCTGGGCCCGGGTTTCCATTGACAGAGCGTTCCACCAGGCTGGGGCCAGGACTGAAAAAGCCCTGGCCCTGGTTGAAGCGAGGCGGGCTTCCTTAGGGCCAGGGACCACAAGTAAATATTTATTCGCTGATCGGAGCGATCTCCGGGGAACGTACAGGGAGAGGCGGTCCCGAAGATATGCCGGTCCCAACCCACTCAGGGCTTTAAAGGTAAGAACCAACACTTTGAACCTGATTCGGAATTCAACTGGAAGCCAGTGCAGCTGGCGCAGGACAGGTGTGATGTGTGACTGGTAAGGTATACCAGTCAGGACCCGTGCCGCCGCATTCTGGACCAGTTGTAGTTTCCGGATCAGGCCCAGGGGTAGCCCAGCGTAGAGTGAGTTACAGTAATCTAGCCTGGAGGTGACCGTTGCATGGATCACTGTAGCCAGGTCCTGGGGCGTCAGGTAGGGGGCAAGTTGCCTGATCTGACGAAGATGGAAAAATGCAGACTTGGCAACCGCCGTGACCTGGGCCTCCATCGATAGGGAGGCATCCAGGAGCACACCCAGACTCTTTACCACTGGCAAAGTTGCCAGTGGTGTCCCATCGAGGGCAGGGAGCTGGATCCCAACATCTGGCAGCCCCCGTCCCAGCTGCAGGACCTCCGTCTTCACTGGGTTCAATTTCAGCCTGCTCTGTTTCAACCATGCCGTCACAGCCTCCAAAGCTCTGGCCAGATTGTCTGGGGCCGTGTCTGGCCGGCCGTCCATCAACAGAAAAAGTTGGGTGTCATCCGCGTATTGATGACAACCCAGCCCAAACCTCCGCACCAACTGGGCGAGGGGGCGCATATAGATGTTAAATAACATTGGGGAGAGTATCGCCCCTTGGGGAACCCCGCACACCAAAGGGTGACGGGCCGATAGATCTCCCCCGAGCGCCACCCTCTGTCCCCGACCCTGGAGAAAGGAGACCAGCCACTGTAAGACTGTCCCCCTAATCCCCACGTCGGCAAGGCGGCTGGCCAACAAATCATAGTCAACCGTGTCAAACGCTGCTGTGAGATCAAGTAACACAAGCAGCGCTGACCCGCCTCGGTCCAGATGCCTGTGAAGGTCGTCTGTGAGGGCAACCAAGGCTGTCTCCGTCCCATGGCCAGGACGGAAGCCAGACTGGAATGGGTCCAGGACTAGAGCATCATTCAGGAATTCCTGCAGTTGTACCGCCACCGCCCGCTCAATCACCTTGCCCAGGAACGGGAGGTTCGACACTGGGCGGTAACTGGACGGGTCAGTGGGGTCCAAAGATGGTTTTTTCAGGAGGGGCTGCACTACCGCCTCCTTTAACACTCCTGGAAAAACCCCAGAGCTCAGGGAGATGTTAACAATGGCCTCCAGATGGTCCCGTAGCCCCTCCGAG
Organism: Eublepharis macularius; assembly: GCF_028583425.1. NCBI lineage: Eukaryota > Metazoa > Chordata > Lepidosauria > Squamata > Eublepharidae > Eublepharis > Eublepharis macularius. The sequence goes on from NC_072792.1 coordinate 100,801,485, forward strand.
CTGGCCTTCACCAGCCAGGATGGGCAGGGGTCCAGAGGACAGGTGGTTGGCCTCATCCCCTGCAGGATCCTGTCCACATCGTCCTGAGAGAGCAGGCTGAAATGGTCTAATACGGACCCAGAAGACGGCCAAGGGGTCTCCAGTTCCCTTACTGTATCAACAGTGGGTGGCAGGCCACGGCGAAGGGACAAGATTTTACCCGCAAAATAGCTCGCAAAAGCCTCGCAGCCAATAGTTGAATTAAGAATTTGGTGGTCTCCCTGAGAGAGGGAGACCAAGGACCGAACTGTTTGAAATAATTGAGCCGAGCGTGAGCTAGCGGATGCAATGGAAGCAGCAAAGAAATCCCTCTTTGCTGCTTTCACTGCCACCTCATAGGCTTTCATAAACGTCCTATAAGATGTTCTTGCCTCTTCGTCGCGCCCCCGCCTCCACACTCGCTCTAGTCGTCTCAGAGACCGCTTCATCTGGCGAAGCTCCTCGGTAAACCAAGGAGCTACCCGTTTGCGGGCTCGGAGAGGACGGCAGGGGGCAATAGCGTTGATGGCTTCGGAAAGACGGCCATGCCAATCATCCACCAGCTCATCTAACGTACTGCCAGGGGGCATCGGATCCCGCAGAGCCGCCTGGAAACCAATTGGATCCATAAGCCTCCGCGGGCGAGCGTAAATCCGCTCACCGCCCACCCGGGAAAGGAGCGGCATGCTCAGACGAGCCTTCAGAACAAAGTGATCTGACCATGGCACTGCATCATAGGCATCCAAGACCACCATCATCCCTGCCCCAAAAATCAAATCCAGCGTGTGACCTGCTTGATGCGTGGGAGCCGAAACAAACTGGGAGAGTCCTAGGGTCGCCATGGAGGACACCAGGTCAATGGCCTGCATGGAGGCATCGTCGTCAGCATGGACGTTGAAATCCCCGAGAACCAAAAGTTTCGGGAATTCCAAGGCCCAGCTGGCCACCGCCTCCAAGAGACCAGACAGGGAAGATGCAGGTGCAGTAGGCGGTCGGTACACCACGCATATTGCCAACCTCTCCTCGGCGTCCAACACTAGGCCCACACAATCAATGCCAGTAATTTTTGGGGTGGGGAGTGGTCTGAAGGAGAAAGACTCCCGAATGAGCAAAGCCACGCCTCCCCCCCGACCACTTGTCCGGGACTGGTGGAGGACCGTATAACCTGGGGGGGCTAGTTCTTTCAAAGCGACCGTCTCGCCCTCCCTCACCCATGTCTCGGTCACGCAAGCCAGGTCCACATTCAATGCTGCAAGATAATCTTGCAGCGTTTTGGTCTTATTATTTATGGACCTGGCATTGCACAGCGCCAGTGTCGGAGAGTGGTTTAATATCCTAGCCCCACAACAGGTATATCTTGGGATGGGACGCAGATTGGAAGGGCACCGAGCCCTACCATGTCTCAATGCCCTTCCCTTCCATAATCTGCTCCCACCACCATACCTCCCGCGTCCCCGGATCACTGGGATCCCCGACCCCAAGCCGGCCTCCTCACCAATGAACATAGTGCTAACCCACCACCCTCACAAAATCAACAGCCCACCAACTATCACAGACTAAGCTATCAAACATACACAAAACCCCAATACCCTACCAAAATGTAACATTTATTGAAGAGATTTTAAAAGGAAAAGATTGTAGCGCAATAAATAAAGTGAAAAATACGTACAACCTTTTCCTTCTCTGAGGACCTCATGGGTGGTTTCCCCCTAAGGTGCTAGGATCACCAAGCTGCTGGGTGAGCTCACTCTGAAGCAAGCCAAGTAGAATTACCCATGTGAGAAGCAGTCCTCCCTCAAGTCAATTTTTGCCACCTTCAGTGTCTGCCCCTGGGACTTGTTCATCGTCACAGCAAAGCAAACCTTGAGGGTGAACTGCAGTCTCTTGAACTCGAAGAGGCTATCTGATGGTATGAATGGAAAGCGTGGTATGAACACTGACTCCCCCCGAGCACTGCCGGTGAACAATGTGGCCTCGACGATGTTCCTGTGGAGGGCTTTCACTCGTAGTCTGGTGCCTTTGCAGAGTTTGTGTGGGCTGAGGTTCTGGAGCAGCATCACTGGAGCTCCCACTTTGAGGAGAAGCTTGTGGGCTGGGAAGCGAGGAGGGTTGAGCATATTGAGGAACTCCACAGAGTAGTGGACAGTATCATCCATTTGCACCACTGAGTCCACAGATCTGTACTCCATTTCTACCCCTTCAAGGGAGTTAAGTTGTATTTCATTAATGATGGCAGCCTTGTCGTTCTTGGACATTAGAATGGCATGCTTGCACAGCCCGTTCATAGACTTCTCCGTGATAGTGATAATATCAGGGTATATCGTGGCTGTTAGGTCTGCTAGGGTCATCAGTACTGTGCCCAGGCCTGCAGGGATGGTCACCTTTCCCTTGCCTCACGACTTGCTGGTACTTGGCCACTGCTGCTCAGTGCACCACAGGAGTATGATGTGCATATTTCTTTGCCGCATCTCTAAGTTGCTTCCTCCTTTTAGCATCGGTATATCTTGCACAACATCTGCCAGGAGGCTTCTTGGGGGCAGTAAGAGGTGATGGCTGCAAGAGGTGTGTGGTGGAGTTGGACTGAGGGAGGGGTGGTGTGGTGGGCACTTCGGCAGGTTCATGTGAGAAGTTCGCATTGAAATGGCCCCTAGAAAGGTCGTGCATCATCTCCCCATGAACGTTTAAAAACTCAGTTGCCATACTGACTTTTATATAAAATCCCTTTTCAGGAATCTGTACTGTCTTTCTTCAACTGTCTGTAGTTTCCTTTACCTCATTTTTACCTCAGAACACAGAGTTCCACAGCTGACCCATCAGGGAGGGGGAGGGTACGAGCAGGCAATAGCCTGCCAGCCACACAGGAAAGCCAGGCCCCACAGGGAGATTGGCAACCCTAGATGGGAAGGCTAGGAGATGTATTTTTTCCTCAGGACACATTCAATTATTCCCAATAGCAACTATATACTCTTTAGAATGTTGGGGAGATGGCCAATCGAGGCCGTATATGCAAATGACCTCAGGGAAGAGTGGCAGTTGTGGGAGGGGGGAGTACCCTGCCATCCACAAAGGGAAGCTGTATCCCTATGGGAAAACACATTTTACCCCTTTTTACCCCCTTAGGGGGCAAATTTCTTAAAATCCCTTCTTAGTGAGCCCCTACACCACAAAAGGAATATCCTGCCCAAATTTCAGGTTTCTAGGTCCAGGGGTTTGGGCTGGGTGTTGATGAGTCAGTCAGGACACTTGTCTTCATATATATAGAAGAAAATAATGATATTCAGTTGCTGATGAATTCATTGGTCCGGGATGAGGCAGAGTAAATGGACAGTGCATTGACAGGGAAGTGGCTCCCATGAGAATGGACAAATTCCAGGCTTTCAAACCCACGAGGGATCTATCCAAGCTTTACTGAGATCTTTCCCAAAACTTTGCACAAGCAAGGAAGGTTTGAGAAAGATCACAGAAAAGCTAGGGAAAACCTGGGAGATGCAAGACTGCACCACAATGCAGTGGGAAAGTGGGGGTGGGTGGGTAGGTGGGATGACTTCCCAACTGCATTTAACCTTGGGGCAAATAACCCATGTGGAAATGGTCCTTGACTAAGTCTTGCTCTCATGTGCACTAATTGCACGCACTTGTGAGAAAAACATTTTTAAAACACTAACTACTGTGATGATAGTGTTTCTATTCCAGTGCCTACAGCTATGTTCTTTGTTCAGCTTATGTGACTTCATAGTGCTCTCATGCAAGCAAATACTTACTGTACATTGCCAGAGAAAGAGTAACTTGGTTTGCTCCCACCCCCTCTCTGCCCTGAACGGGCCCATTAGTCTCATAATCAGATTCACTCTCATCCGTCATTCATCTGTTTAACTTTCATGCAGCCTATCTCCCTAGATATCAAAAATCTCATTTTACTGATGTCAAAGAGGTAAATTGTGAATTGTTCAACTGAATTTAAGTGGAGCGTATAAGTATAAAATTGGCAAGAGAATGGGAGCCCTTGTTTACACACTCAAATGCCATTTTTTATCTGCCCAACAAAAGAAACGGGGCTGTAATTATTTCACTGTGGCATGCTTTGAAGCTGAAAGATTATTTGCAATGTCTATTTTTTTAAGTAGAACTTTAAGGAAATTCTTCTAATTTCACCGCAAAGAAGTGGGAGAAGGAACAATAACACAGCAATGTGACAACTACACCTCCAGTGAATTCCTGGAAGTGCCATCACCATGCTAGCATGACATTTTAGCATGACATTTAGCATGACATTTATAACTCTATGGTAAAGTCATAGATTGTGGGATGAATCCTAGAGCATCTCACTGGCATGGTGATGTCACTTCCAGACATTTGCCAAAACTGATGGTGTGATGCTGATTTTCCAGACCATATACCCCCCCCATTACCCAGCTGGGCAGTGGCAGGCACAGAGGGTGGAAGCTACGAGGCCTCCTACTCTCCCTACTGTGAAGTGAGATAAAGGAAATGAGGAGAGAAATAAGATACATTTTAAATATTGAAGATGACAGCCGTTACTTCAATGATATTTGTATGCCTCATTTAGCAATAAAAGACAATAGGCAAGGGCATGGGACTAACCTAGGCTTACCATCTGCCCACTTAGGGCAAGCAATCTTCCATTGCCTGCCACCAGGGCTGGCGCGCCCATTGAGGCCAGGTAGGCACTGGCCTCGAGCGCGAGGGCACTGGGGGAGCACAGGAGGGGGTGTCGGGGGCGGAGGAGCGCACAGTGGAGCTGGCATGGCTGGCTGCAGCTGCAGCCAGCCAGCCTCGTGCTTCCGCTGCTGCCGCCACACGCCCCAGCCAGGCGCAGCCTCCGCGCACCGCCCCATCAGCGGCTTGCAGCTTCTGTGCCCGGCTGGGGCGTGTGGCGGCGGCGGCGGAAGCACGGGGCTGGCTGGCTGGCTGCAGCAGCAGCAGCAGCTTCAGCCAGCCACGCCAGCTCTGCTGCACGCTCCTCCACCCCAGCCGGGCGCAGAAGCTGTGAGCTGCTGCTGGGGCGGCGCACGGAGCAGCTTCCGCAGCTTCTGTGCTCGGCGCTCCTCCACACACCGGCCAGCCCCCTGCGGCGCGTGATGACGTCTGTGATGATGTCATCACACAGTCCGTGGCGTGTGCGCACACGCCGCCGCGGGCGCCAGAACCTCTGGCGCCAGCCCTGCCTGCCACAGCTTCAAGAGGTAGCAGGAGAAAAAAAGAAAAAAGAAAGTGGCTCTGGCCTAGTCACTGGCATGTCACTTCCTGGTACAACCTGGAAGTGACAATGGTTAGCTGTAGGAATCACTGGAAGCATTATGGTAAAACTATAGTGTTTTACCATAGATTTGTGGTGTTTCCTAGAGAGAACCATTGTCATTTCCAGGTTGTACCAAGCAGTAACATAGGGATGCTGACTTCATTTGCCTCCCTCATGTCCCTGACTCCATTTCAACCCTCCCACTGGTTGCCAGGCCTGGCTTGGTAACATGAGACTAACTCCTTATCTGATTTCCTAGGGAGTTTCCTAGAGTAACTGGAGAAATACATTTTTCAGAGATTGAAATCACTGTTCTGTAAATTTTGGTGAATGTGGTTTAGAACTGTTTTTGTGTGGCCTGGGAATAAAACAGATACGTGTTTCCTGCCAGATCTTGTCTTCTCCCATTTTCTGCAATGATTTGTTTCAAATTGAGGAAATGTCAGGCTTGTACCATCAGTGAACTTAATTTGCTGTACTGTTGTCCATTCGCCCCATTTGAGAAGATCCTCTTGGGATTTTGGCTTTCACTATTCTGAATAATCTGGTATAATCTGCAAGTTTGGCCACTACATTGCTCATTCTCCAATTCTAGATTATTTCTGACCAAATTAAATTGCACTGGTTCTAATACCGATCCTTATGAGACTATTGCCTACTTCCCTCTATTGTAAAACTCCATTTATTCCTCTTTTCTGCTTCTCTGCAATGTAATCAATGTAATCAATTTGTAATCTATAATAAGACCCATCCTCGAATCCCATGACTGCTAAATGTACTCAGGAGTCTTTGGTGAAGTATCTTATAGCCCAAAGAAATGTTACTTTTTCACAAGTCTGCTACAGAGCCAAACTAGGGTTGGCACTTGCCAGCTCCAAATTGGGAAATTCCTGGACATCTGGGGGGAGAAACCTGGAGAAAGTGGGGTTTGGGGAGGGAAAAGACATTGGCATGGCATAATTCCATAGAGTCTGCCCCCCAAAGTAGCCATTTTCTCCAGGTGAATTGATCTCTGTGGCCTGGAGACCAGTTGTAATTCCAGGAGATCTGCAGCCACTACCTGGAGGCTGGCAACCCTAGAGCCAACTTGTGTTCCACAGCTGCTCTGGCTTCTAAAAAAAAGGAGAGCCCAAATGGACTCAGAATTCTGCCCCAGAGGAGGAGGAGAGAGAGGGATGGAAGGGCCTTTTCCCCAAAACCATTTTTCTGTGTGAAGTGCTGGATGGATTAGTGTCCTGTTTTTACTGTTCCACGTGGAGTATTTATGCATATGAAGCAGCAGAAATGTTTCTATGCAGGAAAATGGCTTGCAAGGAAGGTGACAGCGAAGCACTCCCCACCCTGCAGCAGTATTCTGAGTCCATTTCGGCTCTTCTTTTTAAAGAAGCCATTCCCTGAAGCTGTTGTGTAAGCTTCATTGGAGTTGGCTTCATTCAGACTCATGAAAAAAGTAACATCTAGTTTAACTTTTTTAAAAAGCCTTTTGGATGTCCAAGTTTATGATATTTACTGAATTTTGTTTCTTGATGTGCTTAATAAGTCTCTCTTTAATAACAGTTTCTACTAATTTACTTGGAACAATTGTTAGGCTAACTGGACTGTAATTCCCCAGATCTCCTTGAGCCCCTTTTTAAAAATTTGTGTGACATTTATCACTTTTGAATCTTCTGGCAGGGAAGCTAATTTTAGTGACATAGATCCTAGTTAGTAGATCAATATTTTTGTATTTGATTTTCTTTAAAAACAAACAAACAAAACCTCTGTATGCCGTCTGGGCCTGGACGCTTACTAATTTTCAGTTTTCCTGTAGTCCTAGAACTTCATCTCTTGTCACCTCAATGTGATCCAGTTCTTCCAGTATCCTTCCCCAAAACAGCAGCTTTGGGATGGGTACATGCTCCGCATTTTTCACAGTGAAAACAGATGCAAAGAATTCATTCTGTTTTTTCGCCCATCACCACATATTCTTTAAGCAATCCTTTTATTCCTTTGTCATTGAGTGGTCTGCTTCCTGCTCCTAATATAGTTAAGGAAATGTTTATTGTTTGTGCTAATGTTTTTAGTAGAGGTGCTATTCCCCCTCTCGGGGCAGGGAATTCCCTAATTCCACTCTTCCCACTGCGCCCACTTACTTGGCTGGTGGGGGGATAAATTCCCCTGGACACCCTTCCCAGGGCAGTGTGGCATGCCCCCGCTCCCACAGCGGCCTGATTTATGCCAAAATGCACCCTGCAGCAGGCCCATTTCAGACCGAATCGTGCCCCGTAGTGGGACAGCAGATCAATCCAGCCTGCAGGAGCACTCCTAGCCATCCTTTGACTTCACACGATGATGTCACTTCTTGGAAGTGATGTCATCATGCAAGCCAGGAGCATGTGCAAAAACTAGGAACTAGGAGAACAGCAAAGTAGGCACCAGGGGAGTCAAGGGACCTGGCAACCCTAGTTTTTAGCCATCTCTTTCCAGGGCCTGTGCCAGGGTTTCTGGCTCCTGAGGTGAGATACCTACTTGCGCCCCCCCCCTGCTAACCAATTCTGAAAAACAGAAGAAATGTAGGAAAAATGAAAAGTGCAAAACTTGAAACTTTACATTTTAAATTTAATTTTTATTTCTTAATTTAAATTTTAAATTTTAATTTTTTAAATAACGTGTGAGAATAATAACAATCTTTGTTTTTCTTATTGTGAGTCAAAATCTATTTTGTGAGCAGAAACAGCAACTTGCATTAAAGTTTTGTGCACACCTCCTTTTGTGTGTGTGTGTAAAAAAGTTTCCCTCTTTCTTCCCACCTCTCTCTGAACCCAGGGACTCTTGGCAGTAGAAGGAGGGCTTCTCTTACAGGGCCTTCTTGGAGGAGAGAGATCTTTGGAAGGAGGACTGAGCTGAAGCCTTCTCTTTCTCTCCCACCCTCTCCAAGCCTTAAAATATTGATCACCTTTGTCAGAGATCCCTTTCAGGAACTACCCTCCATGTTCATCCTTCTCCTCCACCCTTGGGTTTGACGTGAACGGCAGCTGACAGCTAAGCATATGGTGTATAAATATTGAAATAAACTATTGGGGGAAAGGGGGAAGGTAGGGTGTTATATGTAAACTAGGGAATGAGAGAAGGAGGGTGGAGTGTGGGATGCTGCTCTGCTGGAGTGAAGGGGGAGCAGCATTGAGATCAGAGAATAGCAAGGGGGAGGGAGAATGAAAGGGAGAAGGGGGGAGGAAAGTAGTAGAATTTAAAACAACAGCTTTAAACCCAACAACAGTGATTTGCTCCTACCTGTCGAACAGGGACTGAAAGGGAAGTGTATGTGTCTCACCTCACTTCCTTCTTCCTCTGTGGCAGTGCACACACAACCAGCCACTCCACCAAAAGCAGCCCCCCCCCCCAAAAAGCCTGAGGAAAAGTGAGAAGTAGAATTGATGCCAGCTGGGGAAGGGGAACGGGATGTACTAAAAGGAATGACAGGATTGCCCATTGGAAATAATGGGAGAGGCTTGAAGACTCATTGGAGAAAATGGGAGCCAGGAATGCCAATTTACTTGCATGGGCTCCATTGAAATGCATTACAACACAAAAAAGGTGCAAGAGTCCAATAGTGAAGCTGTGGCTCGTGAAAGTTCATACCCTACCACAAATTTTGTTAGTCTTATAGGTGCTACTGGACTCTTGCTTTTTTCTGCTGCTACAGACAAACATGGCTGCCTACCTTGATCTATCAACACAGGCCCCAGAGTGGAATGACAGTCCCTGGGAGAAGAATCAGTGGACTGGGACTGGAATGGCAGTGGGTGTGGAATGACAGGGGGTGTCATTTCAGTCCCAGAGACCCCTAACCCTATTCCCAGGAGCAGTCGTTCCACTCTTTGACCTGTCATTCCAGTCCCTGAGCACAGGTTCTATTCCTAGGGGCTGTCATTCCACTCTGGGGCTGTCATTCCAGTCCAAGAAAACTTCTGCTACTCCCAGGGGCTGTCATTCCATTGTGGTGCCTGTAATTCCACTCCAAGAATGCTTCTCTACTACCAGGGTCTGTCATTCCACTGTGCAATCCGTCATTCCTTCCCAGAGCACAGATTCTGCTCTGATGGGCTGTCATTGCACTCTTGGAGTTGTCACTCCAGTCCCAGAACACTTCTGCTCCTCCCAGGGTCTGTCATTCCAGTCTGGTGCCTGTCATTCCAGTCCCAGAACGCTTCTTCTACTCCCAGGGGCTGTCATTGCACTGCACTCTGGGGGCTGTCCTTCCAGTCCCAGAGCACTGAGCCTATTCCGAGGACTGTTATTCCACTCTGAAACCTGGCCTTCTGGTTCTGGAGCACAAACTCTACAGCTAGGGACTGTCATTTCATGCTGGGGGCTGTCATTCCACTCCCAGAGTATTCCATCTGGTCCCAGAGACCTTTATGGAAAATCCATTCCACATTTTCTTTGCAGCTTTTTTGTGTGTTGTGATGCATTTCAATGGAGCCCAGGCAAGTACATTGGCATCCCTGGCTCCCATTATCTCCAATGGGCCGTCAAGCCTCTCCTATTATTTCCAACGGGCAATCCTCCTGTCATTCCTTTTAATACATGGCGGGGGTGGGGGGGAAGCAAGAAAGAAAGGAGGGAACAAGGGGGGGGAAGGTCAGACAGGAGCTCGCTGCTCCACAGCCAGCTACAGTGTCTCTTGCTCCCAGAAGCTTCGTCCAAGGCTTAAATTGAGAGAGGAGGAGGGGGGGGAAAGGTAGAGAGAGAAATGTCCCTGCTGATGGGGCTGAACTCAAAGCCCCTCAGGTGCTGGCTGAGCAGGAAGACAGGGCTGCCCTTCTGCACTCCAGAAGAAATGCCTTGCACCAAGAGAGTAGAATTCCTGCGCGAATGCACGGGAGTGCTCACACTGCAGGGAACGCTGGTCGTTTGGGGGGCTGGCACGGTGCCTCCTTCAGAGTTCAGCGCCTGAGCTGGGGGCCGGCTCTGCCTCAGTTGAAGAGCCAGCCCTGCCTGTTCCTCAAATTCTCTTTTTGTTTGCCTTATTGACAACTTACATTTGTTTTGCCAGCATTGGTACTCCTTTTGTTCACCTCATATGGGTACACCTTTCAGTTTTTAAAGGATTTTTTTTTGCCATTTATGGCTTCCTTTACTTGGTTTGTTAACCATGCTGGCATCCTTTTAGAATTGGTAATACCTTTACTAACCTGTATTCTATCTGTACTTCAATTAATTTGGGTTTAAATAGCTTCTAAATGTCACAGAGGCATTTTACTCCCTTAATTTCCCTTTTCAACTTGCTTCTGATGTTTACTTATTTTTGTTATATTCCCTCTTTTGAAATCAAATGTGATTGTTTTGAACTTTCAGGACAACTTTCCATTGACATAAATGATTAACTTAATAGCATTATGCTCGCTCTTCCCTATTTGTGCAACATCACCCACATCTTGCACCTTGTTTGAGCTCTTTCTGGATTCATCCATAAGGGTTTTTTTATTTTACATAAAATATGCTGTGCTAATTACAGCCTGATCCTGTTCTCAGATCTTATCCCTAGTTAGTGTACATAAGATAACAGCCTTTTTCTAGTTTAAAAGATGAAGTGTTAACACAAAACAAAGCCTGACCTACACTTCAGTGGCTGATTACACCCTTCCCTTGCTAAAGTGAGATAGAAACCTCAGATAGATAGTGCAGATCTGATACTTTTATGCATACTGAAATATTTATGAAAGTATAGTTACTTTTCATATTGCAGTTTTTCAGAATATGAGCTAGCATGTCATCAGGAAAGCAGAAAATGTATACGTGCAACAAATAGCTAGGATGGGTAGGGACATTAAGAGCAGTCAGTAACAAACCAAATCTAATGGCCATTTTCACACATCTTACCTGCTGCTGGAACATCATGCAAAACACCTGGAATACACCATCTTCTTTCGCAAAATCGTGCCAGGAAGACGCTGTCATCCGGGAGTTTTGTGCGAAATTGCGTCTTCCTGGCACGATTTCGCGAAAGAAGATGCTGTCTTCCTGGTGTTTTGCGCGATGTTCCGGTGGCAGGTAAGACGTGTGAAAACAGCCAGTGACTAGGATGTAAACAAAACCACTCTTATCTCAGTATCATACTTCATCATTGATTAGCACTCTCATAAGCAAAATGAATATGCTAGATTGCAATGCAAAGGGGTGTAAGAGCCCTGCAAGACAGTGCCCTCTTTCAAAATACCAGTGCTCAGGTGTGCCATTCTATTGAACTAGAGTCCCACCGTCTCTGATCTTCAGGCTGAATGTATTGACCAGTGTGGCATCCGTTTTAGTGTGAAAGCAACTAGTGTATTTCCCATGGCATCTTTCTGAGCCCACAGGTACTTTGTGGGCATCACTACAGTATAGCTGCTACGTAGATAGAGACCAGTCACAAAATGTTCGGAGCTTCTAAGCCAAGCTTCCTTCTGTGATAGAGGCAGCTGTTTCCAAATGGTGATCTCTGCAGATGCTCCTCGTGCTCTAGTGAGATGGGGAAAAGCCAGGATTGGCTCTTTGCTTTGGCAGAAAAAATGTCTCATTTACCAGTGTCTGCCATCTTCAAAATAAAGTAAAAATGTATATGACTTCAGAGTTTGAGGACACGTTCATGATTATTGAGTCCATAGAGATCTTTGAATTATTTCTTTGGAAACAACAAAGAAGCTGTGGATGGAGCACAGCTCATTTACAATTTGGCAAAAAATATATTATTCTGACAGAAAACAGCACCAGATAAATTGTTATTATTCGTTCACATAATTTAGGGTTGCCAGGTCCCCTGACTCTCCTGGCGGGAGAACAGGGGCCTGGCACTTACCTTGCTGTGTTCCTGTTTGCGTGTGCGCACTCCTCGCTTGTGTGATGATGTCACTTCCCGGAAGTGACATCATCATATGGCTCAAGGGGGCGGCCTGGGAATACTCATGCGTTCACCAGGGGGCCGAATTGGCCCAATTCTGCCAGAATCAGGTCACTGTGGGCATGAGAGCGTGCTGTGCCACCCCGCCCCTGCCAGCCAGGTAAGCAGGGACGGGGGTGGAGGGTGGGAGCAGGGCACCCCCCACCCTGGTCGGGGGAATGGCACCTCTAATATAATTAGAGTTTATTAAAATTATGGACTCCAAAAGCTTAAGAAACTAATGGAAGTAGCCCTGCCTTCATCTTCTCTCTGTTTTTGAACTGGTAATTTTATAAAGTTAAAACTAAGTTTGTGAAAATTTTTGCAACCTTGATTCATAAGATGCCCTCCAAGAATTGTCAGGTGTCTAAGAACAGGGGCTGACCTATGCTAATCACAACACATCTGTTACAAATTGCTTAAATAACGAAAGATTTCATCTTCTTCCCCTACATTTCTCGGAATAGCATATATGGTAATTTTTGGTTCCAGTACAGAATTGCAGTACAGACCCATTCATATAATGAAAGAAGATTGCATTATGCACTGCTTTTCTCTGCCTCCATTTCTTGAGTACTTAGCTGACCCTTTTTAATTCAACAAAGTGAATATATTAAATAAGGTGAAATATAATGCAATTGAATGTCATTCTGGATTAATGCCCAATGTAGTTACAAACCAATCCAAATGGTGTGATCCTTTTTCTGTTCAGTGATTAGGGAATTATAAATTAAAACGTTAATAATTATTTTGCTTTTATTTTATTGCAAAAAGCATTACAATTGGTGCTTTAGAGATGTATTTTGGCATTGTAAAAACAATACAGGCTATTTCTGCTGGTTTGCACTATCATTGCCCCTTAGCCAGAGCTTTGCTTCGGGAATTGTTAGACTTTTAACTTGATTTTTAAAAAATATTTAAAAGGTTGGATGTTTATCCATAAGTGCATTCATGTAGCCATCTTTTTAAAGAAATATAGTGACTTAGATCCTAGTGAATGTGTATGGATGTTTGTGGCTCTTTCCGCCCTGTTATCCTATCCCCCAGTAATCCCTTGAGATGTCCATATGCTTTTGCTGAACAAAAGTATCAGATGGCCCAGGGGCTGCACTGAGAAGGGAAATCCAGGGCCAAACGAAGTAAGATGTTTGGTCATGTCAGGTTGTTTCCCCAGCCTATCTCTGATTATGTCACTGCCAACATTACTTGAGGGGAATCAAAGATACAAGCCCATTGGGACCCAATTTGGCTTGGTACCGTGGCTCATGGGGCGGGGAGGTCTTTGCCTTCCCCTCCTGCTGTGTTCCTGAGCCAGGATGTTATTTGCCCTGTTGCAAGGTTAGGGCTACCAACCTCCAGGTAGGATCTGGAATTCTCCCAGAATTACAGCTGATCTGCAAGCTACATAGAGCAGTTGCCCTGGAGAAAATAATAGTTTTGGAGAGCAGACTCTGTGGTACTGCGTCCCTGCTGAGCTCTCTCTACAACCTCCACCCTCCCCATTCACTGCCCCCAAATCTCCAGGAATTTTCTTTGGCAACCCTGTGAAAGGTGCATTGAATACTTTTCATTTTGTTACTGCCAAATATGACTTGAGGGAAACAATTAGATCAGCCAAACTTCTGACCAAATGTCTCATCTTGTTTGGCCTTGTGAGACTTGTTCTGTATGCTTATTGCAGCCTCCAGGCCATCTATACAAATCCTGCAATCTCAAGCATCATTAGTTTGGTGGTCTCAGTGGCTGCTGAGAGAGTGGGAGAAAAGGAATGAACTTATGTACTTGCTACTTAGTAAGTTCTCTCAGCAGTCCCTAGCCATAGTCCATAGAATAATTCAATCAAAGCATAGTTTGGCATTACTTCAGTGTATCCTCTGTCCTTTCATAATGAATCGTCTTGTTAATTTTCATTTTACTTGCTTGCCCACTGCATGTATACACCTGCACAACACAGTAATTTGGATTCAGTGTTAGATGATCTTCTTGAAGCAAATGGGCAAACTAACTTCTGTAAGATGAGGATGGAACAGCTGGGGGTGGGGGGCCCTGATAGAAAAGCTCTGCTTTGCCCTTCCTCCTGTCATGTTCCAAAGCACTGGGATACAAAGAAGGTAAAGAAATTGGAATAAAAGTCCAACCCTGAATTCCCCCCCCTCCTCCCATACTCTCTAGATTAGCTGTGATGCTCCTTGGAGTGATTTCTACTTCTTGTGCATTCTGGACAGGTGGTACACAATTCCACAGCCCGTTCCTGTGCAGTTTCTCTCGTACTTATTTAGTGGAATGGGCTTCTGGAAGAAGTACGCAAGGTACCTACCATCTCTCCTGATCTTCTAGCAGGTCTGTGGAGCTTGTTTCAACAGCCCTTTCTTGAAGTTTAGGGGTGGGGGGGCAGTTATTTGTTAATTATGGTCCCTTCTGTAATTTTTTTGGCTTTTTATTGTATTTGATTTTTAATATGATTATGATTACAAGCTGATTTGGAATGATAGGATAAAAATCTTTCAAATAAATACATAGATAACAATGTATATGAAACATATATACCCATATGGATTTGGCATATGAATATGATATATGTAGAATTGTATTTTTAAATTCTTTTTCACCTTCTTGTGTCAATTTTGCTTGGCATGAATAATATGGAGCTGAAACTAGTCCTGATCCTTGAGGCTGCAAACCAAAAATGCAGCAAAGTGCCCTGAGCTGTCTGAACCTTCAGGGAGAGCTTCATTGTGAACTCTGCCTGAGCATTTTATATTGCTTCGGCAGTCACTTTTCTTTAGAGTGCATGAACTGTGCACAGACAATGGTGGATTGATTCATTGATCCTTTGCTGGTGTTTGCAGGGCCAACAGCTACTTCCAGGATAAGAGGAAGAAAGGAATGAATGCTGGAAAAGGCACAAACTGTTGTGGTTCCTTCATGTAAAATGGAAGTAATTCACCAGGACATAAAACGCAGCCAACGCAACAAAAAAATACTGCTGACAGACTCTTACATTTACAGGCCCTTCTAGAGTTTTTATTTCTCTGAAAAAGATAACACAGTGGGCCTCGCTAGGGAGAAAACCAGGTTTCTATAGATGCCAGGATCTTTATAACACGCTATCATGGTGGCATTAGTGTTTATCCACTGTAGTTGAAGTATAAATCACAGCAAATGGGTTTCCCATTGGAATTGGAGTCTGTTGTATTATTGCTTCCGAAGAACAAGTATTTATCCACCAAACCTCAATGTTCAGCTGTGGTTTGAGCCAACCAGGAAGCTCAGCACTGAATCTGTGTATAGCACACAAATGGTATTTACAGGCAGCACACAAAAGTAATTGTGTGCCTCAGAATGCCAACACTATTACTGAGTCAGACAGAATTGTTGGGGTTGTAGGCTATCAATGTAGATAACCTTGATTGAGTCTAGCAGTCGTTTTTCAGAGATACTGATCATCTGAAAAATATATCATGCCATATAGTTAATATTCGTATTTCTTTCATCACCCTGTGGAGTCAAGCAGATTTTGTAGATTTTTAGACAGAATACAAGAAACATCAAACTCTGCTTACCAGAGGCAAAAGGAGGATGTGTGTACAGACCATACACAGGGATCTTATTTCCAAACCAACTTCAATTTGCTAAAAAAAAAAGAAGTTGTCTTCAGTCTCATACTTGCTGATCCACTGTTAATGTATCATAGAGGTGAAAATAGGTACCTGGTGCAGACAGAGGCTGGCTTTGATTGTATGTACCTTGTGCTGGGCACCAGGGTCAGATTGGGAGTCCTGCTGGTATACCTAACCTACAAACAGGCTCTCAAGCTGAGCTGATAGAGGTTGTTTCGGACTTGGTGCTGAGGATCCCAAGGAAGATTATCCTTGGGAATTTCAACATATATGCCGAGGATGCCTTGTTGTATCAGGCTCATGACTTCATGGCCACCGTGACAACCATGGGGTTGTCTCAGATAGTAATGGGCCCAACACAATAAAAAGGACATATGCTGGACCTTCTTTTCTGCAGTGAGCAGCTTGCCAGTGATCCAGTTTAGGAGGATGAAGTCTCAGCCCTTATCGTGGTCAGATCACTATTTTCTGAAGGCATGGCTGAGTTAACTTCCATCTCCCTGCAGGTTTGGTGGACCAGTTTGGATTGTCCACTCTTGGATGGATCTTGTTGGTTTCTGGGCTGCTCTGAGGGATTTGGAGAGCCTCCCGGTGACTCTGTGGAGGCCCTGGTAGCTGCCTGGAATGATGGGCTGGCTGGACCATAAACAGAGTTGCTCCTTGGCATCCTCTTCTTTTTTTTTTTATAATATTTTTTATTTTTCAATGTCTAACATACAAAACTACTACATACATACATAACCTACAAGACAGTAACTACAAAAGACTACAATAGCACAAGGGATGGGAAAGAAAGAAAAAAAAGAGAAGGGGAAGGAGGGGTGGAAAAAAGGGGAAGGTGACCTACAAACACTAAACACTACATTTCAATGCTTTCCCTTCATACTGCCATAGTAAAAAATAGCTTAATAAAATAGTGACGGAGTGGTTGATCATACAAATTACAAATTACAGTTCAAATTAAATCTTTTTCCCTCCCCTGGGCCTCGGGCGCAATTCCCTCTGCGCAGCTACCGCCGGAGCGCTCATTGCCTCCCCCCTCCCTTCAGGCTTCGGATCCTCTTCTTTTTGCTTGGTGTCTGGTCCAAATTCTGAATTTTTATCCACAAAATCCCTTAGCTGATCTTCCGAATTAATCTTGTAAGCTTTATCTTTATAACTAAACCCGATTCCTTCCGGGAGTAGCCATTTGTACTTTATATCCCGTTCCCTCAAAGGAGCTGCCAACATCTTGTACTTAAATCTTTTCTTCTGCACTAAAAATGGAACGTCCTTCAATATCTTGACTTTATTTCCCAGAAAGTCCAATTCCGCATTGTATGAATTATATAGGATACTGTCCCAGACCCTCCTAGATGAAAACTCGATAATCTCGCGAGGCAGCTGCCGCTTCGTTGCATATTTTGAAGATGCCCGACGGACTCCCAAAATGGCGCTTTTCACTTCTTCTTTAGTTGCCCTCGCGGGTGTCGCTAAAAGTTCCGAGGCGAGATCCCATAAATCCTCTTTTTCCTCCTCTTTAACATTCTGGAGACGCAAAATGGTTTGTGTTCGCTCCACTGGCAATCCGATCAGCTGGTTTTCCACCAACTTTAATTCCCTGTTCGCTGCTCTCGTAAGTGACGCACTTTCCCAGGCAGACTTCTCTGCCCCCCCTGCTGCTTCTTTAATGGCTTTCACATCGCTTTCAATTAAGCCCACCCTTTGATCTGTTTCATTCAGCTTGTCAACAAAGGGTTTTATGGCTTCCATAACCGCTCTTTTAACCAGTTCCTCAAGCGTCTCGCCCCTCTGCAAGGCCGCCGTAACTGACTTGCCAAGAGAAGGACTCTGCTTTTTCGCTGCCATTTTAGGGGGGGGGGAACCGCCAATCTTCCGAGACTCTATGAGGGGGGAAAAATCCGAGTCTTCTAACCTTCAGACCCCACCACTCCTCACATGTGCTTGTAGTAACAGAAGGGATTCGCTTACTTGCAGGCTTTCGCCTAATCCTGCTCCTTGCCATTTTCCATAGCCCGGCAGCACACTGGGTGCCGCGCTCGTCTGCCGGCCTCCATAGGGACAAACGGGCGATTTACCCCCTGCCTCGATCTGTCAGAGGGCTCTTCCCGCCGCGTCCCGGACTCAGACTCCCTGCCTGAGAGTCTGGGGGCTAACCTTTGCAGATCAGCCGCCCGGCCAGGCGGCTCGGCCGCTTCCTCTCGGACCTGCCGAGAGGAGCGTCCGACATGGCTGCAAAAACGAAACCGAATCCCGCTCCTTGGCATCCTCTTCAATGGTTTGTGAGGCCCCCAGATCCTTAGTTTACCAGGGAGCCTGGGTCATATGAATTAGACTGGAAGATGACTAGAGCAACAGTGGTGGAAGACCACTGAATTAATCAGACAGAACATCATAGAGCTCATTTGGGGGCCTGTGAGGTGTCTGTGATGACAGCAAAAAAATTCTCTGCAACTGTTGCATCAGCAGAATCTTATCCAACACAGGCCGTTTCCACACTGTCTATAAGTAGTGCAAGACTCAAGGAAAGCTGCCGGCTTCCTCGCGCGATTTTTGACGCCATCTGTTTACAAAACGCCACAAACGGTGATTTATGGCATTTTGTAGTCGGATGGTGTTAAAAATCGTGCGAGGAAGCCGGCAGCCCTTCCGTGAGTCTCGCGCTATTTATAGACCATGTGGAAATGGCCACAGTTGTTTAAAGTGGTTCATGGCTTGGTAACGCCTAAGTCTGACCCTGCCAGTCATGGAAATCTGGTCCCTAATTGTGATGCTTTTGCAAGGTTCTTTGCAAAATCTTTCATCTTTCTCAAATCTCTCTAGTGAAAATCATCAACCCCTCCCTGATTGAAGGGGCTCTCCCAAACCCTTTGAAGGAGGCTGTTGCTAGTCCTCAAAAAACCTTCATAAGCTACAAATGATGTGGCCAGTTACATGCCAGTATCCAGTTTACCTTTTTAAAGAAAGATGATAAAGCATACAGTAGTGGACAAGTTCCAGGGCTTCCTGGGTGACACATCTGCCCTTGAGCCATTCCTGTCTGGTTTCAGGCTAGGATTTGAGACTGAGATGGCCTTAGTTGCACTGGTGGACCATCTTTTCTTAAAGTTGGGCAGAGAAGTCTTATATGTTGATATTGTTAGATGTTTCTGCAGCCTTTGGCACAGTTGACCGCTTTATTCTTATCCACCAGCTTTGCCCCACAAACTACATATATGATGGATGTTGTCATACCTTCAGATCCTGCTTGATATGAGGCCACACTGAGACTTCTGGCCGTCCATTAATGAGTTAGCAACATGCCAGAAAAGTGTGTGTGTGTGTGTTTATTTCAAGGCTTGCAGTGGCACCCCTAGGATAGATGCCCAGTAACCAAAATGAGTGTATTTTCTCAGTTAGCCTCTTGCTGATCTTCAGGTGCCTGAGTTCTATTTTGTGTGTGCCAGTGTCCCAAAGTTGCAAGTTAATAATGTTTTCATTGTTGATAAATAAAAATAACACATATCCCGATGCATTTTTGCCTCAAAAATCATGTGGGCTGTGTCCCTTGTTGCTGGTTATATAGGCTTTTGAAGCCTTTATATTAAGGTTGACTATTCTGAGTTGGGAAATCCCTGGATTTGGGGTGGAGTCTTGGGAGGGTAGGCATCTCAGGTGCCCATCAGTGGCAGGCAGTCTCCTAGTGGTTTACCTGTTTGACTACCAGTCGCTACTGACCAGTGGGAGGTTTCTGGCTGCTAGGAGATCACTTCCAGAAGTCATCACTTCCAGAAATGATCATGACATCACTTCCAGAAGTGACATTGTCACTCTGGCTGTAGGAGTTCTCCTACACTTCATATGGGGTCAATTTTGGCCCCAAAGGGGCTGATTCTTTGAAAGTGTGGAAGCATTCCTGCGGCTGAGATGACAACATTACTTTTGGAAGTTTCCCATCTGTAGGCTTTCATTGTTATGAATAGCAATTATCTGGGATGACCCTGAAAGACGTTTTGCCTCCAGAGCTGAAATGTCCTTATTGTCAAATTGAAATTTGAAGGGCATGCCATGACATATGTTCCTTAAGTTGGTCTGGGTGTGTATATTAAAATTTTTAGGATTAATGTTAGATCTGGATTTGGGGCAAGCATGTTTTTTGTTATACCAAAGTTTCAGGACTCATCTTACCTTTTCAGGATGTTTTCCAGGTATATTTTTGGGGCCCCAAATAGCTGGGACCACTTTAACAACCCCCCCCCCCCGACACTGCAAGAACAGGAAGGGAGAGGAAGATAGTTATTCTGTGTGGCAATGTCACCCTCCATTAAATTTTAAATGGCCATTGGTTTCTTTGGGAAGACCTGCCTGACCATTTTACCTGCCCTAGGAAATAATGGTTCCATTAGTTCCTATGGATGGTAGATCCGGCCTCCCATTTACCAACTCAACTGTTAGTTGGTGTCTCCAGTCCCCTTAATTTTTAAAGAGAGGGAGACACAGCTAAACAGCAGTTTGGCATATCAGCTTCCTCTCTCTCTGTCTTTGCCCCTAGCGCCTGAAACCTGAAACACTCCCAAAATTCAAGGAGATAAATTTTTGGTACTTCCCGAATTTTGGAATGTTTTGGATCTTTTTGTATATACCTGTGCTGACCTGAAACTGCTAATTCCTGATTTATTTTCCACTCAGGTATATTTGAATGTGCACTCCTGGCCTGAACTTTTCTGATTCTGGATTTATGACTAGAGGCGGGCATGAACCGAAATATGAACCAAAGTTCATCAGGAACTTTGCGAACTGGCGGTTTGTGGGAGCTCATTTCTCATGAACCATGATGAATTTCAGCCTGATTAGTTTGATTTGTATTTCACTTTGTCACTGCAGACAGCCTGGCGCAGATCAATCAATTTCTTAGGCAAGGGGAGTGATGGGCTCTCTGAAGACGTTCTGCTGACCTGGAAGTGACATTTTCATGAACCAAATGAACTGGTTTGCGAACTGGGGCAAGTTTGTGAAAGTTCTTGGTTCATGAAACGCTACGAACTGCACAGTTTGGAATTTTCCTAGTTCATGCCTATCTCTATTTATGACTCCTCTTTCTTCTTCATACCAAATGTTCCCTTTTGGCATTTGTACCACTGAGGGAGATGGACAATTCTGTACTCTATTGAATGCCAAATGGCATGAAAGGTTACACTAGATGATGGCTTTTGTGCCTTTAATTACGGAAATGAACTTGCATTATGCAATAAAGGAAGAAATCTAGTACTTTTATACCACTTTTCATCCAAAGAGCTTATAACATCCAAGGATCTCATAACAACAACCCTGTAAAATAGTTTAGGCTGAAAGAGAATGACTGGCCCACAGCCACCCAATGAACTTCATAGCAAAGTGGGGATTCCAGCCTGGGTCTCCCAGATCCTAATCCAACTCTCTTAACTACTGCAATAAAACTCTGTTGTATCTCCTTGTTTATGGAATTCTTTCCCCCTGACATTTTGCCTACAGATAGTATGCTCCTAATTTATTCGTTTTTTGGTGCCAAGTCAAAGCTTTTTTATTCAGTCACATTTTGAAGTTGGTTGATTTTTCTCAATGGTTTTAAGTTTTTAAATGCCGTTGCATTACTTCCATGGCTGTGTGGTCTTTATGTTTTTATGATGATTACTTTCATGATTTCTGTTATGGGAATCATAAACATGTTGAATTTATTGGAAGTTAATCATTTTAACTTTTATGTGACATCTATAACATTTTAATTGTGAACTATTTCAGATGGAATTTCATTCTGGGAAGCAATATAGAAGTGCTTCAGATAACTTGCATATATTCACCATCCACATCTATGGTGTGTGTCTACCAAAGCACATGCAGTCTGTCAGGATAGTGGAGGTTGTGCATTCATGTCTCCATTGAAGTGTAGATGGAAATGCACACCCTGTTCCACACCTGACAGTGTAAAGAAAAGGGGTAGATTGGATGACTTGCATTCAAATGTGCATCACAATGTTCATGTGCATATACATACTGTCTGTGTTCATGGATCCCAATGTAAGAAAAGAACTGGCATGCAGAAACTTCTGTAATGAGATCCAGAGGAGTTAGCTGTGCTAGTCTGTAGTTGCAAAATAGTAAAAAAGTCCAGTGGCACCTTTAAGACTAACCAACTTTACTGTAGCATAAGCTTTCAAGAACCACAGTACTTATGAGAACCACATGCATCTGACAAAGAGATCTGCGGTTCTCAAAAGCTTATGCTTCAATAAAGTTGGTTAGTCTTAAAGGTGCTGTTGAACTCTTTTACTATTCTGTAATGAGATTACCTTGCCACTACCTCTGTGGGTCATACAGTGGTGGCAGGGGCAGCAGTGGTATCTCCTGCTCCTTCCCCATCTTGCCGCTTCTATCACCATCCCTCTGTGGCTGACATGACAGATCTGGAAGCAGTGGCAATTCACTCCTTCCCTGCTCACCTCCCCACCACTTCAGTGGCTCATGTAGCAGCGGGGGATGGGGGGTCTGGTGGTGCTGTCTTCTACCCACTCGCATTGCTGCCCCTAGGCTCATATGGCAGGGGTGGCTCCCATTCCTCTTGCACCCACATTACCGCTAACCCTATGACTCACATAGGGGTGGTGGTGGCAGCTCCTGTGGCCATGGTGGCAGCTCCTGTTCATGCCCACCTTTATCACCACAGCCTCTGTAGCTTATACAGCAGTGGAGACAGTGGCTCCCACTCATCTTACTCAGCCTGCCTTATGGCAGCAGCATCTACCAGGCATAGCCATCCATCTAGTGCTTCCCCTAAGTAAGGAAGATGAATGAGGTTGAACCAACAGAGTTTTGTGGTATGCACATGGTAGCAGGTTTCCTGGTGGATGATGCTGGCCTTGATGAGTCTTCTGTCTAGGAGGGAGGGGAGCAGGGGTGCTGGGAGGCCAGAATAGCCCTAGAAAGGGCCCTCCCCCTGTTTTTACTGACAGAAGCTAATGTTTAAAGGCTGGCAATATTTCTGTGGTTGTCTACCAACCTTTATAATGACCACCAAGATCTCAGAGGGTATTCATTTCTTAAAGGTACAGGAGTTATTTCTATTATTTGTGTGTATGGGGGGGATTTTAATGTCCGATGTATTTTTTTAGATTTCAGATTTTTTTTTTTTTGCAATTTTCAGATTTTTAAAAACTATTTGGAAGTTTGTAGAAAGATCTGTCTTGTCTGTCCATGGCCCTAATCTCTGAGGTTAAGTATCCACCGGCGAATCCACATTGAGAATTAGATATATTGATGTAAGTGTTGCACACATACATTGCTTCCCTGTATCCAAGCACCAAAACTATGGTATCAGCTTGAGAATTTGTCCAATATATGTGTACAATAGCATACTCTGTCGTTATTTGTGGAGGGCTTATATCATCCTTGGCCTTCTTAATCAAAGCTAAGTACTCCTGCTTCCTTAGATGCCTTCTATAAAAAGTTGACTATTCTAGCTTTTCTTTCCTCTGAACAAAGCCCTTTGATAGCCTCCTGTTTGGGCCTCCTGAGTCCTACCATCATCTTCTCCCAAGAGGAAGTAAATAGGGTTGCTAGCTCTCATTTGGGAAATTCCTGGAGATTTTTAGGATTGAACTTGAAGAGGGTGGGGTTTGGGAAAGGGAAGAGCCTTGGCAGGGTATAATGCCATAGTCCACCCTTCAAAGCAGCCATTTTCTCCAGAGGAACTGATCTCTGTTGACCGGAGATCAGTTGTAATTCCAGGACATCTCCAGCTACCACCTGGAGGCTGTCACCCCCAGGGGAAGACCAGGGACTGTTCTTCAAATCGGCAGTTGTTAGATATGCTGCCTTATACATATGTGTCCATGCTTCATAAACACAGGTCTGTAACAAAGAACTGCAGTGTTATCAGGTACAAAAAGTTTACTGGCTCAAGTATGGTAGTAGCTGAATTATCAAGTGATTGATAAACATTTTTAATTAGGCACAAACATTTGTTGTCTGTTTTCTGTCTCCTTTTAGAATGTGCTATCTTTCTATTGACATAGGTACTTTTCGCACTCGGTTTTTAGAGCGTGTTTGTACCTGTTCCACATCCCATATTTGCAAGGTTTTCACACTTAAAAGCAGTGATGGGATGCAGTCCCGCTTTTTGTCTGCTGTATCCCTGATTTTTCCCCCTGCGGACATACCCTGATGTTTTTTTTAAGTTCGCTGCCAACTGGCAGCTGGCCCGCATTTTGCTAATGTGAACACTTTTGCCCCCTTTTTGCTTCTCTCCCCGCCTCTCCTTTTCCGTGGGAGCTGTGCAGAATTAACCACTCCCACCCTCCTCAGCTCTCTGAACTCCTTGTCCACCATTTTTTTTAGTAAAGCGATGTGAGGGTCATAAGGCTGCTTCTTCGTTGGTTTCCTTCCTCCCGGTATGCATGCTCTTTTATTTTTTTTCAAAAGCCAGGAATGATTCCTAAGCTTGCTGCTAATTCAAAGATAGGTTAAGTATCATCCACTACTGTATAGTGATAGTTTTGAGATTTTTAGCACCCTACAAATGAACAATTGTGACTAGAAACAAATTAATAAAAGCTGTATACAGATGTTGTAGATATTTGTACAATATTTGTTTCCATTGAGCATGATATTTGGAAGCATGATGAAAGTGAAAACAGAAAATGGCGGAAAGAAATTTCAGCAATTGCATACAGTGTCTGATAATGTCCTCTGAGAGTGAAGGAAGAAAAGCGTGCAGGTAGCAGCTCAAAGCAATGAGGAACAGCAAAGCTACATGAACAAAAAGTGCAAAAACACAGATGAGCTCAAGGTCTAAAAAAAGGATTCTCCAGAGACCCAAAGCTAATTTAGTAGATAAGTTTCCGACTTTGTTCAGCTTTGCATGTTATAATAGGAAAGGGTAACAAAAGGCCACAATTTCTCAGAGGTGGTTGTCTCAAGGGAAGCAAAGAAAGAAAGAGAGAAAGAAAGAAAGCAGTTGTCAGTTAGGATCCTACAAACTGGAATATAAATAAGACGTTGGCTGCAAACCAATATGTAATTGCTTGAAAGTGAACCACACTGAACTCAGTAGGACTTATTTCCAAGTAAATGTGCAAAGAATCAGGCTGTCAAAGAAACTTGTACTAGATTTTTAAGCATATGTATTAGTAGCAGTGCAATCCTATGTATATTTAATCAAAATGTATTGATTTCCTAGGCTGAGACTGGAGTAACTCTTTTGTTAGGCCACACTTGGCAACCCTTAGGAGCAAAAAGGAAGTGGGGCCTGGTCAAGCCAGCATGCTGACATTACATCAGTGGATGCTCTAGAATTTTCCAAACCTCTATGGTAAAACTGCTTTGACATCACTTCTGGGTCTTACTGGAGGTGATGTCACTACAATGGCACGATGCTGGTGTGTTTCTCAGTCTCCCTCCGTTTTCTCCCACCAGCAAGCACACTGAAAGATTGTAATGTGAAGTTTTGCTGGGAGCACTATAGCAGGAGACATAGCAAGCCTAGTTTGCACTGTAAATCCTTTTGAACACAGTGGACTTAGTTCAGAGTACAAAGGTTTAGGACTGTTCTGCACAATTTTTGTTAGAATAAAAATAACTGTGTTTTCTTAAATGAAAGGAGACCTATCCCAGGACTGGAATCTAGAAATCTATCTAATCCTAGGACACTTTTCTGCCAAAATTTATATTTATGTTGACTGACTGATAAATTTGATGTTCCACTTTTCTTCTTTCACAGAGATATCTGAAGTTGCTAATAAAAATATGCATTATGTGACAAATATAGCAGAAAGTAGTCAAAAAACCAACAAGACAAAGGTAGGGCAGGAGGCCTCCTGCCATCTAGGTGCACTGCATGAAAACACTTGAGAAAAATAAA
The DNA here is from genome assembly GCF_028583425.1 of Eublepharis macularius. Taxonomy (NCBI): domain Eukaryota; kingdom Metazoa; phylum Chordata; class Lepidosauria; order Squamata; family Eublepharidae; genus Eublepharis; species Eublepharis macularius. The sequence continues at coordinate 100,827,152 of NC_072792.1, forward strand.
AAAACAGCAACATCACTAATGTCACTACATCACTTCGAGGTAGAAACAGTGGTGGTTAGAACGTTGGACCAGGATCTGGGAGAACCAGGTTTGAATTCCCACTGCCATGGAAGCTTACTGTGTGACCCTGGGCCACTCACACATTCTTAGCCTAACCTACTTCAAAGGATTGTTGTGAAAATTAAATTGAAAAGGGGAAAATTATGTAAGCCAACTTGGGTTCCCTGTGCTTTTGTACCCTCTGGCTGCAGATTGGCTGTTGAGTGTGGAAGCACAGGGGGAGAAGGAAGGAGGCAGGGAGGCAGAGCCTGAGCCTGAGCCCAAGCCCTGCTCTCCTTGGTGAGAGCCTGCACTTGCCCTACCCTCCTACCAGCTGCTGAGACACCAGCCAGCCTTGTGGCATATCAGCAGCATAGCAACCTGCTGGCACCACTGGCCTCTTGCCAAAATTCTTGCATGCTCAGGCATAGCAGCAACTAGCGCCACTGCTCATCTTGCTTGCCTTGGTTGCTCCTTCCACCACATGAAAATACCAAACATTTAAATGTCCAGTATTTTCTTTGAAGTTCTTCTGGACAGTCCAAGAAAATTTCGAACTGTCCTGGTAAAAACGGGACACCTGGAAACCCTGCTGCTGTCTGCTTCGTTCAATTGCTGACTGTAGGTGCAGCAGAGGGAGTACTAAGGTAATTTCAAGCCTTGAAGAATAAAAACGTGATATTAAGGTTTATATTGGATTTAAAATAAAACAGCCAGTCATATTACCCAACACCATTAGAAAAGCCAACCATTCATCCATTCTTGGAAGACCCCATGCAGTTCTTGTAAACTAGTATGGGGGTATGTGCAGGGATTGAAAGAAGTATACAGCTGCTGCTGCTTGATGGTAGAAGGGAGACCCTGGTGACAATGGGGGCAGGTTAGGGCTGCAGGGGCATGCTCAGTGCTGGCTTGCCTCTTGGAACATCACTGACAACAAATTTAAATAAATATTTATATTTCACCTTTCTAAAGTGGCTTAAGGTGACTTAGAAATTGAAATTTAAAATATACAATTTACAATAAAACTCCAAGTGATCCCCCTCCTCCAAAGAATATATGCATCCTATACTTCTTTAAGAGCCGTAGCAGTTAAAATGGCCTTGCAGCTCAACTGTCACTGGCCTACTCGCTTGCTGTGTGCTGATAGGCATTTTCCAAGCACAGAGCCCCTTCTCTCAACCTTCCAAAATATTCCACCAGATCTAGTAATTTCCATTTCTCATTGCTTTGAGTTCCCTCCCCCATTTGCTGAAGGCCATGTTCTAGCTGCCTTGTGTTATATTTCTTGCCATCAACAAATTTTAAAAAGATGAGTCTTTGGTTGGTTGGTTAAAGACACAATAGAAAACATGTATGAAAAAAGGTTATCAGTTATTAAAAATATACTTCAATAGCTGTAGTATGTGAAATGACCAGTTGGGTGCTGTATGGCATCTTAGCAGCTCAAGTACAGTGCATTCACATGTATGTGCATGAAAGGGAAGATGCATCCACACCCCGCTCAGATTTCACTTCTAAAGACCCAGGGATAGAAAACTAAGCCCTAAAGACTGGAAAATCTAGAAACCCATTAATAAAAATATGAATAAGGCATTCTTAAAAGGATAAAAGGAGAACAAAATAAGAACCATTGGTTTACCAGCAATCAGTACCAGAAAGCTGGAATTCTTAACCCATTTTAGAGGTTATAGGTGAACTGGTAAGGTCAGATAACTGAGCAGCTTCAATGGCCAGGTAGATTGAAAGATTCATGAGGTTGAACATGTGAGTTTATAAAATTATGGACAATGTGTAAAATTATTTTCTGTTTCTCAAAATTTAGGATCATCCAATGGAACTGTCTGATAATAAGTACTGAATGAAAGTAGTATAATGTATTGTCGAAGGCTTTCACGGCCGGAGAACGATGGTTGTTGTGGGTTTTCCGGGCTGTATTGCCGTGGTCTTGGCATTGTAGTTCCTGACTGTGACTGAGACTGTGACACTGAGAGATCTCTGTCTTTTGGTGCTACACCTCTGAAGATGCCAGCCACAGCTGCTGGCGAAACGTCAGGAACTACAATGCCAAGACCACGGCAATACAGCCCAGAAAACCCACAACAACCATCGAAAGTAGTATACTTTGAGCGGTATATAACTGACCTTTTCACACATGGTTGTAATGGCCAGTAGCACTGTTTTTAAGATGATTTGACAAATGTATGCAGGATATATCTACCAATGGTCGTTTGCCATTTTAGCTACAGGTGCACCCTATATGTTCAGGTGCTATATGCATCTGAGGATTGGAGCCAGAGGGGGGAAATAGCTACTTCATCACACTCTGCTTGGAGCTTTGCAGAGACAATGGCTGGTCACCGTTGGAGATAAAAGTCTAGATAGAACTTTGGTCTAATCCAGAAAGGTACTTGTTTGTCTTTACAAAGCTTACTGTTCTATTGTAATATTACAATAGGAATGAACTATTAGCACTGAACAAAAATATCAAGGAAAATATATTATTCTGAACTGAAAATATACTCTGTACAGATTTGTACATTTAAATGGAACACCTAGGGCACATGACAGTTTTTCTTGTTTGGAAGGGGGTTTGATCAGGATCTGGTATATGACTCTGACAGAACAGAAGCCTGAGTAAACAGCAACAGGTAGGGAGACGAGAAAAGAAACTGACTGTTTGCTACCAGCTAGGGCTAAGGCTGGGGAAAGTTCCAGTTTCCCAAAGAGAGGAGTAGTAGTTGGGAGTAGAGATGGGCAGGAACCGAAATATGAACCAAAGTTCATGACGAATCAGGTCGGTTCATGGTTTGCGAACTGGCAGTTCGTCAGAGCCCATTTCTGATGAACCGCCACGAATTTTAGGCTAGTTCGTTTTTTGGTTTGTCAGTGCAGACAGCCTGGCGCCAATCAATCCGTTTCCTAGGCAACAGGGGATGGACTTCCTGCAAACTTTCTGCTGACTCGGAAGTGATCTTCTGTTTGCCCGGAAGTGACGATTTGCTGACCTGGATGTGATGTTTTCATGAACCAAACGAACCGGATCGTGAACCGGGGCAGGTTCGTGAAAGTTCATGGTTCGTGAAATGTGACAAACCATGAACCTCGCAGTTTGTTTTTTTCTGGTTCGTGCCCATCTCTAGTTGGGAGAGTGAGTGGAACTGTGCCTCTGCCCAGCAGACTTTCTTCAAGGCTTTTTCTAGCAGAGAGGAAGAAGCTTTTCCAGTGGTGAGGGGGAGCTATTTGATGTTCCCCTGCCCAGTGTATGATTGAAGACTCCATCATCCTCTTTCCCAGGTGTGGAAAGACAGCCCCAGTCCTTCCCTGAGCTGGACTCCTTGGTGGAGTGGAGAAGAACATAGTGTAAGAGCGCCCCCCCCCCACACAAATGTTATTGAACAGGCCAACCAATAAAGCAAAAGTTTTTCCAAAAAATAAAAGCTGTCGTTCTCCACCCCTTTGTGTGCTCAGCAGTTCCCTTATTTCCCATTGTTCAAAGCTCTCCATAGCACAGTAGCCACGCCAAGTAAGACAGGAAGAGATCTGAGACCCCTATCCAACTATTCCAGAATGAAGAGAGTATGTGCCAGCATTCAGCCAAAAAAAAATTGTTTCTGTGGATGTATACAGGTTTACTTCAGAGAAGCCATCATTCAATGGGACTCACTTCTGAATAATCATACACAGGATGGAGGCGAAAGAGAAAGACATTCCAGACTGGAAAAGCTGTGTGGTGGCTGCCTTCACCAGGTTGGGCATGGGTTGGGTAAGTAATGCATTCACTGTCACTAGGCATGTTGCTCAGTGGCCCCAAATGAGTCCTACATTAAAGGAGTGTGGTGAGGCAGGTGGTATGGCAGGGGTAGAGTCTTCTCCAGCCTGATTGCACATATACATTTTAAAAAGTTTTAAAGGTGAAAAGCAGAATCAATTCAAGACCATATGTAAGAGGAGCAGAAACAGAAATGAGAAGCAGTGGAGTGCACATCCCTCTGAGTGGATCCCCTGTTGCCACAGCGCTTTCTTGGGAGTTGCATTAGCAGTAGACATAGGCATGAGTTGAAATATGAATCAAATTTCGTGATTAATCGGGCCGATTCTTGTTTCGTGAAATGCGTTTCATGGGGCTGCAGTTTTCACAAAATTCATGACTCTTGGGGCTGATCCATTCGAATCATGAATGATTCGTGATGCCAGACAGGCTGGCACCGATCTACTGATTCCCCAGGCAACGTAGGCCCAGAATGTCTGCAGACCTTTTGTTGCCATTGGACATTACAATCTTAGCCCACATAACCTTGATAGGCAGCTCTCCCTGCCAACTGGAGAGCTTCTATTATGCCCTATACAGCAAGGAGCCGGGGCGGTTAATCTCCTAGGCAACTGAGGATATGGGCCTTTTGTAGCCATGGGAACACCAATCTCATCCCTCCAAATGCTGTTAGGCAGGTCTGTCTGCCAACCACAGACCTCCTGTCCTGCTCTATGTGAGCATTCCTTATATAAGGCACAGCTCTCTGTCTCGTGCTTTTCAGTTCCAGTAGACAGAGGGAGAGGGAGGACCTGTTGCTGGGATTTTGAGTGAGAGAGTGGAATTGGGAGCTTTTGACTGAATTTGCTGCTACTTTAAAAGAGACTGAAAAGCCTCTCTCTTATTTTCAGCCCTTGGCCTTGTTGGGAAGGTTGTTGGGTGAGGGTGCCTTCTTTCCTCCACCCCACCCCACCCCGATCTCAGGGCATTGCCTGGCTCCGGGGCCTAGCTTGACTGAGGCCTACCTTTTTGTCTTTAATTTTCTTTGCTTATATTCTTATTTAGAGCATTTGTTGTTGCTGGCTTGTTGGGTGAGGGTAAGTGGAGGAGAACCTGCTGAAGTCTCCCTGCGAGTTTGGCATCTCTGGGTATTAAGGGGACCATTGAAGTGCCCTGGGTTCTGACGAATCAAATAACGAATCGTTTCATGAAATGGGACAATTTTGTGAAAGTTCGTGATTCATGGAATACGACGAAACACGAAACGCTCATTTCGTTTTTTCCCATTTCGTGCCCATCTCTAATTAGCAGCAAGGAAATGACACATGCACACTGCTCCATGGAAAGTGTCTGTTGCTCTGTGTGTGGAGAGGCCACAGTGCAGGGAAAGGCTAAAATATTCCCATGTGTTGTTGCTGAATGCTTATGTAAGCCAGTACTATTATGGAAACTACCTGCTGTTCCTTTTGCAATGTGACCCATCATCCCTTTTGCCTCTTAATGGATATTGCTTTATATTCTAAGCCTTGAGACAATCTCTTGCATCTGTTACTTATTAAAGCAGGGAATCAGGCTTACTCCTAAAGTGATTTATCAATAGCAAGGTACAAATATGTCCTTTATTTTTTGTCATTTTGTTTTTGAGCCATTTCATTTTGCTCATTTTCATTGCTGGTGTTCCCAATTAGTTTGTTCTGCAAGATTTTTTAGTGCCATTTATACAGTATTGATGAAAAGCAAAATATTAAATGGTAATAATTTTACTGAATCTTGTTAATATGGTTAGGGCCACAGTTTCATCCCAAGCAGGGAATACCTACATCATAAATTAGGGTTGCCAATTCCTGGTTGGGAATTTCCTGGAGATTTGGGGGTGGGAGTGGAGCCTGAAGAGGACAGAATTTGAAGAAGGGAGGGACCTCAGCAGGGTATAATGGCATATATGCCACTCTCCAAAGCAGTCATTTTCTTCAGGGGAACCAATCTCTGTTGTCTGGAAACCCAGGAGATCTCCAGGCCCCACTTGGAGGTTGGCAAAACCATCAGAAACTGGGATTTTCAAATCAAAACACTGTGCTTATGAAACATATTAAGGTCTCTATATGCCAGCAAAAGGCATCATGTATGATTTTATAAAATTCCATGGTATGTTAATGTTTTCTCTTTTTATATCACTTGAGTAGATCCCATGATGTTCTCAAATGTGATTGCTTTGTCTTGTCTTGCTACAAAACAATGCACAGAACTGAACCTTATCCTCATCTTTGTGGGTCTTCTTAATTTCATTCATTACTTGGGGCAAAGGAGAAATCCAGACTTTATGAGAGTTTTTTTTAAAAAAATGGCTTGAATTAACTTCAGGAGTTGAACTGATTGCAAAAAAACCCCAGTCTACAGGAAAACTAATCCGGAAGGGTTCATTTGTCATGATCAGTAGAGTGGAACCTTTATGAAAAAGTAGTTACTCTCTTGGAAGATACCTCAGTAAAGACTTTTAGTCATTAATTTCATCCCTGCTCTTATAAGAAGTAATAAAAAACACCCCAATCAGTGTCCAAGATAGCAACCAACGTTTAATTATTCAAGAACAGGCTTGTGTGGGTCTGTGTGTGTGTGTTTGGCTTAAAAAGGAAGACAGTGAACAAAGGTTGTTGTGGGTTTTCCGGGCTGTATTGCCATGGTCTTGCCAAGACCACGGCAATACAGCCCGGAAAACCCACAACAACCATCGTTCTCCGGCCGTGAAAGCCTTCGACAATACAGTGAACAAAAATTATGTAATCTTTAAAAAATATATCTTTGAACAAGTATAGGAAATACAGGCTTTAAAGAAATGTTATTAAAAAGGGCTTTTGAACACAATTTATGTAAATACAATGAACATACGTGGAGAGAGATTGTGATAACAGGCAGCCCTTGGTTGCCTATAGCAGGAATCCCCAACATTTTCCAGCCCGTGAACACCTTTGGAATTTTGACACAGAGTGCAACTATAAAATGGCTGCTGGAAGAGGTGGATCCAATAACAAAATGGCTGTCTCAAGAGGTGGAGCCAACCCCAAAATGGTAGGAAGCAGTGTACTGCATAACTCTAATAGTAAATCTTCAACATTTCAGACAGAATCTCTGCTTAACACAGTGCCTCTTAAAATGAACATATTGTTTTAAAAATATTTTCTTGCATACACATAGCTTACCTTCAGTCATGCAGTGAAGATCCTTGTACTGTAGTAGCAGCTGCTGTTTAAGCAACTTTTTAAAAAATCTGTATAGCCAATCAGAAGCCCTATTGAGAAAAAGTGCCACTTGGTCCTACCCACTTTCTAAAAACATTGGTAGGCATCAGGTCAGGTGTCAAGGGGTGCCATGGAGCCCACAAGCACTATGTTGGGGACCCCTGGCATAGAATGCAAGAGGCTGGGGGCTCCAGAAGCATCCCCTGCCCCAGGTCTGCTGCCCTGTCTGGATCAACCTGCTGAAGTGGTAGGAAAGTGGGGAGGAATTGCATCAAAACCCAGAAGTGACAGTCTTTACCATAGACATTTTGGGGATTCCTAGAGTGTCACCCAGAAGTGGTGCCACTTCTGAGTTATGATGCAGTTCTCCCCCACATTCTCCTGCCACATTGGCAGGCAAGTGTGCCCCAAGCCACCCAGCTAGTTGATGGCTTTGGGCATACCCAGGGCAACCAGTGAGGGGCAGCTGAGACAGACTGCCTAGGGCACAGAAAGCCCTTTGGCCATACCTGGATAGTAGATTCTGTTCTACATATGCTTTTTACTCAGAGAGGAGGGAAGCATTGTAGGGAGGCGGTCTCAGATGCTTTGCTAATGAGTGGGGGACCATAGACTTCACCACTATGTTGCCTTGCATATTATCTGTTGCTTCAAATATATACTACCTGTGCTTCATGTTATCTAATGTCAGTCCTAGAATTGATTATGTTCTGTTTCAGCAATTTTCCAACTCTGTATTGGATCCTTGCTAATGCTATGTCTTTGTAAAATCCTATGACATTGTTTATGGAAATTTCCTTGACACTGTATGGAAATGTCCTTGATATTAATTGTACTAATCTCACACTATGTAATCTGCCTTGAGTCTCAATGAGAAAGGCGAACTATAAATGACATCAATAAATAAATAAAAATAAATTGTTGGGAGGTGCACTATAAAAGTGTGCACTCCTTTCTTCTGTGGTTGGGAATTCCACTCACATGGAGAGAACACTGTATTCATAGAAGCATGTAAGTAGGTTTTATGTATACCTCCCATTATTGGAGCAGAGCCTAATTGTTTAACAACAACAACAACAACAAAAACTGGGCTTCTGTACCGCTCTTCTAGACAGATTAGTGCCTCACCCAGAGCGGTTAACAAGTTAGTGTTATTATTATCCCCACAATACAGCTGGGGAGCTGGGACTGAGAGTGGCTTACCCAAGGCCACCTACTGAGCTCATGGCCGTAGTGGTATTTGAACAGTAGAGTGCTGATTCACAGCCAAACCACTTAACCACTGTGCTACAGCAGCTCCACCTTACAGTTTCCCCACCCTACATATGTTCATTGTTAGAGATGTGATATCAGGGATTTGTGATCTGGCTAAATTGCTGAATTTATGCTGACCCAGCATTATATGGCTATGCTGCATCAAATTGGAGAATCCCAAATTGGATCTAGAGAGCTGAACTCTATTGGGCTGGATTTATTTTGTCACAGGCAGCCACAGTAGTGGCTGAGCAGCACTAACTGAGAGAGGGCAGCAGCACAAATCAGAGGAAAGCTCCATGCTGTAGCAAAAGAGCAGTGAGAGGCTGATGGGGATAGGAGGCAGCAAGCAGAGTAGATTCTCCTCCCATCCCCTTCCTCCACTGCCACCCATCCTCTAAAAGAGCCATTCAAGCTATCACTACCTGCCTTTTAAAATCTGTGACTCCAGTGAGCTTCACTCCCCCCACTTCAGTTTGGGATTCTCTACTTTTATATTGGAATTCTTTGGTTGGATATTGGTTCCCCTCTTTCACTTTCGTTCTGTTGGACTTTGTTGGTTCAGCTTGCATGGGAGTGGGACTTGCATTTTGGACTGCTTTTGGCCATGAGTTGCCTTTGCTTAAGGTTTCCCTTTGCCTGGAAAGTCTTGGAAATGTATCCCCCATAGGAAACAGCTTGTTCAAGGACCTGTAGAATTGGACCCTCAGGGTCTGATCTTCCTGAAAATTGGGGGTCTTTAGTAGACAGGAAGGACCAGGTGCCCTGCAAATTTGGTGGAGTTTGCTTGAAAAATGCCCCCCGGTCCCTCCAGATAGTCTTCCCCATAGGGATAAAGTTGGGATTATCTAACTGGAGAATCTGAACCAGATTTCAGGCATAATGAATTTTTTTTGGTATCCCTGAAACCTGGATCTGGATCACCTGATTTCTTTTTTACACACCCCTATTCATTGTACTTTAGTATAACATGTGCAAAGGGATTGAGTGGAAGGCACCAGAACAGCAGGAGTTACTGAAGGCACCTAAGAAATCTATTGATTTTAATTGGCATTCACCTTGAAGAGCATTGGGAAGTATTAAACACGATCTGATTTCTGGTTCCAGTTAATGAAAGAAATAGATTAAAAGATCCATCCTATGCAGGTCTATTTGAAAGTCGGTCTCATTTTGTTAATAGGACTAATTCCCAGGACAGTGTTCTTAGGAATTCAGCCTAAATTTGAGATATGGGTTTGGTCCTGTGGCAGCCTGGAAACACATGATAGAAATACTCTGATGTACAGAGCCCTACAGAAAGTGATAGCTCACTGGAATGGATGCTGTCTCAGATGTTTTCTGTGATCCTCTTGATATCACTCAACTACCTCCTTGTCCTTTTTATTTATTTATTTATAATCCACCTTTATCACTGAGATCCAAGATGGATTACACAATGCAAGTGACTACACAATATAATCAACTCCTAAGACATTCACTGAGCAAAGTACAATAATGAACAACATTTAAGACATTCAGTGAAAGACAGTATGGTATGGTAGCAAAAAAACTGAAAAGCAAGCATAAAGCTGAGAACATAGATGAAATCTTTCTGAAACAGAGTCTAACTAATTTACATGGCATGTTTAGCAATGTGAAAACTCCCTAGAAGGCACATGTATACATCAGCAGGCAAGTACTCAACAGAATAGTATATAGCCCCTGTCCTTTTACCAAAGCATCTCTCCAAGCTACTTCTTACGATCCAGCCTTATAATCTGGGTAGAAATCTAAGAGAGTGGGAGCTTTCCTAACCTCCTCAGGCAGGTCATTCCATATGTAGGGGCTTACATGGAGAAAGCATGTGTGCAGACAGCTGTTGTTTTTGCCCAACTGCAGGGTGGTATCTGCAGAAGGCCCTGTCCACATTTTGCTGTGATGGAACATAAAGGGGGAAGCACAAATATGAGGGGCCAAGGCCATGAAGAGCTTTGAATGTGATAGTCGTGACCTTGAATTGAACCCAGTAACTGATAGGAAGCCAGCGGAGTGACTGCAGAATGGGACTGATATGCATGCTTCATCTAGCACCTGCGAGTAATGAGTTGCAGCAATCTGCACCAGCTGGAGTCTCTGAGTAACCTTTGAGGGGAGACCTACGTAGAGTGCATTACAGTAGTTAAGTCTTGATGTTACTGTGTCATGAATTCCGCTGGTCAGATTGGCCATGTCAAGGTAAGAGACCATCTTCCAGGCAAGTCTGAGAGCTGGATCTAGTATTACCCCATGTTTCTTAAGTGAGTCAGCCAGGGTCAACTAAACTCCATCATAGGTGGAAGCACATTGTCTACAGTCATTCTGTATCCAGCACATGTTGTAAATTCTAGATCTTTAAAAAAATGTGTTTGTATCTCTGTGTTTGTGTGTGCATTTAGACCATGCAAGTTTAGCTATTTAGTGGCTATTTTTGTCATTCCTTTATGTGATTCTCCCCATGAATGGGATTGTCTTATATCTCTGCACAGGGACAAGGCACATAGAGGGGGAGTGAGAACAAGCATGCCCATTTGCCTGACTGTGGTTACAACTCCTTGAATGCATTCAAGCTATGAGTATTGGCACTGTGCCCATATTTGAGCAAACTTGCATAAGACTGAGGCCTGTTAGTTCCCATTGCCCTTCTACAAAGCTGTGCCATATTGCAGAGTTTCTTTTTTCCCTGGCTGGATAAGAGACCACAAACAGGACCTGATTGCATGATTCCTCTCTCTAAGCTAACTGGATCTGTGTGCTAAAAGCTCTTTTCTTAAAGCTAAAATCCTACTGGACTTTTGCTCTTTTCTACTAAAATCCTACTGATCATCAGTTGGGAGAGGGAGGCAGAACGACAAGGCTAAACTGAGTCTCCTTCTGCTTTTTCTTCCTACCAACTGCAGATCAGTAACATTTTAGTTTTTTAAAGAAATGTTCTGTATGTAGAACTTCAGCTAGTTTGATTGCTTGGGTTGTGTTAGACTGAAGCCACATACTTTCCCCCACCATTTTGTACAGAAAGCTGACTGTGATGTGCATTTCCTGCCTTTTCAATAATATGTGCATCACTGATATGTATTCAGAAATATGCAGGCTTGATACACATATACCAAGGGCCAAACTAGATATGATGGTGTCCCTGGGTCTAAGCTGTGGATGCTGCCACCGTTTTGCCATTGCAGCATTTTAAAATCCCATCATTAAAATTGCAGTGGTATCCATGGGATGGACCAGGGACATCATCTAGCTTGGCCCTAAAAAATATGTAAACCCGTGTGCATAGATGCTGACAGAATCTAATTGAATTTCAGCTTCCCAAGTAAGAAACTGTAGTGGGTTTAAAAAACAACAATCCAAAGTCACATAATTCCTACATATTTAGCACTTCAACATCAATAATGTGTGTGAGAGGTAAGAATATGACTAAACAAAAGCAGCAAGAATTAATGGAAATTACCGATTGTGAAGTAACACAAAGTTAAATATCTTGGAATTGAGTTAACTGCAAAGAATATTGATTTATTTAAGAATAATTATGAAAAGCTATGGCAACAGATTGATAGAGATATGATTAAATGGAATAAACTAAATCTATCATGGCTGGGAAGAATAGCGGCAGTTAAAATGAATGTGTTACCACGGATCATGTTTCTATTACAAACAATTCCAATTATTAGAGACACTAAACAATTTGAAAAATGGCAGAGGAAGATCTCTGACTTTGTGTGGGCAGGCAAGAAACCACGAGTAAAAATGAAAGCTAAAGAAAGAGGTGGACTGCAGTTGCCAAATATTATATACCACGAAGCAATATGTTTAGTTTGGTTAAAAGAGTGGATGTCACTGAAAGATTGTAAGCTCTTAACATTGGAAGGTTATAAGAAGCTGTTCGGATGGCATGCCTACTTGTGGCAGGATAAAATAAAAGCTGATTCTATGTTTTTGCATCGTTATATCAGAAGGAGCCTCTTCACGATCTGGAAAAAATATAAAAAATATCTGGGTGAAGACTTCCCCTCTTGGGTGGTACCGTTTGAAGTGATTGATCCGAGAGGTATCTACAATGAAGAACAATGTTTACCATATAAAGAGATATTGATTATGGAACAGAAAATGATAAGAATTAAATCGGAGGAAGAGTTATCTTCTTGTTACGGATGGTTCCAATATAGATAGATCAGAGACCTTTATAATTCGGATTGCTCAAAAGAAGGAATTAAATGGGAAAACTCAGAGTTGGAAGAGACTATACTACAAGAAAGCAAAAAGAAGATATCTAAGATTTATAAAATACTTTTGAAGTGGTATACAGAGGATGAGACTGTCAAAGTACAGATGGTGAAGTGGGCAATTAATTGTCATAAAGAAATAACAATGGAATCATGGGAATATTTATGGAAAACTACACTGAAGATTTCAACTTGTACCAGTATTAAAGAGAATGTTTATAAAATGATCTATAGATGGGATTTAACGCCAAAGAAGATTGCTCTTGGAAATGCTAACATGTCAGATAAATGCTGGAAATGTAAAAAGCATGAAGGATCATTGTATCATATGTGGTGGACATGTGAAATAGCCAGACAGTTCTGGGGAGATATTATAGAAGTAATAAATGAGATATTGCAGATTCAAATAAAGAAGAACCCAGAACTATTGCTATTGAACTTAAGCATGGAAGATGTTCCTACTCAATACCGAACATTACTATTTTATATGACAACGGCAGCAAGACTTTTATATGCGCAAAAATGGAAGGTGCAAGAAATACCAACTATTGAAGATTGGATGCATAAATTGCTGTGCATGGCGGAAATGGATAAAATGACAAGGAAACTGAGAGATCAGAATCCAGCGGAATTTTTTACGGACTGGGGAAGATTGAAAACATATTTAGAAAAGAAGTGGGATGTAAAGGGGGAATTATGGCAATTTGAAAATTATTAGAATGGATTTGTTATTAGAAGAGATAGAGTCTTTACCATATGAAGTGAAGTATTAGCTAATTGTTAGCCCAAATGTAAGTGGACTTAGAGTTAATAGATATTGTTAGAATTACTAAAGTAGATATTTTATCTGACAGTTAGTTTAAATTTAAATATATGTGGAGCTAATATAAAGTAATAGATAATAGATTTTAAGTTTATAACAATATTTTTGAAGTTAATAGATAGGGCTTAGTTGAATAAAAGAGTAAGTAAACATGAGATAAGGAGTTACAGAAAAAGGGGACAGATTGGGAATAGATTAGGCTATAGGGTTGGAAAGCTGTTGGAAGTCTTGGAAAAGGGGGGGAGGGAAAGAGTGGGGGAAAGGATAATGAGATGTTATTTGAAAGTTGTATATTAATATTCTCACCTAATAAAAATTTTCTAAAAAAAAAATAATGTGTGTGAGACATAGGTATGTGACTGCTTACTGTATTTCTAGTCAAGGCACATTGCATTTGGCAGGGTTTACTGGAATACTCTACATCTGTAGAAGTGTTATTTGTGCTTCAGAATACTAAGAGTCAGTTTTAGATGTTTAATTATAAAGGAAGTCAGACAGAGGTGCATGTGAGCATTACTTCTGCTTTTAAAGTAGAAACTGGTCAGACAGAACATTACTGCTACAGCTTCTATGAATTTAACATAATGGAATACTAGAATGCAGGTGGCAGACTGCCAGAGGATGCAACTACATCTCCGGTGAGGTATATATTTTAGCCTCTGATAATTTTTCCTATGTATTTACAAGTGTGAGAACCATGAGTAGGGTTGCCAACCGCCAAATGGGGCCTGGATATCTCCCAGAGTTACAACTGATCTCCAGGCTACAGAGATCAATTCACCTGGAGAAAATGGCTGCTCTGGAGGGTGGACTCTATAGCAATGGAGCCTGCTGAGGTGTCTCATCTCCCCAAACTCTGCTTTCCCCTGGATCCACTCTCAAATTTCCAGAAATTTCCCAAGCCTGAGTTGGTAACACTATCTCATAAAAATTCTTTACCAGATGTTACATGAGAAATGGGAAGTGTCACCTAGCACAAGCCCTTTGAACTTCTGCATTGTTCAGTTTGGAGATAGCTGGAACTGCATCTAAGAGTTACCTGATCCAGGCCTCGAGCAGTGAAGTATTAACGTCCACACTTAATAGACGTATTTTTAAAAAAATTTCATTTGAAAAGAAAAGGACAATAAACACTACATAAAGAAACATAAACAGAATATATAACAGCACATTTAAGCTACAAAATATTACTCCTTTCCATCTCCTTACTTATACTCAAGATTTTATACTCAACATTTAATATTCAACATTATACTCAACATTTTCTATTCAACATTTTAAAATATGAATTTCCTAATTGGTCTGCTTCCATAATAACTGTTCTTAGTTTCTCTTAATTTCCAGCTACATAATCAAAAAAGTCCATTTTTCTTGAAATTCTAAAATTGGCCTATTATGCATATAAGAAGTTAATTTAGCCATAGGCATGTATTTATACAGTTGATTTACCCATTCAGTCACATCCAGACAGGATTCTGCATTCCATTTTGTTGCATATACTATTCTTGCCGCCATCTCCATATATTTAAAACGTTTGCTGTATACTTTTGTAGTCTTATTAGCTAAAACATTTAATAACATATTTTTTAGGATTCAGCACAAAGCAAAACTTTAATATCTGTTGTATCTCTTCATGAATTTTTATCCAATATCTTCTTGCCTTCTTACATGTTCACCACATATGATAGAAGGTTGCATCCGTACATTGACATTTCCAATGTAGTCCTTATTGGTTCTTGCAATGTCCGTGGGTGTGATATACCATCAAAAAACATTTTATACCAAATCTCTCTTAACATTTGGCAATCTGTAAATTTAATTTCTTTTCTCCATAAGTTTGCCTAAGACCCATAATTGATTGACTCGTTTGTCTTGTGTATAGTCTAGAGATTCCATTCCCTGGTGTAAGCAGGGTATACCCACTCCCAGCCTCTACCTCCCGCCACTCCTTACATGGCCAGTGGGAGTGTGTGTGTGCAGGGAACAGACCTGAGAGCCCTGCAGAGAACTTCCTTTTTGTGCCAGGAATAACATCATTCCTGGCGTGACAAGGAAGTGAAGGCCCTCCCACATCACCCTCTGTGCCCTCTACTTCTGCAGCACACTGGGAATGATGTCATTCCCAGTGCAAGCGGAAGTGCTCTGGAGTACACACGAGGTAAGTTCCCCCAGCATGCACCCGTACCACAGCCCCCTTGTCCCTGGGTCGGGCTCCAGCGGACCTGGCAACTTTAGTTCTATATTTTATATGGACATATTTCTATACATTCAGGTTATCATGTGGGTCAAGTAGAAGAGGAGCGAGGTATACTGTGACTGAAAAGATGCTGAGTAAAATAAAACACTAGTTTCAGCAACTAAATACTTGGCATAGGCTCCAAAGGTATGTAGACCTATTTGTGAATTAAATGTCAACCTGCCAATGAATTAAGAGCTTCCTTGAGGTCCTAATCTAGGTGCCCCTGCCTTCTGAGCTAAGGCTGATGAAGAGAAGGCCTTCTCTATAATAGAATTCCAGCTCTGGAATTCCCTCCCCTGCCCCAGATTTTCCTGTCACCATTACAGTTGTCATTTGCTAGCTAAATCCATCTTTTTTTACTAGTGCAATTAACATTAACTAATTTTTATAGCATTAAAGCTACCAAAATGATATTTTAAGAGTACTTTTTCATACTAGATACTGTTGTGCTACTTGTTATCATGAAGATTTTGGACTGCTGTCCTCTTTAGTTGATATGTTTTACAGTGTTGAAGATTATAATTTTAGTTATTATAAGATAGTTATCACTCTGCAACAAGCTATTATATTCAATTTACTTATTTTTCTGGTTGTTGTGTGTGTGTGTTATGTGCCGTCAAGTCACCTTTGACCTATGGTGACCCTATGAAAGAAAGACCTCCAAAAGGTCCTATCGTTAACAGACTTGCTCAGATCCTGCAAACTGGAGGACATGGCTTCTTTTATTGAGTCAAGCCATCTCATTTTAGGTCTCTCTCTTTTCCTATTGCCTTCCACTTTTCCTAGCATTGTTGACTTTTCCAGAAAATCTTGTCTTCTCATGACGTGACCAAAGTAAAATAGCCTTCGTTTTGTCATTTTAACTTCTAGGAAGGATTCAGGCTTGATTTGATCTAGTGCCCACTTACTTGTCTTTTTGGCTTTCCGTGGTATATGCAAAACTCTCCTCTGGCACCACATTTCAAATGAATCAATTTTCTTCCTGTCAGCTTTCTTCACCATCCAACTTTCACATCCATACCATACCAAAGTTTGGATTATCTTGATCTTGGTTCCCAGAGAGACATCTTTATCTTTAAGGATCTTATCTAGCTCCCTCACAGCTGCTCAGTCTTCTGATTTCTTTATTGCAGTCTCCCTTTTTGTTGATGATTTTGATCAGTTGTTGATGATTGAGCTAAGGAATAGAAAATCTTGAACAATTTCAATTTCGATGTATTGTCGAAGGCTTTCACGGCCGGAGAACGATGGTTGTTGTGGGTTTTCCGGGCTGTATTGCCGTGGTCTTGGCATTGTAGTTCCTGACGTTTCGCCAGCAGCTGTGGCTGGCATCTTCAGAGGTGTAGCACCAAAAGACAGAGATCTCTCAGTGTCACAGAGAGATCTCTGTCTTTTGGTGCTACACCTCTGAAGATGCCAGCCACAACTGCTGGCAAAACATCAGGAACTACAATGCCAAGACCACGGCAATACAGCCCGGAAAACCCACAACAACCATCAATTTCAATTTCCTCATTATCGACTTTAAAATTATGTAATTCCTCAGTGGTCATTATAGGTTTTAGGATTTGCATTTTTTTTTACCATTTTTAATATTTCTGTTTTGCATTTCAATTAGCATTGTGATCAAGCAAATTATATTCTGTACTTCAATTCCTTTTTTGTAGAACTGAATTTATTAGATGTGACCAATTTCACTGTACTCACTGAAAGGAAAAAAATAACGTCACAAGTTCCCACGAACAGGTAGCTTTAAGCAAACTCTTGATGAGATTGGAAGTGGGAAAGAAAGAGAAGATGAGGTTGTGTGATGTGAGAGATCAAAGCAAAACAAGTATGTTATGTTCGGGCAGAAAAATAGGCACGTTATTTTAAGGTACATGTTCTCTTCAGAAAACTAACACCTGTATTACGGGCACGTTCCTCTCATCCACATTTCAGTTCTGATCCATTCGCAGCATGGTTTAAGCGATCCTCTCTTGCAAGATGTTTAGTCTGATGCCTTTGAATACTGGATATGGCTGTTCTAAAGTGCTACTCAAGAAAGGAGTCCACTGAAAATATGTAAACTCTTTTTCACTTCTGCTAGAACAAATCCATATGCATCTTGAACATTCAAATTCCTGGCACTTTTGAAGTGCTTTATAAATAGTAGATATTTTGGGAAAAGCAAAAAAGCTTTTTGATAACCTCATGTACTTTTAGAAACTGGAGGATCATGTTATATGATGGTACAAATGTAATCTTATTTGTGCACACACCCTTTTTTTGCTCTTAGCAAGTCAACAAAGAAAATGTTTCCGGCCTTCCTCCAATAAATGTTACAATATATAATGTGTGGATCCATCTTACCTGTGCAGACACAGCAGAATGAGAGGTATAATGATGTGGGAGTGAAATGTCAATGCATAATTCATATCTGACAGAGTGTTGTATTGAGTTCTATCGAGCAACGCTCCATAGCAGAGAGATCCTCAAAAGCATCTCAAATTTATCCAGTATCAGCTCATTGTGTTTCTGCATGGGTGGTAGAATCGATCATTTTGAATGAGCAGAGTGCCTTTCTGTACCATCTCTATAGGAGAGAATGAGAGAAAAGTGCAGAGCCCCCTACTTATACATAAGATGCCTTCAGTCAAGCAAATACTTTGGATGGTGTTTTTCAACCAAACCAATAATCTTACAGATTTTAAAATATTTCATCAAATGAGATCTAGCAGGAAAAAAGACACAATTTACATCAAATTATTACATTTTATGAATCTAAACACATTGTTTTATTTTTTATTTATGTTATTCATAGTTTGCCTTTCTCACTGAGACTCAAGTTGGATCAGTATAACATTGCACTTCATACAAAATATCTAAGTTATATTAATTGTATAGCTTGAAATTTGTTTCTAGATTAAAGTAAACTGTAATATAATATGCAGTGCAATCCTTAGAAAGGTGTAATCCTGTTTCAGATTGTGTTTGTAGCCTATATCTGAAGAAGTGAGCCGTGTGGCTCACAAAAGCTTGTATTGAAACAAATGTTGTTTGTCTTTAAGATGCCACTGGACTTCCGTTTTAATTTGCTCTGTTTAATTTATCTATAATAGATAAATATGGCTATCCATTTGCAGTTCTTTAATGGCATTTCAAGATTGTCACATTACTTCATGAGGATTTAGCATGAACAAATGGATCACAAAAATATTTCACAATAATTTTGAATTGTATGTTGTAATCTGTAATTTTTTAAAAAACTAGCCCCTATACTGAAAGGCTGGTACTAAACCTGTTTTTGAACTAGGATGTCTACTGCCAGCTATATTCACAGAACAAGTCTTTTAAAATGCATAATATCCAACAAATGCTCAGCAGTGTTTGCGTACATAGGAGGGTAAATAAATGTCAAAAAATCACATTAGTTGGTAATGTATCCCATATCCTTTGCTTACCGATATGGCCATTTTAGTTTCTCTGTGTATACTGGCATTAACCGCATGAACCTCTCTGATGGCAGTTAATGGTTTCTTTTAAAGATATTGCACTCTGAAATATTATACCACAAGTCTGTTATTATCCTGCCATAAATCTATAATGCTTGTTTTTGTTGTTGTTGACAAAATACAGTCCCTTCCTGCCTTGAAAAACATTGCTGTTCTTCAACAAAGCTTGAACCTGCATTGAGAATGCAATTTATGCACAAAAGCAAGCCAAGATAAAGTGTTTGCAATCATTTGTGTGTAATAGCTTTTTAGAGAAGGAGAAGTAGCCCACATCATATCTTTTTCAAATTATTAAAACGTGCCTCACAAGAGTTTTCTTCTCATAAAAACACACCTCAATTAGATATCCAGTGAGTGATTTTACATTGAGCGTTTATTGTGTTATAGTGAACCCAATCTTATGCATAGTATCTTGAAAATAAGTCAATGGGGCTTGTTCCAGAATAAATGTAAATAGGATTGCAACCATAGTCACTGTAGCTACACATATTCACAGACACCAGTTGCCTGGATCAAATCTGCCAACAAAATAAATGGCATTAATAGAGTTTGTTAATTGACCCATACAGTTCTATGGATGTAATCAGTGGCTTCTAACAGACTGGTCATGTTACATTTTAAAGTCACATTCATGAAACTCACTTCTAACTGAATATACACTCCAGTGTAGTTGTATGATTGTGTTAGTTGCCAGGCTACTTCCCAGGACTGAGTCACCATCTGAAGATCAGGTAGGAGCCCATCCTTGGGTTGTGCAGCTGACAGCAGTTGTGTGCCATGACTACCCAGGCAGCAGAATGACTAGAGAGAAGCTGTGACTTCAGAAGCAAGTACACAGCCGCAGCCTAGATGGTTAGCAGAAATGACTGGGGAGTCACCTTAATAAATAGATGGTCTGTCCGACTACAAGGAGAGTGTGAGGAGCCAGCACCACAGATAGATCTTAGAAGCTCAGCAGTGCCAACAAGGAGACCTAAACTAAAGTCCTGGTAATTGAAGAAGGAGAAAAGACAGATCCTCAGTCCCTTGTGTCCTTGAGAAGGCACTTCTCTGTGAGACCAAAGATATCAGTGCTAGAAGCCAAATACTGGGGTGAGGACTCTATGTCCTGTTTGTTGGCTCTTGGGGGCAATTAGCTGGCCATGTGTAAAACAGGATACTGGGTTCAATGGACCACAGGTCTGATTCAGTGTAGTACCTCCTTTGTTGTAATAAGTGCAGCTAGGCCACAGTGCTGTTACCTTATGGCCTCTAATTATTTATTTATTTACTTAGATTTATAGTCCGCCCTCCCCAACCAAGTGGGCTCAGGGCGGATTACAACAATTTAAAACACGGTACACAATACATCAGGAATAACCATTTAAAAGAGGTTGTGAATCCAAAAACTGACTATGAAGGAGCGGAGTGGATGACATATCAAAACATTCTTAGAGTGGATCAGAATTTATACAATATTAAAAATAATGATGAATTGCCATTTCGATATGGGTGGTTTCAATATATGCAGATAAAAGATTTGTATGACACTGATCGAAGGAAAGTAGGGTTTAGAGTGGAAAATTCAGAATTGGAACAATGTCTACAGCAAGGGGGGGAAATTGATATCTAAAGTGTATAAGATTTTGTTGAAATGGTTTACAGAAGATGAGACAGTTAAAGTTCAAATGGTAAAGTGGGCAATAAATTGTAATAAAGATATATTGATGGAAGCTTGGGAGAAATTGTGGAAAAATACTATAAAGATATCAACATGTACCACGATAAGAGAAAATGTGTATAAAATGATTTATAGATGGTATCTCACGCCAAAAAAGCTAGCCAATGGAAATAGTCAGATGTCAGATAAATGTTGGAAATGTGGAAAGCATGAGAGTTCTTTTTATCATATGTGGTGGACGTGTGAAAAAGCTAAGTATTTCTGGGGCGAAATAGTAGACGCCATGTCAGAGATATTGAAGAAAAAAGTTGTTAGAAACCCAGAATTGTTATTGTTATGTATGAACCTAGAAGACTTTGACAAAATGGACAGAATAATGGTATTTTATATGACTACGGCGGCTAGGATAATTTATGCACAGTTGTGGAAGACAAAAGAGATACCATCGGTGGAAGATTGGATTTTAAAAACATTGAGCTTGGCTGAAATGGATAAACTAACGAGGAAACTTCGAGAGGAAGATATGGAAGAGTATGTAACAAGTTGGGAGAAATTCAAGAATTATATAGAAAAAAAGTGGGACATTAAAGGGAAGGTGTGGTCTTTGGATACTTTCTGAGGAGAGGATAGTGTTCTGTTACTTTGAATTAATATAGAGGTAGTAATCATTATATTATATTAGAGGTAAAAAATCTAGTTTGTGATAATATACCATTTTATTGATATATGTAGGTACAATATGTTATAATTTACTAGGTTATAATGTCATGAATTGGATAACAATATAAAGGATATTAATAATTTTGAACGTTATAGATATGATAGATATATGTAATAGTGCTATCTAAAGATATGCAATGGTATAAAATATATTACTATGGCCCATTCTTAGAATGTAGTATATAGCTATTAATATAGGGGACAGATTATATTGTAGGTTATTGGATATTATGGATAGATAGTACTAAAGGATATGGAATGTTAGAGAATGGTATTTATCATTAGATAGGTATTATATTATATATATTTTAGCTTGGTTAAGGTTTTATTTAAGAGGTAATAAAGGGTATGTAAAACTGTCGGAAGTCAACAGAAAAGGGGGGGAGAAAGGGTGGGGGGTATTACAATATGATGGAAAATTAACTGTGTATGTTTTTATATTTGTATAATGACCCATCCAATAATTTTTTTAAAAAAAGGAATAACCATTTAAAATATAAATAATACAAATCATTCATTTAAAACATTGGCATTCTTCTAGGATGAAAGCAGCCCATTCCTAAGTGCCTACAGAGACCCTATTCTGAAGGGACCACTACTGGCTGAGGTAGGCCCCCATAAAGTCAGTTCTGGCTCATTATCTCTTCCTAGGCCTTTCATTCTAGCATACATGTGATATACCACCCACAGTTTACCCCCTTCAGTACCCTCCAGGTGAGGGAATGAGACTGGAGATAAGGGATCTTTAAATTCAGGTAAAAAGAGTCCAGTAGCACCTTTAAGACTAACCAACTCTACTGTAGCATAAGCTTTCAAGAACCACAGCTCTCTTGCTCAGCTGCAATTCAGGTAGCACTGATTCCTGCAAGGTTGGTCTAGGCAGAGGCTGTGATGGCAGTATCATGGGTTAGTGACAGAATGAGCGTGTCCCTCCATGGCTTCTGGTGTGTATGTTGGGGGTGGGTGGGTGAAGGTGGTCAGTGGCATGGGTGTTTCCCAGATGTGATGGTAGACATGATGACATCCAATGATAAGACCATAGCAGTCCAATCTGAGGTTTCAGGGTAGAATAGTGGGCTGGATGGCACTGGGGCCACCATAACAAAGAAAAACAGATGGAGAAGTTTAAGGTGGGAATCAGAAGGAGAGGGAGAAAACCTGAAAGAAGAGATGGAAAACAGTGAAAGCGAAAGTGAGTATGAGGTTAGGATGATAATTGAGGAGAAAGAGGGGGGGAAGGTTTGGGAGGGTGAGCTAGGAAGGGAACAGTCGGGCGAGGTAGTCAAAGTATGTAGTGGAGGAAGGAGCCCCAAGTCTGCTTCTAAGAGCCAGAGCCTCACAACTGTTGAGGAAGTGACAGCCTGCTAAGAGTCTACTCATTGTAAATACAGCTGAAAAAGTAGTTTAGTCCACTTTTACATGTACCTTAGGGGGAGCTGTGGAGCATTCGCTAGTGTTTAGGGTTTTTACTTGCAATTCAACGTACCTCTTTTTTCCCCTCCCTCTCTGCCTTGTATCAGTATGTGTTAGTGCTTGTGCTTGGAAGGCCTCTCTCTTGCATTAATGGCCTGCAGTCAGTTACTATCTTTTGCAAAAATCCTGTTGCAGTAAATTCATTGAAAGCAAATTCCAAAGCATGGATTTGATTATTTCCTGAACTCTGCCAACAACAGCTAAGCTGCATTGGAGGGAGAACAGACATAAAACAGTCAGGCCTACCTCCTACTGAAGCTGAATAAAAAGTAATTGGAATTGACTAACTGGCCTGCTTGAGGAGAAAGTGGAAAGGATGCTGAAATGTATAATACACCCCAAGTCACTAAAAGGTTCCCAGTGGAACTCTTAGCTCAGCAAAGTGGCAACCATAATAAACTATAGCTATATAAAGCTCTCATATTAGGCTTACAGAGTACGTGGCTGCTAGTGTAATCATAGTCCTGGATCCTGCACACATTTGTGCTGATGAAAGCGATTTCAATCAACAGAGGGGGGCTGCCTCTCCTCCCCATTTCTGCTGCCACCACAAATGCCCCTTGAAATGCTGCTGCTGGGAGAATCCCCAAACAACTTTAGTGGGGAGTAGGAAGTTTGCAGTAGATAGCGGAATTGACAGAAATCACTCTCTCTCTGTGGGAAACCTCCAATAGGTCCAAGCCACAGTTCTTTTCTGTCTTGTTCTGCAGTATTAGCATGTATCTAGTGTGGGTGAGGATCATGAGAATATAGTGGCGTTCCTAAAATGTATGTGGTGAAAGTGCCTCAGTTGTCTTAAGCACAGGTTAAGTAGCAGATTGCAAAGTGCTTTTAGAAAAGTGGCCTGGAAGATAAATAGGGTTGCTAGGTCCCTCTATCCTCTCAGCGGGAGGATAGGGGCCTAGAACATACCCTCCGGCAGCAGCATGATGATGTCACTTCCGGAAGTGATGTCACTGCGCCAAGTGCATGGCAACATCACTTCTGTAAGTGACATCATCACGTCAGCCGTGGGAGCACTCCTGTGCTCCAATTTGGCTGGTTTGGGGCCAAATTGGAACACAGGAATGATCCCGCAGCCAGCACAAGGGTGGGAGCATGCACATGGCATGCACTCCTGAGGTGCGTGCCAGTGGCGGACATGCTCCAGGAGTTTGCCCCTTCCCGCCGATCGTTCAGTGATCAGTGGATAAGGGGGCAAATCCCCGGGAATTTGCCCGCCACCGGCAGGCACCTGGTAACTCTAAAGATAAAGAGGTTTTGATATTTTCATTTGCATTTAATTTCAGCAAACCAAGAGCAGAAATCACAGAAGCAGCAAAGTGACAAGTGGTAAGGGAAAGTGAAGAATTATGCTTAACTTCCGTGACTCTGAAACATGTTCTAAGGCAGAAGCAAAATATAGATTTTTCTGACATTTGCAATTTTGTTTAGCTAAAGACACTGTAGAATTCCTATATACTGGGATATGTAGTGAATAGTAATGAGTTCCCATGAGGCCTGGTCCTAATAATGTTGATTTAGAAATATCTCACTGAATGCAGTGTCCACAGGACTGTAGACCTTAAATTACATGCTCTATCCAACTTTAATTCTTCCATTAGCATGTCCATTTTCAGTAGCTGTGTGCCCCTCCAGTTAACCTAAACCCTCATATTCCTCTTTGGTTTATTTTGTAATTAATTCTGGAGCAAATTTTGGGAAGAGATAGAGCTCATCACGAATGCTTACAAATCCCAGACTTCATCAGTTTGAGATATTAGTAATTCTTCTTCAAGTTGCTTTTGGTAGAATTCTTCCATTATAAGGGGAAATGATATTTATTTGTGAAAAGATCCATGAGACAGGAGCCAAGAATTTTTTTTAAAAAAACCTTTTGCTTTTCTTCTAAATCAGATCTTGTACTTGAGAGTAAGTAATCAGTAAAATGTATGCCACAGTCCTGAGAGTTCTATTCCCTCACACACACACACACCACGGCATATACTCTACGAACTTGCTCAATATGACAGGGAACTGGTTTGGTTCACCTAGTATTGAATTGCTAATTTGCTATCAGCAAACTCCTTATCATGCTGAGTAACTCCCTCAAAACTGACATTAAGAATTCAGAAATATGACACTCCTGCATAGGGGTGCCAGATTCCTACTTCGGGGACAGTGGGAGAAAAATGGGGAAATAGGAAGGCCGTGATCATCATTGCATTGCCAAAAATGCTCTAGCATTCAGTTAAAACTCTGTGGTTAAATCAGAGTTTGGGCCAAATACTGTATCATCATCAATGATGTCATTACATTGCCAATGAAGGACCCACTCCCCTCCTCCACCAATAGGTCAGTCTCCCACTAGTTGCCAACTTCATGCAGGCAACCCTACTTCTGCATAGTCCAGAATCCTACTTCTGTTGGGACTTTTCCATCCCAGGCTTGGTTCACATATGCAGGTGAATGAGTTGGCAATGAGGCAGTACAACTAACTATACCACTTCAGACTATACTAGGAGGATTTGGGGTGGTCACATTTTGGACTAGTCCTCTATATTAAAAAACAAACAAACTTCCAAACAGAAAGCCAATAAAGCAGACAAATTCAAAACCAACAAAGCAAACACTTCCAAACAGAAAACCAACAAAGCAAAAGTTTGGGAGTTTGCATCAATGGCAAAACTTACTTCATTGATTAGAGAAAAACTATCTACATTTTTTGTTGTTTGGAAACCGTTTATAGACTTTTTACATGAAATAGATAACAATGACTTGATGATATCTGGATTTATGGATTAAGAATAATGAACAATAGAAAAATAGGGCTCTTATGTTTAACCTAGAATAAGTGAGACTTTGAAAATGATACATGTGTCATGGAGAAAATCGGAACTCAACTTGTAGTTTAGTCCCCCCCTCTACCTATCTTTCTATTTTCTTTTTATTATTATTATTAGTTTGTCCTGTTTGTTTTTTTGTTTATATGTACTGTTTGTGTGGTTTTTTAGATTGTTGCATTTTTTCTTACGTTTTATGCTTACTGTTTATTGTTTAAATAAAAAATTTACAGCAAAAGAAAACCAACAGAGCAAACGAAGAAAGATAGTGGAATCTTCCTCCCGTCTGTGCTTACGGGCGATTTGCAGAAAGTTGTTTAGCAGTTTCAGGTGGTGCAATCCATTCTACTATCACAGTGTTCTGTCACTGAATTCCCACCTTGTTCTCCTGAATGTGTGAACCGGTCTCAGGCTGCATAATGTGTAGCTCACGTTCTTGAAGTAAAGAATCTGTAGGAATATTCATGCTGTGTAAAGAATAGAGATGGGTACGAACCAAAATACAAACCAAAATTAAGCATGAACCAGGCTGGTTCATGGTTCATGAACCATAGTTTGTCAGACCCCATTTCTGATGAACCACCATGAATTTTTAGGCTGGTTCATTTTTTGGTTCGTTACGGCAGACAGCCTGGTACCAATCAATCAGTTTCCTAGGCAACCAGGGATGGACTTTCTGCAGACCTTCTGCTGGCCTGGAAGTGACCTTCTGCTGACCCAGAAGTGACGGTTTTCTGACCCGGAAGTGCTGTTTCCATGAACCAAATGAACCGGTTCGTGAACCAGGGGCAGGTTCATGAAAGTTTATGGTTTGTGAAATTTGACGAACCACATGGTCTGGGTTTTTTCTGGTTTGTGCCCATCTCTAGTAAAGAATACTTTTACATTTTTGCTTAATATTGGACAAATGGTGCTTTGCTGTCCATACCCTATTAATGGAATCAGATAGCTAGAGTGAATCTACATCTGCATAGCTCATACTTGAATAGCAACAGGAGTGCCAGGGCACATGAATGTCGCTTTCGGTCTTTTCCTTCATAATGATGACTAATACATTAATAATACATGTCTTTTGTGATCTCACACAAAAATAAACTGAAATTTATGCAAAGTAAAAATTGCCATTGTGCTGTCAGGGCTTGCCGCAGCTGCCGCTGGGCATGGCACTGGGCAGTCTGCTCCTGACATCACAGGGGGGCCAGGGATTTTGCAGGACCCTGCTCTGTGGAAGGAGGGGCGGTATACCTCACCCTGACTCCCTCTCAATCCACTCGCTGGCCTGCTCAACCTGGCCTGCTTACTCCCGGCATCTTCCACCATCTCTTCCTCCCAAGACTCTCCTTCAAGCCTCCACTCTTCTTCTTGCCTTTTCCTTGGCTTCTCTCCACTCCAACTCTGCTCCATCACTCCTACTCAAACCCACCACCTCAGGGCTCTTCCCAGCCAGCTTTTATAGGGCTTCCTTCTACTGTCCCACCCCTCTTCCAGCCTGGTCTTGGGCTGCACCAAGCAGTTGCAGCTGGGGTAGCTGATCTGGCCCCACTGACCAGCACCAGCTGTGCCTTGTTCTCTGGCTGCCCAGCCTCCCTGCCTTGGCTGATTGCTGAAGGCCTGTCCAGCTGCAGTCCCCTGGCTAGCAGCCCGGCGTCCCTGGCTGAGCTGATGGCTGAAGGTGGGTCCAGCTGCGGCTCCTTGGCTGGTTGCCCAGGGCTTCCTGCAGAGTGCCTCCAATAGCCCCACCTGGAGTGGCTTGGCTTTTGGCAACTCCTGGGCCAGGCAACTATTTTCTAGCTGGGGCTTGGCTTTGGGTTGTTGGGGCTGCTGCTGCTTCTCCTCAGGTAAGGTCTTTGGGTGGGTGACTGCTGGGCCCCCAATCCCTCTGTCCTTGCCCCCTTCTGCCTTGCTTAGTCCCCTTTCCTTCCCCAGGGGAGTGGGACTTGCTGGCCTCTCTCTGTCTCCCCCTGCCTCCTGAGGCTCTGGACCTTTGCCCCTTGCCCCTGGCACAGGCAGGTTCTGGCTCCATTTGCCCGTGGGAGGGGTTGACCTGCTGTCCCCCGGCTGCCCCCTCTGCTTGCCAGTCAGACCGGTTGACCTACTGTCTGCTGGCTGACCAGTTGACCTACTGGCTGCTGGCTGACCAGTTGACCTGCTGGCTGCTGGCTGCCCCCTCTGTTTGCCCGTCAGCCCGGTTGACCTGCTGTTCCCTCTTGTCAAGTCTGGGGGCTGGGGCTCAGACCCTGGACATGTGCAATGATTGTTCTGCATCATTTATTTTGCATCACTTTAACTCAGTGTTGAAATGAAACTTTGCCTCCTTTCCAACTCCCAACTGTTACCATTTATCCTTCTTTGACAGTTGAAGTTGATGGTTGCATTGGTTTTTTGCTCACCAGTTATAGTTTCTCTCCACACTCCACAGTGTGTGGTTGGTGCACTTTTCTACCAACAGCCACTAGTAAGTTTCCATAAATTATTCTTTGGACTATGGAGAATGTTGTCATTTTTGCCAAAAATGTGCTAATATTTCAAAACTGAACAATATATTTAATATGTTTTTATGCTGTTAAAACTTGAACCTCCAAAACAGGTAAGGGTCAAAACAGATATGGCAGAGATTAGTCAGTCTGTGAAGAGTAAGTTGCATGCATGCATGCGCGGATACACACACAGCTGTGGCTGTCATTGGGCTTTCTGGGAAAGTAAAACAGGGTTTAACCCTCAAATTCCTACGTGGTTTTAGGTTCCTAGTGCTATTATTAACAGTTTTAAATGAAAAAGATATGTCCTTTTAAAAACAGTCTTTTTCCCTTTAAAATGATTATAGAACAGAAAGCCAGGCTTTAATTAGCAAAAACAAGCAGAAATTGAAGGGTTAGATTCCCTCTTCCCTTCCCATGATGCCTTGAACTGAGACTGCGAAGCATGCACAGTTTATCTCTTAACGACTGGTGGATATCAGTGATCTCTATAACTTCTGTTTTGCTCCTCAAGTCATTTTGCATTTCAACATTATGATGCCACTGATATTGCTAAGCTTTACGGGATGGAAAACAAGGGCATTTTTAACTTCCCACACCATTTTAATGATTCCCAGGTTAAATACAGTTGCAAAAGTGAACTAGTGAAAGATATGAAGAGCACAGATAGGAAAGCTGTATTTTTCCTTAGAAAAAAATTAATGTGATAAAAGAAGAACTTGGAGCCTTCTGCTTAGATAAAAAAACCTCTGGGCAGTGTTCATAATTTTTTTAAAACTCAGAATCCATCA
The DNA here is from genome assembly GCF_028583425.1 of Eublepharis macularius. NCBI lineage: Eukaryota > Metazoa > Chordata > Lepidosauria > Squamata > Eublepharidae > Eublepharis > Eublepharis macularius. The sequence goes on from NC_072792.1 coordinate 100,856,172, forward strand.
TGAGCATCTTAAGTACTATTTTTACAAATCACCCCATAGAGCATACGTCTTCATCGCTTGCATGCTACATTCATTCTTGGTGATTTCTTTTAGCAATATGATTATTTTTATGCTTTTGTTTTAGACAAGCATGATGTATTTTGTATTGTACTCATGCCAAATCCAGACACTGGATTAATCTGCATTTCAAAGGTGCTAAGTAAAGAAACCATTTGAAATTACTTAAAACAGACGGCAGGAAATGAAGGGTCTATTACAGACAGTGCTCTCAGTAAAATGAAGTTTGCATTCCTTTTCTAATGATGGTAGTTTCCTAGATAAGACATTTAGTGGTTAGTAGCCCAGATAGTTTGCTTATTTTATTTCTCGAGATACAGGTTCGAAAAATGTATGTTCATAATGACCACTGTGATCCATCATTAAGATAAACTGGAGTATTTGCCAAGGCTGGTCTTACCATAGAAGGGTACTTTTTAGAGGGCACCTTTCATGAATATCTGAAGAACCTAGGATTGCTTAATTTATACTTCATGTAGCATACTTTATGCAGCAAGTGACTTTTATATCTCCCATGTGTCTACACAATGAACACTCACAACAATTGAAATTGTTGGATCTGTAAACATGGGCCGATTCCAGACGGCCCCCCGCCTCGCGAAACGTTGCGCGTCGTCGCGCAGAAAACGCGAAATATCGCGTTTTCTCGCGCGAGTTTTGCGCGATGTCGCGCAAAACTCGCGCAAGAAAACGCGATATTTCGCGTTTTCTGCGCGATGACGCGCAACGTTTCGCGAGGCGGGGGGCCGTCTGGAATCGGCCATGTAGTGAATATGCACTGGGGAACCATGATCAATCGTAGCTTTTTGGTACCTTTCCATTGCATTCTCACATTAATTTATAATGCAGTTCCCCTTCTAATAATAGTGATGAAAGTTAGATGTATAATAAATTAAGCAGGGTGCCCATTTGCTGTATAGTGTGTTTCTTATTTGTACAAGTTTTTTTTTTAAGCCCTCGTGGATCAGAAGTTGTGTATCCCGATGCCATCTCTGTGACCATCAGTCACACCTGAAAGGAACACTGTAAAGCTGAAAATGATTGTAGATGTTGACACTGCTCAAGCATGTGTCCCCCATGTAGCAGGAGAGGAATCAGAAAGTGGAAGAGATGGTCTGACCATAGATTAGAATAACCTCTTCACTTTTGGACAGAGGCTACACGCTTGCTCTTTCTATCTGTCTGAGTGGCTGTTCACTTGTCAGATTACAGCAAAGACCAGTGGTCTGAAGTAACTCTATTCCATGATTCATCTAGGAAGAATTGGATTAATAATCTGTAAAAATAAGAAATGACCTCCTATCAAACCTAAATGAAATGACCTAAAGTGACAGGAGGGGCCCTCTAATATTCAACTGATATGGCTAGGTGCAGAGATGTGCTGTGCCCTTTGAGTTTCCCCCATGCCACACTTAACAAATCTGATCCAAGTAATGTGATGTGCCTGGTATGATGTGATTTTATTTCTTCACTTTGATGTCATTTATTTTTTTAAATGTATCCTAACGTAGGATCTGAAGTGAATTCCAAGTCATTAATAGAACAGCAGCATATTAAAATAAATTAAAATTTATAAAAATAGTATAAAACTGAGGAGCAGCAGTCTGAGCATCATTGTGAGGGCATCAACTGAAAAGGAAGATGGGGAGGATGTAAAGAATAAAAGCCCACAAAGATTTTACCAGGCACCTATAAGGCACAAAGAGTTCCATAAATTAAATCTCAGGAAAGATTCTGTCTCCCGTTTCTTCATCTCAGAAAGCTGGAGGCATTCAGAAACGGGTCTTTGAGGGTGATTGGCAGTCAGGTTTGTAACTGAGATGGCAGTCTTTCAGGTCCCTGATTTCAGATCATTTAGAGCTTTAAAGTAAAATAATAGTATTTTGAAGGACTCTTAGAAACAAAGCAAAGCAGAAGGAAAGTGTAATATGCTCATGATGGACCTGAGTTAATAACCTGACACTGTTCTCTGAAGTAGCTGAAGTTTCCAAAGACACTTAAAAAGCAGCCCACAGACAGCATATTTGCAGCCCGTAAGTGCACTATAGGAGTTGATATAACCAGAACTTTTATATGGAATTAGCTTCTGCTAACTGCAGGGATGCTGCTGCAATGCTGAACATTCATAAGCAGATTTTTTTTAAAAAGATTATTTTTAAAATGTACAACTGTGGACTAAAAAGTCTGAAGAAAAAATTAACAGTCTGCAGGATTAATATCATCCAGTTTAAATGAAATTTAGATAGCAGTTTTTAAATATACAAATCATATTTAATGCACCTCTCTTACCTAGGCTGGGATACATTTGACTTCCGTATGTAATTAAAGTTACTCTCATTTTGCTCAATTTCATTTGCAATTATCTTTTTGTTAACAAATGCATAAACAGAAAGTTTTATAATGATAAAGATACATTTGGGAAATTGCAATAATTAGACAGTATCTACAAACAATGAGTTCTTTAAAGGAACAAGTTGTGTGTTCTAAATGAGTGTTCTGCTGTCCTCTGTGTGTTTAGAAAGATGAAAAGTATTTTGACTGGTTATCTGCTTCATAGTCATTCAGTGTCCAACTGAATTTTTATGACTCCTCAGGCATGTTTCAGCTGTGACAGGATCTATTTTATAGGTGTGTCACAGATGGATTAAAGATAATAGCCACTTTTAATACTTCAAAAAAATTAACATTAGAATAGTAGATAATGAGAAATTAAAAAATTATGCATGTGTATGCATCCCTTGTGTAATTCCAGAAAATGTATAGCGTGATGAAAATCCATTATGTATTCAAGAATTTCTCAAAAGTTTGTATTAGATGTTATAGAATTCACTTTTGAATTCAGCTCATGTTCGTTCATTCTGTCTGTCTATCTCTCATAGTTGATTTGCCATGCAAAGTTCTAATTTGAGGTGACTTACAGCATTTAATAATATTATATTGTTATTATTTAATAATATTATATTATTAAATGCTTGCTTAGGTTTGCTCCACAAATCTCTAGAACATGATTGGATTCATACTCTTTACCAATGATTGGCTGTGGAACCAAAATACATTCTAAAGACTAGCAACATGATCTGCACTCATTAACAAAGGCTAGATAAGACTGTAATTTTTGTTTAAGATTATCCATGATTTGCCCTCTTTTTATGTGGCTCCAGTAGTTCTAGAATAAGGTAAGTACTGGGTCACCTGCCTCCCACCGGGAGGCTAGGGGGACATGGTAACCCTATCTCCACACTACAGAGATCCATTCCTCTGGAGAAAATGGCTGCTTTGGAAGGTAGACTCTATGGTATTATACCTTGCTGAGGTCTCTTCCCTTCCCTAATCCACCCTCTCCAGGCTCCACCCCCAAATCTCCAAGTATTTCACACGTGTGAGTTGGCAACCCTAGATGGCATTGTTAATCTTGGAAACAAAAGCCTGTTAAGTTAGATCCTATGACTCACTTCCACTAAATTGGATCCTATGTCTCCCTTCTATTAAGTCTTCGTACAACAGAAAAAGACTTCCTTCAAGAAAGAAATCATTTTCTTCATCAGAGAAGGCCTTTCTTCATCAGAAAAAAGTAATTATTAATTGGAAGGAATTTTTCATCCTTGAACACTTAGCGTAAGATCGTCATAAGATAGTCTGCCTTTCATACTGAGACTTAAGGCAGATTACACAGTGTGAGTCACTGTGATCAATGGCTTGAACATACAATAAGAATGCAGCAGGTTATGGATTGCAGAAATTTGAATACACCCAGAAATCTGATGAATAATTGAAACAAAGCATAAGCAATTAGCAAAGTGTAAGCAATTACACGTGGCATATTAGATGACACAGAAGCCTTTTTTGCAGCTGCATTAACTTTCTTCTCTAGCTGCAATACTGGATAAATCTATAGTGTATCAGTTGGAAATTATCTCTCTCCTTCATAGGGAATGTCTTTTAGTGATTGCAATTATGCCAAAAACCTTTGGTAATTATACAGGCATTTTTATATGATTTATAACTTGCTTGTTTTCTACCTAAATCACCCTAGTTTGTTTAGAAACCCTGAATGATCAAATATCATCTCAGAATATTCAGGTGAGACCAAATAAAAAATGACTATGTACTTCAGAAAGAATCATAGGGCTGATAAGTGATGCTTTGTGTCTTGAGGAATGCACCTGCAGCATTTCAGATAATTAATGAACATCTTGGCAACATTAACTTAAAACATTGAAGTTGCCCAAATATGTCTTAATGTTCCTTCCTTAAACAGCTTGTCAGTGGATAGAGATGAGTTCAGTATGAATGCCACTGAGAGCCTTGTTTTACCCTGCAGAGGTAGTGTTGTGGTGTAGAGAGCATAGGGCGAAACTAGATGTGACAAGGACAGCCATATTTGTTCTTTATGTGTTTATTCTAATTTTGTCTTACATAGTAGGTGTGAGGAGGATCTACTACACATGTACAAATAGTAGTTGAAAACTATTTGAAGTGATGGATTATGGGTATGTAAGGTGGAAAAGACTAGTTGGTTCACCATCTTTTAGCTGTGGACTTTATGGTTGCTCAACCTCCTAAGTGGCAGGGATAGATTTTTTGTCATTGTATGTGTCATGACATCACTTCAGGAAAAACCTAGAAGTAACATCACATAGTCTAGCAATTGCCAGAAACACTATAGCTTTACCATACAGTTTCCGGCAATTTCTAGAAAGACATGATGTCACTTCTGGGTTTTTCCAGAAGTGATATCAAGCTGTGTGTAACGCCACATACCCCCATGTCCCCTCCCCTCAAGTTCCTGCTAGTTGCTTAGAAACTCTAGTGGAATTTCTAGTTTGAGTCTTCATTGTAAAAAGAAAACCTTGCTTCCATATGAGACGTAAACAAGACAAACAAATGACTGAACAATCGTGGCTGTCCATGTCCAATTGTTGTTGTTCTTGTTGTTATTAGAGTTGACCACTCAGGATTGGGAAATTCCTGGAGATTTTGGAGGTGGAGCCTAGGTGGGGCTGGATTTGGAGAGGGAGGGACCTCAGCAGGGTATAATGTCAACCCTCCAAAAGCAGCCATTTTCTCCAGGGGGACTGAACTATACAGTCTAAAGATCAGTTGTAATTCTCAAAAATTTCCAGCAACCCTAAATGTCTTAATGTTTGGTAGATGTGTAATACTGGCGTGACTGTCTGATTTAGATTTTATTGTACTGACTGATATGTTTTAATCTAATTTATGCTATTTTTCTTTATTATATTTATTATTTCCTGTGATCCACTCTTAGTCTGCTTGCAGGGAGAGCAGAATATAAATTGAATTAAATAAATAAATAAATGGTGTATTTAGAACTGTTTTCAGTGTTTTGTAGTTTTGTAAAATGGCATTCCGCTGCATATTGGCAAGTGGTTATTTGGAAAAAACAAGTTGGAGGCTATTTAAAATACGTGGACAAAAAATCCTAAAGTTGTTGTCGTCAGGGGTGTGCAAGGCCAGCCTGATTCTGTAAACTCGATTTGGGTTGACCTGAATCAGGAAACCAATTTGGTATTCGCGTTTCGGCTTTGATTTGGCTTGATTCGGCTTGATTCGGCCATTGTTTTCAAGGGGAAAACCTGCTCCTGGCTTTCTGGGAGCCTGGGGAGGGGCACTTTCTCTCCGAATCAAGCCAAATTTGGTGGGGACCTTCTCCTAACTCTCCTCTAACTACCCACCAAGTTTCAGAAAGATTAGACTTTCGGGGCCATGTTATGCCCCCCCCCCAAGAAGGTGCCCCCATCCTGCTACGCTCTCCATGGTTCTCTATGGGGAAAAACAAGTCATTTTTCTAGGTGGCTTGTGGTGGCATTTTGCAAGCAAAATGCACCCAACTTTGAGGGGATCTGCTCCCACCTGTCCTCCCACCCTCCCCCAAGTTTCAGGGAGATAGCACTTAGGGGGGCCATTTCATGGCCTCTCAAAGAAGGTGCCCCTATCCGCCTCCATTCCACTTTTCCCTACGAGGGGGAAAAAGAGAGGCTTGTCTGGCTAGGGGTGGCATTTTGCATGCAAAATCCCCCCAACCTTCAGGGGCCCATCTCCCACCTGTCTTCCCACCCTCCCCCAAGGCTCAACCCGATCCCACTTTGGGGGGGCCATTATATGGCCCCCCAAAGAAGGTGCTCTTAGCCCCCTCTTCTCCATTACTTCCTATGGGTGAAAAAAAGAGAGGCTTGTCTGGCTAGGAGTGGCATTTTGCAAGTAAAATGCCCCCAACCTTCAGGGGCCCATCTCCCACCTGTCCTCCCACCCTCCACCAAGACTCAAACCATAAAATGGTCCCCCAAAGAAGGTGCTCTTAGTCCCCCAAATCCATCCCCCAACAGCTCCACACAGACCCAAATCCACCCCCCAACAGCCCCACACAGACCCAAAGACACCCTCCCCAACATTCCCACACCAGCCACTACCCCAGGAGCAGGCTGGCCAGCCGTCCCCCATTGTTCCCTATGATAGGAACTTTTAAACTCTCTTTCCCAGGGCAATTAGGCACAGCCCAGGGGTGCCAAAATGGAGGACACACTCCTGAGTGCAAGCTTGTCCCTGTGAAAGCACAACTGAACCACATACACCCTTCCCCAAATTCCCCCACCACCTACAGAGATCGTTGGCCAGCCAGCCCCATTGTTCCCTATGATAGGAACCAACTGCACACCAAAGAATAAAACACAAACACACACTGAATAAAGTTTAAAAAATTATTCTCTCACTTTCAAAGTACAAGTAGGCAAAGCATTGTGACACTTTACACCAGCCACACAAAAAAATAACACAACTCACTTAACATCAGAGAATCACAAAAACACAATTGCTGTCAAAAACACTTTATTTCTTTAACTGCTTTAGCTTACACAGCCTCCATTGCAGAAACTGAGGACAGCATAACAAAAACCAAACACACACACAGTTTTTTTCCAAACCACTTTATTTCTTGGCACATGAGGGCATGAGGGCAATTACCCATCCCTTCCAATCCAAATTGATAGGGAGAAACTCTTGCAACCAGGTCCAGCAGAACCATTGTCATTCCCTGCAGCTGTGCTTTCAGTTCAGCCAGTGGGGAAACAACACAAAGCAGAACCGTGCACAGCCACAGACACAACACAATGGCATTTTTGGAGCAGTGTTGCAGAGGTTCCCCCCTCCCCCTGCCAGCCTCAGGCTGTACCTGGAAACATCTGTGAGACACCGATGCTTCCTTCATCATCAACTGGCCACCTGCATTATCTCCAACTGCCCCCAACCCCACCAAGCACACCCACCCAACAAGAACATTTCAACATGCAAAAACAGTGAGTTCAAACAACAGTAAACAGTAAACAGTAAACATAAGCATCCCTAACCTAACCAGTCCCTATCTAACCTATTTCTCCCTCGAGTGGCAATCAACATTTCTGGGGCATGTCATTTTTCAGAATAAATTTGATCCCACAGGGTCTGTCACAGTTTTGGGTCAGTGTTTTAATTCCTTTTTTGAGGTTGGGGGAACAAATTGCAGGGTGCATTCACTTTGCCACTGGTACCCACCCTCCTTCTGCTGGCCGGTTTTAACTGCGTCTAACAAGTTTAATGCAGGGGAGAGCGTGATTCCAAAGGACTGGACTCGCAGAGAATGCAGGCCACAAGGAGGGCTCACCTCAATCACTCTAGAAGTCCAGTCCTGAGAAATCGAAGAGGCGAGAGTTGACCTTCAGGAAGGTCACCTGTTCGACTCTCCATGGGAGAAGACAAGAGCGATGTGGGCTGACAATGTTGCCCGCATGGGAAAAGATGCACTCGCTCTCCACGCTCGTCGGAGGGCATGAGAGCAGCTGCTGTGCCTTGAGGGAGAGGTCCGGCCAGACCGACTCCTTCTTGGCCCAGTAGCTGAGTGGATTGGTGGAGAGCAACTCGCAGGGCTCCGCAAGGTAGTCCCTGACCACTGCCTCTGCTGAATCCTCTCTCATGTGCCTCACGATCCCAGAGGGGCTGAGGGCCCACTGGAGCATCTCCATCTCTATGGACTCTCCGGTGGTGGCCGTGGGGGGAGCCCGCTCAGAGGGGGCGTGAGAGGGACCTGCACGGCAGGGCCCCTCTCTGGTCCCCTCTGGTGACAGGCGTCCCCTCTTGGCCTGCCTGTGCCTCACCCAAGCACAGAGGCCGTCTCTGGCTTGTGTGAGGTTCCCGTCCTGCTTGGCGAAAGTGCCCTTGATGCGCGGGTCTCACATGGTCGCCAACATGTACGACTCGTTCTGCGTGAGAGGCATTAGCCTGGCAACTATGCCACGCTGCAGCCTTCTCACCAGCGCGCACACTGCTGGAACAACGTCAGCATGAGGTGCGTCTGGATCCACAAAAGTGGCCAGATTCCTCTGGAGCGTGTGCACCAGGGGAATGGCCAGACCCAGGGTCGCCGTGTCTGACGAGAACGCCACAGTGAAGTCCTTGAAGGGCTTCAGGACCTCCACTGTCTGGGTGATGGTGAGCCAATCCTCCTGGCTGAACTCACCCACCTAACTCACACTGCTGCTCTCAGAGAGCCACGTGTGGAGTGCGGCCTGCTGCTCCACCAAGCGCTCAAGCATGGCACAGGTGGAGTTCCAGCGAGTGCTGATGTCAGAGAACAGTACATGCTCTGGCACACCTGTCCTGACCTGCTTCTGGTGCAGTTCGTGAGTGGCTGTCATGCTGCGCGAGAAGTGACTTGTGAGCCTCCGACATTTCTGGAGCAGCAACTGGAAATCACAAGTCCGGGCATCATGGGGTTCCCTGGAGGAACCCAGCTCAGGAGCATCTCTCACCACTAGGTGAAGCTTGTGGGCCGCACAGTAAATGCGCTCTTGGCTCACTTGATCTGCTGCTGCCCTCATGTTGCTGCCACCATCCATCACCATGCATCCCATGGTGGCGGGTCCCTGGGCTATCCACTCATCCAACTGTCTCCTTAAGGTGGCAGCGATGTTCTCCGCCGTGTGTGACACATCGAGAACCTCGGCGTGGAGCAAGGCCTTGCGGTAGCTGGCCTAGCAGTCTCCCATCCTTCCCTGACTAACTGTAGACACCTCCCTCCCACCCAGAAGTTCCTCAGATTCCTACCAGTGTGCAGTACGCTTGCTGCACACTTGGGCAGGTCCAGATGTCGGACGTGAAGTGCACAGTTCTCCTGGCAACCAGGGACAGCTGCACCTTCACGTGTTCCCTAGCAGCCCTGTAAAACGAGGGCACCACCGATCTGCTCATCGTCGTGCAAGCAGGGACAGCGTACCAGGGAAAGAAATCTTGGAGCAGCAAATTCCTCCACTACAGTGAATGGTCTTCCATCCACAGCTATCATGTTGATGATGTGGCACGTGAGGCATCAGCTCACCTTCTGGATCCACTCTCTGGGCACACTAGGGCCCTGCCTACCAAGCATCTCTGTCCGTCCCTGCCCTACAGGAACCCGTGGGGGGAGAGCACCAGAGGAGCCTGCCTCCTTCTGGCTAGCTGGCAGCCATGTGGTGCCACTCAAACTCTCCCCCCGAAGAAGCACCGCCTGGTGATGCCTCTTCATGTGGCTCCTCATCCCAGATGTGGAGAGATGGTTCACATCTCTGCCATAGCTGACGCGCTGCCTACAATGCAGGCACTGGGCAAATCTGGAGTCTTCTGTTATCTTGAAGTGACTCCAGATTTCGGAAGTGAAGGGTTTCCCACGCTTCCCAGGGGAAGCACTCACGGGCCCACCCTGAGACACCTCCTGTGAAGTGCTCTGGATGGACACACCGTGTCCCACTCTCGGCTGGGCAGTTGGGGATGGATGAGGCTGAAGGGGCAGAGATGTGGGCTCTTTCACCACAGTCTCTTCCTCTTCCTCCAGCACCCTCTCCTCCTGCACAGCCACGAGAGGCCTGCTGTTGGCCTCAGAGGAAATGGGTGGGCTGCCCAGCAGGGGGTCCCACTGGCAGTTCCTCCAACATCCTACGGGTTCCTGGGGTGAGTGTGAAGGATGGAAAAGTCACATGCCTCACGTCCATCCCAGGAGACACCACATGCTGCCCCTCCTCCAGCAGCTGTGTCTCAACCACTGGAGGAGGTGGAGCCTCAGCAGCCGGCCCCCGCCCAGTGCCGGCCCCTGCCTGAGACACCTGGGTTGGGGTTGGCCCTCCAGCAGCTGCCTCAGGAAAGAGGGCCTTGCGCTCCCTCTTCCTGTCACCAGAAGCCAGGCTGGTGAACGGCAGGAGCACAGGGGAGGGCCTCCTCCGCTCAGATGCGGGGGCTGCTGCAGCAGTCCCCGTCCACCTCCCCTCCACCCCTCTAGATTTCTCTCTGGCCTTTCCCCCAGGGCCCCTCTCAGCTTTCCTTTCTGACATCCTTTCCCTTCCCGGAAGCTACACTGACTATTTAGAAAGAAAAGGAAAACAAAGGTGAACTTTGTTTTCAAGAGCCATCTACCTACTTCTGTTCTTCTTGTGGCTCTGTCACTCCTGGAGTTGGTCAATCAAATGTCTTTTTTGACAACCCTATTTACATTGGGGGACCTAAACCTGCCAAACAGCTGAATTCCTCTTCAGGAATTGAGCTGGCCCTAAACCCCAATAATAAGGGAAAGCCTTAGCCACTAGCATAGTATGCCCGGGCTGGCCTGGCTCCACAGGTGCCAGAGATGGGCAGTGAAACCCTAGTTATGGGAGCACTAATGGGAAGCCTATTTATGACTATACCAATATGTATATAATTCGAATATAACCTAACTCTAACTACTGCTTGTCCTACTGTTCCCTATTTACTGTGTTTAACAATCTACCCTTGGTTCTCTATCAATTAAGTTGAGGGCAAGTAGCCACTGAACGCCTACAAACTGGCCTACCTTCTAAAGACACTATTTTAAGGGAAAATTTTATGTTGTGTGTCTGTGTGGGGTGTGGATGTGGTGTTTGGAAAATGTGACTCCCCCACCCAGGCAAGCAAGTACCCACCCCTATGCCCACCCAAATGTAAAACCCAGCGAGTCACAGACTCACTCACCAGTCCTGCAGTCGAGCAATGGTCAGGCAGACAGGCAGGCAGAAAGTCCTCTCCTCCTCAGCAGCAGGCGAGACAAGGCTCTGCAAGCCGCAGCAGCAGCGAGAGTCTCAAGTCTCTCTAGGCCAGGAACAGAATGGTGGGAGGTTAGCAGAGATCCATAAACTACACTCCCCCCAAAAGTTCAAAAACAGCAGGCCCTGGCATAGGCGTGACCTGGCAAGGCCCAGAGCCACTGTGCACAGGCAGGCCACAGAGAAAAACAGAGTAAACATGCAAGATGTGTTGCCAGTCTCCCAGTAAAAATGCTCCCCTTTTCCTTCCCTGGCACCAAAAGTTCAAAAACAGCAGGCTCTGGCATAGGTGTGACCTGGCAAGGCCCAGAGCCACTGTGCACAGGTAGGCCACAGAGTTAAACAGAGCAAACATGCAAGCTGTGTTGCCAATCTCCCAGTAAAAATGCTCCCCTTTTCCTTCCCTGGCACCAAAAGATAAAACAGGGGACAATAATCCAGGCCTCAAGAAGACCCAGGCCCACTTTGCAGGCAAAGCCAGTGTCACAGTGAAGCATTTTTTAAACCAGAGGCAAGCAGAGTGGCCTAGCATCAATTTAAACAAACTTTGTCCCTTCCCTTCCTCCCATCATTGCCCTAAATAAAAAATCTGTCCTACCAGTCCTCTCCTGATGTCCAGCCCTGAGTGAGTTGATCCACAGCAGAAGTCCACAGGCAGAAGTCCACTCCAGTCCAGGAAGGTCAAGCCAAGGCAGAGACAGTGAGAAGAAGCTGTGTCTCTTTCACTATCTCTCTCCAGCAGCAACAGAACCTGACCCAAAGTCCAGCCTCTATTTTAAATCCCCTGCTGCATCTTCTTCCAGAGAATCCATTGGCTGGAAGGAGGATGCAGCAGTAGGATTGGACACTCCTAACTCCCCCCTCCCCTGTCTGATCCCCCTCCCTCCTCCCCTTTGTACTTCTACTCCACTCATCCCCTACCCTACCTGAAATTGTGGCGGGAATCTCTTGTTTGCTTTGCATTGCCTTGCAGTGCATTGCATTGCAAATGCAAGAAGCTTGCAAAGCAAGCAAAGATTCCCACCTTTTCTAGCAAGAGGGGAGAGGTGAGGAGGAGGTAGTGAGTCACTCACTCCTTCTCCCCCCTCCCCTCTTGAAAGCACCAGCAAGAAGCTGTAGCTTCCTGCAGAATTTTGCTAGCCGCTTACAAATGCAAACGGCTAGCAAAATGGTGATTCTTTGATTGCCGAATCGAACTGAAACATACCGAATCGATTTGGTAGTCTCCGATCCGGTATTACTGAAACTTTTTCGGTATTCAGAAAAAGTATCGGTAATACCGGAAAAAACTGAAATGGGCCTGATCCGGTAACTTTAACCGAATCAGAATACCGAATTGCACACCCCTAGTCGTCACTATCATCACCATCACCATCATTATTTCACCCTCTCAGTGAGACTCAAGGCTGATCACATAGTATAAGAGAAATACGACCAACAGAATATTCAATGAACAATGTAATACAGTTTGGATATCAGAATACAGAGCTTAAAAACAAGTTATAAACATATTTAGAGATATTAAAATGAGACAGAAGTTACATAATAAGAGTATACTTACAGCAACAGGCAGTACGCAGTAATGTAGTCTACAGTTCCTATCCCTTTACAAAAGAATTTCTGAACCATTTACTTACAGTACAGCCCTCTTACCTGTAAAAGCCCTCTTGAATAATTCAGTTTTGCATAGTTTGTGGAAAGCCAGGAGAGTAGGTGCTCTCCTAACCTCATCAGGTAGGCCATTCTGTAAGGAGAGGGGGCATAACAAAGAATGTGCTTGTACAGGTTTTATGTTCTGAGGCAATTTCTGTTGATCATTGATTGTATCCACTGTAAGTGTCAGTAAATATGTACTGCATTATTAGCAAAAAAACATTTCTTAGTTTAGTGGAGCATTGCAATTTCACATACACATTGAAAGTATTAATAAGAGGATGCTTGTTTGACATACATTTGCACAGTCTGAGGTATTCATAGCTATTGGTGAAGCTAAATACTTCTGTCTCTTTTTAGCTGATGCTAAAAATGTGCCTATTAATGTGTAAATGATGTTCAGCTACATAGTGTATATAAGCTTACTGTGAAGTGGATTTTTTTTTTGCTAAACCATAACACTCAATAAACTAAAGTCATTTTAGGTGCATTATCTGGTAATCCCCAAAAGCTCATTTCAGGAAAAAGCATCTGTTTCTCTTACTTTCATCTCCTTGTTCAGTGCACAGCACACTGACACCCACCATTTTGGAAACTGAAGAAAATATTGAAATATATAAATGCACACAGCTGGTATGATACCATCAAAATCAGCATGGCAATGTTTGGAAGGGGAAATGTTGGAGGACTGGTGTTTGGTGACCTTTGTCATTCACTCAGCTTGTGCTGCTAGGCAAGGCCCTAGTCTCAGCTTCAGTTACCTGCCTTCTGTAAAAATTACGCTACAATAGCAAATCTGGAAGTCAAATGAATGATTCGGTGTTTTGGACTCCAACTTCCCCACTGCCTGGGATTTACTTTGTAGTCTTGGGCTAGTCTTTTGTCACCATCTAGTCCAGCACCTTATCATAATAGACCCAGTTTCACCAATAGCATGCAAGCATTCATAAAGACAACATAATTCCCTAATTTGCTTGACTCCAACATCTGGTCTTCACAAATAAACTCCCTTTGAACATATAAGTTTCATTTAGCTATCATGCCTGTAAGGAAGGTGTTATGACCTTTACTTTCTTTAGGGTAGATTTTTCTTTTAATCTATCCCTTAACCCTCTGGGTAGTCTGCTGCCACCAGGAATACTTTATTCCAAGATATTTTATTTAAATTTTCCCTTTGGTAACGTTCCTAAGCGTCAGGCTCCTTCGTGGTTCTACATTCATACATACATATTACATTCATTGCAAGCAATTCATCCATCTTTAGCTTCTGGGTATAAAAAGGATTTAATTTTAAAAACAAAACAAGATCTGGCAGTTCATTCATAATTAAGGGATGGAGGCGTATATAAGGCGATGAACAGCTTTTGTGAGCACGAAAATTTTGAAATGAAGCCAAAGACATTTAGTAATGAGAGAAATAATTTCTTGGTGGCATTTTTCAGGAAAATAGGGTTCAGTAAGGATTGCACACCATAAAACACAGGCAAGGATGTGATCTCTAGTAAAGTTTTGCTTTCTAATAGCTTGCACTTTGATTCCTATTATTTGTCACATTGGAGTCCATTATTATTAATTATTTGATGGATGGATAACTTTTGAATCAAGGCTGAAAAGTGACTCAGTGCTCAGGGAATGATCTGCCAAGAGCACATTTTCAATGGGCTTCTGATTTGTGCGCATACATAATGTGAGCATTCTCATTGGTGTGCACAAGACAACTCATAGTTACAACTAAGCTGCTTAGGAAAAATATGGCTAATTAATTGTTCATCAGGAGGTCATTCTCATTTATGTGTGCATTAATTGTTTTTGTAAAAATACAGGTGAAATTATAAGAAAGAATCTATAGTATCTACAAGAATGGTTTTTAGACTGATGATAAGGTTTCTTTATGAGATAGGTGGGAAGAAACAACTGTACAGTGTTGGAGGGGTGTGGTTATTCAAGCAGAGGAGCTTCATGAGAGAAAACTAATAATGGAGTCCTCTAGGGGTGTGCATTATGAAATTCCCGAGCCAAAGATATATACAGAAATCTCTGGTTTGGGTTGTTACACTAATTTCCTGTAAAGCTACTACAAATCCAGGATTCTTAGGTATTACGATCCCCCCCCCCTTTGCAGGACAGGATGGGGTCATTCTGCAAAGGAAGTCTTCCTCACTTTGTGAAAGGAAACAAGCAACAGACCACAGCAAGGAAGGATGGCAGACACACAGTTTTCAGTGGAAAGGTTAAAAAATGTTATTGACAGTCACTGTAAACATAGGAAAATGAAATGAATGCATGCTTTTTTTAATGCCAGTGGCTGGACAGTGCTCTCCTGTTAGGCTGCTGTTTAATTGTCATTTTAGGAAGCAGCAGAGAGAAGTGCACCTGCTCAGAGAGGCACCTGCTCAGAGGTCTTTAAAATATAAACCCTTTGTTTAATCTGCTTGAAACTTAGGGGTTCTTTATATTAGACAGAGGACCATGTTCTATGCAAATTTGGTGCCATTATCTTTATAAACAGCTGCTTCGTCAGATGCATGGAGGGTAAGAAGAAACCGGTTTCTTCTTACCCTCTATGCATCTGATGAAGTGAACTGTGATTCTTGACAGCTTATGCTACAGTAAAGTTGGTTAGTCTTAAAGATGCTACTGGACTCTTTTCCGTGAGTCTTTAGGAATCACTAGAAACTCTATGATAAAACCACAACATTTCTGGTGATTTCTAGAGCAGACTGACATCACTCCAGTTTTCCCTGGATGTGGTGTCACACTCTTTCGATGGTGGTTTTTTTCATTATTTTTCTCCACCAGCTGCAGGAACATGGCAAGCCTGTTTGAACCTGAGTTTTCTGTATTCAAGCCCAACTATCTAGCCATTAACTCTGAGGAACAGAGTTGTTGGAACAATTTGGACCCCTGTCCCTAAAATAAAGGAACCACACAAGATAAATGCATTCAACTGACAATTTTATTTATTAACAACTGATCTAAAGCCACCTACCATTATGAGTACCCTACACACAAGGGTGCTTGAAGCACACCACCACTATGTGCTCCAAAATCATGCAGCCTAAATATTCCCTTGGTTTATCCTCTCCAGCATACAATGGTATGCCAAGGGGACCCGTAACCCTACTATCCTTCGCCTATGCTGGAAAACACTAGGGTTCAAACTGGTGAACCCAAAGGGGAACCATCCTCTGCCTCTATTTCTAGTAAGCCAATAGCCATGTACAAAAATGTGGTGTCTTTCAGAAATAACTGAAGAGACAACATTCAATTGTATTTATTTTATTTCATTTATACTGTACCTTTCTCCACAGTGGAGACCCGAAATGACTTACATTATTCTCTTCTCCTCCATTTTATGCTTACAACAACCCCATGAGGTAGGTTAGACTGAGAGTGTATGACTGGCCCAAGGTCAAACAGCTTCCATGGCAGAGTTGGGACTTGAACCTCCGTCTCCCAGGTCCTATCTCTCTAACCACTATACCACAAAGACTTGAGAGTCAGTAAAGACAGTGCCAAGCATTTAACCTTTAACCTTTCACAAATTGACATAGATATGACAGCACTCAGAATTAAACGTCCAACCAATTTAAACAGATAAGTGCACTTTTTATTAAATGTACTCACCACATATTAAACTAGCTAGTTGTGCTTTCTGTTTTTTGCAATACATATTTTTAATGTTCATACACAATACGTAAGCAGTAAAAAGAAATGTCAAGAAAATACCTCTCTGTTCTCCCCATCCCCCTCTCTACTCTATATAGTTTCACTGGTTAGGAATAATTTCAGTATACCCCAGAAACCTTTAAAATGATGATAATCCTGAAACAAATCATGAAGGCTTGTTGCCTTGTCAGTTTTTTACCATTGTTCAATTTTTGACACATTCTTTTCTTTCTTACCCTGTAAATGGACCAGCAACTTTTTAATCACAGTGTATATTATCCATGTGTCTAGGTCATCTGGAGGTCTTCTATCTTCTAATGATCCTCTAAAATTTGTCATGACTTTCTTTAAACAAGCATTCTGAATATGTGGCCAATCCATCTTAGTCACTCTGTTTTAATTTTTGCAGCAGTATCTGGTTCTTTATGCAACCTAAAAAATTCTTCATGCTTTCTGTGTCACCATCTATTACTGGTATAATCTATATGTGAGGCATATATTTTTCCTTCAGACTTTCCCATTAAAACGCTTAATTTGTTTTCTTCCTTTTTTTGTCAAGGGTAATATGACTGAGTCATATGGCAAAGAAAAATTTTGGTTGACATCACTTCCAGGGGAAAATCCAGAAGTAACACACTGTCCCCACAATACTGTAAGAACTGGTCAAATCTCGATGGTATTTACTATAGAATTTTGCGGATTCCTAGAGCATTGTGGGGGCAGTGATGTTGCTTCTATGTCTTTACCTAGAAATAAACATAAAAGTGTTAGTGATGCTTTCCCCTCCCAGGCTCTGTCCCCAAACAGCTCCCAGGGAGTGCAGGCAAAGGCCCTTGCATTCTTAATGTACACACTGCATAGAACACAGTAGGGAATTATACCCCAAAGATAAGCAGAAATAAAAGAAGTGCTTTATTCATTGCTGATTGTATCAACTATTTGCCCCAGATATTCTAGAAATTGTTTAAAATAAATGGTTTCTTGTTAAACACAGAGGTGTCTCAGATTGTGTTTGCTGTTCTCACATTATTAGATGTGGAGAAAAGGTTTGAAGAGTTACCTTTATTGAAGGGCAGCTATAGCGGGAGTTTCCTGTTGAGAAATAGAAAGGATGGCAAAGCAGAAAATGGGAGAAGAGACCCCATGTTAGACCATAGAATAATATCTAATTTCAAATAATTTTTCAATACCTGATAATCATACTTAATGTACTTAATGACCTCCTGGCTTGCTATCTAGGGAGAGCAATTTTAGTTTCCAGAATAGTTTGGTTCAGTTTCTGTAGTTTTAAAAAATAAAGTTAACTTTTGTTTGTGTACCCTCAGCATGGTTTAGAACTAAGGTATAAGATTACAACAATTTAGACACTGATTAAATACTTATTATTATGGATAAAATAAAAACCCCATCATTATGACTTGGGTTGTACAAAGATTTTATTGTAATTCTACTGAGATTACACGATACATGATGTTATCCGCTCTGAGCCCGTCTGCGGGAAGAGCGAACGATAAATTTAATAATAAATAAAATTTAAAAGTGCTGTGAATAGCACTTCCAGTGTTTTTTAAAACTCATTCCCTTCCTTCATGCTGTGGTTCTGATACAGAACACGGAATTCCATACATGAACTCTGAACATATGTCTTTAGGCTCCCCAATTAGCAATATGACTAATTCCAAATATCCGACAGAAGCATCAAACCTCTCAGGAATAAAGATGGTGGTATTTGTGAAAATTCTCTTTTGTGGTATCTCCCAGGCAACATTCTCTTTGGGATGCCTTAAGGACAATCTCTGTGAAAACATAACAGATGAAGCTGCCTTATTCTTAGTGGCTGCATCTAACTATTGCTGTCTACTTTGAATGGCAACACATTTTACAGTTGTAATTTATACAGCTCCGTGACATGAATGATTGATGTCTGGAAATGATTCACAAACTCTAAAAGTTGACTCTGCTGTAATCCCCACAAATGTGGTAAAATCATTCATTTTTGATAAATGTTGACTACATTGTCTACATAGATGTTTTTAAAACAACACAGATACAGTCCTTTTTTGAATGACTTTAAATAGTTTAGAAGTTCTATAGAAGTCATGCTTTAAATGCTTACTTCAACTGGATTTACATAAACTGTCCAACCTTTTAAAAGTGAAGATTGTATGAATTCCAAATTTTGCATGTAAATTGTGGCAGGCTGATGTTGGTTACTGTCATGTTCTGTCAGAAGACCCACTCTAGCACCTGAAAGACAAAATTTAACCATAATGAATGAATGGCAGCAATTCAGCAATAGACACGTCTATGTTTTTTTTTTTAAGCACTGAATGATTTCAGTTTGGGATACGGATATGTAAGAGCATCCAAATTGTGCCAACATCACTTTTATATAACTTTTCTGTGATTTTATTGTAAGGCTAAAAGGGGGGGGGGGGGAGTCAGTTCCCAGATGTATCTGGGCAGTTTGTAACGATCATCAGAGCCAAAATCACTTGAGCACAAGCAATTATTAGAAGTACACATGGAACATATTTTAATTGAGAACGGTACTGGAACTACAACATCAAAAATGCTTGAGGCATCTCATCTTTGTTTGCCATATAAAAATAAGCTATCTAGAGCAAGAGAACATAATTTTGACTTTCCACATCGGTTATAAAAATGTCTAATGCTGACACTATTTCACTCCTCTGTTTTCAGAATGAAAACATTTAGCCCAATTTATGGGCTCACTACTTCTAGGATTTCCACAGCAGTTAAACAGCAATTCCCAAGCCTGTCATTTTACTGGATTTGATCCTACAAATTGAAACTGCAAGGCACTTATGGAAAACAACTTTCCCCACAAAGGAATATTTCTGGGAGGGGCTGTGAACAAAAAGCACAGAGAAGGAATTAGTAATATAGTTGTGTTCTCCTTCCACTGGTGGAGCCTCTAGCTCTAATGCGAGAAGAGATGGGGTGATTTCATCCAATTCTGTTTCCTCACTGAAGCCCTCTGTGCTGCTGCTGCTCCCCCACCCTGCATTGCTATTTCAGGGACTGTAGGAGCTCGTGAAGGGAAACACAAGAAGGTCTGCTTCTCTGACAACAAAGGTGGTAGCAGTTCATAGGATCCAGTGCTATGTTTGGAGTCGGAACTTTTGAGGAGACTATGGGCCATGTCCAATAGGACACTTTATTCATGCTTTTTTATGGCATGAAATGTATCCCACTGAACTGAAGTGGGCTTTTCAAATATTAGTTATTTGATGTGTTCACAAATTTTAATGAATACAAACCATTCATAAAGATAAACTTCAAAATTTGTTAAGGCTGAATTACGTGACCTCTGGGAGTTCCATGATTGAAGCTCTCAGCACTTTTTAAAAACTTAATAGGAGAGCTTTATTTAGATTGGCAGTGCAGGGAAGGGTATTTAAACATCCCCCTGTGCCATTTTTCTAACCTGAAATGTCCTCAAGGAGCCAATATTTGTGTTGTTGGGGAAGCATTTGGAGAAGTCCATTTATCAGTATGCATAAGTTTCCCTAGTGGTGTAAATAATGGCTTCCTGGGGCTATTTCAGGCCAGGTAAATAGTGGTGGGCAGAGGATTAACTCCTCTCCATGTTGTGGTCCTGATTTAAATTAGGCTCCTACATCCTTAAATTTTAAAAATAGCTGGGTACCCTAACCATGGAACTTCTAGTGCCTTTCTCGTTTGGTCCATCAGTTAATTTGGATTCTGAACAAATGGAAGCATCAGGTGATTTACGTGCATTGAGAAGTCTAGATGCATCTTCCTTAATTCCACCTACTCTTTGCTGAATTCAGTAACTCGGTTCATTGATTTTGTTCTGCATCTGCTGAAGATGGCATTTCTGGTTTCCCAATTCCATCCTATGATTACTGGTATAATGCCTTACTTTGCAATACGAACACCATGTGCTTCTGCAACCAATGCATATGTCTTATGCGGCAGCCATGCAGTGGTTGAAAAGTCTTTTAAATATAATGTTTGGTTCATTTTACTTTGGTGAGAATTAGCTACATTTTGAGGTGATGCAGCTACGTTTCTGCCAAAGATGTCAGTTCCCAAAATAGCAGTCCCACCCTGTGTTGTTTTAATATTGTGATATCTGTGCTTGTGACACCAGCAAGACCAAGTTACAATCCTGTCATTGTTTTCTTGCCCCCAAGACAGATTGGCATGCCTTTTATTATTTATTTAAATTGTTTAATTATTAACATGTCACATTAATTTGCCACTCTTCCCTCAAGAAGCTCAGGGTAACATAAATATAGTTCTCATTTTAGGGTATTAGGAATCTCTCAACTTGTCTCTAGTGAATCCTGAGGCAGTTATAAATCTAAATGATTTAGATGTATCTGGTGAAAAATAACACTTGGGTAAAATCAGCTTAATTGAACGCCTTCACCTAAAATCGTAACAATTAATCACAAAGCTACTGAGATTAGAAAAAGCACCACAGAGTTCCAGTTAGTCTAAACAAAACTGTACTTCAACCACTGGGATAAAGTACATACTCGTCACTTCGACAAGCTATTTATACCTTTTAAAATATAAAGCTCTTTCATTCTTTTCTGCTCTCACCAAAAGTATGGATCATCATTTTCAGAAGAATAAGTTTGCAGAAAATTAAGTATTTTTCCAGGAATGTTTATTCAGCTAATTAATGAACCAAAAGGTGAGGGATATATTTGTAGAAGCTACTCAAAAGGTGAACAATATGGAGAAAAGATAAAATATAGAGATGAGAATGAGTCAAAGAAACAGACTTTTAATCAAATTTTGAAGAGTGAACATACTAGCTAATTGTTGCAAATTTGTATTTTGCATTCCAGGACACTAGAGAGAATAGTGTTATTTATATAAATATTTTTATCCCAGCTTTCCATCCTAACAACATGCAAAAAAATTTTTTTGCCGTCAAGTCACAGCCAACTTATGGTGACCCCATATGGTTTTCAAAGCAAGAGACATTAAGATGTGGTTTTCCATTTCCTGCCTCTAAATAGCTACCTTGAATTTTCTTGGTGGTGTCCCATCCAAGTACTAACCAGGGCTGACCTTGCTTAGCTTCTGAGATCTGACTAGCCTGGGCTATCCAGGTCAGATCTATATGCAAATAATGGCTCAAAATAGTGGAAAACAATTGGTAATAGGGTTGCCAGGTCCCCTGGGCTCCAAACTGGGGGATGTGGGGGCTTGTCTGGGGGGTGCACTTAGGGGGTACTCACCATGCATGCACACAAAGTGCACTTGCACTCCAGACCCTTTGTTGTCACACTGGGAATGACGTCATTCCTAGCGCAACAACAAAGGGTTGGGAGCATGCAGGAGCACACTCCAGAGCTCCTGGGTGAGCTCCCTACACTTTCCCCCCCTGCTGGCCAAGTAAGAGGTGGTAGTGGGAGCTGGGGATCCCCTGCTCCCACTGGGGGACTGGGAACCCTAATTGGTAATGATCTAAGAAAATTCAAAATCCAAAAACATGAAAACTAAAACAATCTTCAATACAATAACATGTCAAAGGACATAACTGTAGATATATGAATAAAATAAAAATAATACAAGAATTGATAAATCACTAACTTCTACTTAGAAAAAAAAATGTGCTCAAAAGCAGAGATTTGGCCTGGTACTGAAGGCAAGTCAAGACTGAATCTCCTGGGGGCAAAGAATTCTAAAGGCTGGTGCTGCTCTTTCATTCCTTTTCTTCATTCTTCTGCAATCAGCATGGAAACAGAGGTTCCACACAGGAGTTAACAATATGCTTAATTCATCATAAAAATCCATCCCTATGGAAAAGATCCTACATAGAGCCAAGCTATACGAGACGAATTACACAAGGAGGAACATGTGAAGGGAGTCACAATGTTAGCTGGGAAGCTGAGTTTTAAAAGAGATTGGAAGGCTTTGTCAATTTCCCTCTCTACAGAGCCAGGGACACAGCTGCTCAGAGGGTTTGTTAATTTCCTCTTTGCCTCCAGAAGGCTCTGTCAGTTTCACCTCCCCTTCTAAGAGGCAAAGAGGAAATTAACAAACCCCCCTGAGCAGCAATCTCCCTGGCTCAGAGGGGAAATTAACAAATCCTCTGAGCAGCAATCTCCCTGGCTCTGTAGAGAGGGAAATTGACAAAGCCTTCCCATCTCTTTTAAAACTCAGCTTCCCAGCTAACATTGCAACTCTCTTCACATGCTCCTCCTTGTGTAATTCGTCTCTTGTAGCTTGGCTCAAAGAAATAAATATCCTTCAGCATCCTGCTTATCCCTCCAATTTCCCTTTTGCTCTGTTGTTTTCAGGCTAAGAAATAATTTGCTGTTTTCTTGGGACTTAATTGTGTGCTTTTAAAAAAAGTTTATTATCATAACCTTATTACAAAAGAGTGATCATTTTAAAAAGGATTAGTGACTTGACTTACTCTTAAGTTTAAAGAGTTCTTAACAATAGTCTAGCATAAGTGATCTGAGAAAACAGGAAGTATTTGATCACTAATGAATCAGACTCCAAGGAGATGACATTCTTTAAAGGAACAGTAGCCTTGGGAAGCTTCAGTAGCACTTGAACAGTCTGTATAGGACAGATCGGTGCTGTAACTGCATTATAAGTAGAAATATATCTCCATAAATTAGGACTTTATAAAGGAGGGAAAGAAACACAGAAGATACTGGAATGCAACAAGCTGATCATGATGTCATTAGGATCGTCTATAAAAACAGAGTGAACAAATCATGGCAATTGTAGATAACATGGCTAGAGCTTAAGTCTCAAGGAAATAAAGAACCAAAGCTGTTTCCTGCAACAGTGCCAGTTTTTGATCTATGCAGCAGTGTTATAATCACCATTGCACTTGGGGTTCTTTCAGAAGGCTTTTAATCCTTCTGGAATTTCTGTAGACAAAACTTTATAGGCACAAATTGCTGTGTGTGTGTGTTTTAGTCCAGGAAAGGTATCTTGTGAAGGCATAATTAGATACCAAATGCTGACGTAGAATAAGATATGCTTGAACCTATTCCTCTTAAACTGCACCCAAGATTATTTGAAAGTGCAAAATTGAAGGCTGGCAGGAAATTAATTTTGGCAGCCATTTGAAGTAAGTGCTTGGGTACCTTTCAAAAGTCAAGTTATTCTGTGCAAGTGCAGAGGGTGCTGTGAGGGTGGGCTGCTACTTTCCAATCCATTTGAAGCAAATAGTTTAATTATGATGGTATATATATATATATATGTGCAACTGCAATTCCTTGCTTGGAAAATGAAACGTGGCAGATTGACAGAGCTCTGAATATATACAGAAGGATCTGTTCAGAACCATGGATGGGCTTGAGAATGCTTGGGTTCATTTGCTGGCAGCTGGGCAACTTATCTGTAGCTTTTAGAAAACTGTATGATCATTAATAGCTAAATGATTATAACGTTTATTGTGGAGAGAGCAGAAGTGCTCTAAATACAGACCGCTGGTTGCTGTGATCCCAAGACATTTTGCCATCTTGAGCTCAGCAAGATATATGCCAGAATCTACTGCATTCTCACAGAGGGTTTTAGGCACATGAATCACATGCTAGAAAACAGAAAGGAAGACATGGGGATAGAGCTTTTATCTAGGGTTGCTAACCTTCAGGTGGGTGATGGAGTTCTCTCAGAATTATAGCTGATCTCAGTGTAAAGAGATCAGTTCACCTACAGCTTTGGAAGATAGACTTTAAAAAAAAATCATTTATTCCCTGCCTTTCTTCCCAAGGGGAACCCAAAGCAACTTAGATTATTCTTCTCCTCCATTTTATCCTCACAACAACCCAGTAAGGTAGGTTAGACTGAGAGTTTGTTGTGACTGGCCCAAGATCATCTAGCGAGCTTCCATGGCAGAGCAGGGAATTGAACCTGGGTTGTCCAGATCCTAGTCCACTACTCTAACCACGACTCTGTGGCATTGTATCCCTGCTGAGCAACTTCCCCTCCCCAAACTGTGCCCTCCCTGGGTTCTGCCCCAAAATTTCTAGGAATTTCACTATCCAAGGTTGGCAACCCTACTTTTATCCCACTGCCTGTATCCCTGTATACCTGGGTAACTATGGCAAATTGGCCAAGGTGCTGGATTCAGATTGAATCTTTGCAAACCCAAATAATGCAACAAAGGTATGACTAATAAAGATTATTAAAAGAAGTGCAAGAAGATACAAAATTATAGAAGTGAGAAAAACGGGAGAAAAAATAAGCTAAATAGCTAAGCTAGCAAACACAATAAGGCTTCTGTCCTAAACTAGATGTTACCTTTCAACTAGGAGCAGAACTACAAGTGACAAAAGGCACAGGTTGGACACTTGTCAGCTTCCCTCAAGTTTTGATGGGAAATGTAGGCATCCTAGTCTTGCAGCTTGGCTCTCTGACTGCTGTCCAATGGACTTTTCAACTGTCACTTGTCCAACATTCCGCCAAGCTGCCTACATTTCCCATCAAAACTTGAGGGAAGCTGACAAGTGTCCAACCTGTGCCTTTTGTCACTTGTAGTTCCGCTCTATAGTCTCAAAATCCAGATGGAGTTGCAAAGCCTCAAGTCCAGAAAACAAAGACAAGATGGTGTATAGGCTTCCACCACCAACTATAGCATTCAGGAGCAGAGGTCTGATTCCTAGCCAGAATCTGATCCTTAGAGAAGAAGGACAAAAACTAGAATGAGGGTTCCAGATGTCTGCAGTTTGGCCTGTCCAGCTTGATCAATCAGTGAAGTGCTCATCCTGTGATAATATGCTTCTGCAGCTAAGCGCATCTGCACAGATGGGGAGCAAATCACTTCACTCCCAGAGTGCCATATGTTAATGAGATGGAATGTGGGTGTGAAAACTTCTTCCAATGTTCTGGTCTTTAAGCACACCTGATCATGTACCTGTAGCTGCATCTCATTCTCTTATGAGAGCCAGTGGTCAGAAATGGTCAGAAACTCTCACGATTCCTAGAACTATCCTATGTCACTTCCAGGTTTTCCCTGAAGTGACGTAGTGATGTCACACACACATAGGGTTCCCAGGTGCCTGCTGGTGGTGGCCAAACTACCAGCAATCTCTGGTGATTGTGGGAAGTGGCAAACCGCTCAGTGATCACCCACCACCAGTAAGCAACCCAGTCAAGCACTTCCAGCAGGTACAACAATCTCACTTCTTGAAGTGAATCACCATGCTGGCTGTGGGAATTCTCCTCATTTTGCGAGGGGAGATTTGGGCCCCAAATAGGCCAATTCTGAAAGAAGAGCATACCAAGGGTGCATAACGCCCCCGCTCCGGCTGGGAGACTATGGGGACCTGGGAAGCCTACACATTCATAATTTCCCTGCCCCAACTTCCTCCTGGCAGTTGCCAGACTTGGCCCAGCAACCCTATTTCCCACACTTAGTGGATGAAATTTCCCTGTTCGCTTACCCCAGTTTGTTTGCACCCCATGTTTGTTGCTGTACTCTGTGTCAACGCAGTAGTTGGAGACCACCAGGAAGTTACTACTTTCAGCATTTGCTTCAGATTTTATTTGCATAGGCCTGCTACTAATTTGTATTGTCATTACATTATACTCTGCTCTATCAGGAATTGCTCCTGGCTCTAAGGAGAATTTGTAACACTACCAGCATAGTGTGATAATATCAAACTAGGACTGAGAAGCCTCAAGTTCAAATGCCGCTCAGCCATGAAGCTCACTGGCTACCCTTGGAACAGGCATTCTCTCTGATCATAACCTATTTCACAGATTGTTGTTGTAAAGATAAAATGGAAGAGAACCACTTTTCTCAGACTGTTAGAGGAAGGGCAGAATAACATGCAACAATATAACATGGCCACTTTTGGGAGCACTAGCCACTACTGATATTTTATTAATTTCTTATTCTAAAAAGGAAGTCTCATCATTTGAGATATAAAAAGTTTCAAAAAATTCTTAGGTGAATAGAATAGGTGAATAGGTGAACCAGTGCACTCACTGGTCCCACCCTGGCTACAGCCCTGAGCATATAGGGTATGCATCCCATTAAAAGTACAATTTGTGTGTGCCTCAGGGCCAGCTAGCAGTAGGGAGGGAGAGCAGAGGGCCCCATTGTGTTCTCTGCTTGTTCCTGCCTATGTGTGGAATTTGATCCCTTTACAATTTATTGCAGCTTTCAGAATCAGTATTTATAGTACTTATTCCCCACTCCCAACAAATTTACGGTGCTGTAGTTGAAGATCATCCATTAACATTTTTAGAAGAGCAATCTACTTTGGCACTGCCTATTTTGGAAGCAGTTATAAATTGCAATAGCCAGCTGCTGTAATCCATAATAATCTGTTCCATAATAGGGACTTCATAGTACTAGTAGCTTAGCTTTGGGACTGATGTCATATGTCTGTGGAAGTTGAGATAAATTATTTGCAAGCAGCAGCACATGGTTCCTGGTCACCAAGCAAAAGACTGCTTGTTTTTTTGATAGGCAGCGTATAAGGAAGCACTTGATTCAATAGATTTGTCTCTGCACAGATTTTGCATAGTTAATTGGAATGTTGTACGCATAATACAAAGGCAATTATATTTTGTTCATTCATAAAAAAAGATTACCTTAACTTTGGCAAAAAATCTTAACTGTGATTAGAGGTGGGCATGAATCCAATTACGACCCAAAAACACACACGAACTAGGCCAGTTCGCGGTTCGCAAACTGGTTCGGGTTCATTTGGGTTGTATTGGGAAAGGGACAGTTTAAAAGGCCATTTCCCCGAGGAAATGGCCATTTAAACTTTTCCTGCAGCGTGCAAGCAGCAGGTCCCTTTAAACTATCAGATGGCAGACAGCAGGGGGGAATCCCCACATTGCCGCCTGACAGCTGATAGCTTAAAGGGACCTGCTGCTTGCAAGTGGCAGGGCCCTTTATACGGCCCACAAACCCCAGCCCCAGCCCCCCCGCCCCCCAGCCCCCTTACCTTGAGGACTCCTGCGGCCCACAGCGTCCTCCCCCTCCTCCTGCAAGGGACAGCAAGGCCGTTTTTGGCCTCCTCTGTTCCTCTGCGGGCCTGCGCAGGGGCGGAGGAGGACAAAAACGGCCTTCCTGCCCCTCACTTGAGGAGAGGGAGGACTCCGTGCTGCAGGGAAAGGTAAGTGTGAGGCTGAGGCTGGGGCGGAGAGTGGGGGCTGGGGTTTGGGCAGTTTAAAGGGCCCTGCCACTGGCAGGTCCCTTTAAACTATCAGCTAGCAGGTGGTGAGGGGGGGATCTCCCCACCACCACTTGCCAGATGATAGTTTAAAGGGACCTGATGCTTGCAAGGCAGGAAAGGGCCTTTTCCCTGCCACTGCTAAGCGGCTGGAAAGAGGTATTTAAACCCCATGAACCACGAACTGGTTCATAACTTGCTCCAGTTTCGTGCCAATTCGTGCTTTTTGGTTTGTCAAAATCCACGAACCACGCACCTTATGGTTCAGGGTTTTTTGGTTTGTGCCCATGTCTATCTGTGATCTGTAAATAAGTATATTCATAGCTACTCATGCTACCATATTCTCAGAGTGCTATAATGTCAAATTACAGGTAGTGCAAACTTTCATATTGATTGCGTTATCGTTTGAGTCATGGTGGGTAGGTAGAGTTGCCATTTGGGAAGATTTGGGGGCAGGTCCATTGGGGGGAGTGGAGAGTGTAGAAAACAGTGTTGCATGATGTTCTAGGAATTCCCCCAGTTTCTGTGGTAAATAGTATAGAGATTAGGGGAATTCCTAGAGCATCATGTGATGCTGTGATGTCACTTTTGTGCTGGAAGTGATATTATGGAAGTGATATTTTCTTTGGGGAAAGAATATTCTGAGAGTGAAATGAAGTCAGAACAAGGAAATCTGCTTGGGGTTTTCTTGCTCAGTATATAGTTAAAGATGGGAAAGAAGAAATTACATTATAGGAAAATAATATGAGGATAGATTCTAGGGCAATCCATGCACTATAAGATTAGATGATCTATACTCCAAGCCTCATTATTTTCTACACATATTTTGAAAACTTCTCCAGTTGTTTCAAAATTTCTAACCAAAGAGCTAATATCCAAGGACCTTAAGAGCTAATGATACCCATTAACTGAAAAAATAAAGTGGTTTTCTAGATTATTAAAAATATAGGGGGCAGGGTACACCAGCATTATCTACTTAGTTACTCTAAAGAGTTATTTAGAAAAGACAGGTGACTGATGATAAGACTCGCTGGTAAGTTATAGATAAGATGGCTATAGAGATTGAACCTTATCACAGAAATAAAAGCTAAAGTTCAGATCTGGTTAGAATCAAGTAGAATGTACTACAAGGATAATCTCTAGCTAAATGTTAAGCTGTAGGAGTAAACATAAGCTTCAATCAACTGTTGCAAATAATTTGATCCTAGGGCTATAAGTGCCTTAAATTAAATCCTTCTCAATAGGATCCAATCTAAATCATCAAGGGCATGTCATGTAGACCACTGTAATCCCTGTAAATAACTTCTACATATGCTTCATTTATGAAATGTACAGTGGATGAGAGTTGCTAATTGGCCATGTTTCAGAAGTGATTTTGAGATTGTCATCTTTGTTACTTTGAACCCCAAATCCCATTTTGATATCTTTTCTCCTTTGTGCAAATGTACCCTATGATTAATTTTGCATCACACTGATCTCCCCCATAAAATATGTTTATGCATAAATAAATTAGCATTATACATATAAAAATTAGCATTAGATGTATTTATAGATGCCATTGGATTCTATTTTCTATTTCTTCCGGTTGCAAGGGTGCTTCCACAGACAGAGGAGGTGGTATTTTCCCCTCCCAGTTTCCCCTTGCAGATCCTCAGTTGCATTCATCACTGTTCCTAGGGATTCTCTGAATCCCGGGGTGTGGTGTTTTAGCGGTGTAGGAGGCTACAGTAGAAGAAAGAAACAGGAAAGCTGGATTCTGAGAGTAGATCATTTGATCTGGATAAGTGCTGTATAAATTGCATATGAAAATCATATAATATGTGTATGCAGAAGAACCTACAAAACCAGAAGAGAAAAGCAGAGAAGCAACCACTGATGAAAATATAGATGAATGTTAAAACAATATGATATAGGGAACACACATTCTGCTGGTGCCAGACATCTTCTGGCACAAGAGCATCTTTCATTGGCGGAATGCTCCTTGTACTGAAAAACAAACAAAAACCATGCTGGCATGTGTGGAACAGAAATGTCCCACACAAGTTCACACATCAACCCGCTGTCACTTATATTTTTTCCATACTTAGGAATTCATTCCAACAACTCTGGAACTTCTCTTAAGCCCAACAAGTAGGTTTGGTGCATTGACACCTACATTTGAAAAAATCTGGTTTTAAAGTTGTGTGTGTGAGTGTACATGCACGCACACTGCAGAAATACTATGATTATAACACTTAACTGGCTTGTCAAGAATGCAAATTACTGTTGTTAAACTTATAGTCAGTTTTAACTTTACAAACTTTGTTATTTATTTGATTTGTATCCCATTCTTCCTCCTAGAATTAGGGGATATGTTCAGAGTCATTATTGTATTAAAGAATAGTGGTGGAGGAAAGTGCCATCAAGTCATAGCTAACTTATGATGACCCTGCAGGGATTTTCAAAGCAATTTCAGGATAAGAAAGAACTTTTCCCTGTTCTACAGGCAATTAAAGTTCTCACATGTAGAGCAGGCTGGGAGGGGAAAGTTCTTCAAACAGCCAAGCAAAAGTATCAGGTATGTGGGGTGGTATTGAACAAGATTCACACCTCTGTCTCTCTCCCACCCTGCCTTCTCCACTTGGGTACAAGCAAAGCGCTTATTTGCCTGGCCCTCAAATCAAGCTGAAGTTTAATAGCTAGAATGGCTCAGCAAAAAGCATCTGAGTTCATATAGAAGTGAGAGCCCTCCCCAAGTTCATAGGCATGAGGAAATGGGAACTAAAAATAAAATGCAGTCACTGCTGTCATAGCACCACCTGAAAAGTGGCCTGACCTAGCCACTTTGAATGTTACAGGAAATTTCATTTGAATTGGTTGTCCTGCTGAAATTAGCAAAGAGAACATAGTCAAACTAGGGATGCTTGAACTCTTGCCAGTTTGGACAAGTCCTGTTTGACAATTGCAAACATTGTTAGCTAATCTTTTTTATAGTTAACTGATCAGTGTTCAACAGGTTGCTTCACTGTATTCCTTCACTGTATTCCTTCCTATCCATGTTGTACATGGATGCATGCATTTTGTTTTTCGTGCATGCACATTCCCACACAGCCTGTTTGAATTCTCCTCCCCCCTCCCCCAATCCATGCTGTGTGTAGGGATGCCAGTCCCCTGCCATGGGTGGGAGATCCCCCACTCCTACACTCCCCCCCCACTTATCTGGCCAGCAAGGGGGGGGGGTGAAAATGCACCTCCTGGGGTTGCTCCTGGGTAGCAGTGTGCTCCTGGATGGTGGTGCCTCCTGGGTGGCGTGGCGCGCTCCTGCGCACCACAGCGGCCAGATATGGGCTGAATTGAGCCCAATTCAGCCTCAATCAGCCCAGATTCTGGCTGAATCGGGCCTGAATTGGGCCACTGTGTAGCGTAGGAGCACTGCCGAGCTCTGTAGCAGCCCCATTCAGCCCACTGAGGAACATGGGGATACTCCCAAGGAGGCCTGTGACCATGTGATGACATCACTTCACATAAGTGATGTCATCACACAAGCTGGGACAGTGCACATGCAAAAGGGAAAAGCACAACATAGGAGCTGGGTCCCAGATCTCCAAACTTGGGAGCTTTTCTCCAAACTTGGGAGACCCTCCCAGGCTACAGAAAAATCTGAAAAAGTAGAGTCATTAGGTGTCAAACCTCCCCAAACATGGGGAAAAATCACTGTGCAAGCCCAGTGAACTGTTCTCAGCAGGTGTGGTAGGGTGGGGGTGGGGAGACCTACCACAGATGTAACCATCTAGACTGCCAGCCTTCAACTTCCCTGACTTAAGCAGCTCCAATGCAAGCTGCTTGGAGGCTGGGAGAGCCAGGGTGCCACCATAGCAGTCCTGGCATCACACCAAATGCCCCAGAGCAGTGTCCAACTCAGGCTACAGCATATGCAGGCACCTGACCACCTCTGAGCAGCCCTTGCCTCTCCCTGGTGCCATAACAAGCCCCTGCCACCTCCCAATGACCTGAAGGCCTAGCAGTATATGGGGACTGGGAGCAGGCATCTCCTCCCTCCGCTCAAGGGCCAAAAAGCCAGACAGGGCCTGGGAGAGGGACAGAGATCAGGGCGGGGGGGAAGGAAGAGATAAGCTGTGGGGCAATGGGGGGAAGACAAGTTGAGGAGACAAGAAGAGAAAGGCATAAGGGTAGGAGCTATTCAAGGAGAAATCTTCCCTGCATGTTAGCTACAGTTTATTGTAGAGTAATAATGCCTTGCGATAGCTGCGTGTCAGAGTACTTGCTAAATTGATGATCTTCCCATGTAGCTATTGCATAGCCAGCTGCTTGAGTCATCCAGAATAGTCTTGTGAAATTTTGGATGGGGCAACTGCTCCAGGCTTCCTGTTAATTAGAAGAAAGATAAAATATCAATTTATCCACCAGCTGGGTTGAGCAGTTCTTGGTAGGGATCATGCATTCTCCTTTGTGAAAATGCAAACACTACACTTAGCTAATGTTATGGCTTGCTTGCTTGCTTGACTTAACTTGTTCGTTAGTTCCCAGGAAGAGCAGGTTCCACCTTCCCTGAACTCTTCATGTGGGTTATTAGCTTAGAGTGAATTTTGCTTATGTGTATTCAGAATTGAATGAAGGTGTAAAATTTTGCATCATACTTATATACTTATAAATAAATTCTACTTTTGTTAAAAAAGTGATCCCTTTTTTATCTCACAACCACCCTGATGAACTGAGTGTTCTGTTACACTACCATCTATAACAAGCCTTCCAATACCAGTTAAACAGAAGAGATTTAAGGCCAAAGCCTTTGGCAGCAGTGGAAACTTTTTGGGAAGCAGCAATATAATAAGTCACATGCAGGTCAAACTGCCCCAAGTGGGGTTAGCACTGGAATTCATACCCCAAACAGAAGTGTTCTTGAGGTATAAGCCTGGATAAAGTAGAGAACACCTGAAGTTCTGTGTGAATGGAAATAAAAAGAGTGTTGATTATAGCCAGAGCCCTTCTGAGGTACAGGTTTCAGGTAAAGGTCCAAAGGTTCAAACAAACAAGCAAAGCATTACAGAAAGTTTCAAAGAGCGCTTATATTGCAGTCTTTTAATGCTATGGGGCTGGACAAATATTTCCCATTTTGTTTCTTTTTCTATTTGTTTATATTTTTGTCAGTGGTTTCAGTTCAGGAAAGGAAGTAGGCTGAAATGTGTATCTTACTCATGCATAGGCACAATAGTTCATAGGAGTTGGACCTATATAATCATACTTATGGCACCTTTCTAATTCCCTGATTATTTTCTCTGTAGATTTTGTTCCTTCTGCTCTCAAATTTGTTACTATCTCTAATGTCTTACTATCTCTTATTTTTAGTGATAAACCAATGCTATCATAAAACAGTGTTCTATATTAACGACTAAATGAGTTTGAGCTCTCATTGTGTGGATTTGGCTATATTTGCAGAACTTAATTCTTCAGCAAACCTGTGATTAGATGCAGAAGATACAGCATCTTGGAACTTCAGTGCTTACAGATAATACCATGAATAAGGCATTTCTGATCCGTACAATCCTTAGTGAATTGGGTATTGGTAATATTCCAGATTGATAATTGCAAAGCAAGTTTCAAAGCCCAGGCACCTTGCTTTTAATTTCTATATAACACGAAAAATAATCTTGAACATACTCTGTTCAAATGGAGGGAAGCTGTAAATGAGTTTGTGATGTGGCAAAAGGATCCTTAAAATACTTGGGAGAGTCTTTGGACTAATCTGAACAAGTTACTGGAGCACAGAAAAGAAAACACAGCAGTAAATATGGGTAGCTATATATCTTCTGCAAAATATTGAAAGTTTACTAGTTTTGTTGTGTCAGCAATTGAGAAAGTTTTGTATTAACCCCATCCACTACTTGACCTTGTTGATGGCCTGAAAATCATGAACTATTTCAGTTTATAGCTCAGGAAGTATTTTTGCTTACAACTATTTTGCTCACAGTGTCACTTTTTTTCTCATGAGTTGCTTTGCCCGCTTGTCACATCATGACAGATGCAGTCAAGTGCAAATGGTCCCTTATGCGAAGGAATCAGGGAACAATTCTGCTTGGATAGCAACATTGGACTCAATGTAAACTTCAGACACAATTCATAATAGCTTCCTTTATCAGATAATCTCAGTGTACTTTGTGTCTTTTAATCAATCTCTTAGCATGTTCCTTTGCACCAGTAATATTTAATCTATGTCCTGTAATCAAGGTTGTGAACATTTAATTGCATCCTACAGTGCTAAACCAACTACTGTAATTATGACCTACCCAGCATGATCAAATATATATGCAGGATTTGTTCCTGAGATGCATAGGAAAAAACAGGTCTTTTTTTTATACACAAGAACCCTGGATTATATTTGAATCTTTTTAAAAGTGTTTTGTGCACTCTTTAAAAGTACCATTTGAGAAGGCTTGGATCCCACCTAGAGTTTCTGTGGGTATAGGGGGGCAATTTTCACTTATTCCTTCTCCTGCAATAGTACGGTGTTGCTCCTAAAGAACAAGGCATCTGCAGGAATATCTTGGGAGGTGGAATCCTTTCAAAATAGTCTTTTCCAGGTCTACTGTCTCCCCCACTCTGCTGTCCACAGCTCCTAGACATTGAGGAAGACTGAGAATTGGAAAAAAGAAAGGGAATATACTTTTGGTCTCTAAGTAACAATATCCTAGTGTTGATAATACTGGAAAAGCAACCACATTGCATCCATTTCCCCACTTTGATGCATTGATGTACCTTATGAATGACCATTTATTAAAGATGTACTAAAGGAATTTGTTCAGTGTGAAAACACTACTGTCTAAGTAAATGAACCTTTTAGTTACCACCCAAGAGTTTGTGTCTGCATGCGGAAGGAGCTATTTACAATGACTGCATTTAGATGCCTTGATAAACCACACAGTTGTGATATCTGGGCATTGTAAGTTGGACTAAGTTAGTATTTCAAACTGGGGGTTGTAGCTGGTTTGTTAGCCACAGTTTGTACTCATTGTGCTTTGTTGTGATTTCTGAATTCACATGCCACATTTTACAGAGTACAGCTGCCCTTCATGGTCACCCAGTGGCAGCAATGGCAGCACTGGAATGGTGTCCATCTTGTGGAAACATGATAAAAAATATACAGAGTGGATTTACACACAAACTGGGTTTGATGAACTCAATGTTTCTTGGACAAGCCGTGGCTGAAAAAAAGCTAGTTTATTGTGATGTCTATTCAAGTTTACATTTAGATCCAAATGTGTTAGGATTTTCTCCCCTGTCTGCATGCATGTAGGAAAAGAACATCATCTTCAATTTGGTGTAATGGTTAAGAGCATGGGACTCTAATCTGGAGAACAGGGTTTGATTCATCACTCCTCCACTTGAAGCCAGCTGGGTGACCTTGGGTCAATCACGGCTTCTAGGAGCTCTCTCAGCCCCACCTACCTCACAGGGTGTTTGTTGTGGGGATAATAATAACATACTTTGTAAACCACTCTGAGTGGGCATTAAGTTGTCCTGAAGGGTGGTATATAAATTGAATGTTATTATTGCTATTATTATAATTCTTAGTGTAGCCTAGAGTTGCCAGGTCCAGGTTGGGAAATTCCTAGAGATTTTGGAAGTGG
The DNA here is from genome assembly GCF_028583425.1 of Eublepharis macularius. Taxonomy (NCBI): domain Eukaryota; kingdom Metazoa; phylum Chordata; class Lepidosauria; order Squamata; family Eublepharidae; genus Eublepharis; species Eublepharis macularius. The sequence continues at coordinate 100,891,422 of NC_072792.1, forward strand.
AGCCTGGAGAAGGCAGGGGATGGGGAGAGAAGGGTTATAATGGTTATAATGGTTATAATGCCAGACAGTCCACCCTCCAAAGCAGCCATTTTCTCCAGGGCAACTGAGCTCTATGGCATGGAGATCAGTTATAATTCCGGGAGATTTCCTGCTACCATCTAGGGGCTGGCAACCCTAGTGTGGGTACTTAAAAGCAGAGACTAGAGCCATGAACAGACAAAACAGATCTTTCTATAAACCTGAGATAATTCCCTGGTTTGCAGAAGAATGTGAAATCTAAAATAAATAAATAAATTTTTAAAATGGAGGGTTAACCCCCTTCTAAAATAAAAGCAGCAGCATCTTTTAGAAATGAATGCCCTTCTGAGATCTCAGAGGCCTTGTGGGGGTTGTTAGGCAACCACAGCAATATTGCCAGCCTTCAAACCTTTGTTTCTGTCAGTAAAAGGCAGGGGAGAGGGCCTTTCAGAGATATTTTGGCTTCCCAGTCTATACTGGGGTCAGGCCAGGCAAGCAACCACTCACTAACCATGCAATTTGCACAACTCACCCAGCTGCAGTGGTGGCTACAGTTTGATGCCACACAACTCATCTGGGCCCTCCAGCAGCTTCTGCACACTTCGTGTTGCTTGCCCCAGCCCTGCAGTGGCTGCCATAGAACTCACATGAGTGACTTGCTACCGCACAACTTTTCCCAACTTTTCCCAGGAAGAAACAAGCAGAGGGGAGGAGGGAAAACTGAGACCCAGTGTGGTGTAGTAGTCAGAATTTCAGACTAAGATCCGGGAGACCCAGGGAAGGAAAGAAGGAAGCAGATAAAAGGGAGAGGATATAAGGTCTGCCAGAAAAAAGGAAATCATGTAGGGAAAGGGATACAGGGGGAAAGGGAATGACCCTCCACAAGTCCTTTCAGGATCCCCATGTATATATACTGATCTCAGAGTTGCTTGGCAGCTCAAGGTAGATCACTCCCTGAAGTTTAGCAGCAGAGGAGTTTATTACCTCTTGATTGATAAAAGTATCATTGCAAGTAACAGAATTATTTCTGAATGACACTGGCAGGAAGAGAATATGAGAAACACTTCAATAGTATTCTTTCTTTTCTTAAAAAAAACAACCAAATTGTTCTTTGAAAGCTGTACTATGTGAAAAGGCTGTGATCTAAGCTAATCCTTGCTTTTTGTGGATAAACTCAGATTTCTGCAGTTACAATAAAAACCTTACGTTTGTAAGCGCCTTACAGATACATTGATGGGCCTTTGAGCTTTTTTACCAAGCATATTTTTATGAAAAAGCTGCAGTGTTTGTTCTTTGCACATACATCCAATGTAACAAGAAAGCAAGAGAGGACTTTTTACACAGTGGTTAAACAATTATATGCCTTCACTTCCAAATTCATAGCAAACTCTAGAAAGCTTAAACAGAGATTCTTTAATTCCAACTCAATACATAAAATTTTTATGAGGCATATTCTGCGGCATGGGTTAACAAAGATGAGGAGCAAAGGAAGTAACTTGACTTATTGACCTCAATCTGCTCATTTAATTGAAGAGAAAATCTGAGTTTTGTCATTTTTTAAAAATTTATTGTGGTCATTATACCCAATGCACAGGTTCTACAGCCATCTCTGTAACCCCTCTTTCAGTTGTGGATAATTACCAAGAATGTAGCTCAACATTGAAGGAGGTTCATATCATGTTTACAAGGAAGCTGTTGCGGTATGTTACAACAGTGGTATCTTATTAGATTCTCTAGACTTAGAGCCAAACTACAAGTGACGTCTTACACAGGTTGGACACTAGTCGGCTTCCCTCAAGTTTTGATGGGAAATGTAGGCATCCTGGTCTTGCAGCTGTAATGGAGAGCCAAGCTGTAAAACCAGGGCGCCTACATTTCCCATCAAAACTTGAGGGAAGCCGACTAGTGTCCAACCTGTGTAAGATGTCACTTGTAGCTTGGCTCTTAGTCTGCAGTCCCTTTTGCTAACATGATGTAGGCTTGTTTATAAGGGATTCTTGTCTCTTGTAAGTCACCTCAAGCAGAATAATGAAGGGGCAACAGAAATATTTCAAACTAACGAACAAACAAACAAACATCTGAGAGTATTGATGGCAGCCAAGAGTTCACAAAATGCATATTTTCCTAGGTACCTCTACTTTTGATTATATGAGCTCTTTTTACTCCTCTTGTTGTCTCTGTAGCCCTGATCACAAGTTATAGTGAACACTTGTACAATCAAATAAGTTAATACTTGACTTCTTAAAACACATGCATTGAGTAATTCTCATGTTACAATCAATGTACAGCTGGACATGTGATACAAAAGCCACATTTATTCAGGTACTGGTCCCTGGTTTCTGTTGCAAAGTGAATGCATGTGGCTCTTCCTTACAAGAGCCAACATGCATTCACTTTGCAATAGAAACCAGGGACCAGTACCTGGATAAATGGGGCACATATTCTCTGTAACATATGAACAGGGCATTAGCTTTTGGTTCCTGGATAGAAATAGACCACAAAACCACTGATCAGGGAGCCCATAGCAGGGCTCTTCAAGTACTAATAGAGGGGGATTGTCTGGGAATGATATCAAATCATTTCAGCTTCTGTATTTGCTGTCTTACTGGAGGAGAGGAGAGGAAGGAGAAGGCACGTTTTAACTTCTTTCATTCTTTATTCTCCTTATATTCCCTTCCTCCTCTCAGATTTCAAATTTTTGATCAATTTCTTGGATCAGTCTTAATTGCGCTGAAGACATCAATTTTGTTGTTATCATGAGATTTAATTGTTTTTGCTTAGCTCTGCTCAATCTGCAACATCCATTTACAATGTTAATCCCTATAGCTTTCACTGTGGTATCATCAATAGATTAGTAAAAGTTTGACCAGTGAAACTGTCTTTTTTGACCTGCTACTTGGCTGAAAACCTTTGAAGTCAGACCTGTTTAGTTTCTGTATATGCTGTATCCCACCATTACCTGATAACCACCTACAAAGACTTGACATTTATTCATCATTTAGAAGTCATTAAATAAAGATGTGCTGTGTGTTGCTTGTCTCAACAAGTTGATTGGACAAAGCATCAGACGCTGTTTTTTCTTGTTATGATCCAACATCTGTTTGGGAAATGGCATGCAAACAGCTACAATACAATATGCTGCATTAAACAGTAAAATACACTGCATGAAAAATCCCCTTTCCCCATTTTACAGCATTTTTATCACAGTATAGAGTAGGATGTAGCTCTGAAATTTATACTGATACTTTATTTTCTTCTTTGTTAATTATTAATTTTTCAAGCTGATGCCATATGCAAATTCTCTAAAACAAAACGTGCAAAATTAGATAACAGTCTATATTATGTTGTCTGAGATAACTTATTGTTAACTTTACCAGCAAAACGGTCTCTTCTAGCTTATATTTCCCCTTGTTTTTAATTTCACGGTAGGCCTGCTTCTTCTGTACAAAAAAAAGTAAAGCAAGTGAGTTGCCCTTAAAAAGAGTTTTATTACTGAGAAATTCAGAAACATGAATTATGTCAATCAACCCTTTGAGAAATATTTCAAAGCTTAAAAGTCTAATTGAAAATGATCCTGTTGGAACCAGTGAATTTCCATATCTTAATAAGCATGAGATTCTTTATCTACCCACCCACCAACACATATACTACTAGAGAATGGAAAATATAGAATTACTATAGTATCATATTTACCATACTTTAAGGATAAAAAAGGCGGGTGGGATCAATGGAGCCATTTATGAGTACAGAAGTCTATATCCCAAGCAGAATACATAGGACCAGGGCTTTTTTTCTGGGAAAAGAGGTGGTGGAACTCAAGATCGCACAATGATGTCACTTTGGGTCAGCTGGAACAAGGGGGGAGTTTTTTAAAGTTTAAATTGCCCTCGGTGAAAATGGTCACATGGCCAGTGGCCCCGCCCCTGATCTCTAGACAGAGGGGAGTTTAGATTGCCCTCTGTGCCGCTGACCGTTTTTAAGAGGTGCCGGAAATCCGTTCAACCGCATTCCCGCTGAAAAGCCCTGCATAGGACAGATATTAAAAATACTTCATTACTCTTGTGCTAAAATTCTTTTTAAAATATGCCTCCCAGATATTACTCATGAGGAGTCATATTCTGTGTGGCATTTACTGTACATAATTGTACAAGCTCTAGGTTTGAATTTCATAATTTCTGATGGGATTTCAAAGATTATGTGGATAAGCTTTTATTATTGTTTCATGTTTCAACTTTATGACACATTGGCCAATTTGTGATAGTCACAAAGGACATGTGATATTCACAGAATCATGTAATGGGAGATATTTAAAGGGTAGAATATTTCAACCCCCTGCTATGGTGGCATTTAGAGATTTTAAACATTCCTGACATACCAGCTTGTTACCCAAAAAGAGTTAGCATACAAGGAGACGCAGCGAGAGGGGGTAACAAGCAGGATCTGTACCAATGTATACCAGGATTGTTCCCTTAGAGCGCTCTCTAATATACAGGCGGGTGTTCAACATGGAAGGTTTTTATTAAGGGGCAGTAAAAGACAAATACAGGAAAAATGCACAGCATAGACTCAGACCTAACTAAAAGAATAGGGAGGAAGAGGGAGAGAGATTTGTGGTTCGGGGATATTTACCAGTCTAGGAGATAGAGGATGTCTGTAGAGAGTACCAGCTTGAACAACCAGTGCTTCAAAGCAAGGAGAAGGCTCAGAAACGCATATGAGGGTGTGCATTCTGGGTCATTCTTTAGTGTACAAAAGCCAGGCATGAACCTGCAAAAATACTAAACTTTGTGCCCCATCATCACTTTTTTGGTGTATGTGGGGGGTTGATTATTAAACTTGCATTTGCCATAATATATCTTGCCACACTATAATCTGAAGGGTGGATTTGGATATCCAAACAAATGCCAGCAAAATAACTATAAGTCAGCTCTACTTACTCTGTTTATGTTCTGTGAATAACATGCACCAAGGATCTCCATGCACATCTTGAAATAGTTTCATGTGTAACATACCAAGTGGAACTGCCCCACAATAGAAAAATAGGTGGCCATTTTGTCCCTTCTCTCTCTCTCTCTCTCTCTCTCTCTCTCACACACACACACACACACACACACACACACACACACAGAGCTCATGAGGGGAGCCTCTGGTGAGTCTTATTCCTTTAATCATAGATCAATCCACAAACCATCCTTTGCTACCATGTAGGCTCTGGTATATGTTAGGAATGATCTTGAGTCTGATTAAGGAGTGAATGAAGAGAGTTTATTCAGGAACTACAATAACTCTGACAGAAACAGAATAGATACTAACTACCTCAGTAAAAAGGAAGAGGGACTTCCGGGGGAAGCAGGAAGTAACCTAAGAATACCAATCTGGAGACATGCAGGAAGGATATAAGAGAGGAGGAAAGAAGAATCCCACTCTACCATCTATCTAACGGTCAGACCCACTGCCCCTTGCAGGTATTCTGTGTCTTCTGCCTTCTCTGTATTTCCAATAGTAATTGTATTTCCAATAGTATTTCCAATAGTATTTCCAATAGTAATTCGAGCATGTTCTTGAATCACTCGTGCGACAGGGAAATGTTCTTTCCCAGAAACAAAGAGAAATAATATTTTTTGAAAGAATTTTTTATTTGAAGTGATCATCTCATCAGAGCAGTGATGAATCACTGGCAAAGCTCCATTCCTGCCGCCTTTTCTGTTGCCCCCAAGCACCCGTTTCTCCACCATGGGATAAAAAGAGAATCTAAAAGTCCATATTAAAATCTTTATTTCTGATACCCAGATATTTAGCCTCCTATACAATATTCCCACCTGTGCCAAAGCAAAAGTATAAAAAGGGAACTTCCCCCTGCGTGCTTTCAAACCTGCTCTGGACTTAATTTTTTTTTAAAAAGAGGAAAGAGGGGAGGGGAGGAGGGATCAAAAGAAGGGGAGGGGGAATGGCTTGATAGACAAGAGTAGCCAGTCACAATGCAATGGGATGGCAGGGGGCGGAAGAAGTGAGGGAAGAGGGTGGCACAACAAAAAATGGAATAAAGAGTATGCATGGGGAAACAGCTGATCACAAAGCAGTTTTTTTTTTTTAAGTCAGGGTATAAGCACTCCCAGGAAAGCTGTGGAAAAGCCACATCATGGAGGGAGTGTTTACTCATAGCAGCAAATCTGGTGCAGGTGATCATGGAACAAACATTGCAGTATGGGAACTGAACCAGTAACACTGACTCATGTAGACCAGGTTTAAGTTACAGCACCCTTAGCAAAAGGTTTAGACAGGGCTGAAGAATTAATTAGATCATAGCTTCAAAGCAGATATTCTCAAGATGGCCTCCTGCCATAAGATCATAAGAAATATGAAAGTGGAAGCACAGGCAGTTCCTCTATCTGAAATGCCAAGTTGTCAGATACTCTGATTTTCAGCTCGTAAAGTGTAAAGATACAGCTATTTTAATGTCTGTATGTAGCCTTTCACTATTAGAACTATTAAAAAAAACCTTACCATTGTTTTCCAAAATTAGTCCCCTTTTCAAGAAGGAAGAAGCAAGCTCGGAAAAAAATGCACCCTGCTCTGCCCCCGGCAAAGTTTCTCATTGACAGCCAGTTTGGTGTAGTGGTTAAGAGTAGACATGGGCACGAATAGCATTACGAACAGAAAAAACCCACTAATAACCCAATCTGCTGTTCGTGAGCAAGCTGTTCATGAGGCCCCATCCTAAACGAACAGGTGGTTGTTAAAAGCCTTGTTCGTTGCCTTCGGCAACCATTTGGCAAGCCAGACAGTCTGGCGCCTGCTGCAATCAATCCCCTTGGCAACCAGAGGGAGGGAGGGACTGAACTCTGTCTGAACTCCTTCTGGCTTTCCTTCTGGCTTTAACCCTTCAACGTACTTCCAGCAGAGAGTCCTGTTTTTGCCACTGTGAAGAGAAAATGACAGCCAGTGGGGAGACCCATAGGTGCAATCTCTCTGAAACTTGGTGGGTCTTCAGAGGACAGTGAGGACTATGTCCCCTGCAAATTTGGTGGGTATTGGACATTGGAAAGGTCAGTTTGGGATGTTTAAAGGGCCCTGCTCGTTGCACATGGCAGGAAAGGGCCCTTTAAACTATCAGGTGGCAGAGGGGAATCCCCCCTGCCGCCTGCCGGCTGGTAATTTAAAGGGATCTTTAAAGGGCCAGGTAAGTGGGTTTGAGGGGAGGGGTGCCTAAGTGGGGTGGGGGGTGGGGGAGATGGTTCTGGCCCCCACGAACATCCAACAACGAACATGTCCGGGAACAGTCCATGTTCTTCCATGTTCGTTGTTTGTTGTTCGTGGATGGCACCAAACGATGAACAGGGTGTTTGGGGTTTTTTTTCCATTCGTGCCCATGTCTAGTTAAGAGCAGAGGGACTCAAATCTGGAGAACTGGATTTGATTCCCCACTCCTCCATTTGAAGCCAGCTGGGTGACCTTGGGTTAGTCACAGCTCTTCCAGAGCTCTCTCAGCCCCACCCACCTCAAAGGGTGGTTGTTGTGAGGATAATAATAGCACACTTTGTAAACTACTCTGAGTGGGCGTTAAGTTGTCCTGAAGGGCTCTATATAAATCAAATATTATTATTATTATATATGTGATGCTGTTTCTGCTCCTTATGCCATTCTGCATTCTACTTATTCTGTTTAGGGCTGTTTTTCATTCAGGGTAATTAATTGCCCAGATCTGGATGGTCTAGATAACCCAGTATTGTCAGATCTCCTAAGCTGAGTTGATCTTGGTCAGTATTTGGATAGGAGACCATCAAGGAAGGCCAGTGTTGTTACACAGCGGCAGGCAATGGCAAACCACCTCTGAATGTCTCCTGCCTTTAAAACTCTATGAGGTTGCCATAAGTTGGCTGCGACTTGAGGGCATACATACACACAATTAATTGCGATTTCAAAACTGTATTAGTTTTCAAGATACATGAGTATGTCAAAAGTATACATGAAAGATTTATATACAGTTACTATTTTCTATCAGAAGCAGAAAGCTACCTTTTAATAGTAGTTTTATAAAATAGTGTGAACCTATGCAGCACTGGTATACTGAATCAGGTCCTTGAACCCCCTTCCCTAAATTCTATGCCTACTGGCAGCAGCACTCTAAGGACTGGACTGAGAGCGGGACCACAAGTGATGCCTGACACAGGTTGGACACTAGTCAGCTTCCCTCAAGTTTTGATGGGAAATGTAGGCATCCTGGTCTTGCAGCTTGACTCTCCGACTGCTGTCCAATGGACTTTTCAACTGTCACTTGTCCAACATTCTGCCAAGCTGCCTACATTTCCCATCAAAACTTGAGGGAAGCTGACAAGTGTCCAACCTGTGTCAGGCGTCACTTGTGGTCCCGCTCTGAGAACCTTCTTTAAATGTCAAGCAGTACATTTGCTATTGGGACTGAAGGAAAAACAGGACAGGACAGAAAATCTCTATAGTTTAGGCACTCCTTATGTTACAGTTTAAGATGTACACCTATAATGTATCAATATGCCCTTAAAAGCACAGTGTTGCTGGCAAACGTATTTTTGCATGCTGGTGTATTATGTAAGTACACATTCAGGGAACTGGGGCTAACAGTATCTCAGTGGCAAATCTGGGTTCACTCTTGTGTAATATGCTTAACAGCCACAAGATGCAATTTTAAACACAGAGTGTTGTAATTAGTATATTTATTGTTTAATTGAATGATGTCTAGCTGGCTCAAAACTTGTATTTCTTTACGAGACATGTTTTAGGAACTTTCTTCTCTGTCCTGCCACAGAATCTCAAAATGCAACATGTCTACTTATCATTATCATCTCCCTGCTCCCCAATTGCCAAATTAGAGAGTTTTTTTGTGTGGTGTATTTACTAAGCATCAGACAGAATAAGATAAGGCCATAGCAAATTGTACAACAGCAACACAATGCGAAATTCTCTCTTATAAATCTTCAAGAAACACATGATGTTTAATCCTTGTGAAGATGTAGAACTGTATATCACAGCTGTATAACATTTTTCAAATATTTGCAATAACCACATCTCAACTTGGTCAGATAGCAAGTATCACATGTTGGCTTAATTTTTTTCAGTATATATATTCAGATTCTCAGTATAAGTTCACCCTTGGTGAACTACTGGTAGGCTTTATGAATCTAGTATTAAATAACATAAATTGAAGTGTGGATAGGTTCCTTGCCCCTGAGGAAGTCATTGACGAAAGCCGAGACATGCAAGCCGGCTCCAGTTTGGGCAGGTCACAGACAGGCTTGGACTCCTTCCCCCATCCATGCTGCTTTCTACACAGAGAATAAACAGACTCATTGAATTCACTTTTCCTTGTTACTACTTACCTGCTTTGTTGCATCTTCCATGGAGCTTCTTGCTGACTGAGTTAGAAGAGATTTTAAAGACTGTTTCTCTGAAGATATAAATTTGTACAGTCAGTTGTATAGATTGTATTTATGTATGTCACGTGAGTTATCAGCTGTTTGTATTTGTGAATGGATGCTATTTATTGGTATATGTATATGTCTATTTTTCTATGGAATTTTGATGAAATTATATTTATATAGGTTTCAGAATATATAGCACTCTGTATAAGCACTTAGTTGCTTTAAGAGTAAATGTAAAAAATTGTACATTTAGAAGTGGATTCATTGTGTACTCCTGATTTGGCTTTCTGAGGATCCACAGCAGAAACGGGGCATTTTTCTGGTGCAGAAAAAATAGACACCACTTTGGTTCGACTCCCTCAAGTCTGGCATTACAGAGGCTTAAAGTCAATCCGATCAATGTGGATCGAATACTCAGAAAACCCAGTGTAAGTGTGCATGCAAAACATACCCATGACCTTTCATGCTTCTCATGCTCCTGTACAGGGCCCATTAATTTCAGTCAAGCTTGCACAGGAGAGCATCCCTCAGAATTGTGCCACTAACCTCTGTAGCTGGCAAGTAGTATTTACAGTGGAAACAGGGTTCTACAACCAAAAGGAAGAAGCTGTAAATTCAGCTTCAGGGGAAAGCTAACAAATCAAATTATTTGGTTTGTGTTCTGACTGACAATAGAGCTGTCAAATGTTTTTGATGGCTGGAGGAAATATGTAGATATAAATCTGTCAGAGATTGCAAGACTCCTGATGAAAGAAAAATATGACGAACACTAAAAAGCAGAACTGGCTGGTGTTAATTTGTCCTTCTTAGCATATAACTCAGTAGTTGATGCTGTAATCCAAATGAAATATTATTGGGGAACACTAAATGGAAGCTAATCAAAAGGACAGAGGACTGATGGGTAAAGCCTTTATTGGTTAAAAGACTGTGGGATAAAGAATGATGTAGTAAGTAGTATAAGCAGGGATGGGAGTAAATAATACAGACTCTATTTAAGACAAGGCCAGCTATACATTTATTTTTTATATGGTAAACCTCACAATGCCCAGATCTTTCTGAAAATTTTATCTGGCTTACTTTTAAAACCTATTAGTGTTGTCACCACTGAGTTAGAATGTAAAATAGGCTGTAATTCTTTTGGGAATATCCATTTTCTAATTGTCAGATAATGACTATGCTACTCCATACTGGCAACACATGAAAATCAAAAGAGCCCTTGCAGTACATTAGTGGATTATATTTTGTTGACTGGGAAATATAAGGCAGTATGTGTTGTAAATTGTACATGAGGAAATCATCATCTGGAAAATTCAAAGTATTCTCTAGCGGCTAGTGCTAAAATGAGTAAATTATATATGCAAATAGAGAATTGCAGTTAGGATTTGCCCTTAAACAGCCTGCTTTTAAAATAGTTAAAAGTTAAAACCAGCCTACCTCTGGTTCCATAACATCCTCAAACCCTAGTCATGAGGTTTTATGTTGCCACTAAATGACTAGAAAAAACATCAATTTCTCTCTGACACAATGACAGAACAAATAGTGATGCCCAGACCTCCTTATGGCCTCTTATTCCTGAGAAGATATCAGCTTACCCAGGGTCTGAGTCAGAAGGTGAATTAAAGGTTAACTTGATATCTAAAGGCTTTTAGCATAACAGTTGTGACTATGGGTCCTGAAGGAAAAAAGAACATAGTCTGGGTTTTAGTAGATGAACCAACGGAGAGCCAGCATGGCATAGTGTTTAGAGTGTTGGACTAGAGGATCTGGGAGGCCCAAGTTCAAATCCCACTCTGCCATAGAAGCTCCATGAGTGACCTTGGGCCAGTCATACCCTCTCAGCCCAACCCACCTCACAAGGTTGTAGTGAGGATAAAATGGAGGACAGGAGAATGATATGAGCTACTTTGGGTCTCCACTGGGGAGAAAAGTGGGGTATAAATTAAGAAAGTAAATAAGTAAATGGTTGTGATTTGTTTGATTCCAAGCTGTAATATCAGTTTGGAGGGATGTGCTACTGAGATGGAGATGCAGAGGAGCAGGAATGCTTAGGCACCATGGGTGTGCAAAATGAAACAAATGAGCCAGATATAGACCCAGAAATAGCTGTTTCGTTTTGTTAAAGCAGCTTCTGGAACAGTGAACCAAATCTAGGAAACTAAGTTATAATTGCACACTCCCCCTAAAATGTTTGTGTATTTTAATTTAGGTTCATACCTCACAGGAGCAGCACTAGGTACTGGGCTCTCATGGCAGGATCTTATTTTCTTTAACAGGATTCACCAATCGGATTCCAAGGGGAGAGAGCCCTTATGTTATTAATTAACCCTGTTACTGGGAAGGAGGGGGATGAATGCAATGCACATGAGTGCATCTTTTCCCCCATCACTACTGGGGAAATGGCATTGTCTCCCTGCCAATTGGATCCTCGCAAAGGGAGGCACCTCCCTGCCTATCAGCTTTGGAATCATTTGAAAAGAGGAATGTGCAGACTTCAACCTTAGGCTGCATTTCAAAACATACTTCCCTGGGAGTAAACACTATTGAATAACATGGGACTTACATCTGAGTAAATCTGCAGGGGTGCATCTTGGTTGTTTCGCTGCACTATCCAGACACTGGACTGTCTCCCCCACCCCCATCAGGGCAGTTGGATGGTCGCTGTGAGGAAAAGTGCTGCAGGGGTGGGGGGATGGTCTGTTCAGTCAATCAAAGGCCCTGATAAAGGCCCTGGAAGACTTCAATTCTAAAACAGTTCCCTTGGATTAAGCACAAGGAAATATGGCACCAAAGGTAATAATTTATAGTCATTATAGAAAAAGAAAAAATGAACATAAAGCAGGATTGTTTCAATACAGCCACTTCCACCCTGCTTTCCCTTAGCCAGCCAGTTTCTTGCCATACTGTGCACCCACCAACACTCACCTTCTTCAGGGTCTGTTGTTGTTGTTGTTGTGTGTGTGTGTGTGTGTGTGTGTGTAATATAACAGAGGAAAACTCAGTGGGTCAATGGTGTAGAGGGAGGACTATGTTCTTTGCAATTTTGGTGCTGTTACACACCAAAACAGCTGCCCCAAAGAGCCTGGAAGCCTGCATTACAAAGAACATGGCTGAAACTCGTGATATTTTTTTTAAAAACCCTGAATGGAATAGATCAGCGCTGGCAACGCACCAACTGGGGGGGGGGACGGAATAGTATATAGATGGTTTGGAAGCCCTGGATCTGAAACTGAAGATGGAATTTTTTTCAGTGCACACCTCTAATGATGAATAACATGATCATAGGATGGACTGTTTCTCTCATCATTCATCATATTATGGACAAAGAGATTGCCTAGAAAGGCTCAGTCAAAAACTGGGATGATATTCATTTTGTTGCTGTTCCCAACGTATGACTGTTTGTGTTAACTATATACTTTGTAAATTATTCTGTACATGTCCCACATTTTTGGAGACTGCTGGAAGTAAGACATGAAGCATGCTATGGATTGTGATCATATCAAAGTTTAGGTACAGCACTTGGTGTGTATTCACTTCCAGTTTTTCCAAATGTGAGAAATTCATCTCATGAAGTTATAAATGTTATATGAATACAGTACAGATGCCATCCTATAGTGATTCCAAGCCACTTACTAAGGATACTTCTGATGCGATGTTGACATCGATGTGTAATCAGATTTCAGCTCCATTTCTTTTCACAATTTCCTTGCTTGTGTTGACCACAGCATCTTTTCTCGTGGGCTTGGTGACCCAAAGATTTACTGAAGCCAAGTCAGCAAATAAATATCAAAGTATACTAAATAAAATTGCTTCTCCTCCCATATTTTTCTCTGTTTTGTCTTCTGCTAATGTCAAAACATTGTCTCTGTGTGTCTTTGTGTGTGTTTGTGTTGGAAAACTAAAGCATGTTTTTCTAAATCTCTCTTTTACAGGAGGAATATTTGAAACTGTGGAAAATGAACCTGTTAACGTTGAAGAATTAGCTTTCAAGTTTGCAGTCACCAATATTAACAGAAACAGAACACTGATGCCTAATACCACATTAACCTATGACATCCAGAGAATTAACCTTTTTGATAGTTTTGAAGCCTCGAGACGAGGTAATTATCTTGATCTTTGAATAAGCTTGTTTAGTTGTGCTAATTGTCCATAATATTTCTTTATTTCACAGCATTACCTTGGTGCTGTAGAACTAAATGTAACTGATAGGTCAGTGTCAAACAGGTGAAGATTTTTTTCCAGTGTAGTCTGTGGCGTGAAAGCATATTTCTTCAACCATAGGCAGTGCTTTTACTATATAAGCCAATCATCCAATTCTTTGTTCTGGATAAGATTTGAAATGGCTGTAATTGCCTGTAATATTCAAATATCAATGGAGCAAACTTGAGCTGATCTTCTTTTGCTAATGTTTACCTTTGTGATATTAATAGAATGAAGAAGCCATTGAATGTTTTCAGTTTTCCCTGTTTACAATTGAGTATCCTCTCCATAGTTTGAGACATTTTGGTATTTCAGGGCTTAATTTGCAAGCTTTCTTATTTATGAAAACCACAGAAATACTGTCAATGTTTTAAGAAGATAGACTAGTTATCAGCAGGGTATTTATTTTGCCCGCAACATCAAATGTTCTTGCAAAGTATTTTTAATTAAGCCCTTTTGTCCGTAGAGATGTATTGACTTAAAAAAAAATTGCAATGCAGCTTACAGGTATGTGTGTGGAAGTACCATTGCAATCAGGACAGCCATTAATAGTATGACCTTGGAAACAGAAAGCTTTCAGGGCCACGTTCCTATACAATAACATTAAATTTAATTGCAAATAAAGCAGAATGCTAAAATACATTTTTTATGCATTTTTATAGAAATGGCATTCTAAGTCGTACTTATGTAACAGCAATTTGGCAGGCTACTTAATAACATTTCATAGCTTGTAAAACTGTTTTATGCTCAGAAACTTAGAAATTACAGTTCATAATTTAGTCAACAAATTTGCAAAGCAAACCCTGAGGGAATTTTTTGTAACTTATACCTCCCATATCACATATGATTTTTCAAAATAATTATTTTATTTTAAATTTCAAGGGGGCATGAAATAAATTGTTGTTTATATGTTATGTGCCAAGAAGGCCTCCAATATGTGAATTACTAGTGTGTATGTCCCAACTAACTCTCTCTGGCTATGTAGTCCTACACCAACCTCGTTATGGTGGCCGGGGAGAAGGAATTGCTATTATTCTCCGTGAGTCCTTCAACTTCCATAGACTTCCAGTACAAGCTATAGCTGGTATTGACTGTATGCTCCTGTCTTTGGGAAATAAAGATAGATTGGGTATTCTGCTTCTTTACTGTCTGCCCTGCTCCCCAGTAAGCACCCTTTCTGAGCTGGCGATGTGGTATTGGAAACACCCAGACTTATTGTTCTGGGGGACTTCACTATCCATGCTGAATGTCCCAAATCAGGCCCAGCTCAGGAATGTATAACTTCCCTAACAACCCTAGGCCTCTCTCAAATAGTGACAGGCCCAACACAGGAAAGACTCCTTGGACATAATATTTTGCACTGAGCCTTTGAGGGAAAGTCTTGTTTCAGCATTGGTGATTCAACTCCCCACTTTCAATGGAGTTTGTCTGACCCTTGCAGACACGATTAAGAGCCATGGGGTTATATTGGATCCAATGCTACTACTAGAACAAGAAGTTAAGGCAGCTGCAAAAAAACACCTTTTACAACCTCACTGTAGCCTGGAAGATGGCTTCTTACCTTAACATGGCCAATCTGGCCACCTGAATCCATGCTATAGTAACATCAAGACTTGACTATTGTAATGCACTATACATCCAAATTAACTAGGAGATTCCAATTGGTGCAAAATGCTGTGGCTCAACTGCTGTCAGGAGTGAGCAGGAACATGAACATCACTCCCATTCTGCAGTCACTATAAGTTATCATGCTCAGTTCAAGGTATTGGTTATCATATACAAAGCTCTTCATGGCCTTGGCCCAGCATACCTATGGGACCACCTCCCTCCCTATGTTCCTCCATGGCATCTTTGCTCATCTGAACAGGGTCTCCGGCAGGTGCCAGCCTGCACATGGGCAAAATCAACAGCAGCCCATACACAGGCTTTCTCTGTGGGGGCCCCTACCCTGTGGAACGGCCTGCCTGAGGAGGTCAGGAGAACCCTTGCTCTCCTGGCTTTCTGCAAGGGATGCAAAACCGAATTAGTCAAAAAGGCTTTTTACTCAGATAGAAGGGCTGTTTTGTAGAGAGGGGGTCTCAGATTGTTCACTAATGAGTTAGGGACCATAGGCATCGCTACTATTGCCTTACGCGCTACCCATTTAATTTAAATATGTACACCTATGTGCTACCAGTGCTTCATGTTGTCTAATGTCAGGCGCAGAATTGCTTATGTTCTGTTTCAGCATTTCTTCAGCTCTGTTTTGGATTCTTGCTAATGCTATGTCTTTGTAAACTTGTATTTATTTACTCTATGGCATGATTTATGGAAATGTCCTTGAAATTGACTGTACTAGTCTTACACTGGGCAATCTGCCTTGAGTCTTAGTGAGAAAGGCAGAGTATAAATGATGTAAGCAATACTGCCATCCCAGCCAGGGGCTTTAGCCCCTTAGGCTGGTGGCAGCCATTTGCCTCCCTGGCTGGAGGGAGTCGGAGGTTAACAGCCCTGCTTATTGGGCTTTGCTGTGGGGGGCGGAGCTTCCAGGCAGTAGGCTGCCGCTCCGCCCTCCTACAGATCAGTCTCGCCTCGTGCTTGGGTGAAGCAAGACCGTTTGGGTCGCTTCTCCTGCACGAGGCCACAGGCATCGAGGGAACTGGCGCAGAGCGAGCTGCGGGACAGGCTTTGTATTGGGGGTGGGGGCAGTGATCCCCCCCTTTATTATTTGCTGTTCTCCCCTCGGGGGTTAAGGGGGAGGGTAGCTTGGCCCGATTGTAGCCGGTTCTTGTGTCGGCACCCCGACGCGCCGCGGCCGCACGCGTGTTTGCCTGCCCGTGGCCCGTTAGGCGGGCCGCTGGGTAACAGCGGGGGGCGCGGAAAGTCCGGCCAGTGCCCCGACGCGCCGCGGCCGCTCATGCTTTCACCCGGCTCAGCTGTGCGGGGGCAGCAGCAGGGCCGTTAGATCGCCCGCCCGCTTTTTCTAGACGCGGCCGCACGCGCGCCGCAGCAGGGCCCTTTGACCGCGCCGCTTAGCCGCGGTGGGGGGGCGGGGCCTGCGCCCGGCACGCGGCAGTGTTCTGCGCGCCGCTTTGCTGCGGCGCGGGGGCAGGGCTTTTGCCCGACGCTCGATTGTGGTGAAGCTGTGCATGTCTTTTGCCCCCCAGGGTTTGGGGGGTGTTCTGATGGGGCGCTAAACGGGGCCCATGCCATCTTTATACGGAGACACCCCCACCCACCCCCACCCTATTACCCACCCCCTGCGTGGGATTCCTATCCAAGCCGGCGGCGGCCATTTTAGGGGTGGGCAAGCCTCAAGGAGTGGCCATTTTATGAGTCTGTGACCACTTTGGGTGCCCTGTTGCCAATGGGGCTTGGAGGGTTAACTGGTCAGGCTGCATATCCCATTAGTTCCCCTGGTTTCCTTAGGTTTGCAGCCTGTGACTTCCTTGGCCCCCATACCCTGTACCTGGAGCTGTGCTGCCTATCACAGGGGTAGCTCGGTAGCTGGGTCCTTAGCTCACAGCCTCTCTTTGGCCTATAAGCCTGGTAGTTGCCACTGGTTTACTGCGGGTGGCCCTCGATCACCATGGGCCCTAAGAAAGGTACAGGCATTTCTAAGGGGAAGCAGCCAGCTCCCCGCCCTCCCAAGAGGCCAGTGGTGGCCTTGTCATCGGACGAGGACGAGGAGGGCTCAGTACGGCGTGATGTTTTGGCGCGGATTGCTGCGATTGAACAAAGTAGGGCTTTGCCTGTCGCCGGTGCTGGCAAATCAGCTAAAAGGCCGGTGCGGGCTGCTTCTCGGCCCGCATCTGTGGCCGATATTCTTTCTTGTTTATCTGCACTAGAAGGAACATCAGAACGGGGCGCAGCTGGTCCATCACCGTCAGGCAACCATTCCACCGAGGAGGGAATGGTCAAGTCGGCTGCAGCGGACATTGAGGCGAGCTGACCAGCGGAGGCGGGCCAGCTGGCGTTGGTGGTACAGCCTCCAGAGGTGGATGGTAAGTGCTCTTGGCCACAGCAGGCTACTTCTTGGCCTTGGGCGCAGGGGTCCCAAATACCGCCTCATACCGCTTGCACACACGGGGGGGCCTCTATGGACACATTTACGGGGGGTGTCACTCCCGACTGGGCCCAGTGGTCCCAGCCCTCGGTGCCCACTCAGAGTCCTGGGTTTTCCGGCTGGCCTTCGGCCGCCTCCCAGTCCTTGGGTAGCAGGGGTCAGGGCTTCCCTTGGGGCGGCTACTTGGGAAGCCCGTGGTCTAATTGTGGGTCAGTACCCTACCGGGTCTTCCTGGTGGGTGACACGGCCATGCCACTGGGGGATCACCTCACCCCAGCCACGCGGGAGAAGATTTTGCGGGGGGATTAGGTCGACGTCTTTACCCTTCTCTTCAGGGAGCTGGAGAAGAGGGATAAAGAGGACCTGGAGGACAGGGATAAGGAGCGCCTTAAGCGCCACAGGATCGACAGGACCTGGGCCAATTGGCTTCCAGGCTTCTTTATATATGCAGGTGTGATCGCACGGGTGCAGCCATGGAGGGCGGCCCCGCTCATTCAGTATATGGACATCATATACAGAGCACACACTGACTTCGGCGGGGCAGCATGGCTGCAATATGACGAAGAATTTAGAATGCGGGCCACCCTCAACCCTTCATTGCCATGGGACCAGGTACACCACCAACTCTGGATCCAGCTCATGACCCCAACAAAATTTGGTCCGGGGGACAGGTCCGATAGTGGCCACATTGTTCAGCGATCTGGCGCCAGTCAGGTTGCCCCACTTGCTAGTTCTGGCCCCCACGCGTTCGCGGGGCAGTCGGTTCAGCCCCGGCTGCTCTGTTTTGAATTTACCTCGCGGGGGTCATGCAGCAGGAAGAATTGCCGCTATGGCCACGAATGCCCCATCTGCCGAGGGCCTCACGCCATTAATGCGTGTAGAAGACAGAAACCCTTCAGTAAAAGGGGGGGCGGCTTTGGAGGGCAGCAGGACCCTGGTAAAGGGCCCCAGCCCAATAAGGGTGAGGGTACTTGACGCCATGTTGGCTGATTAGCCCAGAAGGGCAGATGCCCAGTTTTTGTTAGAGGGGTTTTTATTTGGTTTCCGCATTCCCTTTCAGGGTCCTCGCTCTCCCTTTATGGCTGCCAACTTATGTTCTGTGGCAGGCATGGAGGACGTAGTCAGGGAGAAAATTGCTAAGGAATGTAGGGAGGGACAGGTTTTAGGCCCTTTCCCTGCCCCTCCCGTGCCCAATTTAAGGGTTTCCCCCCTGGGTGTGGTCCCTAAAAAGGCTCCTGGTGAATTTCGCCTAATTCATCACCTGTCTTACCCCAGGGGTGGGTCTGTGAACGACACAATACCCGAGCACTTGTGCTCAGTGCGTTACACATCATTTGACCAAGCCGTTAAGGTGGTCAGGCGTTGTGGATGGGGAGCTGAGATGGCGAAATGCGACATTAAGTCGGCGTTCCGTCTTCTCCCCGTGCTTCCGGAGGACTTTGAGCTCCTCGGGTTTGCCTTTGAGGGTCAATACTATATGGACAGGGCCCTCCCCATGGGGTGCTCTATCTCCTGCGCAGTATTTGAGCGCTTTAGCACCTTTCTGGAGTGGGCATTGCATCATAGGCAGCGCTGCCGTGACTCCGCCCACTATTTGGATGACTTTATCCTGGTTGGGCCCCCGGGGACGGGTCAGTGTGTGCGCCTTTTGGCTGACTTCGTCAGCCTAACTGAGGAGCTAGGCGTTCCACTGGCGCATGAAAAAACAGAGGGCCCGTCTACTGTCCTGACCTTCTTAGGCATCGAGTTAGATACGGTGCAACAGTCTTCTAGGCTTCCAGTTGTGAAGCTGTTGGATTTGAAGGAGCGATTGTGCACCATGCTGGTGAAGCGCAAAGTTTCCTTATTAGAGCTCCAGTAAGTAGTGGGCCACCTTAACTTTGCCTGTAAGGCAGTGGCCCCCGGTAGGGCCTTTCTGCGGCGCCTTTGTGACGCCATGGGGACCCTCCAGCTTCCTCATCACAAGATACGCCTGTCTGATGGCATGCGGGAGGACCTGTGGGTCTGGCTCCGGTTTCTGCTGGGTTTCAATGGGGTGTCCTTTTGGAGGCAAGAGCTCCTTTTAGAAGGGGAGCTGCAAGTGTCTTCGGACGCTTCTGGGTCCATTGGCCTGGGGATTTATTTTAGGCGGCACTGGTGTGCCGCCACTTGGCCCGAGGATTGGGTGGCAGACGGACGGTGTAGGGACTTAACTTATTTGGAGTTTTTCCCAATCTTGGTGGCGGTTTACCTTTGGGGAGCGGAGCTTGCCAACCACTCCGTGCACTTTTGGTGCGATAATATGGCAGTGGTTCAAGTGGTGAACTTCCTTACCTCTAAATCGCCCCGGGTCATGACTCTGGTCCGCGCCTTTACTTTGAGGTGCTTGCACCTTAACATATTGTTTTCAGCCAGGCACATACCTGGGGTAAACAATGAGGTGGCAGACGCCTTGTCTCGTTTGCAGATGGACCGGTTTCGACAGCTTGCCCCCGAGGCCGATTTGGTGCCAGCTCTGGTGCCGCAGGAGCTGTGGATGATTGGCAAGTGGAAGCCTCCAGGGCCATCAAGTTAGCCATTGCCCTTAGCACCAGGAGGGCTTACGACAGTGCGGTAAGGAATTTCGATACCTTCAGGCAGCCTGCAGGCCTCCGCCGTGTTTGGCCCCTTCCAGTCGAGCATTTGGCGCAATTTTGTGTGGCTCAAAGAGGTAAGGGGCACAGTGTGAAATATATTCGCAGCCAGATTGCGGCCCTAGCTTTTGCTGCGAAGGCCCAAGGGTTTGCCGATACCACGGGTGATTTTCGCATTCGGAAGATGCTGGAAGGTTGGTCAAGGGAGTCTGCCACTCCCAGGGATGATAGGCAGCCCATTTCTCCTGACATCCTTCGGGGATTGCAGGCGGTATGGTCACAGGTTTGCAGCTCTCCTTTTGAGGAGCGGCTGTTTCACGCTGCGTCCTTATTGGCGTTTTTTGGCGCTCTTCGAGTGAGCGAGCTGGTCCAGCAGTCCCTTAAGGATGATTCTGGCCGTGCCCTCACAGCGGAGGATGTTAAATTTGTAGGTGAACGGTTGATCATTAGAATTAGAAGGTCCAAGACCGACCAGCATCAAAAAGGGGTGGACCTGGCACTTGGCCGATGTTCCATCGCCGAATTGTGCCCCATAGCAACCTTGAGG
The DNA here is from genome assembly GCF_028583425.1 of Eublepharis macularius. Taxonomy (NCBI): domain Eukaryota; kingdom Metazoa; phylum Chordata; class Lepidosauria; order Squamata; family Eublepharidae; genus Eublepharis; species Eublepharis macularius. The sequence goes on from NC_072792.1 coordinate 100,912,236, forward strand.
AGCTATTTAAACGTTCGGGGTGATCACTCAGGGGTTCTTTTTCGGCACTGCGATGGTGCCCCGTTGACTAGGTACCAATTTTGGGCAGTCACGGGTAGGGCTCTTCATAGGTTAGGTCTGGATGGGGTCAAATTTGGGACCCACTCCTTTCGCATTGGGGCGTCATCTACTGCTGCTGCCATGGGTTTCTCAAGCCCTGACATCCAGAGGGTAGGCCGTTGGCGTTCAGGGGCTTATGCGTTGTACGTCAGGCCGCTCGGACGGGGTAAACCGTGTTGAATTGTGTTTTTTGCAGGTGCTGTGGGTCGTCAGGAGAGGGTTCGGATCCTCATCTGTGGCCACAGCATGATCTTCTGGGCTGCACACCAAGCAAGAAGGTCCTGGATTGGGTCCCAGCTTGGACTCAGCCGGTGGGCTACCATCGAGTGGCAGGGCAGAAGAGGCCTACGTTGGGCAGGGCTGCTGCCACTCTTGTTTGAGGGGAGGTCCGCCCCTCCTCCTCATATTCTGGTAGTTCACGTAGGGGGCAATGATCTGGGTCTAATGAAAGGGGTAGCCCTTTCTTGGCAGGCGCGGGATGACTTCCTGGAGATCAGGAAGAGATGGCCCGGCGTCTTGATATTTTGGTCTGTCATGCTTACGCGCCGTGTGTGGCGGGAGGCATTGGACCACAGAGCAATTGAAAGGGCTAGGCGAATGGCCAACAGAGCCCTGTTTAAGATAATGACGGGTGGGTTGGGGATTTATTTGCCCCATCCGCAGATTCGGGCCGAGTCTGTTGCCCTCTACAGAGGGGATGGTGTGCACCTCTCTTACAGAGGCAACAGCATGTTTCTAGATGACCTACGGCAGGGGCTGATTTTGGCTTTATGCCATTTGTGGGGCGCTGAGGCCTAAGCAGAGGCTTGGCCTCTGCGGTGGCAGGATTTAGTTAGGGTTTTATCTGTCGCGGGCCGGTGAGCACCCTTGGCACATCTCCATTGGTGGGGAACAGGGGTCTTTCAGGAGCGGCAGGCTGCCGTTCAGCCCAGCTGCGAGGTCAGACACCCTTGGGTGGGGAACCCCTGGACAAGCCGTCTCCCCCCGCTGCCGTGCGGCCGGGTGGGGGAGCTCTCCAGGGGCGATACACTCCGCCTGGCCAGGACGGGTTGCAGCCATTCATGGGATGGATCGCACTCGGTGGCAGCGGGTGCTTGCCCAGACAGGTCAGGGCGGGGTCCCAGTGATTGACCCCAGGGCCTGACCTGTACCGCTAGTTAGGCCCCTTGCCGTAGTTGTTGTTTTGCTGTTTCATTTAATAAAGCGGCCCATTTTACCCAAACCTTTGTGTCTGACTCTCATTCCAACTAGGGGGGCAATACTGCCATCCCAGCCAGGGGCTTTAGCCCCTTAGGCTGGTGGCAGCCATTTGCCTCCCTGGCTGGAGGGAGTCAGAGGTTAACAGCCCTGCTTATTGGGCTTTGCTGTGGGGGGCGGAGCTTCCAGGCAGTAGGCTGCCGCTCCGCCCTCCTACAGATCAGTCTCGCCTTGTGCTTGGCCCACCCTCCTCACCCTATTTCAGTGCGGGACTAGCCGGTCGCTAGTTTACGGGACCAGGTAGGAATTTTTTGTCTCCTTGCCTTGATTGGCCTTGGGTTGGGAGTTTTTTCGCCTACCTCGCACTGGGTAAGGGGTGTCGTTTGGTAATGTAGGGGTGGACCTTATTTGCTGCCATGGGTGCAGGATTTAGTTAGGGTTTTATCTGTGGCGGGTCGGTGAGCACCCTTGGCACATCCCCATTGGTGGGGAACAGGGGTCTTTCAGGAGCAGCAGGCTGCCGTTCGGCCCAGCTGCGAGGTCAGACGCCCTTGGGTGGGGAACCCCTGGACAAGCCGTCTCCCCCCGCTGCCGTGCGGCCGGGTGGGGGAGCTCTCCAGGGGCGATACACTCCACCTGGCCAGGACGGGTTGCAGCCATTCATGGGATGGATCGCACCCGGTGGCAGTGGGTGCTTGCCCAGACAGGTCAGGGCGGGGTCCCAGTGATTGACCCCAGGGCCTGACCTGTACCGCTAGTTAGGCCCCTTGCCGTAGTTGTTGTTTTGCTGTTTCATTTAATAAAGCGGCTCATTTTACCCAAACCTTTGTGTCTGACTCTCATTCCAACTAGGGGGGCAAATAAATAAATGCCTAAGAAAAATCAACAGGCCCAAGCAGGCTTTTTGATGAGGCAAAACTTCTGATCTATGTGTAGATTAGATGATTTAGTAACATATATTATTTTTTCAGAGAAAGATAAATGGATTAAATGGCTACTTGTCTACCACTGACAACTCTGATCAAGAAGTTCAAAAATATTTTTAAAACCTAAGGATGATTATTTTATGATTATATAGTTTTATGTCACATTTATTCTTGCCTTTGCCTGCCCACTGCTACAAATTTACAGTGTGATAACATACTCATATTGATAACACAAACATAGGATGATGAAGAGATCATACCATCAAATATATTAGCATCACCTTTCTGTAATACATGCTAATCAACACTTGTTAGGCTTGTCTTAGGCACTCATTGTTGGCCCGAGGTGGTAATATAACTACCTGTGATCACTGAGAACCAATTTTTTTTACTAACTTGTTGATGTATGATGGTGCAGTCATGATACAAGACTTCTTTATCATATGTTCAGAATTTCATAAAGTTGTTAAATCAGCATTCTCATGAGGGACTATTGCACACTTGTTGTACTTCTAGTTTGGAAAGCTTTAACGGTCTCACCTCCCCAATACAGGCATGTTGTATAAATTTGCATTCTCCCTCTTCCATTTATCTAACATACTTTTAAGCATCATAACATTGTGTCCATAAGGCAACTGGAATTTGCATGTTAATATTTCAGTATACAGCAGAATGGAATTTCACTTCCTTTATCATACTTGACCATCAAAGCAGGAAATGGAAGAATGAAATTATATTCTTAGGAAATCATGAACCTAGCCTTTCTCTCTGAAATTTTTATATAGAGTTTTCTTAAGTTTTTAAATTTTATATAGAGTTTTCTAATTGTATATAGTGTTTTCTGGAAATCCTTACAGTACCTACAGCAACTAAATGTTATATATTTATGGTTACACAAACAGCTGGTGACTACATTGATAGAATAGCTTTGGTCTCTCAAATGTCTCATCGTCTCATGAGAGGGTAATTTGAATTCAGTCCTGTTTAAGCATAATGAAGTGAATCGGTTGCATTATTTGTATTTGCCAGGCATGGGTTTTGTGATACGCTGCCCCTTCTCATCTGTGTAGCTTAAAAACATTAATGTTCTAGTGGCATTTGGATGTAGGGCTCATCTTTTCTCAAGTCAAGTGTATACTTACTATTTCACAAATTCAGTCATTTGCTTTGCAATATTTCTGTTAGAAAAAAGAAGAAAAATGGTCACTGAACATCACAGTTCTTTTTCTTCCATCTCTCACAGCATGTGATCAGCTTGCTCTTGGGGTAGCTGCACTGTTTGGACCATCCCACAGCTCATCAGTCAGTGCAGTACAATCAATTTGCAATGCACTTGAAGTCCCACATATACAGACCCGATGGAAACATCCTACAGTGGATAATAAAGATTCATTTTATATCAACCTCTACCCAGACTATGCAGCCATCAGCAAGGCAGTTTTGGACTTGGTGCTATATTACAACTGGAAGATAGTAACAGTAGTATATGAGGACAGTACAGGTATGCATGATGCATGATTTTCAAACTTTTGATTATAATTAATGGCTTTTATCATAGTGCTAAAGTTGTTGTGCATGGTAGTTTTCCTAGGCTGTTCAATTATTCTCTTAACTTTGGACATATGAAGCTACTATATACAGAATCAGACCCATTGCCCATGAAGGTCAGTGTTTTCTACTCAGACTGGCAACGGATCGCCAGGGTCTCAGGTAGAGGTCTTTCACATCATCTACTGCCAGATTCTTTAAATGGAGATGCTAGGGACTAAACCTGGATCCTTCTACATGCCAAGCAAATGCTGTCCCACTGAGATATGTTCCCTTGCGTTGTGGTTAACATTGTGGTAACTTTCATTCCATAGCATTAAGGAAAGTTCAGAGTTACAATTAATATATAGCTTTATGTTTCCTTAATGCCTGAAACAGAAGAGAAACCTATGGCAAAGTGACTGCCTATATTTTTATTTTACTTCATTTATACCCTGCCGTTCTCCTCAGTGAAAACCCTAAGTGGCTTATATCAGTCTCCTCTGCTCCATTTTTTCCCACACAACAAACCCTGTGTGCTAGGTTATGTTGAGAGTTTGTGACCAGCCCAAGATCACCCACTGGGCTTCTAGGGCAGAGCAGGGTACTGAGCTTGCGTCATCCTAGTCCATTACTCTACCCACTACACCACCCTGGCTCTCCATTCTTGAGCACACAGTATTTACAGCAGCATATCTTTCTGTCCATACTTTGGTTATCCTAGAATTTTATATTGCCTGATATGCCATAAAAATGAGTGTATGTCCCATTAAGTATCTAACATGCGGCCTAAACAGTGAATGGAACTTATCTGAAACTAAGGGTAAATAAATGCAGCTAGTATTTATTTATTTATTTCTGTAGTGGTCTATGCTTTGTTAATTTATACACTTTGTTAATTTCCACACTGAACTTGAACTTCTGGGGCTTTTGCTCAATAGGACATCTTTACCAGAGAATATTACAAAGTATGGCCATATATTTTGATTGATTTCAGAGCCATGGCCTTAAAGTTAGTGTTAGATTAATCTGAAAGTTTTCATAAATTTATCACACACTTCAGTTCAGTACTGAAAGATTCTGAGGAGACATCACTATCCAGCTATCACTGTTCTATGCATAGCCAATGAAAAATTGCTGTTTCATTTGAGTTACGTATTTCAGCAAAAGAAAAGGAGGAAGACATTTCTAAGTTCACTACACTTTGTAGTCTTCCTAATTGGCTTCTAAAACTCTGCATTCAATCCATCTGAACATATTTTAGGGTGGATATTTAAAAAGTGTCTCCCACTTAGCCCTTTATTATCTAAATAATGTTTTACATTCCAAGAAGTGTTCCGTACTTGTTAAGAAATGGTTTCTACAGGACACAACTTAAGAGTTATTTAGTCTACTTCTTCTCCCACTACAATACTGCCTTGCCTAGCCTCCCTCCCTCTGTCAACAAAATTAGGGCCCAAAGTATAAAGTAAAACAAAATAACCATAAAGCAATGAAACAGTCACTCACAAACTTATTAAAACCAATCTGAACAAAACATAAATTCAAATATAGCCATCAGTCAACCAACAAAGTAATGATTATACAGAAACAGATCTCCACTACCCAAAGAGAATAGAAATTCCCCCCATTCAGCCCTAGCTTAGGAATCTAGACACTATACATTAAAAATCATTATGTGTAGTAACTAGAAATGGGCACGAACCAGAATATGAACCAAAAAACCCCATGAACCAGCCCGGTTCATGGTTCGTGAACCAGTGGTTTGTGGAAGCTCGTTTCTACGAACTTCCATGAACTGGTCTACTGGTCGTTTGGTTCATTTTAAAGAGCAATTCGGTTCGTTTTAAAGGGCATTTAAACCCGCAGATCAGCTGCTCGTCAGGGAGATCCCTGACAAGCAGCTGATCATTTAAACAGGGGGTCTTGGCTGCCCGGCCTGGAGTTCCCGGCCGACTAGCCAAGCCCCACCCGCAGTTTAAATGGCCATTTGAACTGCAGGTGGGGCTTGGCCGGCCGGATGGGAGTTCCTGGCCGGCCAGCCAAGCCCCGCTGTTTAAAAGGCCATTTCCCCGCCGCTCCGCTATTTAAATGGCCATTTCTCCACCACTCAGAGCAGTGGGGAAATGGCCATTTAAACTGTGGGTGGGGCTTGGCTGGCCGGCCAAGCCCCGCTGTTTAAATGATCAGCCGCTTGTTGAGGATTTCCTCGACAAGCAGCTGATCTGTGGGTTTAAATGCCCCTTTCCCTGTCGGGAGATCCCCGACAAGCAGCTGATCATTTAAACAGCAGGGCTGTTTAAATGGTTGCTCAGAGCAGCGGGGAAATGGCCACAGTTTGTGAATTTGCCCCAGTTTGTGGGAGTTCCTAGTTCCTGGTTCGTGAAAACACCACAAACCATGAACCGCATGGTTCGGTTTTTTTGTGGTTCGTGCCCATGTCTAGTAGTAACCCTTATATCCTTTCTGGAAAAATGTTCCAGAATAGAGAAGCAGCTACTAAATAAGACCATGTATAATGATTTTCCTGTAATGTATGAATTTGGATTTTATTTCTGCTTGCTAATGTGGATTTTTAAAAAGTTGTTGCCATGAGTTTAAATGTAGGCCCCTGAGGAAAGAAGGAGTGGGGCTGGGTGGGTGAATGGAGTCTGCTCTGATTGGACTGTAGCTGTACCCTAGGGGGCGGAATGAAACTCCTTTTTAGTCAGTGCTGAGGGAAAGTTTTCAGTCACCCTTCATATATCTTAGAGAGAGATTATTCTAGTCAAGCCTTCGTATATCTTAGAGAGAGGTTGTTCTAGTTAAGTCAGGCAACATGTGTGGAGCCTGAACAATATGTTTCTGAGAGAAAGTATTTATTCTGCTAATTTCAATGTTCCTAAGAGAGTCTCTGTGTTTCTCAGCTAAATCAGGCAAGCCATGTGGAAGCCTGACAGCCTAATTCTGCATAATTCAGGCACCTGGGGCACTCTGTGTATTTGCCCCAGGCAAACACAAAATTTGGAACTAAAGGGCCACTTTATTAATATAACATCAACTATTAAATACGGTAAGGGCCAACTAGTGGTACAGGTCAAGCCATGTGGTCACTCCTGGGCCACCGCCTTGACCTGTCTGGGTGACCCCCCACTGCCCCAGGTGGGAGCCATCCACGTAACAGCTTTACCCCGGCCAGCCAGGTGAAATGGTTCCCACCCTTCAAGCTCCTAAAGCCTCAGCTGTACAATATGAAGGAAGGACTTGCACATGGGATTTACTACAGGCAGTCACCAGGTGGTGGTAGCCTTCACAAGCATACCATCCACTCCCGGAAGACCCCTTTTCCCCACCAATGGGGAAGTGCCAAGGGGTGCTCACTGGCCCACTCTCTATCCCCAAACTCTCTCCTGCCACCACTGGGGCCAACCGCTGCTTAAGCCCAAGCACCGCACAGGTGGTTTAGTACCCGCTGGAGCCCTTGCCACTGGTCCAGGAGGATGTCATTGCCAGTCATCAACAGGTGAACCTCTGGCAAATCCAGCCCGTATCCTAAGATGAAGTAATTGGATAGGTGAACCCCCAGACCAAGAGCTTTCCTCATAAGTGAGACCTGGAGATTGTGACAAATGCTGATTTAAGATCCACGAAGGCAGTTGCCAGCATGCCTTCTCCAGAGCTCGTATATTTGTCTACCAAATACTGGAGTGTGTGGCAATGATCGATGGTACTTGCTCCTTTCCTAAAATCAGCCTATTCATTCCCCAGAATATTATTTCCTTCAACCCAGGATCTAAGTTTTTTTAAAAGCATTGTGGCATAGAGTTTTCTTATGGTGGATAACACTCTTACTGAACAATAATTCTCTGGGTCCATCAGATCCCCCTTTTTATAGATCTTAGAAAAGATATAAGGTCTTGGAGGGCCCAAGTGTCTTCTGACAGAGAGTTCCACTAGGTTGGGGCCAGGACAGAAAATGCTCTGGCCCTGGTTGAGGCCAGCCAAGCCTCTCTGGGCCAGGGACTTTCCAGGGTCTGAGGCACAGCCCCTGGCCTCGCTGGGAGGAAGCAATGGGAGGCAGCCAGGAGACAGCTGCCCTGCCGCCCCAGCCAGCAACCAGGGCCAGAACCTGCCTACACCAGGGGAAAAGGGCAAAGGTCCAAAACCTCAGAGGGCTAGAAGGGGCAGGGGGAGGCCAGCTAGTCCCTCCCTCCAGGGGGAGGATAGGGGGCTAAGCAGAGCAGAGGGAGAGGGCAAAGGCAGGGGGAATAGGGACCCAGCAGCTGCCCAAACAGAGCCCTTACCAGCCAAGGAGGAGAAGCAGCCACAACAGCTCAGAGCCACGCCCCAGCCTATACCTCAGCTAGAAGACAGTGACCTGGCTCAGGAGTTGCCAAGAGCAAAGCCCCTCCAGGTGGAGCTGCTGGAGGTACTCTGCTGGAAGAGCTAGGCAGCCAGCCAAGGGGCCACAGCTGTTGCTGACCTATGCAGCCAAACCAGCTACCCCAGCTGCAACGGCTTGAGGCAGCCCAGAACAATGCTGGGAGGCCAAGGAGGGGTGTGGCCTGGCGAGTGGAGCCTGCAAGGAGGGTGGGGCAGGGAGAAAAAGCCCTATAAAGGATGGCTCGGAAGAGCACTGGGGTGGTGGGTTTGAGTAGGAGTAATGGAGTGGAGCTGGAGTGAGAATGAAGGCAAGGAGGAGAGTGGATGGAGGAGGAGATGGTGGAGATCAAAGGGGGTGAATGGTGCAGGCTGAGCAGACCAGTGAGTGGATTGAGAGGGAGTCTGGGTGATGTATACCGCCCCTCCTTCTACAGAGCAGGGTCCTGGCACCCCTTTGATGTCAGGAGCAGACCGCCCGGCGCCCCGCCCAGTGGTGGCCGCTGCAAGCCCTGACAGGGACCACCAAGTAGGTGTTTACCTGCTGATCTAAGGGCTCTCTGGGGTACATACAGGGAGAGGCGTTCCCTCAGGTATGCTGGTCCCAGTCCGTTTAGAGCTTTATAGGTCAAGACCAAAACCTTGAACCTGATCCGAAACTCCACGGGGAGCCAATGTAGCTGCTGCAGAGTTGCTTCAGACGAAAGCAAAACCTGAGGTGGAGCACCCAATTGGCAAAGCCTTGCCTGTGTTGGATTGGCCCATGAATGAAAATCCCAAAGCAAAGAGTCCTCAGGCAGGGCCGGGAGGAGGCAGAATGCCAACCCAGCATTGCCATATGCCCTTCTGCACCACTGCACCCCACCAAAACTTGATGGACAGTCAACGAGTGTGTGCGTACAGAGCAAGACTGCCTTGGGCAGTTCCTATGCCAAACAGGCATCAATCTGCTGGGGATAATGTTCATGCCACCAAAGTGGACAGCACTTGCGCTACCCCACCAGATAGGCCCATATGCCTTACCGATGGGTACTAAGTCCTGGGATGTACTAGCCTAAACTTGTTAATAATATCATAACATTAAATTTTATATATATATATATATATATATATATATATATATATATATATATATATATATATATAAGGGTGCTTCAGGACAACTCACTGCCCACTGAGAGAGTTTTAAAAGTGTGCCGTCATCATCCTCATGGCAAATGCCCAGTGAGGTGAGAGGGGCTGAGGGAGCCCCAAAGAACTATGACTGCCCAAGGTCACCCAGCTGGCCCCACGTGGAGGAGTGGGGAATCTACCTGGCTCTCCAAATTAGAATCATGCCATTCTAAACCACAATACCAACTGGCGGTAAACTGGGCGTAATGTGCTAGGTAGCAAGGGAACTGGGATTAACCCACAAGGCCGCATGGCCAGACTTACTCCAGCTAGGGCTACATGGGCCTGCCCTCGGTGACCACCAGCTCCTTACTACAGATACCAGCCCAGCTTTCCCCAAACAAATTTGGTACCTGACAGTACATTCGCCCCGCAGCCCTACACACTAAGGTCTAGGATCCACTTCCCACACAACAACATAGCAATGCCCCCATCACCTCATTAACCAGTGGTTGTAGGTGCACCTCCACTGCTACCAGCCCAAGCTCTAACAACCAATCTCCTCCAGCCATATCCATATCATCTTCCCCCGTCACCTCACAAGAGGTGCCAGACTCATTGCCGCCGGGGGTGCTGGATGTCCACCTCGGCCGGATGGACCTGACTTCATCAATCAGGTCCACTGCCACCGTCCCAGGACTGGATTGCCCAGAATAGCCCATTTCAGCCACTGCCTATCACTTACAGTAATCTGGTAGAAAGGTCAAATAACATCTTAGCCTACAGCAGCCTGCAAGACAGCTTTGCATATGTATGCAGTCCTCCACAGAAGATTGCCCATGTGGCCTCCTCATTGGGTCCCTGGCCCTAATCAGGTACTCACTGCCCCTTCACAGGGTCTCCTGATTGTGTGGCACATATTTGCTCCCCCTTGGGTGGCTTTTGGGTTCTATGGTAGCCTTACGTCATGCCGTTACAGCAACGCACAAAGCCTGCCACCCAATAACTGTGATGATTGTCCCTTAATCAATTTGTTCAGTTTGTAAATTAAATGCCATTCACTGAAACCAGCCATTGCCACCAAGTGGTTCATGTCTGCTCGCCCTTTCTGCACATCTCTTTATTTGCACAGAAACCCAAATCCTGCAAAAGCGGATGCAATAACACCATATGTCCCCGGGTGGCTTAAGTGAGACAGCCTAATAGCTGTTTTTAGGCCTAAAAGGAAGCAAAATTGAGCAGGAAAAAGTGAGGATAGGGTTACGTATGAAGCAATTCACCCCTCAGATGGCAGCAAGCCACCTGAAGCCCCCAATAAGGCTGTAGCTGTTCTTTCTGAACTAACTCTCCCCAATAAGTGAAAACAGTATGCGTGGCCAGTGTATGGACTCCTACATAGGCCAGAGGCCTGCTACGGCTGGAACTCACGCTGCCCAGCTACAAGCCCTTAAAGAGCTTGCCAGGCCCTGTTGCTGTTGTCCCCACACAAAATTACCGCCTCCCATCAGATGGCGCCCACCAGATGCGTTCAGCAAAGGGGATGTGGTTTGCAAGGCCCTGAGTAGCCTCCCCATTAGCGCAGCCCTTATGCTGGGCTAACCTGCCATGGCCTGAAAGAAGCCTGCCCTGACGTCTGCTCCCCTATGCCCTGCACCCGACCTACATATGGGAAGGGGGATGCTGTGCAGAGAGGCCCACGAGGCACTTCACTGCTCTGCCGCCCACTGCTGCACGTTTGGCTTCCGGCGCAGTCGCCATACTGCCATGGCAACTTACCCCGCATCCCACAAACTGTGGGCCTGCAAGACAGAAATGCATCTATAGGTTGTCACTATCATGCCTAAAATATACCGTACACAGGAATGGTGAACTAGCTCTATTTTAAAGAGTAGTAGGAGACTTAGGAAATTGTTGTCTGTGATTCATATTTGAATTCTCTCTCATGTAAATGAGGGTATAGACAACTCTTCAAGTGTGCAGACTGCATGTGGATGATTCTAGCCATTAGGATTGTGATTTGTAGCCAGTTGCATTAAGAGGGAATAAAATTAGAGGAATCTCTATGAAAGTAAGCTCACAGGCCCTAAGAACACTTTCCTGATAGCCCTACTTAAGATTGTTCTGTGAGTTACAAATAGACATGGGCACAGAACAAAAAAAAATACGAACCATGGAACTGGACCAGTTACGAACCAGTTCATGGTTCATGGGGTTTAAATGCCCCTTTCTGGCCTTAACAGTGACAGGGGAAGGGACATTTAACAGTTTAAAGGACCCTTTCCTGCCTTGCAAGCCTCAGGTCCCTTTAAACTATCAGCTGGCAGGCAGTAGGGGGAGCATGGAGTTTGCCGCAGCAAGGCCCCCAAAGGGGCAGTTTAAATGGCCATTTCCTTGGGGAAATGGCCATTTAAACTGCCCCTGTAAATACAACCCAACTAACCAGCATGGAAAAAAGCTTCCACGAACCCTGGTTTGTGAACTCCGAATCAGCTTGGTTCGTGGTTTTTTGGGGGTCATATTTAGGTTCGTGCCCATCTCTAGTTACAAATCTAAGCCAAGTTTCAAGATTGTACTTTGTGTACAGATTACTATTTTGGAGCGCTTACCTATGGTGTTCAATATAATTACTTATAAAGTGCTTCAATTGATCAGCATTTTTTATTTTATGTAATATTCTATCTCCCTTTGCTCATCAATTTACCATAGTTAATGAATGATAACATAGGTAGTGAGTGGATACAGTGAAAAGGTAAAAAAAACCCTGAATTAGATGTCTGCCTATGATACTAAAAGCCATGCATCACAACAATATGAGTCTTCAGTAAAACACTGTAGATGTAATTTTCACAGCACTCTGTATTATGTCATATATTGGAAAATTTTGAGTGTATTTATTACAATGTGTACATGAAGTCATCTGACTAATTTTCAAAGATGTAAGCAGAGTGTTTGAGAAAAATTCTGTACTGGTAAATTTCTAAATGCGTATCATAAGTTGTATCTTTATAGTTTTGCATTTTTTATGGTTCTATATAATGTAACTGTAAAGGAAAAATAATTTATAAGCTCTGTCTATGAGAGATCTGGTAAACATATGCTAACATATTAACCCTTATGTGGAAGGGTAAATTTGAACTATATTGTGAAACAGGGAAACTAAATGACGATGCTAAATGACAGTATAAATTCATTGCATAGAACAATATTTGAATGATTGGATGTCATTTTATAGGTCTAATTCGCCTGCAAGAGCTCATCAAAGCCCCTTCTAGGTACAACATTAAAATCAAAATCCGCCAGTTGCCTGCTGGGAATAAAGATGCCCGGCCTTTACTCAAGGAGATGAAGAAGGGCAAAGAGTTCTATGTGATATTTGATTGCTCACATGAAACAGGAGCAGAAATCCTTAAACAGGTAAGAAGGAAGAAAATGCCTATTTATTTCTATCAAAGTTATCATGCCATCTGGTTTTCAGCTTCTGGGAAGCAATAAAATTACATTCAGGTGGATTAAATTTTGGCTCATTATCAGAGTGTTGAGCAGTTATTCTCACCACTGTGATTCTCTCTTAGCATATCTCAGACAAGAAAAATGTGTTTGAGTATCTCTGAAGAGCATGTTTAAAGGTTACAGCAACCATATGGAAGCTGCTCAGACTCAATGCCTTCCCCACGGCACCAGTCCATGTAGTGGACATAATGTTTAAAAGTGCCTTGGTACATGCATTGCACCAATTTATGCACCAACTGAATACCAGTACTATATATCCCTGGTAAAATAATACCATAAGAGGAATCTAGCAGATCTGGATTTCTGGCGCATCACTATGAACTACTGGTGTCACCAAGTGAAGGTTACTAAATGTGCAGGTGTCACCAAATGCAAGTGTTGCAAATGGGAACATAGAACTTAACAGGCCAAAACAGCTGGAAATCAGAATTGGCTGGACCACTTACCTGCTGAAATGTTTATGTTTATTATTAGACTTATATTCCACCCTCCCCACACGCAGGCTTAGGGTGGCTCACAACTAGACATGGGCTTGAACAGCATTACGAACAGAAAAAACCCACGAACAGCCCATTCATCTGTTCACGAACAAGCCATTCATGAGGCTCCATTCTAAACGAACAAGTGGTCGTTGTAAGCCTCATTCATTGCCTTCATCAGCCGCTTGTCAAGCCAGACGTCTGGGGCCTTTCAATCAATTGCCCTGGCAACTGCAGGGACTGAACTCTGAACTCCTTCTGGCTTTCCTTCTGGCTTTAACCCTTCAAAGTACTTCCAGCAGAGAGTTCTGTTTTTGCCACTGTGAAGAGAAAATGACAACAAAGGGGGAGACCCATGCATCATGCCTTTCCCGGGGTGCAATCTCTCTGAAACTTGGGGGGTCTTCAGAGGACAGTGGGGACTATGTCCCCTGCAAATTTGGTGGGTATTGGACATTGGGAAGGTCAGTTTGTAACCCCTCATAGTAGCTGCCTTCCAACAGGCTGTCCTGTTTTTGCCACTGTGAAGAGAAAACGACAGCAAAGGGGGGGACCCATGGATCTTGCCTTTTCCAGGGTACATTCTCAGTTTCAGAGAAACTGGGGGGGGGTCTTCGGAGGACAGTGAGGACTATCTCTCCTGCAAATTTGGTGGGTATTGGACATTGGGAAGGTCAGTTTGTAGGGTGTTTAAAGGGCCCTGCCCCTTGCACATGGCAGGAAAGGGCCCTTTAAACTATCAGCTGGCAGACAGCAGGGGGGAATTCCCCCTGCCACCTGCCAGCTGATAGTTTAAAGGGATCTTTAAAGGGCCATGGACAACGAACATGTTTGTGAACAGGGTCATGTTCGTTACTGTTCGTTGTTTGTTGTTCGTGGATGGCAACGAACAATGAACAGCTTGTTTGGGTTTTTTTCCATTGGTGCTCATGTCTATTCACAACAGGCATATAAATAAAAAAAATTAAAATTACATATTAAACCGATAAAAACCAATCAAATACTACATAAATAAGGTGCCAGTATATATACCAGTAGCTGTGAATAAACCATAAGATGCAGACAACAGAAGCTGGAGCTGGTCAAACTTGATGTATATCTGCCATCAGTCAGCAGCCCAGTTTTGGGATAAGCTGACTAATGTGTCATTCATACATTTCTCCAAAACATGAAGTAATTAAACATGAATGTATAAAATATACTAGCTAATGCTGAAAGAGGCAGAACCAGTTTTTTTTGGATGAGTGCTTCAACTAGCATGGGCTGTCTTGCTACAAGGATTTTATGAACAAATTCAGTCTAATGTGACAAATGCATAGGTAGAATACCATTCTTCTGCTTGTCCCTGTTCTAGAATTCTGTAGGGTTTAGGATTAAGGGAAAGGGAATTCAAGATCAAGGTGCTGCCCTGCGATGCCACTTTGCAAGCTCGTCCATCCCATTTTAGAATTTCTTTTCAGATTAGAAATTGAAAGGGTTTTTTTCCCCCAAATAAGACTCTTTATAATATAGAAAAATAGAGAGGAAACCAAGAAATTTAATAATCTTTTGAATTGGCTTCAGAAACTTAACTTGATAAAGAATACAACCTCCTTAGATTATACATGTATAATTTTTATGAGAGCACACAGGAGTTCTATATCACATAAACAAATGCTAGAAACTTAATAATCTAGATGACTACAGATATTGAGCCGTATAAATGTTATTCCATATCAGAGAAATACTGTATTTTCTTAGGGCCAAGCTACAAGTGACGAATGACACTTGAACGGCAAGTGGATTGAGTGGAGGGCAAGTGAACAGGGAGAAATACACTTGCCGTTCAAGTGTCATTTGTCACTTGTAGCTTGGCCCTCAGTCTCTAAATGAATCTGTGATTGTCATTACTAGTATCCTTTTTTCAGCAGATTCCCTCAGAGGGTGGAGCCTTGAAGCCTTGATCAGTGTCAGCCAAACTACAAGAGACAGCAGCCATGGGCCCATCCTGTGGCTGCTGATACCATTATAGAAGCATTTGTTGTTCTTTTAAAATTGCTGTGAGGCCCCAATCCAGAGTGTGCATGCGGTGTGGAAGCTCTGGGAGCTTCCCCCCACGGCCTTTGCCCAAACAGTCCTCCTTTGCTGTTTTGGCACCTGAAAAGGTATGAGGGGAGGTAAAAGAAGTGTTCCTGGCACTACTGCATCACACATGCTCTCCAAATTGGGTCCTTGCAGCAATTTTAAAAGAACTCCAAATGTTTCTATGGCATCATTGGCCACGGGATGGATCCATGACTGCTGTCACTTGTTTGGCTCTGATGCTTGGAGTTCATGTTTGGAGTTCATGCCCACGCCATTCATCTTTCCGCAGGACAAGGGGCGCGTGGGCAAGCCGGCCACCCCTTGTCCTGGGGAAAGGCAAAAGGCAGCGCAGGAGGCTGGGAGGCCGCCTGCACCATTCGGCTTTCCCCAGGACAAAGGGCGTGCAGGCAAGCCGGCTGCCCCTTGTCCTGGGGAAAGGCAAAAGGCAGCGTGGGAGGCTGGGAGGCCGCCTGCACCTTTCGTCTTTCCCCAGGACAAGGGGCACGTGGGCAAGCTGGCCGCCCCTTGTCCTGGGGAAAGGCAAAAGGCAGCGCAGGAGGCTGGGAGGCCGCCTGCACCGTTTGCCTTTCCCCAGGACAAGGGGCGCACGGGCATGCCGGCCACCCCTTGTCTTGCGGGGCAGGTGAATGGCGCGGGCAGCCACCGAGCCACTCACACTGCCACCAGCTCTGCATCGCACCGGGACAGCTGGCTTGCTGCGTGGGCGGGGGGGGCAACCCAGGAGTGCGCGCACGCACGCGTGCAGCAGCCTAACTACAGTTGCCCTGGGCATTGGCAACCGTAGATCTGGCCCTGGGAATGTCCCCTTCCTGAGGGGAGGCGGCTGGGTTAAAAACTCCCCCCCTCTACTCTAAGTGTGTGTGTGTGTGTGTGTGTGTGTGTGTGTGAATGTCCCTTCCCTCCCTGATGGGAGGCGGCTCATCGCCACCTCCCCCTTTCCGCCGGGCCTGGTGGCTGCTGCCACCAACCACCATTCCTATATCTCTAGAAACAGCGGGGCGCCCTCCCACTATGGCCTTCCCGATTCCGTATCGGAAATGGGACTTGATCGGTTAGAATCGGTGGCCTGGGTTTGGCAGCGGCTCGGATCCATGAACGGCTTAATCGGTATTTTTTCTTTATCGTGCCCATCTCTACTGATTACAATTGGTTACATGGGATGAGAGACCAGGGGGGAGGGAGGGGTTGAAAGAGGGACACTCTGGGAACTTGTCAGGGAGAGGACATGGAGGTTCCCTCATCCCAGCTGTCCCTTGGCCTGCTCCCCAGCCCGAGCACATCCCTCATCACCAGGTGCAGCTTGTGCACCATGCACACCAGGCCCGGAAGGGATGCCTCTTTCAGAGCTGCCAACATGTTGCTTCCCGCGTCCGTTACCATGAAGCCACAGAGAAACCCTTCCCCCGGATTTCCACTCCCTCAGTGCCACCTTTGCAGTGGTGGCGATGTTCTTCCCAGTATGGACCTCATCCATCCCCCGGGCCTGGAAAAGAACTTCCCTGTAGCATGGCACCTTTTTCCGGATGCCAGTTCTTGGCCTGGGGCAGCGGAGGTCCTCTGGTTGCCACAAGTGGGCAGTGATGGCAAGGTAGCCATGATGGCCGCCGCTCCAGAGGTTGGCCATGAAGTGTACTGTACTGCCTTTGGCAGCCAACAGCTCCCTGAGCACCATGTTTCACACAGATTGGTAGAGGGCAGGCAGGACTCGATGCCCAACGGTGCACCGTGACAGCATGGAGAACCATGGGGCAAAGTGCTGAAGCAGCCTTTGGAGCCCACACCCTCCACGACGGATAGGGGGAATCCTTGCAGGGCAATCGTCTCTGCCATAACACAAATGTCCGCCTCCTGAGCCCTTGACCTCACCCTTTTCAATGGCACTATCCCCGACCCCGATGGAACAACCACTCCAAGGGCGGCCTGTCTGACCATTCTGCTCCCACCAGCAGCATCGTCAGGGCAAGGCTTCTTGCATGGGGTGGTTTCTGGTGACCCTCTCACTGATCCCAGCTCAGAGGAGATGGTAGCCCTCTGTCTCCCCCGCCAGATGTTTTGCTGGCTGAGGACGGAGACCACAGGCTTGGGTGGTGCGTCTTCAGGTGCCTAGTCAAAGACAGGTGCTTCAAGTCATTGCCCCTGAGCACCAGGCCATCACAGACACGGCACTGCACCACACGGGGGTCATTCGGAAGGGCCAGAAAGTGCCTCCATACAGGAGCTGATACTTGCACAGTTCCTATGTGCGTAGGCTCTGGGCTTACAAACCACCAATTCTGTGTCAGCAAGGGGTGAGGCCAATGCACATGTTTCCTTTCTATATGTGCTGGTTTTGATGAACACATAGAATCACGTGTAGAGGACTTCAGAGCCAGTAAGCTGTATAGCTGCCTTGTATAGAGAATATGCTGGTGATTTCTCATGTCAAACATTCATCCCTTGTGTTGTGCTTCTCATTGACTTCCACCTTCTTTTCTTTCTCAACAGATTCTTTCCATGGGAATGATGACTGAATACTATCACTACTTTTTTACAACTCTGGTAAGACATTCTGATAAATTTGTGTCCATTACAGCAGAGCTGCTACAGACTTACGCCTCCCCCTGCTTTCTGTGCACCACCATTATTGATGAAAAATGCTCCTTAACTGCTAAGGATTACTATTACTACAGGAGCCATTGTCATTTATTTATTTAAAATTTCTATTCCGCCCTCCCCATGAGCAGGCTCAGGGCAGATAACATATTTTTTTGTGTAAAGGAACTGGCCTGGTATATCTGTTGCACACACCATCCCTTTTCCCATCTCACTCACCTTCATAAAATGTTCAAAGAATAGAAATTATATAACTCTGAGCCCATGTTTCAAAACCACTTCTAAGGATGAATTAAAAAAATGAAATGATGAATTAAAAAATATTATCCAAACCTATCAAAATGTTTTAGTGTTTGGCCGTAGTTAGTTCAGAACAGGAAAAATACTCTGTGTGAGCTTCTCAATAAGAGAGAATGATTCATGGTACTACTAGATATGTTCTCTCTAGTCTTCCTCTGGTTGTTGTAAAAGCTTGATTCAATTTAGTACTGTAAAATAATAATAATAACAATAATAACAACTGTACTTATACACTCTCTTCTAGACAGATAAGTGCCCCACTCAGAGCAGTGAACAGGTTCAATGTTACTATTATCCTTACTACAATTCAGCTGGGGAACTGGGCTAAGCTAAGCTCATAGCAGTAGTGGGATCTGAACCAGAAAAGTGCTGATTCACAGCCCAACCACTTAACCACTATGCTACAGCAGCAGCTTTAGACTTATTAGGGAAAGTCTCCAGGAGTGCATTTAACGTTGACCCTTATTTTTATCTTTGTTTTCCATATTCTAATTTGAAGGCAGTGGTACTTTAAAATGAAAGTAACGTCAGATCTTACAGAACACATGTCTGCCAGCCATGTATTAAGTTACATTTTGTATATGGTTACTGAACACAAGATTTTGACAAGCAAAGCTTTCAAAAGTACATTTGTTGCTGAATTATCAATCAACATTACTGATACAATTTTATTTTAAATAACCTGACTTACAGAAGTGAAGTGCTTGAGGATTGTTGTATTGCTCATGTGATTTGAAAAATGGAAAATAATTTTTCATCCCTCCATAAGAATAATCACAGGGAAAGTTGTAGATCTTTCAATATAAAGTGCTTTGAAGCTGATTAAAGCCATTACAAATGAATTAAACATTTTAACCGCTGTAACTTTTCTTTCTTTGCAAATGATTGGCTTGATAATGTCTGGATCCACCAAGGTTTTGTTTGGTATTTTAAAGAAGCAACTGCAGAATGGTGGACATTGTGGGGTTCTTAATAAATAACAATGATACTCAGGCATGATGGAGAATGTATTGTCGAAGGCTTTCACGGCCGGAGAACGATAGTTGTTGTAGGTTTTCCTTGAGACTCATTTTCCAAATCTGACAGCTGCCTCTTCTATTTTTCAATTTATGACAAGTTTTTTTGAAATGTGTTACAAAATGATATCACTAAAAGAATCCATTATATCTCTGCTTTGCAAACTTCAGATATCTAATATGAACCAAACCATTTCTTCATCAGCTTCACAAATATCAGAATCAGTGACAGCAAGTTACCAGAGCTGGCAAGGCAAGAGAAATATGGAGTTCATAAGTAGTAAAATGATTGTTTATCACATTGCTGAGAATTTTGTTTCCTAGGAATGGATAATATTCTTACAGATAGCTAGACAATTTTTCATGCCTTTTTTTTGGTCTTAACCAGAACATTTTTAGCAGGTTGACGTTAATCAACACTAGAAACTGCAATGGAATTTGCTTGTAAATGAATATGAGTATCTAATGTTTTATGTTCCAGCAAATTAGATATGAGATATCTAATAAATCCTGCCTAGCACATGATTAACTCAGATTTTACGGTTAATGTAGTTTCTGTTCCTAGTGGGTAAAAGATATATTTTCATAATATCTAGTTTTTTAAAAAAATTACAGAGATATAAAAATTAAGGTTCATATTTAGCCACATGTTTCAGCCATAAGCAGACATTATGCTGGTGGGGACAAAACTCGGTAATACACTTCATGTGTCCAGTTCTCCTAGCTCCTCAGGTAACAGTATAAGAAAATCTAAGTGGGCCAAAGAAAAGTTCAAAACCAAAATCCATGTAATAATCTTTATCAAAAGGACACAAACATCCACACCAAGGAAAAATCTCTACTTTGAGACCACATGCAATGACTTTGAAATCCATTAGCCGGGCCTGCAAGACAGAGATGTTCGACCAGGCATTTGGTGGGGGCTAGGCTGTCCTCTTGCCGGCCATACCACTGAAGACGGTCCACCACCCATGCAGGAGCTCATAAAGTGTGGCACATTCTTATATCCGCCATCTGAGAAATTTTATTGCACATGGATAATGTTTTTAAATGTTTATTTGTTTTTATGGTTTTAAACTGTATGTTATAAATTGTATGTTGTTACACTGCCCTGAGCCCATCTGATGGGGAGGGCGGTCTAGAAATGTAATAAATAAATAAATAAATAAATTACTAAACTGGGCTATTACTAAGGCTGACTATCACTATAAGGTTTTTTTAAAATCATTAATATAATTTCTCTCTTTCTAAAAAATAAAAATTTGGTGACACAGGATTTGTTTGCACTTGACCTGGAACCCTATAGATATAGTGGAGTTAATATGACTGGATTCCGCCTACTCAACATTGACAATCCACAAGTGGCATCAGTTATTGAGAAGTGGTCCATGGAACGGCTGCAGGCACCACCCAAGCCAGAGACTGGTCTCCTAGATGGCATGATGACTGTAAGTTAAAAAAAAAAAGAAGCAAAAACAAAAACATATTATTGGCTTAAACCAAAAAGGAGTTTAACAACAGCAACAACATTAAATTTATATACCACCCTTCAGGACAACTTAACACCCACTAAGAGCAGTTTACAAAGTGTATTACTAATTTATATTAGTTTCAGGAAAGTAAATTATGGATTTTGTTGTTGAAGAAAAGTGATAGATATGCTGGGTGCAGATTTATATCATAACTCACAATCAATGCTGCTTCAGGATATGATAAGCAAGCACTTACTACACACAGCCCATTGTGTTTCAGCAAGATATATACATAAGAAGAGCAATCAGAGATTGCCACCTTAAGCTTGTATGGTCTATATGATGTCTTTTAAGGCTGCCACTACCATGCAGAAATCAAAGAGTGTTGTCGTCATGTAAAAAAGCCTTCACATCTTTGACCGCTCATTGTCTGAGTACATACCACATTTCAGTATGAACAGAGCCACCTCAATATTTGGCTTGCCACAAGGCAATATCCACTACAGACCTAAGGTAGCCACTAATAAAATTTGGGTCTGTGGGAATTGGTAGTTCTGTCAAAATGGACAAATGGTCTGAATTTATGGGCAGACCTACTAAATTCTTTTGCCAAATCCACCGATTCTGTTGCATGGGCCATCCTAGTTGGGACAGCATTACTTCTATATTCCTCTGAACTGCATCTGCTCACTGTTACTGATGCCATATAAATGTTGTGAAAGAATAAGAGTAGCCGTGCATTAGATACAGATAAGGCAAAGCCTCCAACAACACAGTTTTGATGCGGTATAAAAAATGAAGTGTCCCTATGTCTGTGGGACAAAAGTGTTAGAATCTAGCAAGTGGCTGCCTATTATCAGGGCTTTAGTTTTGCACTGGATAATTTCTTTCAAATATATGGTCTAATATAAGCCAATATGTTGGATAGTCCATTGGCAATGTACCTTATTTCAGCTCAGCAATCCCTTGTATGGCAGTAAGATCTATCATTAGTGCCAGTTAAAAGATGACACAAAGAAGGGCATAAAAGGTAGGTAAATGTAGGACCAGAAATGGTGACCACTAGCTACAGTCAGTACAGGAACGGCAAGGGGAAAACAAGCTGGCATGGCTGCCAAACTTTTCATTAGGATGGTATAATATCTAAGGTCTTCTCTTAAACGCAATGGGTGGTATTACTATTGAGCCAATGAACTTACATTCAGAATCAACATGCTGAGTCCTATTAATCTCTTCTACCAACAGCAAAGTTGTTGGTACCAGGAGCCTTGCTCTGGCAAGAGCCTTGATCTGGAAACACTCTGTGCAGTTCCAGCGGCTGTGAGGTGCTGGCAACCAGCCCAGTGGTGTGGTGCTGGACACTGGGCCAGGCCCAGTTGCACAGTGAGAACCTGCAGGGGACACATCACATTCCCCTGTATCACTTTATTTCCTGTTTTCCTCCACTTGGTAAAATCATAGAGTTTACGGCAATTTCTAGAGCTACTGCCTTTGCTTTGAGGTTTTCCCTGGAAGTATTATCATCATGCTTGTGAGGCTGGTGAGTTTTTAATCCCCCCCCTCCCTGTTGCTGCTTGGAGCAGCAGAGGGCAATGGTACTTCAGGGCAGGGGATTCCCTGCGCTGACCAGAGGTTTGACATCCCTATTAAGTTTTAACCCCATCTTTCTCCACAGTGGGGACTCAAAGTGGCTTACAGCATTCTCCTCTTCTCCATTTTATTCTCTAAACAACCCTGTGAGGTAGATTAGGCTGAGAATGTGTGACTGGCTCAAGTTCACCTAATGAGTTTCCATGGCAGAATGGAAATTCAAACCTGGGTTTCCCAGATCCTAGTATGTAACTCTAACCACTACATCGCAGTTGCTTTCATGGAGTGGCTGTTGTTGAACAGTAGCAAGCATCTGGGCCTTGGTGAGTCATGAAAGTCAGGTAGCAGCAAGTCGCCCAGTGGTTGCAACCAGGACTGGCCCCATGATTCCTCCCTCAAAGACCCAAACAGCCCTGGAAGGAGCCCTACCCTGTCCCCCTACCTATAACTGACAGAAACCAAGTCTGGAAGTCTGGCAGTACCATTGTGGCTGCCTAGCAATAGCCACCGAGGATATTAGTTTCTTAATGCTACGAGCACTACTTCTGTTGTTTTAGAGCTTTTAAACAAGAGTACTTTTTAAAGATTTCAGGTTTTTCTGCAAGCCTCGGGCTTTTCTGTGGTTTGTTGAAAGATTTTTTTTGCCTGTCCATGGCTCCAGTTTCTAGATTTAAGTATCCATAGTTGGGGCCATGTTGAGAATTAGATAAACTGATGAGGATCAAAATCAAATGGTTGTGTGGATCAATTAGAACAAGAGTCACAAATTTTGTAAAATTCATATTGTACTTCCTGTTCATTTTATTGTTCCTTCTAACCATAAGTAACACTTTTAATTTGTTCTTTCACAGAATGATCTCAGATCTGCACTACTTTAACATTAGTTGATAATTCAGGTCACATAGGATTTCAAAAACCTTTTCAATACATTTCCCTAGGTGAATGAAACAGCCAGAGAATTAAGTCTCCTGATCTCCCAAAAGATTAACAGTTTTTAAGTCTAAAACAGGTTAGCATGGCAGTTTACACAAGCTTTTTAGTATGTCATTAATGTTGTTTTCCATATTTTTCCTGGTATGCAAGATACTTCTGAATAATTATGATGTTTTATCATAAGTAATAGTGTGCTTTATTACAAGGATGATTATATGCAGTGTCATTTTAAATTGTTGTCAAATGGCCAGATCCTAACGTTTGCTGCTTCAGAAAACAAATACCTAAAATTAGGCACATGGTTACTTCATCATATAAGTTAGTCTATTGCAGTGTCACAAACCTTGAATAAAGGGACAGTATTTTAAAGGAAGAAAAGGACCAAAGAAGTTTGCTAAAAAACCGTTTTTTTCTCCCCATAGACAGAAGCAGCTCTGATGTATGATGCAGTTTACATGGTAGCAGTGGCTTCCCAGCGTGCTTCCCAAATGACTGTCAGCTCCCTGCAGTGTCACAGGCATAAGCCATGGCGTTTTGGACCCAGATTTATGAATCTGATAAAAGAGGCAAGTGTGGACCATTTGCTTGCACCCCAGAATGATGCATTCTTTACTATTTAATGCACTTTGTCCTCTACTACACATTGCTCAGTGTCAGGTTTAATGTTCAGGTATCTGCTGTCAGGTTATTCAGTTTCACTTACTGAAAGCTTTTCATATACAGATGAGTTAGGATAGAACTGATCCAAGACATGCCTCTCAATTTCCATTCAGCCCCCTTCCCTACTTATCCCTCTTCCCCATTAGACCCCCCCCCCCCAATATTTGGCAGTAATAATAATAATGTGATAATGGAGAAAGACTTTAAAACATGTCCGAACAGTTTCCATCCGTATTGCATCATTGCCTTTCAGCTTAAGTGGTTTTGACAGAATGCCTTAACATAATGATCAAAAGCAACACAGCATTTTCAGTCAATCAGTTTTAATATGTGAAGCTGCTATACAATTCACCTTTGTCAGATACTGCTTGATTCTCTTCAATGGGGTGGGAGGAGATGAGATCTAATTACTGATAGTTTCACAGCTAATTTCTTTTATGGTCTATAAAAGACTGATTTAAAAACATCATGTTCCTATCTTTCTAAGGGTATTTTTGTACTTAGCAAAAAAGAAAAAGGTGGTTTCCCATAATGGATAGAAAACTGTAGCCTTTCTAAATGTATGGGTGAAATGAATGTCTACAAAACGTGTGCATGCTCTTGCTTTGATGCTATACAAAGAACAGTATAATGCAAAGGAACCCAACAGTGGTACTGTTCTGAACCCTTAGAATAAACAGAAACACATGGTTACATGGGGAATCTGTGGCTGGATTTTCTGGCTTTTGTTTTAAGGTGAACTACAGATGCAGGGGGCTACTCGTTTATTCACACCAGTAAACTAGGATGTATTTAAGTTTTCTTCCACATGACATTTTCCCATTCAAAATACCACTCCCTTCTGCTGTGTGCTCCACAACGGAAAATAAGTTTTCTCTTAGGTCAAACAGCAGCTAGGGCTGAAGAAAAAGGTAAGACTTAAATATGCAGCTTGCTGCACATTTCACTAAGCCCTCTCCAAAGTATCAGGAAATCTAATCATAGATCTACATTGTATAGTTTGGCTCTTAGTTACAGGATTGGACTACTGTTTAGATATTCCATTGCAAAATCAGAAGTGCACATCCCTCATACATAGGCTTGCACCTTTTTCTTTCAGGACTTCTGTGTCTTTAAAAAGCCACAACAGGCGAAAATCAACAGGTGAAGTCCCTGCACGCCAATAAGAACTTTGGCAGTTGAATTTTTGCATGTTGCACAGCTGTTTAAAGAGAGCCCTCATGGAATAAAAAGGAGTTGGCCCAATTTTCAAGACAGTTGCAAAGGCAATTTTTACCCTAGGAAACAAGAAACTCTGTGGAAGTTTAAAACACTGTAGGAAATTAACTAGTTTTAATGAGAGGAAAGGAATATAGTTGGAGCTACATGTTAAAAACAACGATATTCATTCTTTAGTTATGGATACTAAAATTTCAATTATGTATTAATATGGCTATACCCTTGTTCATGGGGCAGTAGTACTGGGAGAGATGGTAACGTGAGTTATAGTCTACTTTGGTTTTCTTTGTACATAAATTTATTTAGAACAGGGAGATTTAGCTGCTGTGGTTCCTAGTTTTTTTTTCTTTTTTTCCTTTTTTTAAAAAAACCCAAATTTCTGAGGGAATAATAGCAAGATTAGAGTTCAGTGGCATCTTAGAGACCAACAAGATTAGGTGCCACTGGATTCCGATCCTACTGTTCCACTGCAGACCAACACGACTACCTACTTAAGAGAATAATGTTAATCATACCCATCTGAAACAGTTATTCCATTTCCTGCAAAATGAGTAGCAAACAGTAAAATACATTTGTGCAGCATTCTTTTAAGAGGCTATGTACAGTTTTACATAGATGATAAAATGTGAGTATCAGTTTAAGTTTAGCAAGTTCTTTTATATATTTCTCATACTAAAGGAATTTTATTTTTATCTACTTTGGTGGTTTTGTGTTAATACGTGGTTTAGGGTTTTGTTAGTGAGCTGTGAAACACTCAGTGCTACCTGATTTTATGGGTTGTTTTTATGCTGTGGTTATATGATTTCATTGCATCGTTTTATTTTGTGAAGCATATTGAGCAGTCTCTATAGGAGTAGTGTAAAAAAATCAACATAATTGAATAAATACTAACTTCTGCCAGACTTCAGTCTTCTGGAATATTAAAAATGTTAAAGAAGAAAATCTTGAATTGCTCTCCTTTCTCTTGATTAAAAGAAAAATTATAAATAGTTTAAATTTGAATGCAGCATCTTGCCGTATGCCTTGAACATACAGAGGAAGTGTGGCACTATTCAAAGACACACAAAATGCGAAATATTCAAGGATAAGCAAGCACAAATGTCAGTAACATAAATAATAAATAACATAAATAATAAAATAATAATAAATAATAATAAAGTATTTTGACACTCCGAACTGAGTAGGGGGGGATCCCCTTCCACTGTCCCCTGCCACAACTCAAGTGGCTGGTGGAGAGAAACAGGGGAAATGGGGGGGAGGCATGCCAGGATACAGGCCGGGGATATGGGCATGCACATGCCCCAGTCTACAGATGTTATTTCTGGTGCAACCCAGAAGCAATGGGTTGCACGAGGGCTGATTCAATAAAAATCAGCCACAAAAAGCTATGTTTGGGAATGATTTTTACTGAATTGTCCCTAGTAGACATGGACATGAACCAGAAAAAAAACGTACCATGGGGTTTCCACGAACCATGAACTGGCATGGAACTGGCCCAGTTACGAACCAGTCCAGCAGGGAAAGGGGCATTTAATCATTTAAAGGGCCCTTTCCTGCTGCTTGCAAGGGGCAAGACCCTTTAAACTATCAGCTGGCAGGCGGGGGAACCCTCCCTGCCACCTGCCAGCTGATAGTTTAAAGGGACCTGCTGCTTGCAAGCAACAGGGCCCTTTAAACTCCCCAAACCCCAGCACCTACCCCCAGCCCCCAGACCTCACACCCCAGCCCCTCACACCCCCAAGCCCCAGTCCCCCACTTACCTTCCCTCTGATGCTGGGGGTGGTGGAGGCACCCTTCGCTGCCCTGCAGGCCCATGCAGCAGAGGAGAAGGCCAAAAATACCCTTTCTGCCCTTCAAATAGCAGCTGCAGCTGCCATTTGAGAGGCAGGAGGGCCCTTTTCTGCTTCCCCCACTGCCGCACGGGCCTACAGGGCAGCGGAGGAGGCCTCCACCACCCCAGCATCAGATGGAAGGTAAGTGGGGGGCTGGGGCTTGGGAGGGGGTGAGGGGCTGGGGTTGGGGGCTGGGGGGTGGGCCGTTTAAAGGGCCCTGCTGATTGCAAGCAGCAGGTCCCTTTAAACTTTCAGCTGGCAGTCGGTGAGGGGGGATCCCCCCCTGCCGCCTGCCAGCTGATAGTTTAAAGGGACCTGCTGCTTGCAAGTGGCAGGAAAAGTTTAAATGGCCATTTCCCCCAGGGAAATGGCCATTTAAACTGGCCCTTTAATACGAACCAAACGAACCAGTAGTCCAGTTCATGGAAGTTCATGGAAACGAGCTTCCACAAACCTTGGTTTGCGAACCTCAGACCAGGCTGGTTCATGGGTTTTTTTGGTTCGTATTTAGGTTTGTGCTCACCTCTAGTCCCTAATACTACCCACCACTTCTGGGTTGAACCAGAAATGACATCAGACAACTGGAATGTGTTGGTTGTTGTGGGTTTTCCGGGCTGTATTGCCGTGGTCTTGGCATTGTA
Source organism: Eublepharis macularius (assembly GCF_028583425.1). Classification (NCBI taxonomy): domain Eukaryota; kingdom Metazoa; phylum Chordata; class Lepidosauria; order Squamata; family Eublepharidae; genus Eublepharis; species Eublepharis macularius. The sequence continues at coordinate 100,939,785 of NC_072792.1, forward strand.
GTTCCTGACGTTTTGCCAGCAGCTGTGGCTGGCATCTTCAGAGGTGTAACACAACAACCATCATTCTCCAGCTGTGAAAGCCTTCGACAATACAACTGGAATGTGTGTTGGAGCACATGCTTTGCACACATGCACATGAGTACACATTGCACCCTGTCTCCCTTCCCTCCTTATTTAGGTTATTACTGAATTGTTATTACTGAAATATCTAGGATACGTTCAGTATTTGCAGGAGGAATAAAGTAACCTAATGAATTAAGTAACCTAATGAAAATTCATACACTGTATTTTATTTGAAAAAATAACAAACGTATTCAGAAGATTTTTTATTTTTGCTGATAGCCCATCTCTTTTTAAAAGAACCAGTGCAATATCTTATTTTAATTGTTGCATAGCAAAATTAATTATTTTTGCATTATATCCTAAAATAATTTGCCTTAGTTCAATGTACAAATAAAAACAGGTTGCTGCATGTGAAATTCTTCTGCCATAGGAGAAAAAGTGCTGTAGGTTTCACTTCTATTTATCCTGCATCTTGTTTACACAGCTTAACAGATGACTTGCACTGCTAGATGCTAACCCTTCTCTGTTTGAGACAGCAGTAGCTGACCAGTTCTTCTTGGAAAACACTAGCGCTCTAGACTCTTTCCAATCTGGATTCAGACCAGGGCATGGGACAGAGACATCACTAGTAGCATTAGTGGATGATATATATCCACTATATATATATATGATACATACAAAGGCCATGCCTCTTTATTACCCTTCCTAGATCTGTTTGTAGCCTTTGACACAGTGGATCATGCCATCCTGTTGAGGTGTCTAGACTCTAGAGACAGAAGTTGGCATCAAAGGATATGCTTTGGACTGGTTTAAATTGTTTCTCATGGGATGGACCCAAAGGGTTGCTGTTGGAGATCAGCTGTCTCTAGAATGGGAGCTATCATGCAGGGTTCCATAGGGCATAATCTTATCTTCCATGTTCTTCAACCTCTATGTAAAGCCTTTAGGAGAACTCATTGGCAGCTATGGAGTTGAATGTCACCAATATGCAGATGTCACCCAACTCTATCTCGCTACCCAGGTCCCCTCAGGATGTAGTAGAAATCTTGGGTTGCTGCCTGACAGCTGTAGTGAAATGGCTAAAAATGAACAAATTGAAATTGATCCCAGACAAGACAGAAGTGATTCTTGTTGGGAAAGCAGAGATCTTGAAGGACATTGTACTCCCCACTTTCGATGGAGTTCATCTAGCCCTTGCAGATGCGGTTAAGAGCCTAGGGGTTATATTGGATCCAGTGCTACTAATAGAACAAGTTAAGGCAGCTGCAAAAAACACCTTTTACAACTTCCCTGTAGCCTGGAAGATGGCTTCTTATCTCGACATGGCCGACCTGGCTACCTGGATCCATGTTATGGTAACATCAAGACTTGACTACTGTAATGCACTATACATCCAAATTAACTAGGAGACTCCAATTGGTGCAAAACGCTGTGGCTTGCCTGCTATCAGGAGCGAGCAGGAACATGAACATTGCTCCCATTCTGCAGTCACTCCATTGGCTACCTATCATCTACTGTGCTCATTTCAAGGTACTGGTTATCACATACAAAGCTCTTGGCCTGGCATACCTATGGGATCACCTCCCTCCCTATGTTCCTCCACGGCAGCTTTGCTCATCTGAACAGGGTTCCACCATGCACATGGGCAAAATCAACAGCAGCCCATACTTGAGCTTTCTCTGTGGTGGCCCGTGGCCTGTGAAACTACCTGCCTGAGGAGATCAAGAGTAGACATGGGCATGAATGGGAAAAAAACCCCGAACACGCTGTTCATTGCCATCCACGAACAATGAACATTGATGAACATGACCTGTTCACAAACATGTTTGTTGTCCATTGTTCATGGCCCTTTAATGACCCCTTTAAACTATCAGCTGGCAGGTGTCAGTGGGGGGATTCCTCCCTGCCACCTGCTAGCAGATAGTTTAAAGGGCCCTGTCCTGCCACTTGTAAGTGGCAGGGCCTTTTAAACAACCTCCAGCCCCCAGCCACCACCACCCTGCCCACCCCAGTGCCGCCAGGCTGCTGCTTCCCAGAGTGAGATGGGCAGGGAGATTCTCCCCATCCCTCTCGCACTGGGAGAGCCAGCACCAGGCTGCTGCACCCAGTGCAAGAGGGGCTGGGAGAATCTCCTCATCCCTCTTACACCTGGACAGTGGTGGTGCCACCAGGCTGCTGCACCTGGTGTGTGAGGGGCAGCAAGAATCTCCTCGTCCCTCTCACACCAGAACAATGGGCGCCAATGGGTTGTTGCACCCAGTGCGAGAGGTGTGAGGAAAATCTCCCTGTCCCTCTCACACTGGGACAACAGCGGTACTGCCGGGTTGCTGCACCCGGTGCCAGAGGGGCAGGGAGAATCTCCCCGTCCCTCTCGCACCGAGACAGTGGTGGTGGTGCCAGGCTGTGGCACCCGGTGCCAGAGGGGCGGGGAGAATCTCCATGGGATCCGTGGGTCCCTCCCTTTCCTGTCATTTTCTTTTGACAGTGGAAAAAACTGGACTGTCTATGGAAGCTGCTTTGAGGGGTTAAAGCCAGAAGGAAAGCCAAAAGGAGTTCAGACAGAGTTCAGACAGTCCATGCCTCTGTTTCCAGGGGAATTGATTGAAAGGCGCCAGACTGCCTGGCTTGACAAATGACTGATGAATGCCACAAACGAGGCTTGCAAAGACTACTTGTTTGTTTGAAATGGGGCCTCACAAACAGCTTGTTCACGAACAGTCAATCGTGGGTTTTTTCAGTTTGTAATGCTGTTCGTGCCCACATCTAGTCAAGAAAGCCCCCACTCGCCTAGTTTTCCGCAAACAAAGCAAAACCGAATTATTCAAAAAGGCTTTTGTATTGCCGGGGGGGGGGGGGTTCTCAAATGCTTCGCTAATGAGTTAAGTCAATAGACTTCACCACTATGTTGTCTTACCTCTTAAATATTTGCTCCTATAAGTTACTTGTGCTTCATGTGGTCTAATGTCAGCCCTAGAATTGCTTATGTTCTGTTTCAACATTTCTTCAACTCTGTATGGATTCTTACTAATGCTATGTCTTTGTGAATTGTGTTTATTTACCCTATGGCATCGTTTATGGAAATGTCCCTGATATTGACTATACTAATCTCACACTGTGTAATCTGCCTTGAGTCTCAGTGAGAAAGGTAGACTATAAATGACATAAATAATAAATAAATAATAATATTTCCATTTATACCCTAACCTGCATAGCATAAGCATTTGAGGCATCCTAGGTCTCAAAAGCTAGAAGAGTTCCCTCCCTCTTCAAACCCACAAGTGCACACCTGAATGGACGTAGGTTGCTTGCTGGCCTTTCCTTGCATTGTGAATAAAAGCGGACAAAAGGGATTGGCAAGATAATGCTGACAGCACCATGCCATCTGCCTCTCCCTCCCACAACCATCTTGGTGCAAAGCAAGCCTTTTGTGAATTGGAGCCCCTCAATGCCAATGCCATTGCTCAGGAAACGCTGAAGAAAAAATGCACTCATGCACAAAACACACATTCCCCTTCCTACCAATGGAGTTACGCTACATTAGGACTCAGTCTCTCTCCTTGAGATCCAATTAGTTGGTTAATATTAAGGAAAACAGTAAAAGATGCTGCCACCTGCTGCTGCCAACCCAGTGTCTGCCTGCAAGGTTGCACTGGTTCAGTAAGAACCGAATTGAAACGCACAATTTTCTCATGGGCGGGGGGAGTCAATACAGTTTTGTTTCCTGAATTTGCTTCACCATTCCAGAAGCCACTTTAATGAACCAAACCAGCGATTCCAGAGTGTATTTCTGGCTCGTTTGTTTCACTTTGCACACCCCCTAGTTGTTATACTGCAATCTACAACTGATTGAACCATAACAGTCAATTCAACCTACACAGGTGGTAAATGAAAATGAGGTAGCTGAAGTGATAAGTTATATGGCAATTGATTATAATGCAAGAACTATTTGTACCTTAGGACACATTTGCAATTGCATAGGGAGGAGAAAGTTGTACAGAAGTAGGACGGAACATAAGAACATAACATCCTTGCTGGTTCTAATCAGTGGTATATCTAGTCTAGCATTCTGTTTCATGCAGTGGCCATATCAGTTGAGGGCCAAACAAACAGGGTGTCCGGCAACGCCGGCCTTTTGTCCACCCTCACCACCAGCCCTGCAGCAGCAGGCACCCCCTTTAGGCCCTGCAGCACAGCCTCTGGCAGTACCTCAGTTGCAGGAGTCCCTACAGGCCTCCAGGCCTCTCCCACCCTTAGGCCAGTTGCAGCCGACGCCCAGGCACAACTCTGGGGAACAGCCTGCAGCCACTCAGCAGACTCACCTGTCTCCTGCAGTTGCCCAGATGGCTCCACTTCATCCAGGCTCACAGGAGGTTGCCATCAGCACAAGTCAGGCAGGCGCAGGCCCCAAGATGCCAAGGGAGCCACTGGGGAAGGTTCAGAAGCAGCAGGGGCGAGCCAGGCAGAGAGCAGACCAAATGCCACACCCTAGGTGGGGATGGAGTGGGTGGGGCCAGGAGACTACAGAGTCTACCCAGCCCTCCTATCAGATAGGCTGGGAGCAGGGCCAGTCAGGGAGACGGGGTGACGATTGGGGCCAGAGCCAGGGAGGTGGGGCCAGGGGAGGCCTTTAAATTCAGGTTCCTGTGAAGGCCGAGGAGGATTCTGGAGGGAGAGACAGCTGGACCACGCTGCTACTCCCAGGGCAGGAGAAGGAACAAGGTGGTGCAACCCCCTTCCCTGCCCATCTGAGGCCGGAGGACATCTGCCTGGAGAGCTGGTAGGATGGCAGGCCATCAGGAGAGGGCGCCAGTGAGGGAGGATCCTCACACAGGGCATAGTGGTCAGGACCTTCCCCTGATGGTGCTTTCTAGCGCTGGTATTTAGAGGTTTGTATATGGAAGTCCCATGGCTAGTAGCCATTGATGGACCTAACTTCTGTGAACCTCTTTTAAAGTTATCTATGCTTGAGGACATCACACATGAACTCACAAGGTTGCCTTTTAAATAAAATAAATAAATTTATTTTATTTTAAATAAAATAAATGCCAGCCCTATCCAGTTAATGTTAACATATATAAATGTTTAAAGTGTAATTTAACACAATATAAAAATGTGTGCACGGGTTTGGTTTGCCTTATTTTTGAAAGCATTGGACTCTAGGATGTGGTTGATAGAGCGCGTAGGGCTACACTTGCAATGTACACTTACAATATACAAGTTCTCCAAACGCAACCTGATTTGTATTGCATACTTTCCCTAGCACATTATCATAAGGCCCCAAAGCTAAAGTCACTGGCAAACTGTGTACTTGAAGCACTCACAAATACATACACACAATATGTGTTGCAGCATCCTGGGATGTGGGTGGACTCTATAAGGATACAGTTTTAGTTAACATGTTGCAAAGAAACGTTTGTCCTACAGTAACTGCAAAATACTCTCTCAGGTCAAACTGATCTACATCTGGAGTGGTTCTGTGAAGAAAAGCATCTCTAGAATTGCCAGCTACTCAGTTTGGTTATGGTTCAAGCTAAAGACTTACGGTTGTTGTGGATTTTCCGGGCTGTATCGCCGTGGTCTTGGCATTGTAGCTCCTGATGTTCCGCCAGCAGCTGTGACTGGCTTCTTCAGAGGTGTAGCACCAAAAGACAGAGATCTCGCAATGTCAAACTGTGACACAGTTTGACACTGAGAGGTCTCTGCCTTTCAGTGCTACACCTCTGAAGATGCCAGTCGCAGCTGCTGGTGAAATGTCAGGAACTACAATGCCAAGACCACAGCAATACAGCCCAGAAAATCCACAACAACCATTGTTCTCTGGCCGTGAAAGCCTTCAATAATATATAAAGACTTACGATTGATCTGATCATTGCTATTCACTGGAAACAAAGATGTAAAATTGATTCGGAATGATGTATGGGCAATATATTTAAAGAAAGTGAAACAATGGTACAAAGATGGGATTTTCAGTGAAAATTGCTTTTGCTTGAATTTGAGATCGATAGACACTCATATTCAATCTATTTTTGTTAAGGTTAATACCCACATTTTGATATTGTAATGATCATTTATCCTGCAAACTTTTTAAAGGAAAGATGAGTTATCTTTAAGAAGACCATACAGTTGCAGGGGTCTCTTGAGAGCAGTTTAAGTTATATTATCTATTTAATGCATCAGTGGTCTGATCCTGTTAGGGCTGCACATGGTCCTGGTCTGATATACCAACAGAGCCAATGGTTTTTTCAGAACTGATAAGGGAGTGTGAGGAATAAATCCCGCTGTCAGATTCCTTTTCAAAATAACTTCCAATGCTATCAATGCTCACTGAATTGGAATTTTCACTTCTCTGTATTTAATTCCTCTTCATCATTTTCTAGTTATGCTTTATTTGACTAATTTGCAATTTGTAGTTAACAGATCTAATTTTGGTTACCTTAGTTGGTTTAAATTTCACTTATATAGTCCTAACTGTTATTGACCAGGCAGTCTTAGCCTTTTCTTGCTGCTCTCCCTTGGCATCATTGGCCTTTGGATTTATTGTAGAACTGCCTTTATCTAGTCGCTGGAAATGTAATTGTCTGACAGTTCTGCAGTTCTCAAATAACTTCTAGGTCTAGTTATCCAAAGATTACTTTTACTATCACCACCACCACCACCACCATCTCTTCTTCTTCTTTTTCTGATATCAAGCTGGATATTTTATCCCGGACTCTAACAGCTGAGTTGGTAGGTCTTGGGAGTTTGCAAATATGGGGGTCCCTCCCTGGGTGTGTGTGTGAGGAGGGGAATAACTTGCAACATAGTTCTGAGAGTGTGGCTCTGACTGAGAAATATTTTCTCCAATGGACAAAAACTTCCTCTCTTTGATGAGGGATTCTTTGGCTCAGGACTCATTGGATCCAGCTTAGTAGAAGACCATCACTAGATCTAACCCTGTAGTTACAGACTGGAGAGAAGCTGCAGGGAAGTGAGAGACAAATGGAGAAACAGATAAATGGAACAGATAAAGCACAGACATTGCCCACACACTGTAAATACAATCCTTTACACAGGCTTATTTTTTTTCTGCTGTGGATGTTACTAAAAATTTTCCAAAAGAGATACATATTAACAAAGTTGTAAAATCTATCATACAACCATAACATTCAGAATGTATAAATGATAAATTATCCCATAACAGGGAACTATGACCGTGTCCAATTACCAAATACAAACATAGGGTCCTTTAGGCAGGCTTATGAGATCCACTTTAGTCCACTGGTTTATGGTAGTAAAATGTTTCAGTTCAGCTTCAGCTCAGCAGATTTGCAAATTATGCAGTTTTTAATGTCAGAATTTGAATTCAAGATTTACACCTAAAGTAAGAGCTAATATTTGACTTCAAAGGTTCACTATAGATTGGTTAAAATGAATGAACTAAGCCAAGACAGACTTTACTGAATTCTGTTGCAAGTCATCTATCAGAAACTTAATTATGGATAGATAACTGCATGACAGCATTCAGATGTTGTCAGATATTGATGGCTATTTTGTTAGATGCTGCCAAATGTTGTCAAATACTGACTGCTATATGTCTGGTACTGTCTATAGTTGATTGCTGTAGCAAAGTCTTTGGATAACAACTACTGATGCTGAATATCAAAAAGTGAAGAATGTCCAGTCAAAGCGTGTAGAGGAGAATCCTGTTTTCAGGTTACATTGAAGTTCCATTTTTGCTGTGTAAAGTGTACACAGGCAAATGAATGCCTTGGAAAGGACAAAAATTTCTTCCCTCCTGCCATATAGAGATTAGATATGTGAGCATTCATATCAGTATCTTAAATCAAAACTCCAGCAAGACAAGTTTGGTAGATTCACTAACTGTGATTGCAATTCCATCGGTATTATGGTTTGAAGAGCACATAATAACGTTATTAAGATATTTATTGATGATGCCACAAGGAAGATAGATATGAAAAAATATTCTTATGGCACTACATCTGGAGGGGTGTGTATGGAATTGGCAATAATTTAGTTTGGTATTTGCCAGAGTTTATTTTTTTTGTTCTATTCATCTTGACTCTGGGTTAAAGGTTCAACTGGCTGAGCCAGTGTGGTAAAGTCAGACTGACCTTTAGTCAGTCAGTCAGTCAGTCTCACTTTACCTCATAGGCTTTTTGTGAAGATAAAATGGAGAACCCAAGTCATGCCTGGGTTCCTTTCTACTGTCCTTTAGACTGTTGGCTCTGTCGTCTGACGTTGAAGTGTTTGCTGTCGCTCCTAGGCCTTGTCTGCCACCGGTTCTTGAAAGGTCTATCAGATCCTGATCGAAAGGAGCACTTGGAGTCTCGAAAGGACTGCTTACTCTTGCTCTTCAAGTCTCGTTTCTTGGATGGCAGGACCTTTTTCTTTTCGGAGTCTTCTACCAGGAATTTATCCAGTGCCTCTCCAAACAGCTTGGTCCCTGAGAAGGGTAATGGCTGCCAGGGGGTCCACATCCCAGTTTCTGAGCCACATATTATGTCTTGCTGTTACACTGAAGCCCATGGCTCTCGATGACATCTGAAAGGAATCCATCAAGGCATCTGCCAAGAAAGCTGTTGTCAAGGCTAATTTCTTGATCACGTTCCTGAACTTCTTTGGCATCTTCTTGCCCGCCTCTACGAGATCTGATGCCCAGGTGAATGCTGCCCTGGTGAACAAGGAACCTGTGGCTGAGGCTCTTAATGATGCTGCAGACGCTTCGAAGTTTTTACGCAGTGCATGCTCAATCTTTTTGTCAGAGGGATCCTTAGGCATGCCCGCTGCGTCCATAGGCAGCACAGAAGTAGTAGCCAAGCTGGATATAGAGTCGTCCACTGCCGGTAGCTTGATTTTCTTTGTTGCACCTTTCCCTAGGGTGTAGAACTTATTGAACACTGACTGCAAGGACTTTGGCCTTGCCGGGTTATCCCACTCTGCCTTTAGTATGCTATGGAACATGGCTGGTAAGGGTATCCCGGTCTGTGGCTGTCCCACTTTGGGTAGAACTCTTTCACTGCCCTGTGGGTAGGACTGGTCTGTGTCCTCTTTCCCTGTGTCCTTCTGGGTAATTTCAAGCACCCTCAGAACCTTTGGTAATAATCTTGAGTATAGTTCCTGAGGAAAAAGCCGGATGTGCGCCGAGGTTGTTGTCTCTTCCTCTTCCTCTGACAGCTCTTCCTCAGTATATGACTCTCGAGTCGAGACTTCAGAGTCAGAATTGAGTTCCTCAGACTGGCTAGAGGACTCCTCTGTCTAATCCTTCTCTTTCCTCCTCTTCTTAGACCTATGATGGGGATCAGACTTTGCCTGCCTTTTGCCTCTGTTAGAGGGCAGTTTCTGACTCCCCTTAGTGGATGGTGTCTGCTTTTCTCTGAACTCTTGCACTACTGCTCTCAGTTCCCTTCTCATCTCACCCCTCATCCAGGCCAGAATATTTGCCTTTGCATCCTGGCCAGAGAGATCTAAGTCATTGTTATCCTGACTCACTCCACTGTGTCAGACTTGTGGCTAGATAACGTTCTCACTCCAGACTACCTCCTGCAATTAGACAACAGTCCATTGTTTCCAAAAGGCTTTTACTGAAGAATTAGTTTATTATAGTCCACGAGCCTGAATACAAAGACCAGGATGGTACATATGCATTGTTACCAATGAAAGGCAAAGCATGAGGAACAGAGTAACAGATCACAGCAGGCCCATCCTCCCCCCGCAGTTCTCAAAACAACCCCTTTGAAGCCAAAAGCGTGGAATCTTCCCAAGGCCGGTTCTTGGTGGAACGTCGGTAGCCAAAACAATCCTTTTCTGTGAGATAGCTGCCTGGGAACCTTGGCACCTGGAAAAGAGCACTTAAACATTGAAAGGATTAAAAATGGAGTCGGTTAAGCAAAGGTACACAAGAAAACAGTCTGGTCCTGACATTCTGCCCCCCCTAAGATGCTCCCCCCCCAGGTTTCTGTGGGTAGCGGGAGTGGAATGCCTTAACTAATCTAGGGGCATGAACATGTACAGAGTTCACCCATTCATCAAACCCAGAGTCAAAGTCCTTCCACCTAATGAGATAAAACAACCGATTTCTTTGTATTTTAGAGTCCAATATCTGTTGAACTTCATAGTGGGTTTGATCATCGATCAGAGTGGGGATTGGAGGTGCACGGGTGTGCCATTGATCAGCAGGAGGGGCTTTCTTCAACAAACTTACATGGAAGGTATCATGTATATGACGAAGATTCTTTGGCAGATTTAGAGCAACAGTCACTTTGTTGATTACTTTGCGAACAGGAAACGGTCCTAAAAATTTCAATGCTAGCTTGCGGCTGGTTTGGGTTGTTTTCAAATTCTTGGTGGAAAGGTAGACCAGATCACCCGGCTGTAATTCCCATTCTGCCGCGCGGTGGCGGTCAGCGTATTTTTTGTAATCCTGTTTGGCTTTGATGAGATGTTTCTTAATCTGCGTCCACTGTTGGGCTGCTTCCCCCCACCATTCGGTGACGTCTTTGGAGGCTGTAGTAGGGGGAGGAAGTGCCTCGAACGGGAAGGGCTTGAAGTGGAAGCCATAGACGATTTTGAAGGGAGTTTCTCCCGTAGAAGCATGCACGCTGTTATTATACGAGAATTCTGCCAAGGGGATCAAATCGAACCAATTGTCCTGTTGAAAATTAATATAACAGCGCAGAAATTGTTCTAATATCTGATTTGTTTTTTCCGACTGTCCGTCTGTTTCTGGGTGATGGCTTGAACTCAGACCTTGTTCAATACCCAGTAGTTGTAAAAGCTCCCGCCAGAAGTTGGCAACGAATTGTCCGCCGCGATCCGAGATCACCTTGGATGGAAAAGAATGTATTTTTACAATGTTCTTTATAAAGATGTCGGCTAACTTTCTAGCCGAAGGAATTGTAGTACAGGGTATAAAATGGGCTTGCTTGGAGAATAAATCGACTACGACTAAGATACAATTGTGTCCCTTGGAGGGGGGTAAGTCTGTGATAAAGTCCATGGAAATTATTTCCCACGGTCGGTTTGGTGTTTCTAGGGGTTGTAGGAGTCCCGGAGGTTTTCCTTTTCGGGATTTGGCGCTGAGACAAATGGGGCAAGACGCTACATATTGTGAAATGTCCTTGCGCATGCCCGGCCACCAAAATTGGCGTTGTACCAAATGAAGTGTTTTTAAGTACCCATAATGCCCCGCTGTGGGAGCATCGTGACAGCGTTGTAACACTTCTTTCCTTAAGCTTTTGGGTACATAGAAGCGATCTCCCCAGAGCCATTCCCCCTGATCGGATTGTTGCAGTTTGTCTTTGGGCACATCTTCCCCCTCCTTTTCCACTTCAGCTTTTAATTTATCTCTCCATCCCTGGTCGGGTTGGGGAAAGCGGGTTGTGCGGCTGCGTGTTGTCACCACGCCCCCTAATTGCGTAGGTGAGAAGACTGTGTCTACTGTTTCTTCCCTTTTGCTTTTGTGCTGGGGCATGCGTGATAGAGCGTCCGCCAAGAAGTTGGTTTTCCCAGGGAGGAAGTTTAATGTGAAATCGAATTTAGAGAAAAACTCCGCCCATCTCAGTTGTTTGGCGTTTAGCCTGCGAGGGCTGCGCAGGGCTTCTAAATTTTTATGATCCGTCCAGACTTTGAACGGATGGCGGGCTCCTTCTAACCAATGTCTCCAGGTAGTGAGAGCCGCTTTTACAGCAAAGGCTTCTTTCTCCCATACATTCCAATTCCTTTCCGATTCTGAAAACTTTCTGGAAAGGAAGGCGCAGGGTTTGAGCTTTTCATCCGCCCCCCGCTGTAGTAGTACACCCCCAATTGCCGTGTCGCTGGCATCGACCTGTACTATGAACGGGCGACTTTCGTCGGGGTGTTGTAGAACGGGCTCTGATACAAACTGCGTTTTAAGGTGATCGAACGCCGTTTGGCATTCCGCCGTCCAAGCCAGTTTTGCACTTGGTTTTTTGGCTTGGTCCCCCTTATCTTTGGTTTTCAACAGTTCAGTTAGGGGGAGTGTGATTTGGGCGAAATTTGCAATAAACTCTCTATAGAAGTTGGCAAAGCCCAAGAAGGATTGTAATTCCTTGCGGGTTGTGGGGGTTTGCCAATTTAGTACTGCTTGTATTTTACTTGGATCCATCTTCAAACCCTCCCGGGAAATACAATAGCCCAAGTAAGTGAGTTCCGTCTTGTGAAATTCACATTTGGAGAGTTTAATAGGTAACTGGTTATTCATGAGGGTGGTTAAGACTCTTTTTACCAGTTCTACGTGTTCCTCTTCAGTTTCTGAATAAATTAACACATCATCCAGATACACCACTACACCTTTATAGAGGAATTCATGCAGTACCTCATTAATCATGGACATGAAAACTGAGGGGGCTCCGGCCAGGCCAAAAGGCATAACTAAGTATTCATATTGGCCGAGTGATGTGTTGAAGGCCGTTTTCCATTCATCCCCCTCTCGAATACGAACGTGAAAGTAAGCATCTTTCAAATCTAATTTCGTAAAGATCTTACCTTGAGCCACGACGTTGAGTAGATCTCTTATGAGCGGAATAGGGTAGGCATTGCTGGAAGAGACCACATTAAGACCTCGAAAGTCCGTGCATAATCTCAAGCCCCCATCTTTCTTTTTTACAAAAAGTACTGGCGCTGCATGGGGACTGTTAGCTGGCCGAATAAATCCTCTTTGAAGGTTGAGGTCGATGAATTTGCGGAGCTCCTCTCTTTCGTTGGGACTCATAGGGTATAGGCGGCCTTTGGGCAGCGAGGCGCCAGGTAAAATTTCCACAGCACAGTCTGTCCTCCTGTGAGGAGGTAACGAGTTGGCTTCTTCTTCTGTGAAGGCTTGTGTGTACGCCCTGTATTGTTTGGGTATTAGGTTGATTTCTTCCTGGGAGAGGAGAGCCGGTTCGGTTGTGGTCGGATCTTTTCCCCAATTTTGATCCCACCGATGACTTTTGCATGACTCATGGGTGAATATGATGCTTCCCTCTGCCCAGTTGATGTAGGGATTATGATCGCATAACCACCGGCTTCCCAGGATCAAAGGGTACTTTGCGGTGGCACTAATAACGAAAGATCTTTTTTCCCAATGTTGCCCCATGCCTGTGATGATTGGCATGGTTTCTGTAGTCACTGGATTCATGTTAGTGCCATCCATTTGCTCGAAAATGACCGGTATGTCTAATTCTTTGACAGGGAGCACTAGTCCGTTTACCAAGGCTGGTGCAATAATGTCTCTAGAGCAGCCCGAATCAATGAGGGCTTGTACCCGGATGTGCATCTTTCTGTCAGAATTCACTAAAGTCACTGGTATGAAGAGTATGGACCCATACGGTCGGTTCGGAACTGGAACTGACTGAGGTTTGATCTACCGTTTGGGTCCTTTCACGACAGATCCATTTCGTTTCCCGAGGAGGGGCTTTCTGGATTCTCCCCTCCCGCCATCGCCGTTGGATCATATTCCATAACTTCTTCCAGTTCTAGCCCCCTCTCAGGGGGATTTCTTCTTGGCGCTCCCCTACCTCTTGCCGTTCTGGGGGCTGGGGTAGGGCGCGGTGGCGCCGGGTAGGCAGCGGGGGCTGGGCGTCTGAGTTGGAGCAGAGGTCTTTGCACAGGCCGATAAGGACATTGCGCTGCAAAATGACCACTTTGTCCACACTGCAAACACAATCCTTGTTGCCATCTAGCATCTCTCGCTCCACGGATAGCGTAGCCAGCCCCCCGGTTCCCTCGAGCAGGAGTGGAGGAGCGTCTTTGGCCCGGAGGTTGTTGGTGTTGCTCCACCAAACGAACTTCCATCAGACGGTTTTCTACTTCACAGGTCAATTGTATCCACCCTAACAGCGTAGGAGGATTATCTTGCATTAAAGCCCTGTCCAGCAATCTAGGGTTTAAACCCTGTTTAAACATGATAATCTTGGTGGATTCCTCACACCTTGGGCATTTGGCAGCAAGTTGTCGGAATTTGGCGGCATAGTCTCTAGCCGACATGCTGCCTTGCCTGATAGCCTGCAATTCTGTCCGGGCTCTGGTTTCTTCTAGGGGATCCTCATATTGAGCTCGGATTGCGTCTACCAGCCCTTGGAGTGTATCTAACTCAGGGGCCCCCACGTTATACAGTCCTACATACCAGTCAGCTGCTTTGCCTTGAAGACGTGACCCCAGATGTTCGATTTGACTAGCTTCACTTCCGAAAAGATGCCCCCAACGATTAAAAAATTGCACTACTTGTACTAGAAAAAATCCCAATTTGGAAGGGTCCCCATCGAACGTAGCATCCAACTTGACCCAACCCATCGGGAGGTCTTGTCGAGGGGCCGGTGCCGGCATTGGATAGACATCGAGTGGGCCGAGGGGTTGTCGTGGAGCTGGCGGCATCTGTGGTAGAGGTTGCTGCGGGTGCGGTTGCGGCTGGCGCGGTGGAGGCACTCCCGGAAGCGGCTGGGGGGGGTCCTCTCGGCATAGGTCGCGTTGGCCGACCGGGTGCTGGTTCCCCTCTAGGCAGCGGCTGATGAGGGGCCGGCCGTAATGGTAGCGGATGGAGAGGTAACGGATGGAAAGGTACCGTATCCCCTCGAGGCCCTGGCGTTGGTCCCGTCCCTGGTATGCTTGGCGGTTGGTTCGCTTGCGTTGTAGGTGGAGGGGCTACCGGCTGGTCCGCTTGCGTCGTGGTTGGAGGGAGAAGCGGAGCCGCCGGCAGTAGCGGTTCTCCTCCGCCGTTGGTAGGAGTGGTGGGACGGGGATCTCCCGGCTGCGGCCCGTCACCCCCTCCATTGGTCCCATCGTCAACTGGTCCGACCGGTTGGTCAGGATGGGAATCATCTGGACACGGGTTATCTGGGCCGGGTCCTTCTCCGGTGACCGAGTCCTCATCTCCCGTCTCTGGTGGCTGCTGCGGCCAGGGTTGAATAGGACCCCCCGGCCGAGGTAGGAGCGTTTGAAGGTTGGCCAAACTCTGACTGATGTCTGGTAATCCAGCGGGCCGATCACGACCGCTGTCCCCCGCAACTAGCACTGACAGCAGGTGGACGGCACTAGCCAAACTTTCTTCCATATTTATGAGTCTGTTTTCCAAAAGCTGCACTCTATCCATAGTTTCTTCCCCCTCAGCAGCTCCGGCCGTCTGCGAGGTTTGCCTAGTTTCAGTCCGCGATCCCGTGGTGAGCGTTTGCTGCCAAGGCAAGGGTGTCTCGTCTCCTCGCTCCTCTTGGGACCTCGCGGCTAAAACTCCTTTTGTCAGGCCGGTGATTGCCGAAATCCCTGAGTCAATGGCTATCATTCTGCTCTGCAGTTGCACCCACTGGTGCTCACTTACTTCTTGTTGCCCCGACCACGGGGCGACTTCCGCATAATCCCAACTCAGGGTGCCACGGCGGGACGTGTCCCACTCCGATTGTTCGGTCGACCTATTCCAATATAGCCAAGGTTGATCACCGGTTTGCTCGGGGATGGATTCCAGGCTACGCCGACTATCCAGCTGTAAATGCGTGAACATCGCGCTGGCCCTCCTATCCCTCGTTTCCCTTGGTCTCGCACCCCACTGTGTCGGGGTAGGCAGCGACAGCAGTGGGAGAGCTGTGGCCCGAGGCTGAGTATCAGCCCTGCTTGGAGCAAGGGTATAGATCGTTGTAACCGAGGAGTTATTCTCCCTTGGTGCAGGTATTTGAGAGTCCGAGCCTTGAGAGCCGGGAGAGGCATACGGGTCAAACAAAGGATCCCTGACAGGGACAGCTTTGGATTCCGTCTTAGGCATTGGAAAATTTGATTGGTAACAAAATGTCAGACTTGTGGCTAGATAACGTTCTCACTCCAGACTACCTCCTGCAATTAGACAACAGTCCATTGTTTCCAAAAGGCTTTTACTGAAGAATTAGTTCATTATAGTCCACGAGCCTGAATACAAAGACCAGGATGGTACATATGCATTGTTACCAATGAAAGGCAAAGCATGAGGAACAGAGTAACAGATCACAACAGGCCCATCCTCCCCCCGCAGTTCTCAAAACAACCCCTTTGAAGCCAAAAGCGTGGAATCTTCCCAAGGCTGGTTCTTGGTGGAACGTCGGTAGCCAAAACAATCCTTTTCTGTGAGATAGCTGCCTGGGAACCTTGGCACCTGGAAAAGAGCACTTAAACACTGAAAGGATTAAAAATGGAGTCGGTTAAGCAAAGGTACACAAGAAAACAGTCTGGTCCTGACACACTGGGGCCTTGCACTGATTGCGGGGAGAGGGGTGAGCTCGGGGTATCCATACTGCTTAAGGCTCCCTCTGCTGTTCCTACTTCACTCTGCCCTGCCTTGGAAGCCATTCCCACCAAAATCTTCCCACCTAAGGGAGAGACAAAATGGCACTCATTCAGAGGGCTATAGGGAGGGAAGAAGGGGATAGTGGGGGAGGAGGCAAGGGATGAGCCTGAGCGCTGCTAGCGACTCCCTGGGGGCCATTCCCAGCACCCACTGGCTCACTCTCTCCAAAGGCTCCAGGGGCAGAAAACCCTGTGTGGTTGTGCCTTGCTCCCTTAATGGCCCCCGCCAGAAACGCAGCTCCTTACTTTCTGCCAGGGGGCTGGATCCACACTCAGGCACTGTTGCCGCCATTGCCCGTGCACCCAGAGCACCGGAGGTTGCTTTGGGCCGGCTTTCTGAATGCTGGAGGACGCGTTGTTATGCGCACCGCCGCCACGAGCGCCTGCAGCCTCTCTCGCGCGCCGCTTTTCAGCACCACTTTTCTGTCCGCTTTCCCTGCGGCTCCCGAGGTGTGTGTGTGGGGGGGGGGGAGCAGGGTAGGAAGGACAAGCCTTTCCTTTTTCCCTTTCCCCTCGCACCGCCGCAGTTCTCTGACTTTCTTTCTTTTCTTCTTCTTCTTCTTTTTTGGGAATTGCTTTGCTCACTGGAGCAAGCCAACATACAACCCTGCAAGAGCAGGGCCAGAAAAAAATGGAGATCCAGGGAGGAGCCCCTCCTACTTGGGATTGTTAAGCCAAACTGACCCTGCACAAGAGGAGGAGCTACTTCTCATGAGTCTGACTGACCCACTCCTGGACCATGGGAGAATGAGCCTGCTCATCTACCCCCCACACTTTGAGATTTGACCAGACCATATTGCTCATTGCGGCAGGCTTGCAAAGTTAGGTGCATTATTCACTGGGCATGGCAGGACCAGGCCAAGCCTGCCCTTTGCTGTGTAAGGTGAAAGAGCATGGTCTGGATGCATCACATGCTGGGTTGTCCCTTGATGTGGCGGGTGATGTGGCAGGTGAACAGAGCAACCCCGGGCCACATGCATCCCTCACCATGGCAGGCTAGCAAGTCTAGGGTGGGGCTGGGTGTGTCCCTTGCTGGCTGAGGCAAAGCCAGGCTGAACCTGTCCTTTGCTGCGCTGGGTGACTTTGAGCACAAGTAAAATCTGAGTCTCTTCACAAAAAATGACATAACCAATGGAGCTGCATGGCACGTACCATCATATCTTACAACAGTCCTAACAGTCTGTTATAGAAAGGAAAAAGCCACAAAGTCTTATCTTCCAAAAATAAGCTGTCACTTGGTATTTACAGTCAACAGTGGCACAGATACCCTTGCTTTATCCCCTGACTGGTAAAATTTGCAGCAGGTGGAGAAAATTTTTATTTCATATACAATATCAAGACTGCGATTTGCTTTGGTAAATAAATGTTTATTATCTGTCTGTCAATATATACACATCCCTACATGGCTGCTCTGAACTAATTGAAGTATGTCAGTATTAGGGGCCATGAGGAAAGGAAAATGGCCTTTTTACTTCCTTCCAAAATGTAATTAACTTTTACAAATGAAACAGATATTTTCATGGTCTGTGAATCTACATAGCTACTTAATTGTGCAGCAATATCTGTTTTCACATGCAATGTTTACAGATATTTAAAATCATTTCCAGTGACATTCTATCATAAATGTTACAAAATAATATAAAAAACAAATGGCTTTTACAAGCAATCTGTAAATTCCACTGGACCCCTGCACACTAGCTCATGTCAGAACCGACTGACTTTAAATAAATTTCAAAGAGGGAAGGCCCCCGGCTGCAGACCTAGGAACTAAGATTTTTTTTATGGTGGTGATGCTCATCAGTACTGAGTACTAGGATCTTTTCCTGGACTCTCCCAAGTCCTGAGGATGGAACTGGTAGGAATTAATACAATGTCTTTAAAAGCTAAAAAAAAAATTCCGAGTGAAAGGAAGGACCATGTACTCTACCCTGAGTTTCGTTAAGAAAAAATAACGATATAAATAAACTTATTGAAGGCCAACATTTGAATGTTGTTGCTACTATCCATGGAAATACTAACCAAGACTTATACATACTTCATTATTACATACAGGTAAAGTTTTGAGCTTTTATTATTAACCAAATGCGCATTTTATTTTGAGTATTTGAGAGAATGCCATTATAACAAAATTATGCATTAGTCGTATGAAGCTAAGCCTAAGCATTAAACTAAGGCAAATCTTCTTTTTCTCTCTAGGCTAGATGGGATGGTTTGACAGGACGCATCACCTTCAACAAAACAGATGGCTTAAGAAAGGATTTTGATTTGGACATTATTAGCCTCAAGGAGGAAGGAACAGAAAAGGTAACCAGTTTGGGAGCACTGTGCTCATGCTGTGAGTCAGATGGTACAATTGGCATAGCTGTACATAGTCTTAGGGAAAAACACAATGAAGTAAAAACACATGCAGACAACAATCTATCTAGAACTTCTCCAATCATTGAAATGAATATGACCTGTGGTAAGGCATGGGTTTGAGCAGCAGGACTTCTTGATGGTTGCTTTTTCTTTCTTAAAATGTTAGGGATATATTTTTTAAAATTGGTAAATGGTTTTTGTTATATTTTATAAATTAAAATAAACCTTGCTTTTAATATAGAGTAGCAATCTTAATACTCCAGTCCAAATGGAAGCCACATGTGTACACAAACAACATGAGAATCATATGCTCAAATTGGTACCACGCAGACAATTTTCAGCACACTCTAATATTGCGCTAGCAATCTGTAAGTGATCTTTCAGTCAAACCTGCTATCTTCCAAACAGCTTATTGGCAGTTTATTTTTATGTGGCCATGTGCATGAAATCAACTAGAAATCAACTCACACACAACTGGATCAGGGTCACTTTTTCCAATATAAGAATAACTCACATCTACAACTCTATTGTAATTTAACAACTAATGTACTTTCCCAGCTACATGAAGTAATGGAGTCACCCCCATGTTGTAAGTGTACACGTTTTGAGTTTTTGTAGGAACTGTGATAGTCCCAGCCAGCATAAACGGCAGGTCCAGCATAGCTGAGGAACATCCTCTCCCCAAAAGATATTTTTTCATTATCACAAAATGGTGTACAAGGCTTTGTGCAGTTCCAAATGTTCTGTGTCCAAATTCGAAGGAGCTCTTTGACACAGCTAAAGGTTTACATAACAATTATTCATCTACGGTCTTCCTGTGCAGTCCCACATGGGACTGCACATGCGCAGGCCTGCCGATACCGGAGATTTTTATAGCTCTAAACCACTAGGGGGCGCTCTCACCTCCAAACGCGCATGCGTGGCCGCTTTCCCGCCGAAACGGCTTTTAAGAGGCGGAGCGCCCCTCTCATACCCTCAGTTTCTTTTTTGCTGCCGATCGTTGAGATTTACAGCTCTTCCTTCGTACGCGATGTGAGACCTGCGATCGCAAAATGACAAGGTCGGATGGTCATTCTGTTTGTTTATACTGCCTTGGAGAAACGCACAATACTCAAGCGTGCAAACATTGCCGAGCGTTTACCTCCAAGGCCAGGGCGGAACGAGCGGATCGCCTGCATGCCTCCCTCTGGCAGCGTACGATGTCTATTGAGGATCCCCCACCAAAATCCTCTTCTACTCCATCCACGCCCTCTCGTCCTCCCCCAGAGGCATCGGGTTCCAAGACTCCATGCTCCCAACCGTCTCTGAGTCAATTGGAGTCGAGATCCGGGAAAACAGCCCCAGCACGGAGTTCGTCAGAACCAACCACTTTGGTTCCGAGACCTTCTCGGAGTCGACCTCCTTCGACCTCTTCGACCGTTCAGACTTCACCTAGCCATGGAGCCCGTGGAAGTAAGACTCCCTCGGTTCCAAGGACGACCCCACCAGCTTCTCAGGAGACATTGGATTCGAGGACCTTGGATCCGACTTCGAAGTCGAAAACAGGAACCGATCCTGAAAAGAAAAAGAAAAAACGTAAACACTCCAACAAACATGACAGGGCGGTGTTGGAGAGCCTGATTGCTGCTCCCCCGTCGGTTCCGATCGAATCTGTTACTGCCCCTTCGGAGAGGCACGAGGAGTCAACTGACCGCCCTTCTTCTAAGACCCCTTCTGCAAGGGTGACCCAGGAAGAAGATGTGACTCCGATCAAGAAGCCCCCTACACCATCGGGTTGGCCTCGATCAGCTTCTTAAGAATCGGGCTCGGTTTGTTCTGTGAGGAGTCGACAGAGTCGGTCTGATCATCGGAGAAGCCCTTGCTGCTACCGGAGCCGTTCCAGGGATAGTCGGCGTTGAGATGAGCCAGTTACCCACTACAGAGAGGGCTCGTACTATTCAGACCGACAGTACAGAGGGGTCTCGTTGTCCCCTTCTTTTAGAGCCGGTTCCTACACTGGATATGGTCGAACACCTTGTCTGTCGGAGGTGGTGTCTCCTCGGATCCGTGCTCGATGCAGCGAATCCCCGCTATCGGATTCACCTGAGAGGGAGATTGGGCCCTCGGAAGAAGCTTCGCCCACCAATGATTATCAGGCCTATAACGAACTTCTGCAAAGAATGGCTAAGGCTTTGGACTTGGAAGTTACATCAACTGAGTCCAAATTCACCGATAAAATACTGCAACATATTTATTCGGGGTCGACACCCTCGATCACTTTTCCCCTTATTGAGGGTTTCACTGATCTTTGGAAGAAGTTGCACACTAGACCTGCGTCTGCTACGGTCACTAATAGGAAAGTGGAGAGTCTTTATAGAACCAAGGATGATGTACACTCGTTCCTTGCAGTGCACCCGCCCCCGTCCTCACTTGTGACTGAGGAAATGCAGGCTCGACCTCGTCAGGGCTCGATGTCGGCTCTGGCTGACAGGGATAGCAGAAGAATCAACGCCATGGGCAGGAAGCTGTACACTTCTGCAACGTTTGGCATCAGGGTTGTGAATTACGCAGCTATGATGGCAGCCTACCAGATTTTTCTATGGAAGAAGGTGGCGTCTTTCCTCCCGAGGATTC
The DNA here is from genome assembly GCF_028583425.1 of Eublepharis macularius. NCBI lineage: Eukaryota > Metazoa > Chordata > Lepidosauria > Squamata > Eublepharidae > Eublepharis > Eublepharis macularius. Next base: position 100,961,118 of record NC_072792.1, read on the forward strand.
CCGAGGAACAGCGTACTCTACTTCGAGTTATACAAGAGGAGGCTGTTCGCCTGTCTAGGCATCAGATCAATGCTGGTAGGAGTATGGCGGACACTTCCGCCAGATCCCTTCTCTCAGCTGTGGTGTTGCGCAGGTATGCTTGGCTTCGCACAACTGCCCTTCCTGCGGAGACGAGAAATAAGGTGGAGGATTTACCCTTCGAGCGCACCACGTTGTTTTCTGAAAAGACTGATGAATATCTGTCCAAAAAGAGGACTGATCGCTTGACTGCCCACTCGTATGGGGTCCTGCACCAGGCCCCGCAACAGTCTTCTCATCCATACTACCGCTCCTTCCAGCGTGGCAGACAACACCGCTACCACCCCTATCAAGGTTATGCTTACCAGCCTCACAGAAACTATCAGAGCCCGCAGTCTGCTTTTCCTAGACGGAGGCAGGGCCAGCGTCCTAAGCCTGGTTCCCAACAGCATCAGGCCAAGGACCAAAATCAAGTGCACAAGCAATTCGGACAATCACAGGGACCTGACCCCACGTTTGGGGACAGGCTTAGTGCATTCTTGAGTCCGTGGTGTTTGATTTGTTCAGATGTTTGGGTTCTTTCTATAATCCAGTTTGGTTATAAAGTTGAATTTGTTGATTTACCTTATTTACGTCTCCCTGTCTTTTTTTCGGACGTTCCATAATCTGAGATCTTAGGGGAGCTTTCTGCTCTATTACAGAAAGGGGCAATAGAGGAGATTCCTGTTGACTCAGCTGGGTTGGGATTCTGTTCCAGCCTGTTTCTGGTGGAAAAGAAGGATGGTGGGCTACGACCTATCCTGGACCTTAGGGGCTTGAACAAGTTTATACGAAACCGTAAATTTAAGATGGTTACCCTACAAATGGTGTTGACCTTACTGCCCCTGCAGTCTTGGTTTGCAGTCCTGGATTTGAAGGATGCATACTTTCATATTTCTATTTTCCCTGAACATAGGAAGTTTTTACGCTTTGTCTATGACCAATGAGTTTTTCAATATAGGGTTTTACCCTTTGGGCTAGCCACTGCACCTAGGGTATTTACTAAGTGCATGGCAGTGGTTGTGGCTCACTTGCGCCTTCAGGGCTGTCGCATATTTCCATATTTGGATGATTGGCTCCTGGTTGGCGACGCTGAGACGGATGTGTCTAATCAAGTGTTTCTCACGCTGACTTTATGTCTGCGTTTGGGACTTTTTGTTAATAAAAAAAAGTCTAAACTGATTCCTGTATGCTCCATTCAGTTCATAGGTGTAATCTTAGATGGTGTAAGAAATGCAGGCTTCTTGCCTGTGGATTGTGCATCTAAGATCAAGAGACTCATTTCTACCCTTAAAAGGTGTCGTTTTCAGTCCGTCCAGTTTATCCAGACACTGTTGGGTTGCATGGCCTCTACAACTGCGGTGGTCCCTCTGGCCAGGTTATTTATGCGGCCTCTCCAACTATGGTTCAATTCGGTTTTTTCACCGGGCCGTGATTCTCAGAATAAGAGGCTGTCAGTCCCTGGGGGGAGGGGGTGTCCGCTTTAGACTGGTGGTTGGAGGATGCTAACCTGTTTAGAGGTGTGGAGTTCGGACAAAGTCACCTGTCTGTCACTTCTGATGCCTCCCTGTTTGGCTGGGGGGTTCACTGTGCAGGATCTTATGCTCATGGTTTGTAGTCTGAGTCTGAACGTAAGGAGCATAATAATATTCTTGAGTTGAGGGCAATTTTATATGCGCTGATCTCCTTTTCAGATGCTGTGCAGAACAAGTCCGTCCAAGTCCTGACAGACAACATGACGGCGATGTTCTATGTCAACAAACAAGGTGGCACTGCGTCTGTGGCGCTCTGTACCGAGGCGATGAGGCTCTGGAAGTGGGCCATAGATCACGCTGTGTGGCTGCATGCAGTACACATTCCAGGGGTGGAGAATTCCATGGCGGATCACCTGAGCAGGCTCCACAGGGGCAACCACGAGTGGTCCCTCCAGGACAAGTATCTCGCCCCAATCTTCTCCAGATGGGGGACCCTGGATCTGGACCTCTTTGCGACAGTGGAGAATCGCAAGGCCCCATGTTATCGCTCCAGAGGAGGCGTAGGCCCAGAATTACGTGGGGACGCATTTCAACTAGATTGTTCGGGTCCCCTGTGTTATGCCTTTCCCCCGTTCCTGCTTCTGGCCAGGGTCCTCAGCAAGATCCAGAGAGACAAGGCGTCAGTCGTCTTGGTGGCCCCTTATTGGCCGAGGCAACCCTGGTTCCATTCTCTCCTGAGTCTACAGACTCAATCGGTCAGTCTCCCGGTGGTTCCAGACCTCCTGTCCTGCGAGGGGGTGCTTCACCACGACATCGGGAGACTCAAACTGACAGCTTGGCTGATCAGACCGGGGGTGCCTTTTCCTCGGCTGTGACTCACGTTTTACTAAATGCTAGGCGTCTGTCTACGAGGCAGTCCTATGCCCTTAAGTGGGATAAGTTTTCTGCCTGGTGTCAGCAGAGGGATTTGGACCCTTTTCTGTCCTCCCTTTCTGATATATTGGAATTTTTGTGGGAGGTGAAACAGAAGGGATTGGTCAATACTTCAGTGAAGGTTTATCTGGCAGCTATTTCTGCCTTTCACCCTCTGATTGACAGGAAATCTGTATTCTCCCACTATTCTGCTAAATTATTTTTACAATAATTTGTTCCCCCAAATTCGGGCTCTGGTTCCACAATGGTCTTTACCCCTGGTTCTGAATCGTTTAATGTCCAAGCCGTTTGAGCCATTGGCCTCCTGTCCGTTACGTTTTTTGTCTATGAAGGTGGCCTTTCTGGTAGCGGCCACTTCAGCTAGGAGGGTGGGGGAGTTAGCAGCGTTATCTTGTGAGCCCCCTCATCTGAAACTGCACCCCGAAAAGGTTGTTCTTCGAACCAAGGTTGAATTCTTACCTAAAGTGGTATCTCATTTTCACCTGTCTCAGGAGCTGGTGCTGCCAGTTTTCTTTCCGGTCCCGACCTCAGAAGCAGAGAAAGCTCTCCATTCCTTAGATGTCAGCAGGGCCATTCTGTTCTATTTAGATAGGGTGAAACCTTTTAGACTCGATTCTAATCTATTCATCTGTTTTGCGGGACAGAATAAGGGCAAAAGGGCCACGCCTCAGACTATCTCAAGATGGGTGGTCCAGACTATACTAACTTGTTACACTGCTGCTAACTTGCCTTGTCCTTTGGAGGTGAATGCCCATTCTACCAGGTCCCAGGCGTCGTCAGCGGCTGTCCTCAGAGGTGTTCCTCTTCATGACATCTGCAGAGCGGCGACGTGATCCTCGGCGGATACCTTTGTGAGGCATTATGCGCTGGACATTCTAGATAGAAAGGAGACAGTGGTGGGCACAGCAGTTCTACATTCCATCTTTGAGTGATGCGTTGGCATCACCTCCACCCAGGTATTAAGCTTTGTAATCTTCCCATGTGGGACTGCACAGGAAGACCGTAGATGAAAAACAGGTTTTACTTACCATAACTGTTGTTCATCTAGGTCTTCCATGCAGGCACACATGCCCTCCCTCCTTCCCTGCTGACTCTCTTGGTACTTACCTTGTAGGGGGTGGCGAAAGAGGAACTGAGGGTATGTGAGGGGCGCTCCGCCTCTTAGGAGCCGTTTCGGCGGGAAAGCGGCTGCGCATGCGCATTTGGAGGCAAGAGCGCTCCCTAGTGGTTTAGAGCTATAAAAATCTCCAGTATCGGCAGGCCTGCGCGTGCGCAGTCCCATGTGTGCCTGCACGGAAGACCTAGATGAACAACAGTTATGGTAAGTAAAACCTGGGGTTTTTTTTGTTCCCTCCTGCCTTTTCCCTCCCTGCCTTTTTTAGCTTATGCTGAACCAAAAAAACATTGCTACAAAAGCCTCTATGTTTTTTTAAAATAAATTTATTACACATTAACTTAAAACATAACCATACAAAACCCAAAATATAACAATTCCTAAGGAGTTCCATACATCTAGAAATTCAATAGCTCTTGACAATGAATGTTAGAAGAAACAATTTCTTTTTCCTGCAAAAATTGCACAATAGGAAACCATATTGCTTGGAAATTTTTTCAATAGGCTTTCAAATTCTGAATGCCTGTAGAGCAATCCACTTTACCCAATATAAAATGGTTCCAGATGGAGTCGTACCAATTTTGTAGTGAGGGCCCTTTCTTATTTCTCCATTTCTTGGCAATCTCTATCCTAGTAATTGCTAACAAAGTTGTTATTGTAACCAGTTTGTTTTTATCTACTTGTTTTAACAAATCTATTTCTAGAAAAATATTTTCTGGATTTCTTGGCATCTGTTGGCCCACTATACTTTCTATTTGCCAATAAGACTTTATTCCAGAACCTTTTAATGGTGGGGCAAAGCCAAAAACAATGTAAAAAGTCTCCTGTCTGTCCACAACCTTTCCAACTTTTTAAGTTCAATTTTTTTTAAAAAAAAATTAGCAATTCTCATTGGAGTTAAATAGCTTCTATGTAATATCTTAAATGACTTAAATGAGTTAAGGTGAATTGTTAAAATTTTAGAATTAAAACTTGGGGCCTTCCATGCTTTTTCAAACTCCTCTTTGGAAATTCTACCTTCACAATCTGCAATCCAAGCTCTTTCAGCTGTTATAATAGGTTTATTACATGTTGATAATAGTACTTTATAGATCTTAGAAAGGAGACCTTTACAGCCTCTCTCAGTTTGCTTAAATAGTGCTTCTAGAGCAGTTAAAGGCATTGCCCAATTTCGCACTATACCTAGGGTTTCTAGAATATGTCTAATCTGATAGTAATTTAACCAAGATATACTTCCTTGAATTGCAGCCTCTATATCTGGTTTGGAAAGGATTTGACCATTTGAAATAAAATCCACCAATCTAACAAAGCCTTTAAGGTACCATCTTCTAAAAGGAGAATTCCCTTGAGCAGGAGGGAACCAAGATTGATTGGCATAAGAGGCATATCTGGAGGTTAAGGGAAGAAGTTCACATCTATATTTATCCCAAATTTTCAAAGATATCCTTAAAAATTGATTTTTTTGGACTAGGGGCGTTCTATCCGTTGGTAAATTCCAAAAAATTTCTAGAATTGTACATTTGTCACAAAAGGCCTCTTCAATATGTTGCCAGTTTGTTTGTTCATCTGGATTGAACATAATTACTCTAAGCAGTGCCATTAATATGGCAGCTTCATAATAAAGTTGCAAATTTGGAAAATTTAGGCCACCTTGTGCTTTAGGGTTAGAAATCACACTGAATTTAATTCTCGGGGGTTTGTAAGACCAAAAAAATTCTGTCATCGAAGATTACCATTTAGATATAGATTTTTTAGGAATAGGTATAGGTAAAGCCCCAAATAAAAACATTTAGGTAATATAAAACTCTTAATTATTTGCAATCTATCAGTTTGTGAAAAGCCCTGTTTATGCAACTTTTTCAGTTGTCTTTTAGTTTCCTTATGTATTGTTTCAAAATTAATAGAAATTAAATCATTAAGATCCAATCTAGTGAAAAAAGCCTCTATGTTAAATGCATTTGGATAGTGCGAATTCTTTTCACATTTTTTTTTACTTTACCCAAAGAAAAACATTGTCCCAAAAACCTTACTATGAAATGCATTTCTGCTATTCAAACCTTGTGTTTTTTTTTCAGAACAACTACTGGTGGGATTGCATTGCTTCTTTTATTTCCCCAAAGGCTCTGATGCATCTCTGGAATTTCGCAGCATTCCATGAGCTTTTTTTGTAAAAAAATCAGTCTTTGCTCAGCTCTGCTGGACCTGAAATTAGTAACCATTTAGATGATTTGTAAATTCAGTTAAGTGATTCAGCAATTTGGTGATTCAGACTAAAAATAGACTTCAACTAGCAGCATCTGCTTATATTCAGAATTTTGTTTAGATTATGATAAATTTAGAATTCTTGATAAAAAGTAAGCATTTGGGGGGGCATTCAATAACTATGTTTGTATTTGGCCACCAAATTATATTTCAAGATAGGGCAGTTCACTCATCACTAAAGGAGATTACCGTGGAAGAAATGAATTATAGTCCATTTCCTCATGGTCTAAAAATAGTGTGATACTCACAGAAGGTTGCCAGCTTCCTTGACACCATCCGTTTACAAAACACCACAAATCACATTGTGGCATTTTGTAAATTGATGGTTTGATAAAGAAAGAAAATGTAGTATACTTATTTGCTCTAAACTGACAAATTTAGCTTGGATGATTTAAATTTACCTTTTTAAATATAAACCAAACGTTGATGATTGGTTCTATCCAATAATCTTCTATTCACAGGAAGCTGGCAAAATTCAGACAGTCCTTTTGACCTCAGCAGTCTATGTCTATTAATAACCACCCTCAGATATGAATGTCTGTTCTCTTTTGATTGTAGACATAAATGGCCATGCGCATCTGATTTGCATGCTACCTTTTGCAGGTGGACCTACTCACACATAATGTATATTAATATAAAAATACAAGGTTCTTCTGACCTGGATGGTCCAGTCTAAACTGATATCATCAGATCTCAGAAGTTAAGTAGGGTCAGCACTGGTTAGTACTTGAATAGGAGACCTCCAAAGAAGACCAAGGTCACTATGCAGAGGCAGCCAAGGGCAAACCATTCTGTATTCTCTTGTCTTGAAAACTCCAGCAAGGGTTGCCATAAATCAGCTGTGACTTGATGGACCTTTACACAACACACATCTTTGCAGAAGGACCATATTTTGTTAATGAACAATATGATAACACCTGTTAATATTGTTAACCTCTATGCTAATTATCCATGTTTACACACTGCAAAAAATATGTATTTATCAGGCTATGGATATGATTTTTTTCTTAGGGTGCATTACCCACATGTGAGGGATTTCTGTAGACCTCTCCACCCCCATGCTATGTTCCCATGAGCATTTTTAAAGTGAAAGTAACTTGACTGAACAGGGGAGGGGAGCTGAGGGGGAGAAGCATGACATTCCTCAGACTGTCTGATATTCTGTTTGCACACAATCCTATGTTTGCACAGTGAGGGGTAATGGAAAAACAGGGCTCTGTAAAGTCTTACAGGAACCACTCTGTTCATGGGCATTACACCTGTATGAGAAAGGATCTAATGCATAAATCCTTCATATTGGTTTGGGTAAACTTTCATATTAGACATCACACAAGCGAAAAAGTCCAACATAGCAATATTTTATGAGGACAAGCTTGAGAATTCTATAAACTGTAGAGCTACCTATATCTGCTGTTTGATACATCAACATAAATAGCGTGTCCTTCTTAATAACATGTCTTGAAAAGCCAAGATTTCTTTTTACTTGAAAAGCTGTGGAAAACTACCCAGAAAAACTCAGCTGACTTTACAACATGAATCACGAAGCTATTGAAGCTCTCTGAAGTGTTATGATGCCAGCTAAGTTATCCTATGATAAGCCTGTTGTTACACTGTGAAACTGGCTTCTTTCTGTACTTCAGGAAAGGAAAGAAAGATGCTGAGACCCAGTGCAGGGAATCCATAATGTTATCCATAAGCAGTCTGTGGTTTACTGAAAGAAAGGGGCCTGCAGTGAGAAGAGATGAGGCACTGAATTCATTCTAACATACGAAAATTTCTAATTTAGATAGATGAAAGGTCAGTACTACTAATTCTTAAACACAATAATGTCTTGATCCTGCAGTAACTAGTTTAGTAAATTTTTATATTGTTAAAATGAAAATGCTAAAACTGTACATCAGAATAGATTGTCCTTTCATTTTTAATGAAGCACTGTTTTGTGTTTTCTGTCCTTTCCTACATTAAGGCTGCTGGTGAAGTTACTAATCATTTATATAAAGTATGGAAGAAGGTTTGTATATAGACAAATAATGAAAGAAACCTTCAGGCTGAGTCTCAAAACAACTCTTCCTTGAGGTTTCAACAAATGGATCTCAATTTGCAGTTTAGCGACAATAGTCTTTGTTAGAATGTGTTTTGCTGTGTGGAACATGATTAACCTTTGCATTTTATCTAGACCAGTGGTGCAATTCTAGTCTATAGAAGTCGCATACAATGTTTGCTATTGATCAGACTCTGAGTTAGTACTTCTTATAAAAGAGTTTAATTTAGGAGCAGTCCTGCTATTACTCCAATCCAATCACAATGTGATTTATGCATATGTAATAAGTTGTAGAAGTTAAACCATAACATTTTGCAATGATATGAAACACTGGATTAAGCAGCAGAGGAATCAGTGGCTTGGATCCCATTTAAATTTATACAGGTGCAAGGAGGTCTACTTTCACTGATCACCTTGCCTATGGGAGACCTCCAACTTCTCCCAACCTATTCCTGGGGTTCCCCATTCCCCCCACTTCACAGGGTAATATGGGCTTTCATAGGAAGGTGAATGGGTTAAAATCATCTCCCCCTCCTGCATCTGCAGACGTGTGCAAAAGATATGACCCAATATGTTTTAATAGTCTTAATTTGTATTCATTTTTAAAGATATTAAATAGCTTCTGAGGGTTTTTTGTTGGGCTTGTGCATACACTTCTACCTATTCCCCATCACTTATTGCATTGAGGGCATTGGAGGGTTTAAAACATGTTCCTGTTAAACGCAACATACAAATGCAATTGCTGGGGTTAACCAGCGTTAGTTCCCCCCTTGAAAAAATTAAGGAGAAACTGGTTCGAATTCTGATTTGTGGTTGGGAGAACTAACTCTGGTTAACTTGTATACCTATATTAATACATCACAGGTAATTTGAGTGTTTTAAACCAGGCTTCCTTTGTCACAAGAAGCTGAGGGTAGGGGGTAGGAGTAAGGTATCCGCATATGTTGGCAACAAGCTGGGTTTGTTGACTTAATGTAATATCTGAATGTAGTCATAGCATACTTATTTTAAAGCTTACAATAACTCTTTCATCACCTTAACAGAATGCCTAGTTATTATGCATCTTAATATGTTGTACACTGTTGTACACTGCATTTATCGTCTATAAATAGCTAGGTAATTATCAAACTTGTAATAACAGGTTCATAGAACTAACTTGTTTCTTTTTTCACCTACTTCTAATTATATTAATTTAATCCAAATTCCAATAAATTCAGAAAATTAGTTGTATGCTTTGAATTTGTCACTAAACTGCAATAAATCTTTTAGAGTCACCCTAGTAACATGATTCCTTAGTGTCATTTTTTTCAATGCCCTTCTGAACTTTCTCATCACTGTAAAGTTTTTCCTCTAAGGCTAACATATAGTGCATATGTCTATATATTGTGATTATGCAGTTCTGTTTTTTTGTACGAATGCTTGCAACCCCATTGTCAAAAATTTCAAGCACAATATAAGTGCACTAGGAAACACAAGAATCTGTGCATCCGTAATAGCACAAGATACACAAAAATCCCTGGAATTTCCAGTCTCAGATTCTCAAGATTGAGAAAGACTGGGATTTGTAAGCTGCTGCCGGGCAGGTTCAATAGCTTTTGACAAGGTAGACTGTTAAGTTTCCTCAATATATGCAGCAAATCTTACATTTTATAACTGCTCAGAGAAAAAAATGTGAAAACATTAATAGGATGTCATCTTTCCCAAATAAACCTAAATTATAATATTTCATTTATTTTAAAACCGATATTGCTGAATTGATGTCCTTCTGACAGTTAATAAGTGAAGGTACATAGTAAGAAACTAAAAATATATCATTGTTATTCCACAAGCACTGAAGCACAAGCAAGGAATAGTTTGTTTAAAGATGAAATTAGCAATGGGTCCTAGGGCGCTCAAAGAATAAGTTGTGCCCAATACTTCCAAGTATATTTCTGTAATCTTCAAAATGGAGACAAAAATGAGATCTCAGGGGGCTGAAGGCATTACAAACTAAGTAATTAGTTGCAAACATTGGTGCTGTGGTTTGTTGTAGCTTAAATTATTGGTTCATTCAGAATGGCAGTTTTTCAAAATGACTCACATGTTCATCAGTTGAACACCATAGAGTTCTGAAAACTTTCACATCACCTAATACCACTTCAAATGAGGCAGTTCACACATTCAGCTGAAGTCAACTCAGAAACAAAGGTGGTCCTTGACCTTTTTAATTTATAATCTGAAAGGGCCTCTTTAGGGATCCATATTGACTGCAGATATTCTTTTTTATTTAATTAACAAAATTTATATCCCATCTTTTTTATCATTAGGGCCATTAAAGCAGCTAACAAATTAAAACATACATAATAAGTACAGACCTTAAAAACTATTAAAACCAACAAAACACCCAGAGCTAAAATACATATAAAATATAAAAACAACAATCAGAAAGGGCAGAAAGGAGGGATCCCAGAGTCTTTACCCTCTGGCAAAAGATGGCAACAGAAGGGGATGATGATGGCTTGCCAATGTTTGATTTCAAGACAATGTCTTTTTAGACTGGGTGATATCTAGTGGGTGATGGGCAGAGCCTAGAAAATCCTTGCAGGAGATTAGTAAACTGCAACAGAACCTATTAGGGCAGGGATGGAGATTACTTAGTTGGATCTGATGACTCAGTTCTGTCAAGTTGACTATAATAAACCCATTCTGCTAAGTCTTATTTCAGTAAAATAGGACTTTCTCTGGTGGAAGCTCCAACCATTTTTCAGGCCGTGATCCTGGTTACAATAATAGCCAGTAAGTAACCCTAACAGAAGCCCAGAAAGTATATGGAGAACATCTTATTTGGAAATCTTACAAACATGTTTATCTGACAGGCTTTAAAAGCAGTCCCTCTGGAATATCACTTGGATAGAGTGTCATTCTGAGGATATGTTATGGCAAACTTCATCACAAATTCTATATTATTAAATCCAAGTTCAGTTGAACTGTTGGTCTAGATATAAAGTTAGTATATTGCTAATAACATTTAATACAGTAGTTAGATGTTACTTAATCAGACAGTCTTTTTAAAAACATGCTCTGAATATCGTAGAATTCTCCTGCTAGATCTATCCTTAAATGGCTTGTGAAATTTTAATGATAATTTTGTAGCATTAGTAATTTTGACCCAAAAGACATCATTTCATTCGCTTGAGAAGTGCTGTGTGACATTGAGAATCATATTTGCTCCCACTTTTCCTTTGTGGCACTGTAAAATCAATTCAAGTCAAGTTTATTATTAGGCACTGTGCCAGTAAAACATACATCTAAAAGTTGAGAGAGCATAAATTAGATAAAATAGATAATTATAAATAGATAAAAACTAGCTAGAAATTATATAGTGAATTATATACAGATAGTACATGTATCTACCCAACCTTTTGGGTAGATACATGTAGAAATGTTAAAAAACCCAAAAAAGACTTGCAACCAGGCCTCATCCATTAGCAAACACGATATTTTCGGGTTATGTAGCAAGCAGCACAGAATTTAGCTACATTAACAGTAATAGTCTGAAATTCATCAGATAACAAGTAAATGATACAATTTGATTCTGACCGTCCTGGCCATGCCTTTATTAATGGTGACATATACTTGACACAAGCGAACTGATACCAGGGGGCACCTTAAAAACGTGTGCTCTGTGGTTTCAACTTCTCCTGCCTCACACTGGCACATCTTCTGCACCAAAGGGACTCCCTTATAGCGACCCTCTAGCACTGCTGAGGGAAGTGCTGAGCACCTAGCTAGTGTAAAAGTTCTCCTGAGCTTATGGTCTTCAATATGAGTTAAATAAGCAAGGAGAGCCAGATGAAATCTTGTTTGCTTGGAAGCTACAAAGGCCAGGTATCTAGCCAGATCAGTCTGTCTCTCTCTATCAAATAGTCTTTGTTTCAGGACAGACTTGGCCTGGTCCCTGTTCATAGCCAGAATAGCTTGGCGGGGGGGGGGGGGGACGAAGGTGTAGTTTATTATAGACTGCCCTCAGCTATTTGGATTGAAAACTGTCCAGTAGAATCAAGTGAATCAGACCATGAGAGTTGAAATTGATCCTGAGCCAATATCTAAGTGAGGCAAGAATAATTCTGGCTTCAGTCGTTATTGATCCAGTTTCCAGGTGAATCAGAGCATTTGAGACTCCCCTTGGAACTCAGAGGGCAGCTCTTAAAAATTTAGACTGAATCCTCTCCAGTGGGGAAAAACTTGAAGAGCGGGGGCAGAAAGGTGCCATATAGCATTTGCAAGCATTGTAAAATGATGAATGACAGTCTATCTTATGGCATGTCATTGAAATGGATGGCCTTCCCAAAGTTTCTAAGGCACCATTTGGTATTTCTTCTTATTCTCTAACTTTTCAAAATAGTCATTTTGACAACTGTTAATTGACTTTTCCATTATGCTTTTGGGTTTGAAAAGGAAGCTAAGATCAGACTTTCCTTCCTCTTGTCTGAACTTTCTCAGCACTTTTGATGGTAATGCCAGTGGCTAAGAAGTAACTCAAATAAATCTGTGCCTTCAGCAGATTTAGAGCACATGTAAAGGCCAGCATATACAGTACCATCAGGTTGTTTCAGCATTTATCTACTACATTTTAATATATGGTATACTGAGGAAGAGCTCTTTTGGTAAAGTACACCTTTCAACTTTCCATTTGCAAAATTAAAAAAAAAACACTGAATGAAGATATATATAGTAGAATTCCAGGTATTCCATTTTTGTGGCGGAATCATTAATGCACAGCTACATTTTTGACAGGTAATATTATGCTTTTATGGCTAACTATCTTAGCCTCTTTTGAATTAGCAGTGTGTTTCCTGTGACTAATTGTGTCAGTTCATCATTTCCCTACTTAAAAGTGTACCTGGTGCACCCCTTCAATATGTCATAACTGCCAGTGTCTGTTACCGTGATGTGCAGTCTTAAAAAATACAAATTTCTTGTATGCAACTGTAATGCACATTCATTTATATGAAACATAATTAACTTAACATCAGTAATGAAGGCAACAGCCAGTTATCTAATGTATTCAATGTAGATTGGGGTCTGGAACTCAAACAGTGGCCTTAATATGACAGACAGCAATAAAGACAGATCTACCAATATTACTGATTCGCTGGCAAACCGAACACTCATAGTCACTACTATTTTGGTAAGTTTTGGTATATCTTGTTGCTATTCATCATAGATTACTTTTGCTTTGTTTATGTTGTTTCACTTACAGTGCAATCCTAAACTGAGTTACACACTTGTAAGTCCTCTGAAGTCAATAGGCTTAGAACAGTATATCTCTGCCTAAATCTGCACTGTTAAACACCCAAATTGGAATTCTGCAATGACAGGAAGTATGAAAAATAAGTTAATCATTAATTGGAGGGAGGGAGAATTGTAATTTATAACAAGTTTAAAAACAAAATTAATGGCATTGCTATATTAATAGTGCAATCCTAAACAGAGTATAACCTTCTAAGTCCATTGGCATCAGTAAACTTAGTAGCGTATAGGTTTGTTTATTTACCACTATAGCCCATACACATACTATAGCCCATACATATATGGGTCACATATGAAGCAGGCCCCTACATGATCTGCTTAAGAGATCCTTTGTGTAGAGGTGCATTTGTTTGCACTGCTTCCATATGGAGATGTATACACAGACTCTCAGGGCCAGACTAGACTAGATAATGCCACTGATTCAAAGCCTAAAATGGGCAAACTAAAAATGCTGCAAGTACAGAGCACAGCAGGATGAGGCACTCTTGTCCCCACCTCCATGCACCTTTTTGGGTACTGAAATGACTGCTGTTTTAGCCCTTGAAAAAGCAGGGTGTGTGTGTGTTTGTGTGTGTGTGACAAGATTGCCTTATCCTGCTGTGCTGTGGGCTGATCAGTTTCAGGCCCTTGTGGCATTTTAAAATCACCCATGTCAGGCTTTAAAATGGCAGCAGACATCTCTGGGTCAGACCCAGAGGTCCCATCATGTAGTTTTCCCTCAGTTCCTCTAATCAGGAAAAGTGCTGCCAGCGTCACAGGAACAGAGGCTGCAAGGCATCCACTATCCTTGTAGAGGTCTCAGTTCTGTGGATGTGCATTATGAAACTCCCAAGCTGAAAACATGCACAAAAATAGCTGCTTCAGATTGTTACTGTGATTTTCTGGAATGGTAACACAAAGCCAGGATGCTTGGAAATTACAAAAACCCCTCCCTGAAAAATCCTTGTTGTACAGCAATTTTTTTTAATTCTATTTATTTCCTAGGCAGTAGTGCAGGGAAGGTGGCTCCCAGCCAGTGCAAACCAGGCACAGGACCCAGCAAAGCTGTGGTTCTGGCTCACTTTTTCTCCTTCCTCCCTCCTTTGTGGGGGAAGAGCCCTTTTTTCTTTACAAGTACAATGGCTGGAGGCACCTTGGTTATGGATCCATAGATTTGGACCCATGTCCAATTCACTTTGAATTTAGTGTTTCTTTAGTGGACAGCCAGCACTAGCTCTGCTGCAATATTGGTGCCATTTGGTTGAAAAACAGCTGTTCCAGCCCCCCTCCCCCCTCCAGTCTCCCATAGGGAATAATGGCAAAGCTATGGGACAGGGAGGTTTCGGCAAAGGAAGCCTTCCTTACTTCGTGAGAGGAAACATACAACAGACCACAACAAGGAAAGGTAGCAAATGCAGAGTTTTCAGCAGAAAGTTATTTTTATTGTCACTTTAAGAGTAGGAAAATTAAATGAATGCAGACTGTTTTTTTAAATGTTGGTGGCCAGCTGGTGCTCTCCACTGGGTTGCTGCCTGACCACCATTTCCCTCCTATAGGAATCAGTAGAGAGAAGTGCACCTTCAAACCCTTTTATTTAACTTTCTTAAAATTTAGGGTTCTTTTGATTATAGGATGGACTGTGTCCTGTGCACATTTGGTGTCATTATCTTTATAAACAGTTGCCAACCAAACCAAACATAGTTTAAAAACATTTTAACAGACTGTTTTGAAATATGATCAGCTTTGCTTGAAAGCAATGTTTGGGTGAAAAGAAAGAAGATGAGTTTGGTCTTCCTTCCAATGGTGTGTATAGAAGTATGTGCAAACCAAAATGGTTTGGATTTTTTTCTCCCACAGTTCTGCCTAGCTTTTGTCTGCACAATGCATTTGGCAGATATACTAATCAATTAACTGAACATGGTACATCTATGTATGCCATGAGAAATCATTCCTCAAAAAGCATCCATGAAAATCTTGGAGATGTAATGAATCAAGTAGTCATTGTATCTAAGCAAAGTCTCTGCTTCACTTTAGTTCTGTTTTTCCTGTCTAGTGGCAAGTCTTACAGGAAAAGATGGTGAAGATATTTATTAGGTTTTAAGTTACCTTTATACCTTGAAGTAAGCCCTAGTTTTGTCCTAGTTCTCAATTTTTCTCTAGTATTAGCCATTAGTTTAAAGTATACCTTATTTATTGTTGTTGTTGTTGTTGTTGTTGTTGTCAGGTGGGCATCTGGAATACTCAAAATTTATTCAAATGCAGGTTTTATTTGTAATTCCAAATATGTTCAGCTCCATTATTCTCTATGGGAGAATCTTCCTGGTGTGGAGGTGGGAGTGGAGGGGCTGCTTTTCAAGCAAACTACACTAAAATTGTCAGAAACCTAGTCCTGCCTGTCCACTAAAGACTCTCCAAGTTTCAAGTCGATAGAGCCAAGGGGTCCAATTCTATGGGCCTCTGAAATGGTGCCCCCAGCCACTCTCCATTATTTCATATGAGAGGGAAACATTATACAATGCTTTCTCCAGGTCAAATCAGAAGCCTGAAAAAGAGCCTAAGAGCAACACACTGGCCAAGTCTCCAAATGCAAACAGAACCAACAAACCTCAACAGAACCAACGTTAAACCAGAGAATCCCCACAGAACCAAACTGAAGCAAGGGACACTGTACAAGCCCAACAGAACCGGTGTCACTTGCAGATGTCAGGCAGAACCCAGAGACCATGCAACCCAAACAGAACCAGTGTCAAAAAGAGAATCTCAGCACCCAAACTGGCAAGCCAGTAGTACCAAGGCAGCCAACCAGACCTGGCAGTGGCCTATGGCAAACAAGTGACACTGACACAAGCACATACACAGTAACATTGCTTCCCTTCCCCTTCCTCCTGAAGCGAGGGAAACCTGCAAAGGTGGGTCGACAAAATCTTGCAACCTTTAAAATTCAATTTCTAGATATTCCCAAATATATCCAGATAATTTGGGGGTTGTAAATACCTGTCTATCCTAATATAGCCAAGACAGACAGATACATCCATATATACCTGAATACCAAATGGGTGTGCGGGGAGTATGTCTTTAAACTGGATATATCAAATAGTACATTGCTATTATGGACTTGTTAAAGTTAACAAGCTTACTGTCTTCAGGCTTACAGTCTTCATGGTTTATAGCCTTCAGGCATCTTATAGTGACACTGACAACTGAGTCCAATAGTAGTTTTTAAACTAGACATCACTACAATTTTAGCAGACAGTTTATGTTTCTTTGTGTTTTATTAAGCTGAGATGCACAATTTCTATTCCTAAATGTCTGATATCTTTTCATATAGGAAGATCCCTATGTTATGTACAAGAAATCTGACAAACCTCTTTATGGAAATGACAGGTTTGAAGGCTATTGCCTGGATTTGTTGAAGGAGCTATCAAATATTTTAGGCTTCATCTATGAAGTAAAATTAGTATCTGATGGCAAATACGGAGCCCAGAATGACAAAGGAGAATGGAATGGGATGGTCAAAGAACTCATAGATCATGTAAGATTAAATGATGATTTTTATTCTGTTCAGCCTGCTATATCCTAATACGTTTTTTTGTTTGTTTGTGTGTTTGTTTGTTTAGGACATTATATCCCATCCTTCCAATACGCTTGGGCAGCAAGTGTATTGGAAGCAGAAATTATAAGCAGAAAAATACATTTCAAGATAAAAGGCAAAGGGGTAAAATTCACCCTGTGATAAGACAGTTGAAAATATTTGCCCCACAAAGTCGCAGGGAAAGCCCAATTTCTGGCTTGAGGCAAATAGACTACCTGTGATGGAGGGATAAATATTTATTTAGATACATTACATCTGCGTCCTTGTATCACTTCTCTTCTGGGAATAATGGGGGTATTAGAATCACTATCTCACGCCTACACTTTTATTTCTCCCTTGAAAGTCACCCAGTGGAGGAAGTCATACAGATATCAGTTCTGCAACTGTACTAGAATTTTACTAGCACTGCTTCCACACAAAAATATCAGATCCACTTGAACTCATGCTTGTAATATTACAGCCTAATGCTTGCGGGGCAAGCTCAAGGCAGGGTCCTGGTGCAGGAAAAAATTACGCCACAGCTAATTTTGGATGAAAACAGGCCACAACTTTATTGGTTACAGAAAAGGAAAAAAGGAGCGTTGGCCAGCGTAGGGCACGGATCCCAGCATTGGGTGACCCGCCTGCCAGCCGATGACCCTCTCACCCCCTCAGCACGCCTGCTGAAGGGGGACACCCAGGATGATGCTTGAGGGGTCCACACTGGGCGGAAGCCTCTGGGTGGTTCCCCCATCACCTGGACACAGGCATGCCCTGGCAGCCCCCCGAGCTGGGCCAGCCGCTACCATGCCTGGTCCAAGATTCCTTATGGGGATCACCATCTATGGGAAACAGTGCCAGCAGGCCCTGATTTCCCCCAAAGGGATCAGTGCCCAACGCCCAACTGCCCACTCCAAGTTGTGACAATTTTATTGTAACAGAGAGACTGTTCCAAAGAGTCTCTTTATTTAACAACTGTTCCAACAATATATACTCGTCATTAACATATAACGCTAACCGTATGCTAATACAGTCCAAACTTTCCTGTGATGAACTTAGACCGAACTACAGCTGCAAATTAGCGGAGGGTGGGAGGGGTTCGCAGTTCAGGAGCTGACTGCCGGGAACGCGCTCTAGCCCCGGCATAAGTGGGCTGCAATAGGACCTGAGGGAAAACTTCTTCCCTCAGGTCCAGCAACGGCCCATAATTCAATTCCCCCAGCCAGCCACTGATTGGCTGGCAGGAGATTGCCTCCGCGTGGCTCGGAATCGAGCTGCGCGTCGCTGAGCCGGGGCCAGAGGGAGGAGCCGTTCCTGCTCTTCCTCCCTGCCTACAAGCCCGCAAACACCGGACCCCGGTAAGAGCGGGGCCGGGGGCTTTTTCAGTGCATCACCATACCTGAAACTTTTATGTCACCCTGGCTTTTTTTCAGCTGGAACGCGGTGGAACGGAGTTCTGGAACCTCTTGAAAATGGTCACATGGTTGGTGGCCCTGCCCTCTGATCTGGAGTAGCATGGAGGGTGATCTAAACTCCCCTCTGGAGATCAGGGGCGGGGCCACCAGCCATGTGACTATTTTCGCCAAGGGTGATTTAAACTTTTAAAAACTTCCCCCTTGTTCCAGCTGACCCAAAGTGACATCATTGGTCCTGGGAGCACACACGCACTTTGCGTGCATGCATATGTGGTACCAGGGGCACCACCTCCCGCCAAGAGTTGCCCCCTGTGCTGGCAACCCACTGAGTTCCACCACCTCTTTTCCTAGAAAAAAAGCCCTGTATGTCACCATAGTCCTATATGTCACCACTATATGTCACCCTATATGTCACCACTATAGGACTTTAAAGGTCAATACTAGCACCTTGAATTGAGCCTGGAAGTAAACTGAAAGCCAGTGTAAAGGTAACAAGACTGGAATGATACGATCCCTGAGATCATATCAGCATGCTTGAGAAAGTAGAAGTATTGACTACATGCGAATGAATGTGAATGAAAACATTTCTTTCCATTTTGTGTTTTCAGAAAGCTGACCTGGCAGTTGCTCCTCTCACCATTACCTATGTAAGAGAGAAAGTAATTGACTTTTCAAAGCCCTTCATGACACTGGGAATTAGTATTTTGTACCGGAAGCCCAACGGCACAAACCCTGGTGTTTTCTCCTTTTTAAACCCTCTTTCTCCTGATATTTGGATGTATGTCCTCCTAGCCTGCCTTGGAGTCAGCTGTGTGCTCTTTGTAATTGCAAGGTAAGTTCAAAGATCAATATTATATTAATTATTTCTGTACTTTATGTTTTATGCTAGTCACGTAAGTTATTCTTGTCCCAGAAATAAAAATGCAATTATATTCTGAGTACCATCCTGTGCTGTAATATTGTGACTTACAGGTAACTACTATTATTAATATAGATAATAAAAGATAAGAGTATTTATTGAGTGCCTGTGGTTTCTTCAGTTTAAGGCATGAATTACCATATTAAGAAAAGATGCTTTTGAATACTGTACATGTATTTTATGTTCAAAGCCTATTTTGAAGTGATTTAAATATGCCAAGTAATGAGAACAGTATCTTTAGAGAGAAAAATGATTATTTGTATTGTCAGCATTTGATAAAATTTATATGGAATGCCCTTGACCGCATATAGTGAAAATGCTCATCTAATTTGTATTGTTCCTTTTGTGAGGGTCAGTTTTCTGCAATATGAGCCCTTCTACACCACATTAAAAACACTGTATGGCCTGTTCTAATTCAACTATGTCTTTACTCAGTTGCTCACATACTAAAACTAATGCTATAATTCAGGCTATGCTTAAATGCCACGATGGTACAGCTGAGAACCTAAAGGCATTATCGTGGCTAGTGTCTCCATGGTATGTGGGGAGCTGGGCCTTCATTGAGCTGCCCTGGACTGCTGGCTACTAGGGGTGTGCAAAGGCACAGTGGTTCGGCTTTCCCAATTCGGGTATGCCCGAATCGAGAAGCCGATTCGGGAATCGCTGTCCCTGAATCGGCAAGCTGATTCGGGAATGGCGATTCGGGGCGATTCGGGAAAGCTTTTTCAATGGGAAAAAGCCTCCCCAGGCTTCTCTGAAGCCTGGGGGAGGTATTTTCCCACCAAATCAAGCCAAAATTGGTGGGGGCCTTCCTCTAACTCCCCTCTAACAACCCCCCAAGTTTCAGACCGATTGGACTTTGGGGGGCCATGTTATGGCCCCCCAAACCAGGTCCCCCTATCCTCGGCTATAAAACGGCATAGCTTTAGGTTGCTGCTGCTAATCTCCTATTTTGTGCTTGCTGCTGCTGATCTCCATTATTTCCTATGGGGAAAAAATGAAGAGACAGGCTTCCTTTGCCAGGGGTGGCATTTTGCATGCAAAATGCCCCCCAACCCTCAGAGGCCCTTCTCCCACCTTTCCTCCCACCCCCCACCAAGGCTCAGCCTGCTCCCACTTGGGGGGGCATTTCATGGCCTCCCCAAGTAGGTGCTCTTTTCTCTACAACCTACAGCTGTGGGAGGCTTGTCTTGCCAGGGGTGGCATTTTGCATGCAAAATGCCCCCCAACCCTCAGGGGCCCTTCTCCCACCTTTCCTCCCACCCCCACCGAGGCTCAGCCAGCTCCCACTTGGGGGGGCATTTCATGGCCTCCCCAAGTAGGTGCTCTCAGCCCCCAAAGTCCACCCCCTACAGCCCCACACAAACCCAATTCCCCCCCCAGCTGCCACACACAGACCCAAATCCCCACATTAGCCCCTCACAGACCTAAATCCACCCCCAGCAGCCCTACACCCATAACCCCAGGAACAGGCTGGCCAGCCCTCCCCCTTTGTTCCCTATGCTGGGAACTTCTAAACTCTCTTTCCCAGGGCAATTCTGCACAGCCCAGGGGTATCACAATGGTGGGCAAACTTCTGAGTGCCAACTTGTCCCTGGGAAAGAGCACCTGAACCACAGAAAAGCAAGCAAAATGCTGCCCCGAATCGCCCTGAATCGCCCCGAATCGATTCGGGGCATGCCAATTCGGGATTCCCGAATCGATTCGGGAGTCCCCGAATCACCACGAATCAGGGTGATTCGGGATTTTTTCGGGATTCGGATTCCCGAACTGCACACCCCTACTGGCTACCTCTGCAAACCAACTATATCAGTATATCCTTGTACATTGTACCTTGAAATTTGTTGGAAATTTACCAGAGACTCTTCACAGACAAAATAGTAATGAGAGTTCTGCCACCTCTTCCCCCCCCCCTGCACTAACCAATCTTTCGCTGCCAAGTATGGCTGCATTGCAGTTCTTCATGTGTTTCAGGACTGCAGTAACATAGACAAGGACTCTCCAGTGTGGCACCTATGAGCAACATGGTGTCCACCAGCACTTCTGGTGCCTCCTGAGCTTTTCAAAAAGTGGGTGGAGCCATTGTAAGGCACGGCTTGTTATTGGCTGCCCTCAAATAAATGAGTTTACTGCTCAGAGCCGAATAGGCTGCATGAGCAGTATCATTAAAGTAAAGGTAAAGGCTTGGGTAAAGATGAAATAAATGAGTTTTCTACTTCTGCAGTAGCAGCTGCAATCTTTGGAGGATCAGGACTGATGAGCACCCAGGTTCAACTAATCAGTGTTTGCTTCCCTCCCCTTCAGAATTTCCTTCTTATTTCTTTAGTCCCCCTTCTCTTTCTCCCTTCCGCTCCCAAGGGTTTCTTTTTTTCTTTTTTATTCTTCTGCAATTGTTTTGCAAAGTAAGGAGGAAGGTATAGCATCTGACTGCCTCTTGCAGCAGTCATTTTGGGGTGGTACTCTCCATCCCCTCTCAAAATTTCTACAGGCTCAAAAGGGTTGGGTATCACTGATACAGTCCATATGAACTGAATGTGCTCCTTTGAACATTTCCCCAAAAGCTTCATCAACATGCACATAAAGGTGAAAGATCTGAAAATCACTAATAATGCTGAGAATAACCCAATTAAATCAAATCAATGTAATTTTCAAAGAACACTGTAGGTTTTAAGCATAAAAAATTGCATGCTTCTATACCATAAACCAAAATTAAAAGACAGTTATAATAACATATCTTAAAAGACTATTCTTATTTTTTGTGACATAGAAAGACACAGACACATAGTGAAATAATGATGCAGTTTCCTTGAAGATCTTAATTCTGAACTAACTACAGTCATATTCTCACAAGCTATACTCTGTGTATAGATCTGTTGTACATATATCATGATGGTATACATGACCATCATTGACAGATTGATATTTTTCCTGTCTAATGAACCATCACTGAAACTGTCCTTATCTGTGTCCAAGAGATAAAACAAGTAACCTGCAACTTCTTGTTTTCCCTGTATGGACTAGAATCTGTAATGGCACTTAACCTATAGGTCTGAAATAGATGTAAATTTCCAAAGGTTTATGTAAGCATTTAGCTGGAATGGGTACCTTGGAATCCCTTTGACTGATAGGTCTATCAGCTTTATGTTCTGCCAAAGTTTTTATCAGACAAATAGTATTTTGCTAGGTGCAGCTTTCTCTGGCCTGAGGATAATTTTTTTTTTGAAAATCTTTATTGTTGCTCTTTAAAAAGTCTGTATTACAGAGATTGCAACAGAGAATTCAATTTACAATAATAACAATTCAATATAGGAATCACATATAACAGTGTGCAAGAAGAGATTAAAACTGAATATAGAATATATTACAATAACATCAAAAGCGTAGTTTACCATTCATACGTAAAATTCCAACATATTTCAGAAGGAGGTGAGCGCCTGGGGGACATAGGAGGGTGGTAGAACACCATGTTTATTGAGGTAAGTCAGCAGCGGAAACCAAACTTGTGTGAATTTGTCTTGGGAATCTTCAGCATCAGATTGTTTTAGACCGTGTGATATTTTCTCGTAAATGAAAAACTCCCAGACCGTGTGATATTTTCTCGTAAATGAAAAACTCCCATAGTTTTTTAAGCCATGCTTGAAAGGTGGGAGATCAGTTGTCTTTCCATTTGGCTGCAATAGCCATTTTTGCTGCTCCTACTAGAATGGCTATAAGTTCTCTCCTTGATGCCAAATCAGACCTGTTTTCCCAGACATTTAACAGCAATGATTCTGGTGAATTTGGTATGGAACACCCAATTATTTCATGGATATTTTTTATTTTATGATGATCTCCCAAAATTTGTTCACTTTTGGGCAAGCACTAGCAGTGAGCACAAGTGCCAGGATTCCTACAATTCTTCCAGCATAAGGGAGGTCTAGAGCTGTCCATATAGTGTAATTTTGGGGGAGTGAGATACCAGTTCATCAAAATTTTGAATGCTTGCAATCAAATAGGAAAGGCTCTCATTGAAAATGATTTCCAGATGTGATTACAGTTCCTCTGTCAAATCTATTGAACACATAGTCTGCCAGGTCTTTTGATATTTTGGAGCCATAACTGAGCAAAGATTTATATATAATGAGAGTAAACCTCTTGAAGCACCCTCATTTGTACTGAGTATTTTTTCAAAGTCAGTTTTAGGTCTCTTTAGTGCTTTCTGTATATTTAGATCTCTCATTAATGTTGTAACTGGAGATAGCTGTACCATGGTATTTTCATATCTAAAGATTGTTCTAAATCTGCCTTTCCACTGAGAGTACCTTTGTGAGTAATGTCAGCTAGTGTTAACATGCCTGCTTGTTTCCAATGAGGCTGGAATTCCTTACCTGAAGGAAACTGGAATTGGTTAATAAAAGCCTGCAGTGGAGAGAAATTGGGCTAATTTTTTTTCTCCACCTATCCCAAGTCTTTGAGGATGTATGTAGGAATTCATTTTTCAGTGCCTGAATGGGACGGATGGAGGAACAATTCCAAAATACTTCATTTAAGGTTTTGGGGCAAATAAAAGTTCCTTCTATGTGTAGCCAGGCCTCTGTTGCATGTTTGTTTAGCATTTGAACTACATTGACCAATTTAGCTGCATGGTACTATAGTTTGGATCTGGTATACTTAACCCTCCCTTCTTGGAGTGATTACATAATACTTTAAAGTTGACTCTATGTCTTTTATAAAACCAGAGGAAATTATTTAATATTGTCTGCCATTTGTTTAGTTGTATATCAGATACCTCTATTGGGAGGGAGTGAAAAAGAAATAAGAATCTCAGGAACACAAAACTCTTTATTAGATCTATTCTGTCAGCCCAGGTTAGGATTTGTTTATGCCATTTTCTCAGCTCATTTGCAATATCAGTAGTTAATTTAGTATAATTGAATTTGAAAAGGTGTTTTAGTTCTAGAGGGATTTGTATACCAAGATGTCTCCAGCTAGAGGTGACCCAGCTGAATGTAAAAGTAGTTTTTAAAATCTCTTTTTCCTCTTCAGAAAGTTTTATAGGGAAGAGTTCTGATTTTTCTTGATTCACACTAAGACCAGAAACACTGCTGAAATCTACTAGTGTTTTGCTCAATTCTGGTAAAGATTGTATTGGATGTGATATATAGAGCACCAGATTCAAGCTTATTTTATGTTCTTGGCCTCCTACATGTATCCCTTTGATCTTTTTATTGGCT
The DNA here is from genome assembly GCF_028583425.1 of Eublepharis macularius. Taxonomy (NCBI): domain Eukaryota; kingdom Metazoa; phylum Chordata; class Lepidosauria; order Squamata; family Eublepharidae; genus Eublepharis; species Eublepharis macularius. Next base: position 100,985,389 of record NC_072792.1, read on the forward strand.
CGTATTGCTTCAGCTAGGGGCTCCATCCCCAGTGCAAACAGCAGTGGGGACAGAGGGCAGCCTTGCTGTGTCCCTCTAGTGATAGGAAAAGAATTTGACATTAATCCATTTGCTCACACCTTTGCTGTTGGAGCTTCATATATACTTGATATCAGCCTAAGGAACCTTTCCCCAAACCCCATTTTAGTCAGCAAGGCCTTTAAATATGGAATTTCTATGGAATCAAAAGCCTTTTCTATATCAATTGAAAGCAGTATTGAGGGGTCTGGTTGATGTCTACCATAATTTATCACATTTAGAGTATGTCTGATGTTGTCAGTCATATTTCTCTTTGGAATAAACCCAGTCTGGTCTATATTGATGTAATTTCGTATTATTTTTTTCAATCTTTGTACTATCACTGAAGAATTTTCTTTTGCATCTTGGTTAATCAATGCTATTGGTCTGGATGAGGCTGGGGCTGAGGGATCTTTATTTCCTTTTGGTATAGTCACTATTGTTGCTTCCTGCCAGGATTTGGGTAATGTGCCATTCTCTAATATATTGTTAGAGATCGCAGTCAGTAGCCCAGCTAAACTATTAGTAAAAGACTTATAAAACTCTGCAGGGAATCCTTCAAGACCTGGTGCCTTATTGCATTTTAGGGTTTTAATTACTTCCTGTATATCATTAATTGAGATGGGTTTTCCCAAAATCTCCCTATGATCTGAAGAAAGTTGCTTCAAAATTTCATTTGAATCTAAATAGTCTGCAATGTTTTTCTGATCTGGCTCTCTGGTTGAATAAAGGGATTTGTAATAAGATGCGAGAATGTGAACAATATGTTTAGATTTCGCATATAGTCCTTCTTATGAGTCTCTAATATAATTAATAAAATTTGCCTGTCTTCTCTCTTTAACTTTCCAAGATAGAATTCTGAGTGATTTTGAAGATTTATTCCAGAATTTTTGTTTTAAATATATTAAATTTCTCTGTATTTGAGATGTTTCTAAATCCCCTAGTGCTCTACGTCAGGCAAGGAGTTTTTTGTAGATTTGTTTACCTCCCCTTTGCTTGTGTTCTTTCTCTAAATATTCCATGTCAGCTAGTAATTTATTTCTAGCTAGTTGTCTTTCCTTTTTTATTTTTATTTTTAAAATATTTTTATTAGTTTTCCATTGGCGTAGGGGAAAGGGGGAAAACAAGAGACAAGAATATCATACATTCTGCTTGAAACAGTATTCTGCTTATCCACATTTTCCACACTGCTCATCATTTAACTGTGATTCTAGAAAGAAATTACAATATTGCCTTCATATAAATTACTACATTCGAATCTTTATATTTGTTTCTCATCCAGTTGTAAAAGGGGGTCCATGGTGCAGCAAAGTCTTCTTCCATTTTTCCTTTCATTATTAAAGTTAGTTTGTCTAGTTCCGCATTCTCCATTATCTTCACTATTAGCTCCTCCTGCTGGGCTATTACTGGTCTTTCCCAATAAAACGCTAGTAGGGGTGTGCAAAGGCACACTGTTTCGTTATTCTTGTTTCGGGTTTACCCGAAACAAGAATCTGTTTCGGATACAGGCAAAAGCCGAAACGGCTTTTTTTGTGTGGGGCTGTAGGAGGTGAACTTTGGGGGCTGAGAGCACCTACTTGGGGAGGCCATGAAATGCCCCCCCAAGTGGGAGCAGGCTGAGCCTTGGTGGGGGGTGGAAGGTAAGGTGGGAGAAGGGCCCCTGAGGGTTGGGGGGCATTTTGCATGCAAAATGCCACCCCTGGCAAGACAAGCCTCCCCCAGCTGTAAGTAGTAGAGAAAAGAGCACCTACTTGGGGAGGCCATGAAATGCCCCCCCAAGTGGGAGCAGGCTGTGCCTTGGTGGGGGGGTGGGAGGAAGGGTGGGAGAAGGGCCCCAGAGGGTTGGGGGGCATTTTGCATGCAAAATGCCACCCCTGGCAAAGGAAGCCTGCCTCTTCATTTTTTCCCCATAGGAAATAATGAAGAAGAAGATGAGCAGCAGCAAGCTAACAATATGCTCACCCTTCCCTTTCTTATGCGAGGATAGGGGGACCTGGTTTGGGGGGCCATAACATGGCCCCCCAAAGTCCAATCGGTCTGAAACTTGGGGGGTTGTTAGAGAGGGGTTAGAGGAAGGTCCCCACCAATTTTGGGATGATCCGGTGGGAAAATGCCTCCCCCAGGCATCCGGGAAGACGGAGGCATTTTCCCATTGAAAAACCCGAAACAACCCGAAACGTTTCGTGTTATTTTCTTTCGATTAACCCGAAACGTTTCGGGTTTCCCAAAACGTTTCGGATAACCTGAAACAACCCGAAACAAGTTTGTTTCGGGTTTCTTTCGGGTTTCAGAAACCCGAATTGCACACCCCTAAACGCTAGTAGAATTCTTGCTGCTGTCACTACATGTATAATAAAATATTTCTGATCTTTGTCCAAATCTTCTGGTATACAGTTTAACAAAAATACTTCAGGTTTCAATGGAATTACAATCTGTAAAATTGTTTGTAAAAGTCTATGAACCATTATCCAAAATTTATGTACCTCTTTGTAAGACCACCACATATGATAAAATGTCCCCTTATGATTCTCACACTTCCAGCAGTTATTAGATACATTTTATACATTTTAGTAAGTCTATCTGGTGTTAAATACCATCTATACAATATCTTATATAAGTTCCTTTTAAATGCCACTGACTTGGTTATGTTAACATTCACTTTCCATCTTATTCCATTACTTTGGATCAATACTATATCCTAAATTTTGTGTCCATTTGTTCTTATATTCTTCTACGCCCTCGTTTTTCTTCTTCATTTGCATTAGAAATACATACATCTTTTTAATCAGTTTTTCATCCGAGTCACATAACAGTTTTTCAAAAGTATTTTGTTCTAAATGGAAACCTCCCAATTTTTTATCTTTGTTGTGCCTAGATTTTACCTGGGTCCTTGACTACCAATCTAAATTAAGGACTTGTTTCTGTAATTCCTCTTTTGTTTTTAATCTTCCTTTATCATCTAGTAAGTCTTTATATCTAATCATCCTGTCTACTGAGAATACATTTGGTTGCAAGAACGCTTCTAAAGGTGATACCCATTGTGGAGTTTTAGAGTAAATCTGTGTTATAGTTCTTCCCCATACTGATATAAGGGACTTTCTAATCCAATGGTTCTTAAAATATTTATGTCCATTTTCCTGTACCATGTCTTTCCTTTTTTAAATGCATTGCCAAATTGATTAGTTTACTTTAAAGAACTGTCTTCATTGCATCCCAAACCACTGGTAATGACGTCTCCTTATCTAGGTTTTCCTTTTAAAAGTTTAGAATCTCAGTGTTAATTTGCTCCTTTAATACTTTGTTCAGTAAAATACATGTATTCAATGACCAGGTGTGATCTTTATTTGGAAGCCAGAGAACGCTATATAGTATTCAATCCAGGCATGATCTGTCCAAAGTTTCTGCCCAATTTCTATTTTTGTAATTTTGTCTGCTAATGAAGAAGATGTTAGGAGATAATCTATTCTGGTGTATTATATTTTGCCAAGAAGTAACTGTAATTGTTAACCTGTTTGTTATGAAGCCTCCACACATCACACAAGTGATATTTTTCCAGAAGAGGAGGAAGTGCAGTAATTTCGATGTACGTTTCAAAGATTTTTTCTTGTGAAATGGGATTTGTCCATTTGCAGGTCAGAGACATAGTTCAGATCTCCTTCTAGAATAAGATCTCCTTCTGCAAAATTTTGTAGAATGTTTAGTATTTCCTCCAAGAAGGGAATCTGTTTGTCATTTGGAGAATAGATTGTGGCTAAGGTAACTGGATGATTTTCCAGGGAGCCTTTCACAAATAAATAGCGACCTCTAGGATCTTTTTTGGTCTTTTTCAGCATAAAATAAGATTCACTTGCCACTAAAATGGCCACTCTCCTTGCCTTTGAGGAACCAGGAGCTGAATATTGTTGGAAGAAATATCTTGTCTGTAAAATTTTCCCTTGCTTCATCTTGATATGAGTCTCTTGCAAAAAGACTATTTCTGGCTTCATTTTCGCAAGGTGTGTTGAGATTCTCTTTAGCTTTATTTTATTATTGAGAACTCTAACATTTACTGAAATAATCTTAATCATTGCTGGCATTTCCTTAGTCTAGATTGAATGTCACTATCTACTATTTCTAGTCAAGCAGTAATTATTAGTGGGTGCTTTGTTTTGTTTGGTAAAGATACAGTTAAGGTTCTGATTATGAGCTTTCCTTAAAACAGAGCTAAAGATAAAGATCTAGATTCCTTATTGTTAGCTATCTTTCAGCAAAATTTGGTGTTGAATGACTGATTAGTGCTGGATTTAGAGATGTTTGTTAATTATGTATCTATACTCTCCTCTTCAAGTCCTTTTTTCTCACCCGGACTCTAACCTCCCTTCCGTTTGGATAGTATGTCAAAAAAGAGCTTCAAATGAATTTAGAATATGTGATTACTACCATGAAAATGTGTTAACAATTAACATTAACAAAACAATGAATGTTTAATGATAAAAATAATGGAATTGATTATAAGTATATTATATTTATATTATAAATATAAATGTGTATTTAGATATTATAATGAAGAACAGTTTAGATTACCTCAACTACTCCCTCCTACAGATACCCTCTCTCCCCTAAAAACACTATTAAATATGAAACTTGAATTCCCCCCTCAATCCCCCCCTTTTAAAAAAAAACACTCTCTTTTAATTCTTAGATCAGATTAGTACAGTGCAAAAAAGTCAACAATTTTAAATCAGTAACAAAACCAAGAATATTTGTTTATAAGTATAATAAAGTTGAATATAAATCAAGAACAGATCAGTTTTCCCCAACTACCCCTCCCACAAAGGTCCTCTACCCTCTAAAAACACTATTAAATATGAAACTAGAATTCCCTCCTGTTCCCCCTCTTTTTTAAAAAAAGAATGTCCCAATAATTTTTCTCCCCTCTTCACACTCCTAGAAAATTAGAATTCAATCCCTGTATTATATATTATTTCTGAATTCCCCCTCCCCTCCCCTCCCTTAACTATTTTCTGTTACCCACAAGAATGAAATAAAAAGTTAATCACTAATTCCCAAGATGGATTAAGATAAATTGATTGTTAACAAAAATTGCTCGCTCCTTGACCTGCCCCCGTCCCTACTCAACTACTGATTTGCTCAAATGAGATAAAACATTGTTCGTCTTTTCCCACCTCTTCCTTCTGTGTTGTACATACACCTTAGATTTCGTAGATTAATAAAGCGCTAGGTTTAGAGAAAATATTAATTAATAAGAACTTTTAATTTGACGGGTCACACAGAGGAAGCCTACCAGCTGCCTGACCAAAACAAATGATCAAGCAGGGTTCACAGCTCTTTTTACCCCTAGCCGGAGGATGACAAAAATGTTTGGGGCACAACTTTTCTAAGGCTCTACCCTTTCCCCCGTATACATAAATAGCGTGGTATCCCCCCTTTTGCTATTAGACATCACATTATATAGTATATTTTGATGGCAGCAATGTATTTGATGTATACCACTCATACCCATCCACCTTCTGAGGGGATAACTTTGAGACTTTTCTTATTTATAAATAAATATAACAACCATAATATAAACAGAGTTAAAGCAGAAATGCCTGAAAAATACAAACTATTTCATGTATTAGACCAGATTTCCAAATAGTAGGTTCAATTAGCAGCACAGATGACTAGCTTTGAATCCTTTGGTGGAGTAGATTGAAGTGCAAGCTTTTTTTTAGATGATCTTTTCTCCATAAAGTTCTGGTCATCTAACTGCATAATTCTGAGGAGAGCATAGCCACTATCTTCATCCACCATATAATAAGGTTTGCCTCTGTGAAAAACTTGAACCTTGAGTGGTGTTATCCACTTGTATCGAATGTTTGCTGCTTGTAAAGTTGAAGTAATAATTTTTGAGTTCTTCTTCTGTATTGCTGCAGAAAAAAGATCTGGGTAGAATTGGATAGCAGATCCTTGGTAATTTAAAGATCCTCTGGTTCTGGCTAGATCCAGGATGTTTTTCTTGACCCTCATGTCATCCAGTATTATGACAATGTCCCTGGGTCCTGTTCTGGCAGGATTGTTTAACGTGCCTTGTCTATAGGAAGTTCTAATTATCGGAGCTACCCCTTCTTCCTTTTTTTTAAAAAAATAAATGTATTACCTTTAGTAATGTAATTTTTGAAGTTTTGTGAAAAAATGTTTCATATTAATATAAAGTATTCTTGGAAATAATCAGTAATCCTAACAACTTATTTTCCAATTTAACAAGATGATATCTGAATAATCTAGGTTTTTCATTTGCAAGAATTGTAATATTTCCCTTACATTGCCCTGTCATGGATGTTTTAAAAAAATAGTAAATGCATCATCAGTAGGACTTACCAATTTTTAGAATGATCATCCATGCATTCCTAGACAACATAATGAATATGGCTGAACTGAAAACTTTTAGAGATTGGGCCTAGGAATACCTGGCTTCCTGGTATTCTGTTTTGTTGCCTGCTGTTACCTTGTGCGCTGGTGGCAAGAAATGGGTGCGGAAAGGAATGCTAGTGAACTTATGCCACTTCTAGTAAAACTCAGAAGTGACAGGTTGGACACTCTAGCATTCTGAAAAAACTTCATTTTTAAAACTATAGAGAATTTGCACATTTTTTACCAGCATTGACATAAGTGCACCACGGTTCCAGGCTTCACCCTCATTTTATCCTGGGGGTTGCCAGCTGTGGCATGGAAACAGGGTTGCCAGGTCCCTTCACTGTCCCAGTGGGAGATTGGGATACTGGCTCCTACCTCCTATTTTCCCCCTCGTGTGCACGCACAGCATGCGCATGCTCCCGGCTGGTGTGATGATGTCACTTCTGGGAAGTGACATCATCATGCAGGTCAAAGGGTGGCCCGGGAGCACTCCTGCGCTTGCCCAAGGGCTGAAACCTTCCCCCCCCCCCCCCCGGTGTGGCTCGATTCAACCAAAATGGGCTCACTGCGGGGCTTGGGAGCACACCGCTGCAGGGCTTGGGAGTGCACCACTGCGGGGCATGGGAGTGTGCCGTGCTGCCCATGGGTGCACTGCGCCACCAGGGAGTGTCCCCGGGGCACGCCCCTTGCTGGCCAGGTAAGTGGGAGAGGGGAGGGAAGGGGAGACCAGGGGATCCCCCACCCCTGGTGGGGGAATGGCAAGCCTACATGGAAACCCAAATCATGCCTTTAATACTGGCAGAACCCTGCTTTCTCTAGAACCACCATTTTATTTACACAATAAACTCTTTCTGTATGAGTTCTACAAAGCTAAATTAGAAACCAAACTTGCAAGACAAATGTAAGTTAAAAATTAAAACCATTCAATAATCAGAAAATACAACTAGAGTTTTATAACCAAACACATAGGTGCAAAAGAGAACAGAAACTTGCAGCCAATAATGTCTTTGAGTTCAGTCAAGTAACTGGTTGCCTCTTGGCACCACTTCAGGGTGAGCAAAGTTCAAATGTTCAAGTCCACCAAGTGCTAGAGTTCCTTGCTATTGATGCACTTCTGAATGCTGATTGTGGGATTATGGGAACAAACTGGAACCCAAGCTTCAATCTTCAGTTTAGAAATTGCAGCGCTGCGATAATAATATGATTCCAGTAATAATACTGAACTAAATATAACACATACACCACTTTTACTCATTAATTTTAACATACAATTTGTTTCCAATTACCTTATTTGGTGATCACATACAATTTCCTCAGCCACCTAGCTCCAGATACTGACTCCAACCTACTGGGCTAAACCAACTAGCTCATGGAGGTTACAAAAGCACCCAGGTTGGAAAAAAGTGACTGGCCCAAGGTCAGAGACCTAGTGTGCTTCATAGCTGAATGGGTAGTTGATCCTGTGTCTCCATGATTCTAGTCTAATAGTCTAACCACTAAACTACTAAACTGCAATGGCACTCAGTGCTAGAAGTTTAAATTCTGCACTTGAGTCCTGATCTCTAAGCAAAAGATGTGAATGCTGCTGCCTACTGTCTGAGCATAGTATCACTATGATATATTCTTGATGCTTCTGAAGGGCATTATGTATATGATTTTGTGCCTGGCTGCAGCCACTGACTTTTGCAGAGCTAGAATGTAATCCGGTTTGATTTGTTTCTTTCACAGCAGCTCCTGTGTAATGTGGTAAAAGCCTCAGGCTCACACTGAGGTGACGGTGTGTTTAACTTAATTATATATAACAACTAATTCTGTGCAACTTGTAAATGACCATGTTTCCATAGGTTTATACATTTTTAAAAGAAATAAAAGCTGAAATGATGGCAATGACCAACATGACAGATCAAAATATATTGACTTTTTCTATATTAGATGCATTGCATTGAATTAATTTTGTTCTTTATACAATGTAGACAGGATGTTCTGCAGCTTTCATAATTGTTGTCTATCTTTGACAGAGAACCATTTTGTGTGCGTTTAGTATAGTGAGACAGTTACCATGTTCCATACTTATTGGTTCTACTACTTTCCAAGTAAAGCACAGAGCTGATCTAAAGGAAGCAGATTAATTTGGAAAGTCTTATTGATCCAATCTCAGCTCCCATCAAAGTGAGCTTGACCCAGAACCAAGGTCCAATCAATAAGATTTACAAAATTCATTGTCTTCCTCCTGTAGATCAGCCCCAGTGTTTCCTGGGAATGCAATAGAGTAGAAAAGTATTCCATATGTATGGTGAAGTGTCTTTATATTTACAATACCCATAGCTCTTCCCATTTTCTGTTATAAATATCACATATGAAACATTATCAGATTAAATGTCAATAAGGTTCATCAGATAGGGCCAGAAGCAATCAAGACAGACTCAAAACCTTTAACTCTGATTTCCATGGCAGCTAAATTTGGGGGTTGGGTTTTGGGGCAGGGGTTAAAAATCTGCTGAGAAGAAACATTTCTGAAGAATGAGATCCATGATATGTCCAGATCATACTACTAGTTTTTGTCTAGCATTCAAAGACAATGGCACGGTTTGGACACAATGCCCAACCATAGTTGGTGCTACATGAACAAGCCCAGTACTTCCCCTCTCACAGCCAATTAAAGGCTTCTTAATGACCGTTTTATGCCTTCCCAAAAAACGATAACTGAAAGCCATAGTTTATGCATAATTTGTCACACCACCTTGGAGGGAAAGTATAAATCATAGTTTGCTGGTTCCTGCAACAGCAATCTGTGTTGTGGTCTCAGTGAGAATCCTATAATTGGTTTCAGTTATGCAAAGAGAAAAGGGGCTGGTTCACAGATCACCAAACCATGGTCTTGTATTGCATTTGAGCATTTGAGCCATAGCATAGTCTGCCAAGTATTACTCTTGTACATATGTATTGAAATTAAGGTTGCGGTTGGATATCTCCCAGAATTACAACTGACCTCCAGGCCATAGAGATGAGTTTCCCTGTAGAAAATAGTGCTTTGGAAGGTGAAGTCTATGGCATTATACCCCACTGAGGTCTCTTCCGTCCCCAATCCTGCCATCCCCATATTCCACCTCCATAATCTCCAGGAATTTCCCAACCTGGAGCTGGCAACCCTATTTCACAGGAGCTGGAAAGGTGGAATTATGTGTCTAGAGAGAGGAACAAGTATCTGTGCTAATGAATGGATTTCACTAACATTACAGGTGGGAGGTTCATATAGCTCCAGATAACATTCTATAATGGAGCTAAGTTCTATTGTTAGATTCAGGATTGCTCTTAGTTTCTAGATTTCATGTTCAGCATTGCTTTTACGCAGCACTGCTGGCAGTTGGGGCTACCATTGGGTTGGATCCAGCACAAAATGTCCACTTTTTATAGAGCTCTTGTGCCAGTGGAAGTGCAAGAAAAAGACTGGTAATTACTCGAGTTCTGGCAAACTTGTTGTAACCTCACGTTTCCATTTATGCAAGATCTTGTGGAATTGTTTCTGAGATAGGAAAGCGCTCGGTGTCACACAAATCTTGCACAAGTGGAACTGTGCTAAGTCTCTTTATGTTTCATCATGCACAATGCCATTGTCCTTCACTCCTAGTATACTTCTATCCAGTGTTGCCTGCTGCTGTTATTTTTAGTGTGCAGTGCACATTTCATTTGATTGAAATGGAGGCAACATTTTTGTTTGGAGGCTCACAGTAGCAGCAAGGAAGGCAATGGATAGCAAAGGACCACAGGTAGGTCAAAATATTCTGAGCTGCCTTTGAATAAATCCAAGTATTTCATGAACTTGGAACTAGAAGC